>NC_090394.1:9454416-10054416 GCF_036365525.1 Heterodontus francisci
AGTACTGAGGGAGTGCTGCACTGTCAGAGGGTCAGTACTGAGGGAGTGCTGCACTGTCAGAGGGTCAGTACTGAGGGAGTGCTGCACTGTCACAGGGTCAGTACTGAGGGAGTGCTGCACTGTCTCAGGGTCAGTACTGAGGGAGTGCTGCACTGTCAGAGTGTCAGTACTGAGGGAGTGCTGCACTGGCAGAGGGTCAGTACAGAGGGAGTGCTGCACTGTCTCATGGTCAGTACTGAGGGAGTGCTGCAATGTCAGAGGGTCAGTACTGAGGGAGTGCTGCACTGTCAGAGGGTCAGTACTGAGGGAATGCTGCACTGTCTCAGGGTCAATACTGAGGGAGTGCTGCACTGTCTCAGGGTCAATACTGAGGGAGTGCTGCACTGTCAGAGTGTCAGTACTGAGGGAGTGCTGCACTGGCAGAGGGTCAGTACTGAGGGAGTGCTGCACTGTCAGAGGGTCAGTACTGACGGAGTGCTGCACTGTCAGAGGGTCAGTACTGAGGGAGTGCTGCACTGTCACAGGGTCAGGACTGAGGGAGTGCTGCACTGTCAGAGGGTCAGTACTGAGGGAGTGCTGCACTGTCACAGGGTCAGTACTGAGGGAGTGCTGCACTGTCAGAGGGTCAGTACTGAGGGAGTGCTGCACAGTCAGAGGGTCAGTACTGACGGAGTGCTGCACTGTCAGAGGGTCAGTACTGAGGGAGTGCTGCACTGTCAGAGGGTCAGTACTGAGGGAGTGCTGCACTGTCACAGGGTCAGTACTGAGGGAGTGCTGCACTGTCACAGGGTCAGTACTGAGGGAGTGCTGCACTGGCAGAGGGTCAGTACTGAGGGAGTGCTGCACTGTCTCATGGTCAGTACTGAGGGAGTGCTGCAATGTCAGAGGGTCAGTACTGAGGGAGTGCTGCACTGTCAGAGGGTCAGTACTGAGGGAATGCTGCACTGTCTCAGGGTCAATACTGAGGGAGTGCTGCACTGTCACAGCGTCATTACTGAGGGAGTGCTGCACAGTCTCAGGGTCAGTACTGAGGGAGTGCTGCATTGTCACAGGGTCATTACTGAGGGAGTGCTGCACTGTCACAGGGTCAGTACTGAGGGAGTGCTGCACTGTCACAGGGTCAGTACTGAGGGAGTGCTGCACTGTCTCAGGGTCAGTACTGAGGGAGTGCTGCACTGTCTCAGGGTCAGTACTGAGGGAGTGCTGCACTGTCAGAGGGTCAGTACTGAGGGAGTGCTGCACTGGCAGAGGGTCAGTACTGAGGGAGTGCTGCACTGTCTCATGGTCAGTACTGAGGGAGTGCTGCAATGTCAGAGGGTCAGTACTGAGGTTGTGCTGCACTGTCAGAGGGTCAGTACTGAGGGAATGCTGCACTGTCTCAGGGTCAATACTGAGGGGGTGCTGCACTGTCTCAGGTTCAATACTGAGGGAGTGCTGCACTGTCAGAGTGTCAGTACTGAGGGAGTGCTGCACTGGCAGAGGGTCAGTACTGAGGGAGTGCTGCACTGGCAGAGGGTCAGTACTGAGGGAGTGCTGCACTGTCTCATGGTCAGTACTGAGGGAGTGCTGCAATGTCAGAGGGTCAGTACTGAGGGAGTGCTGCACTGTCAGAGGGTCAGTACTGAGGGAATGCTGCACTGTCTCAGGGTCAATACTGAGGGAGTGCTGCACTGTCACAGCGTCATTACTGAGGGAGTGCTGCACAGTCTCAGGGTCAGTACTGAGGGAGTGCTGCATTGTCACAGGGTCATTACTGAGGGAGTGCTGCACTGTCACAGGGTCAGTACTGAGGGAGTGCTGCACTGTCACAGGGTCAGTACTGAGGGAGTGCTGCACTGTCTCAGGGTCAGTACTGAGGGAGTGCTGCACTGTCTCAGGGTCAGTACTGAGGGAGTGCTGCACTGTCAGAGGGTCAGTACTGAGGGAGTGCTGCACTGGCAGAGGGTCAGTACTGAGGGAGTGCTGCACTGTCTCATGGTCAGTACTGAGGGAGTGCTGCAATGTCAGAGGGTCAGTACTGAGGTTGTGCTGCACTGTCAGAGGGTCAGTACTGAGGGAATGCTGCACTGTCTCAGGGTCAATACTGAGGGGGTGCTGCACTGTCTCAGGTTCAATACTGAGGGAGTGCTGCACTGTCAGAGTGTCAGTACTGAGGGAGTGCTGCACTGGCAGAGGGTCAGTACTGAGGGAGTGCTGCACTGTCAGAGGGTCAGTACTGACGGAGTGCTGCACTGTCAGAGGGTCAGTACTGAGGGAGTGCTGCACTGTCACAGGGTCAGTACTGAGGGAGTGCTGCACTGTCAGAGGGTCAGTACTGAGGGAGTGCTGCACTGTCACAGGGTCAGTACTGAGGGAGTGCTGCACTCAGAGGGTCAGTACTGAGGGAGTGCTGCACTGTCACAGGGTCAGTACTGAGGGAGTGCTGCACTGTCTCAGGGTCAATACTGAGGGAGTGCTGCACTGTCAGAGTGTCAGTACTGAGGGAGTGCGCACTGGCAGAGGGTCAGTACTGAGGGAGTGCTGCACTGTCAGAGGGTCAGTACTGACGGAGTGCTGCACTGTCAGAGGGTCAGTACTGAGGGAGTGCTGCACTGTCACAGGGTCAGTACTGAGGGAGTGCTGCACTGTCAGAGGGTCAGTACTGAGGGTGTGCTGCACTGTCACAGGGTCAGTACTGAGGGAGTGCTGCACTCAGAAGGTCAGTACTGAGGGAGTGCTGCACTGTCACAGGGTCAGTACTGAGGGAGTGCTGCACTGTCAGAGGGTCAGCACTGAGGGAGTGCTGCACTGTCACAGGGTCAGTACTGAGGGAGTGCTGCACTGTCAGAGGGTCAGTACTGAGGGAGTGCTGCAGTGTCAGAGGGTCAGTACGGAGGGAGTGCTGCACTGTCTCAGGGTCAGTACTGAGGGAGTGCTGCACTGTCTCAGGGTCAGTACTGAGGGAGTGCTGCACTTTCAGAGGGTCAGTACTGAGGGAGTGCTGCACTGTCAGAGTGTCATTACTGAGGGAGTGCTGCATTGTCAGAGGGTCAGTACTGAGGGAGTGCTGCACTGTCACAGGGTCAGTACTGAGGGAGTGCTGCACTGTCTCAGGGTTAATACTGAGGGATTGCTGCGTTGTCACAGGGTCATTACTAAGGGAGTGCTGCACTGTCAGAGGGTCAGTACTGAGGGAGTGCTGCACTGTCAGAGGGTCAGTACTGAGGGATTGCTGCCCTGTCCGAGGGTCAGTACTGAGGGAGCACGGCACTGTCTCAGGGTCAATACTGAGGGAGTGCTGCACTGTCACAGGGTCATTACTGAGGGAGTGCTGCACAGTCTCAGGGTCAGTACTGAGGGAGTGCTGCATTGTCACAGGGTCATTACTGAGGGAGTGCTGCACTGTCACAGGGTCAGTACTGAGGGAGTGCTGCACTGTCACAGGGTCAGTACTGAGGGAGTGCTGCACTGTCTCAGGGTCAGTACTGAGGGAGTGCTGCACTGTCAGAGGGTCAGTACTGAGGGAGTGCTGCACTGGCAGAGGGTCAGTACTGAGGGAGTGCTGCACTGTCTCATGGTCAGTACTGAGGGAGTGCTGCAATGTCAGAGGGTCAGTACTGAGGGAGTGCTGCACTGTCACAGGGTCAGTACTGAGGGAGTGCTGCACTGTCAGAGGGTCAGGAGTGAGGGAGTGCTGCACTGTCACAGGGTCAGTACTGAGGGAGTGCTGCACTGTCTCAGGGTCAGTACTGAGGGAGTGCTGCACTGTCAGAGGGTCAGTACTGAGTGAGTGCTGCACTGTCACAGGGTCAGTACTGAGGGAGTGCTGCACTGTCAGAGGGTCAGTACTGAGGGAGTGCTGCACTGTCTCAGGGTCAATACTGAGGGATTGCTGCATTGTCACAGGGTCATTACTAAGGGAGTGCTGCACTGTCTCAGGGTCAGTACTGAGGGAGTGCTGCATTGTCACAGGGTCATTACTGAGGGAGTGCTGCACTGTCACAGGGTCAGTACTGAGGGAGTGCTGCACTGTCACAGGGTCAGTACTGAGGGAGTGCTGCACTGTCTCAGGGTCAGTACTGAGGGAGTGCTGCACTGTCAGAGGGTCAGTACTGAGGGAGTGCTGCACTGTCAGAGGGTCAGTACTGAGGGAGTGCTGCACTGGCAGAGGGTCAGTACTGAGGGAGTGCTGCACTGTCTCATGGTCAGTACTGAGGGAGTGCTGCAATGTCAGAGGGTCAGTACTGAGGGAGTGCTGCACTGTCAGAGGGTCAGTACTGAGGGAATGCTGCACTGTCTCAGGGTCAATACTGAGGGAGTGCTGCACTGTCTCAGGGTCAATACTGAGGGAGTGCTGCACTGTCAGAGTGTCAGTACTGAGGGAGTGCTGCACTGGCAGAGGGTCAGTACTGAGGGAGTGCTGCACTGTCAGAGGGTCAGTACTGACGGAGTGCTGCACTGTCAGAGGGTCAGTACTGAGGGAGTGCTGCACTGTCACAGGGTCAGTACTGAGGGAGTGCTGCACTGTCAGAGGGTCAGTACTGAGGGAGTGCTGCACTGTCACAGGGTCAGTACTGAGGGAGTGCTGCACTCAGAGGTTCAGTACTGAGGGAGTGCTGCACTGTCACATGGTCAGTACTGAGGGAGTGCTGCACTGTCTCAGGGTCAATACTGAGGGAGTGCTGCACTGTCAGAGTGTCAGTACTGAGGGAGTGCTGCACTGGCAGAGGGTCAGTACTGAGGGAGTGCTGCACTGTCAGAGGGTCAGTACTGACGGAGTGCTGCACTGTCAGAGGGTCAGTACTGAGGGAGTGCTGCACTGTCACAGGGTCAGTACTGAGGGAGTGCTGCACTGTCAGAGGGTCAGTACTGAGGGAGTGCTGCACTGTCACAGGGTCAGTACTGAGGGAGTGCTGCACTCAGAAGGTCAGTACTGAGGGAGTGCTGCACTGTCACAGGGTCAGTACTGAGGGAGTGCTGCACTGTCAGAGGGTCAGTACTGAGGGAGTGCTGCACTGTCACAGGGTCAGTACTGAGGGAGTGCTGCACTGTCAGAGGGTCAGTACTGAGGGAGTGCTGCAGTGTCAGAGGGTCAGTACGGAGGGAGTGCTGCACTGTCTCAGGGTCAGTACTGAGGGAGTGCTGCACTGTCTCAGGGTCAGTACTGAGGGAGTGCTGCACTTTCAGATGGTCAGTACTGAGGGAGTGCTGCACTGTCAGAGTGCCATTACTGAGGGAGTGCTGCATTGTCAGAGGGTCAGTACTGAGGGAGTGCTGCACTGTCACAGGGTCAGTACTGAGGGAGTGCTGCACTGTCTCAGGGTTAATACTGAGGGATTGCTGCGTTGTCACAGGGTCATTACTAAGGGAGTGCTGCACTGTCAGAGGGTCAGTACTGAGGGAGTGCTGCACTGTCAGAGGGTCAGTACTGAGGGATTGCTGCCCTGTCCGAGGGTCAGTACTGAGGGAGCACGGCACTGTCTCAGGGTCAATACTGAGGGAGTGCTGCACTGTCACAGGGTCATTACTGAGGGAGTGCTGCACAGTCTCAGGGTCATTACTGAGGGAGTGCTGCACTGTCACAGGGTCAGTACTGAGGGAGTGCTGCATGTCTCAGGGTCAGTACTGAGGGAGTGCTGCACTGGCAGAGGGTCAGTACTGAGGGAGTGCTGCACTGTCTCATGGTCAGTACTGAGGGAGTGCTGCAATATCAGAGTGTCAGTACTGAGGGAGTGCTGCACTGTCACAGGGTCAGTACTGAGGGAGTGCTGCACTGTCAGAGGGTCAGGAGTGAGGGAGTGCTGCACTGGCAGAGGGTCAGTACTGAGGGAGTGCTGCACTGTCTCATGGTCAGTACTGAGGGAGTGCTGCAATGTCAGAGGGTCAGTACTGAGGGAGTGCTGCACTGTCACAGGGTCAGTACTGAGGGAGTGCTGCACTGTCAGAGGGTCAGGAGTGAGGGAGTGCTGCACTGTCACAGGGTCAATACTGAGGGAGTGCTGCACTGTCTCAGGGTCAGTACTGAGGGAGTGCTGCACTGTCAGAGGGTCAGTACTGAGTGAGTGCTGCACTGTCACAGGGTCAGTACTGAGGGAGTGCTGCACTGTCAGAGGGTCAGTACTGAGGGAGTGCTGCACTGTCTCAGGGTCAATACTGAGGGATTGCTGCATTGTCACAGGGTCATTACTAAGGGAGTGCTGCACTGTCAGAGGGTCAGTACTGAGGGAGTGCTGCATTGTCACAGGGTCGTTACTGAGGGAGTGCTGCACTGTCACAGGGTCATTACTGAGGGAGTGCTGCACTGTCACAGGGTCAGTACTGAGGGAGTGCTGCACTGGCAGAGGGTCAGTACTGAGGGAGTGCTGCACTGTCTCAGGGTCAGTACTGAGGGAGTGCTGCACTGTCAGAGGGTCAGTACTGAGGGAGTGCTGCACTGGCAGAGGGTCAGTACTGAGGGAGTGCTGCACTGTCTCATGGTCAGTACTGAGGGAGTGCTGCAATGTCAAAGGGTCAGTACTGAGGGAGTGCTGCACTGTCAGAGGGTCAGTACTGAGGGAATGCTGCACTGTCTCAGGGTCAATACTGAGGGAGTGCTGCACTGTCTCAGGGTCAATACTGAGGGAGTGCTGCACTGTCAGAGTGTCAGTACTGAGGGAGTGCTGCACTGGCAGAGGGTCAGTACTGAGGGAGTGCTGCACTGTCAGAGTGTCAGTACTGAGGGAGTGCTGCACTGGCAGAGGGTCAGTACTGAGGGAGTGCTGCACTGTCAGAGGGTCAGTACTGACGGAGTGCTGCACTGTCAGAGGGTCAGTACTGAGGGAGTGCTGCACTGTCACAGGGTCAGTACTGAGGGAGTGCTGCACTGTCAGAGGGTCAGTACTGAGGAAGTGCTGCACTGTCACAGGGTCAGTACTGAGGGAGTGCTGCACTCAGAAGGTCAGTACTGAGGGAGTGCTGCACTGTCACAGGGTCAGTACTGAGGGAGTGCTGCACTGTCAGAGGGTCAGTACTGAGGGAGTGCTGCACTGTCACAGGGTCAGTACTGAGGGAGTGCTGCTCTGTCAGAGGGTCAGTACTGAGGGAGTGCTGCAGTGTCAGAGGGTCAGTACGGAGGGAGTGCTGCACTGTCTCAGGGTCAGTACTGAGGGAGTGCTGCACTGTCTCAGGGTCAGTACTGAGGGAGTGCTGCACTTTCAGAGGGTCAGTACTGAGGGAGTGCTGCACTGTCAGAGTGTCATTACTGAGGGAGTGCTGCATTGTCAGAGGGTCAGTACTGAGGGATTGCTGCACTGTCACAGGGTCAGTACTGAGGGAGTGCTGCACTGTCTCAGGGTTAATACTGAGGGATTGCTGCGTTGTCACAGGGTCATTACTAAGGGAGTGCTGCACTGTCAGAGGGTCAGTACTGAGGGAGCACGCCACTGTCTCAGGGTCAATACTGAGGGAGTGCTGCACTGTCACAGGGTCATTACTGAGGGAGTGCTGCACAGTCTCAGGGTCAGTACTGAGGGAGTGCTGCATTGTCACAGGGTCATTACTGGGGGAGTGCTGCACTGTCACAGGGTCAGTACTGAGGGAGTGCTGCACTGTCACAGGGTCAGTACTGAGGGAGTGCTGCACTGTCTCAGGGTCAGTACTGAGGGAGTGCTGCACTTTCAGAGGGTCAGTACTGAGGGAGTGCTGCACTGGCAGAGGGTCAGTACTGAGGGAGTGCTGCACTGTCTCATGGTCAGTACTGAGGGAGTGCTGCAATGTCTGAGGGTCAGTACTGAGGGAGTGCTGCACTGTCACAGGGTCAGTACTGAGGGAGTGCTGCACTGTCAGAGGGTCAGGAGTGAGGGAGTGCTGCACTGTCACAGGGTCAGTACTGAGGGAGTGCTGCACTGTCTCAGGGTCAGTACTGAGGGACTGCTGCATTGTCACAGGGTCAGTACTGAGGGAGTGCTGCACTGTCACAGGGTCAGTACTGAGGGAGTGCTGCACTCAGAAGGTCAGTACTGAGGGAGTGCTGCACTGTCACAGGGTCAGTACTGAGGGAGTGCTGCACTGTCAGAGGGTCAGTACTGAGGGAGTGCTGCACTGTCACAGGGTCAGTACTGAGGGAGTGCTGCTCTGTCAGAGGGTCAGTACTGAGGGAGTGCTGCAGTGTCAGAGGGTCAGTACGGAGGGAGTGCTGCACTGTCTCAGGGTCAGTACTGAGGGAGTGCTGCACTGTCTCAGGGTCAGTACTGAGGGAGTGCTGCACTTTCAGAGGGTCAGTACTGAGGGAGTGCTGCACTGTCAGAGTGTCATTACTGAGGGAGTGCTGCATTGTCAGAGGGTCAGTACTGAGGGATTGCTGCACTGTCACAGGGTCAGTACTGAGGGAGTGCTGCACTGTCTCAGGGTTAATACTGAGGGATTGCTGCGTTGTCACAGGGTCATTACTAAGGGAGTGCTGCACTGTCAGAGGGTCAGTACTGAGGGAGTGCTGCACTGTCAGAGGGTCAGTACTGAGGGATTGCTGCCCTGTCAGAGGGTCAGTACTGAGGGAGCACGGCACTGTCTCAGGGTCAATACTGAGGGAGTGCTGCACTGTCACAGGGTCATTACTGAGGGAGTGCTGCACAGTCTCAGGGTCAGTACTGAGGGAGTGCTGCATTGTCACAGGGTCATTACTGAGGGAGTGCTGCACTGTCACAGGGTCAGTACTGAGGGAGTGCTGCACTGTCACAGGGTCAGTACTGAGGGAGTGCTGCACTGTCTCAGGGTCAGTACTGAGGGGGTGCTGAACTGTCAGAGGGTCAGTACTGAGGGAGTGCTGCACTGGCAGAGGGTCAGTACTGAGGGAGTGCTGCACTGTCTCATGGTCAGTACTGAGGGAGTGCTGCAATGTCAGAGGGTCAGTACTGAGGGAGTGCTGCACTGTCACAGGGTCAGTACTGAGGGAGTGCTGCACTGTCAGAGGGTCAGGAGTGAGGGAGTGCTGCACTGTCACAGGGTCAGTACTGAGGGAGTGCTGCACTGTCTCAGGGTCAGTACTGAGGGAGTGCTGCACTGTCAGAGGGTCAGTACTGAGTGAGTGCTGCACTGTCACAGGGTCAGTACTGAGGGAGTGCTGCACTGTCACAGGGTCAGTACTGAGGGAGTGCTGCAGTGTCAGAGGGTCAGTACGGAGGGAGTGCTGCACTGTCTCAGGGTCAATACTGAGGGAGTGCTGCACTGTCACAGGGTCAGTACTGAGGGAGTGGTGCACTGTCAGAGGGTCAGTACTGAGGGAGTGCTGCACTGGCAGAGGGTCAGTAGTGAGGGAGTGCTGCACTGTCAGAGGGTCAGTACTGAGGGAGTGCTGCACTGTCAGAGGGTCAGTACTGAGGGAGTGCTGCACTGTCTCAGGGTCAATACTGAGGGAGTGCTGCACAGTCTCAGGGTCAATACTGAGGGAGTGCTGCACTGTCAGAGGGTCAGTACTGAGGGAGTGTGCACTGTCAGAGGGTCAGTACTGAGGGAGTGCTGCAATGTCTCATGGTCAGTACTGAGGGAGTGCTGCAATGTCAGAGGGTCAGTACTGAGGGAGTGCTGCACTGTCACAGGGTCAGTACTGAGGGAGTGCTGCACTGTCAGAGGGTCAGGACTGAGGGAGTGCTGCACTGTCACAGGGTCAGTACTGAGGGAGTGCTGCACTGTCTCAGGGTCAGTACTGAGGGAGTGCTGCACTGTCAGAGGGTCAGTACTGAGGGAGTGCTGCACTGTCACAGGGTCAGTACTGAGGGAGTGCTTCACTGTCACAGGGTCAGTACTGAGGGAGTGCTGCAGTGTCAGAGGGTCAGTACGGAGGGAGTGCTGCACTGTCTCAGGGTCAATACTGAGGGAGTGCTGCACTGTCACAGGGTCAGTACTGAGGGAGTGGTGCACTGTCAGAGGGTCAGTACTGAGGGAGTGCTGCACTGGCAGAGGGTCAGTAGTGAGGGAGTGCTGCACTGTCAGAGGGTCAGTACTGAGGGAGTGCTGCACTGTCACAGGGTCAGTACTGAGGGAGTGCTGCACTGTCAGAGGGTCAGTACTGAGGGAGTGCTGCACTGTCACAGGGTCAGTACTGAGGGAGTGCTGCACTGTCAGAGGGTCAGTACTGAGGGAGTGCTGCAGTGTCAGAGGGTCAGTGCGGAGGGAGTGCTGCACTGTCAGAGGGTCAGTACTGAGGGAGTGCTGCTCTGTCAGAGGGGCAGTACTGAGGGAGTGCAGCACTGTCACAGGGTCAGTACTGAGGAAGTGCTGCACTGTCTCAGGGTCAATACTGAGGGAGTGCTGCACTGTCAGAGGGTCAGTACTGAGGGAGTGCTGCATTGTCACAGGGTCAGTACTGAGGGAGTGCTGCACTGTCAGAGGGTCAGTACTGAGGGACTGCTGCATTGTCACAGTGTCAGTACTGAGAGAGTGCCGCACTGTCTGAGGGTCAGTACTGAGGGATTGCTGCACTGTCAGAGGGTCAGTACTGAGGGAGCACTGCACTGTCTCAGGGTCAATACTGAGGCAGTGCTGCACTGTCACAGTGTCATTACTGAGGGAGTGCTGCACTGTCTCAGGGTCAGTCCTGAGGGAGTGCTGCATTGTCACAGGGTCATTACTGAGGGAGTGCTGCACTGTCACAGGGTCAGTACTGAGGGAGTGCTGCACTGTCACAGGGTCAGTACTGAGGGAGTGCTGCACTGTCAGAGGGTCAGTACTGAGGGAGTGCTGCACTGTCACAGGGTCAGTACTGAGGGAGTGCTGCACTGTCAGAGGGTCAGTACTGAGGGAGTGCTGCAGTGTCAGAGGGTCAGTACGGAGGGAGTGCTGCACTGTCAGAGGGTCAGTAATGAGGGAGTGCTGCTCTGTCAGAGGGGCAGTACTGAGGGAGTGCAGCACTGTCACAGGGTCAGTACTGAGGGAGTGCTGCACTGTCTCAGGTTCAATACTGAGGGAGTGCTGCACTGTCAGAGGGTCAGTACTGAGGGAGTGCAGCATTGTCACAGGGTCAGTACTGAGGGAGTGCTGCACTGTCAGAGGGTCAGTACTGAGGGAGTGCTGCATTGTCACAGGGTCAGTACTGAGAGAGTGCCGCACTGTCTGAGGGTCAGTACTGAGGGATTGCTGCACTGTCAGAGGGTCAGTACTGAGGGAGCACTGCACTGTCTCAGGGTCAATACTGAGGCAGTGCTGCACTGTCACAGTGTCATTACTGAGGGAGTGCTGCACTGTCTCAGGGTCAGTACTGAGGGAGTGCTGCATTGTCACAGGGTCATTACTGAGGGAGTGCTGCACTGTCACAGGGTCAGTACTGAGGGAGTGCTGCACTGTCAGAGGCTCAGTACTGAGGGAGTGCTGCACTGTCAGAGGGTCAGTACTGAGGGAGTGCTGCACTGTCAGAGGGTCAGTACTGAGGGAGTTCTGCACTGTCACAGGGTCAGTACTGAGGGAGTGCTGCACTGTCACCAGGTCAGTACTGAGGGAGTGCTGCACTGTCTCAGGGTCAGTACTGAGGGAGTGCTGCACTGTCAGAGAGTCAGTACTGAGGCAGTGCTGCACTGGCAGAGGGTCAATACTGAGGGAGTGCTGTACTGTCTCATGGTCAATACTGAGGGAGTGCTGCACAGAGGGTCAGTACTGAGTGAGTGCTACACTGTCTCAGGGTCAATACTGAGGGAGTGCTGCACTGTCTCAGGATCAATACTGAGGGAGTGCTGCACTGTCAGAGGGTCAGAACTGAGGGAGTGCTGCACTGGCAGAGGGTCAGTACTGAGGGAGTGCTGCACTGTCACAGGGTCGGTACTGATGGAGTGCTGCACTGTCAGAGGGTCAGTACTGAGGGAGTGCTGCACTGTCACAGGGTCAGTACTGAGGGAGTGCTGCACTGTCTCAGGGTCAGTACTGAGGGAGTGCTGCACTGTCAGAGGGTCAGTACTGAGGGAGTGCTGCACTGTCACAGGGTCAGTACTGAGGGAGTGCTGCAGTGTCAGAGGGTCAGTACGGAGGGATTGCTGCACTGTCTCAGGGTCAATACTGAGGGAGTGCTGCACTGTCACAGGGTCAGTACTGAGGGAGTGGTGCACTGTCAGAGGGTCAGTACTGAGGGAGTGCTGCACTGGCAGAGGGTCAGTAGTGAGGGAGTGCTGCACTGTCAGAGGGTCAGTACTGAGGGAGTGCTGCACTGTCACAGGGTCAGTACTGAGGGAGTGCTGCACTGTCAGAGGGTCAGTACTGAGGGAGTGCTGCACTGTCACAGGGTCAGTACTGAGGGAATGCTGCACTGTCAGAGGGTCAGTACTGAGGGAGTGCTGCAGTGTCAGAGGGTCAGTACGGAGGGAGTGCTGCACTGTCAGAGGGTCAGTACTGAGGGAGTGCTGCTCTGTCAGAGGGGCAGTACTGAGGGAGTGCAGCACTGTCACAGGGTCAGTACTGAGGGAGTGCTGCACTGTCTCAGGGTCAATACTGAGGGAGTGCTGCACTGTCAGAGGGTCAGTACTGAGGGAGTGCTGCATTGTCACAGGGGCAGTACTGAGGGAGTGCTGCACTGTCAGAGGGTCAGTACTGAGGGAGTGCTGCATTGTCACAGGGTCAGTACTGAGAGAGTGCCGCACTGTCTGAGGGTCAGTACTGAGGGATTGCTGCACTGTCAGAGGGTCAGTACTGAGGGAGCACTGCACTGTCTCAGGGTCAATACTGAGGCAGTGCTGCACTGTCACAGTGTCATTACTGAGGGAGTGCTGCACTGTCTCAGGGTCAGTACTGTGGGAGTGCTGCATTGTCACAGGGTCATTACTGAGGGAGTGCTGCACTGTCACAGGGTCAGTACTGAGGGAGTGCTGCACTGTCAGAGGCTCAGTACTGAGGGAGTGCTGCACTGTCAGAGGGTCAGTACTGAGGGAGTGCTGCACTGTCAGAGGGTCAGTACTGAGGGAGTTCTGCACTGTCACAGGGTCAGTACTGAGGGAGTGCTACACTGTCACCAGGTCAGTACTGAGGGAGTGCTGCACTGTCTCAGGGTCAGTACTGAGGGAGTGCTGCACTGTCAGAGAGTCAGTACTGAGGGAGTGCTGCACTGGCAGAGGGTCAATACTGAGGGAGTGCTGTACTGTCTCATGGTCAATACTGAGGGAGTGCTGCACTGAGGGTCAGTACTGAGTGAGTGCTGCACTGTCTCAGGGTCAATACTGAGGGAGTGCTGCACTGTCTCAGGATCAATACTGAGGGAGTGCTGCACTGTCAGAGGGTCAGAACTGAGGGAGTGCTGCACTGTCACAGGGTCAGTACTGAGGGAGTGCTGCACTCAGAAGGTCAGTACTGAAGGAGTGCTGCACTGTCACAGGGTCAGTACTGAGGGAGTGCTGCACTGTCAGAGGGTCAGTACTGAGGGAGTGCTGCACTGTCAGAGTGTCAGTACTGAGGGAGTGCTGCAGTGTCAGAGGGTCAGTACGGAGGGAGTGCTGCACTGTCTCAGGGTCAGTACTGAGGGAGTGCTGCACTTTCAGAGGGTCAGTACTGAGGGAGTGCTGCACTGTCAGAGGGTCAGTACTGAGGGAGTGCTGCACTGTCACAGGGTCAGTACTGAGGGAGTGCTGCACTGTCTCAGGGTTAATACTGAGGGATTGCTGCGTTGTCACAGGGTCATTACTAAGGGAGTGCTGCACTGTCAGAAGGTCAGTACTGAGGGAGTGCTGCACTGTCAGAGGGTCAGTACTGAGGGATTGCTGCCCTGTCAGAGGGTCAGTACTGAGGGAGCACGGCCCTGTCTCAGGGTCAATACTGAGGGAGTGCTGCACTGTCACAGGGTCATTACTGAGGGAGTGCTGCACAGTCTCAGGGTCAGTACTGAGGGAGTGCTGCATTGTCACAGGGTCATTACTGAGGGAGTGCTGCACTGTCACAGGGTCAGTACTGAGGGAGTGCTGCACTGTCACAGGGTCAGTACTGAGGGAGTGCTGCACTGTCTCAGGGTCAGTACTGAGGGAGTGCTGCACTGTCAGAGGGTCAGTACTGAGGGAGTGCTGCACTGGCAGAGGGTCAGTACTGAGGGAGTGCTGCACTGTCTCATGGTCAGTACTGAGGGAGTGCTGCAATGTCAGAGGGTCAGTACTGAGGGAGTGCTGCACTGTCACATGGTCAGTACTGAGGGAGTGCTGCACTGTCAGAGGGTCAGGAGTGAGGGAGTGCTGCACTGTCACAGGGTCAGTACTGAGGGAGTGCTGCACTGTCTCAGGGTCAGTACTGAGGGAGTGCTGCACTGTCAGAGGGTCAGTACTGAGGGAGTGCTGCACTGTCACAGGGTCAGTACTGAGGGAGTGCTGCACTGTCAGAGGGTCAGTACTGAGGGAGTGCTGCAGTGTCAGAGGGTCAGTACGGAGGGAGTGCTGCACTGTCTCAGGGTCAATACTGAGGGAGTGCTGCACTGTCACAGGGTCAGTACTGAGGGAGTGGTGCACTGTCAGAGGGTCAGTACTGAGGGAGTGCTGCACTGGCAGAGGGTCAGTAGTGAGGGAGTGCTGCACTGTCAGAGGGTCAGTACTGAGGGAGTGCTGCACTGTCAGAGGGTCAGTACTGAGGGAGTGCTGCACTGTCTCAGGGTCAATACTGAGGGAGTGCTGCACAGTCTCAGGGTCAATACTGAGGGAGTGCTGCACTGTCAGAGGGTCAGTACTGAGGGAGTGCTGCACTGTCTCATGGTCAGTACTGAGGGAGTGCTGCAATGTCAGAGGGTCAGTACTGAGGGAGTGCTGCACTGTCACAGGGTCAGTACTGAGGCAGTGCTGCACTGTCACAGGGTCATTACTGAGGGAGTGCTGCACAGTCTCAGGGTCAGTACTGAGGGAGTGCTGCATTGTCACAGGGTCATTACTGAGGGAGTGCTGCACTGTCACAGGGTCAGTACTGAGGGAGTGCTGCACTGTCACAGGGTCAGTACTGAGGGAGTGCTGCACTGTCTCAGGGTCAGTACTGAGGGAGTGCTGCACTGTCAGAGGGTCAGTACTGAGGGAGTGCTGCACTGTCACAGGGTCAGTACTGAGGGAGTGCTGCACTGTCTCAGGGTTAATACTGAGGGATTGCTGCGTTGTCACAGGGTCATTACTAAGGGAGTGCTGCACTGTCAGAAGGTCAGTACTGAGGGAGTGCTGCACTGTCAGAGGGTCAGTACTGAGGGATTGCTGCCCTGTCAGAGGGTCAGTACTGAGGGAGCACGGCACTGTCTCAGGGTCAATACTGAGGGAGTGCTGCACTGTCACAGGGTCATTACTGAGGGAGTGCTGCACAGTCTCAGGGTCAGTACTGAGGGAGTGCTGCATTGTCACAGGGTCATTACTGAGGGAGTGCTGCACTGTCACAGGGTCAGTACTGAGGGAGTGCTGCACTGTCACAGGGTCAGTACTGAGGGAGTGCTGCACTGTCTCAGGGTCAGTACTGAGGGAGTGCTGCACTGTCAGAGGGTCAGTACTGAGGGAGTGCTGCACTGGCAGAGGGTCAGTACTGAGGGAGTGCTGCACTGTCTCATGGTCAGTACTGAGGGAGTGCTGCAATGTCAGAGGGTCAGTACTGAGGGAGTGCTGCACTGTCACATGGTCAGTACTGAGGGAGTGCTGCACTGTCAGAGGGTCAGGAGTGAGGGAGTGCTGCACTGTCACAGGGTCAGTACTGAGGGAGTGCTGCACTGTCTCAGGGTCAGTACTGAGGGAGTGCTGCACTGTCAGAGGGTCAGTACTGAGGGAGTGCTGCACTGTCACAGGGTCAGTACTGAGGGAGTGCTGCACTGTCAGAGGGTCAGTACTGAGGGAGTGCTGCAGTGTCAGAGGGTCAGTACGGAGGGAGTGCTGCACTGTCTCAGGGTCAATACTGAGGGAGTGCTGCACTGTCACAGGGTCAGTACTGAGGGAGTGGTGCACTGTCAGAGGGTCAGTACTGAGGGAGTGCTGCACTGGCAGAGGGTCAGTAGTGAGGGAGTGCTGCACTGTCAGAGGGTCAGTACTGAGGGAGTGCTGCACTGTCAGAGGGTCAGTACTGAGGGAGTGCTGCACTGTCTCAGGGTCAATACTGAGGGAGTGCTGCACAGTCTCAGGGTCAATACTGAGGGAGTGCTGCACTGTCAGAGGGTCAGTACTGAGGGAGTGCTGCACTGTCTCATGGTCAGTACTGAGGGAGTGCTGCAATGTCAGAGGGTCAGTACTGAGGGAGTGCTGCACTGTCACAGGGTCAGTACTGAGGGAGTGCTGCACTGTCAGAGTGTCAGGACTGAGGGAGTGCTGCACTGTCACAGGGTCAGTACTGAGGGAGTGCTGCACTGTCTCAGGGTCAGTACTGAGGGAGTGCTGCACTGTCTCAGGGTCAGTACTGAGGGAGTGCTGCACTGTCAGAGGGTCAGTACTGAGGGAGTGCTGCACTGGCAGAGGGTCAGTACTGAGGGAGTGCTGCACTGTCTCATGGTCAGTACTGAGGGAGTGCTGCAATGTCAGAGGGTCAGTACTGAGGGAGTGCTGCACTGTCACATGGTCAGTACTGAGGGAGTGCTGCACTGTCAGAGGGTCAGGAGTGAGGGAGTGCTGCACTGTCACAGGGTCAGTACTGAGGGAGTGCTGCACTGTCTCAGGGTCAGTACTGAGGGAGTGCTGCACTGTCAGAGGGTCAGTACTGAGGGAGTGCTGCACTGTCACAGGGTCAGTACTGAGGGAGTGCTGCACTGTCAGAGGGTCAGTACTGAGGGAGTGCTGCAGTGTCAGAGGGTCAGTACGGAGGGAGTGCTGCACTGTCTCAGGGTCAATACTGAGGGAGTGCTGCACTGTCACAGGGTCAGTACTGAGGGAGTGGTGCACTGTCAGAGGGTCAGTACTGAGGGAGTGCTGCACTGGCAGAGGGTCAGTAGTGAGGGAGTGCTGCACTGTCAGAGGGTCAGTACTGAGGGAGTGCTGCACTGTCAGAGGGTCAGTACTGAGGGAGTGCTGCACTGTCTCAGGGTCAATACTGAGGGAGTGCTGCACAGTCTCAGGGTCAATACTGAGGGAGTGCTGCACTGTCAGAGGGTCAGTACTGAGGGAGTGCTGCACTGTCTCATGGTCAGTACTGAGGGAGTGCTGCAATGTCAGAGGGTCAGTACTGAGGGAGTGCTGCACTGTCACAGGGTCAGTACTGAGGCAGTGCTGCACTGTCACAGGGTCATTACTGAGGGAGTGCTGCACAGTCTCAGGGTCAGTACTGAGGGAGTGCTGCATTGTCACATGGTCATTACTGAGGGAGTGCTGCACTGTCACAGGGTCAGTACTGAGGGAGTGCTGCACTGTCACAGGGTCAGTACTGAGGGAGTGCTGCACTGTCTCAGGGTCAGTACTGAGGGAGTGCTGCACTGTCAGAGGGTCAGTACTGAGGGAGTGCTGCACTGTCACAGGGTCAGTACTGAGGGAGTGCTGCACTGTCTCAGGGTTAATACTGAGGGATTGCTGCGTTGTCACAGGGTCATTACTAAGGGAGTGCTGCACTGTCAGAAGGTCAGTACTGAGGGAGTGCTGCACTGTCAGAGGGTCAGTACTGAGGGATTGCTGCCCTGTCAGAGGGTCAGTACTGAGGGAGCACGGCACTGTCTCAGGGTCAATACTGAGGGAGTGCTGCACTGTCACAGGGTCATTACTGAGGGAGTGCTGCACAGTCTCAGGGTCAGTACTGAGGGAGTGCTGCATTGTCACAGGGTCATTACTGAGGGAGTGCTGCACTGTCACAGGGTCAGTACTGAGGGAGTGCTGCACTGTCACAGGGTCAGTACTGAGGGAGTGCTGCACTGTCTCAGGGTCAGTACTGAGGGAGTGCTGCACTGTCAGAGGGTCAGTACTGAGGGAGTGCTGCACTGGCAGAGGGTCAGTACTGAGGGAGTGCTGCACTGTCTCATGGTCAGTACTGAGGGAGTGCTGCAATGTCAGAGGGTCAGTACTGAGGGAGTGCTGCACTGTCACATGGTCAGTACTGAGGGAGTGCTGCACTGTCAGAGGGTCAGGAGTGAGGGAGTGCTGCACTGTCACAGGGTCAGTACTGAGGGAGTGCTGCACTGTCTCAGGGTCAGTACTGAGGGAGTGCTGCACTGTCAGAGGGTCAGTACTGAGGGAGTGCTGCACTGTCACAGGGTCAGTACTGAGGGAGTGCTGCACTGTCAGAGGGTCAGTACTGAGGGAGTGCTGCAGTGTCAGAGGGTCAGTACGGAGGGAGTGCTGCACTGTCTCAGGGTCAATACTGAGGGAGTGCTGCACTGTCACAGGGTCAGTACTGAGGGAGTGGTGCACTGTCAGAGGGTCAGTACTGAGGGAGTGCTGCACTGGCAGAGGGTCAGTAGTGAGGGAGTGCTGCACTGTCAGAGGGTCAGTACTGAGGGAGTGCTGCACTGTCAGAGGGTCAGTACTGAGGGAGTGCTGCACTGTCTCAGGGTCAATACTGAGGGAGTGCTGCACAGTCTCAGGGTCAATACTGAGGGAGTGCTGCACTGTCAGAGGGTCAGTACTGAGGGAGTGCTGCACTGTCTCATGGTCAGTACTGAGGGAGTGCTGCAATGTCAGAGGGTCAGTACTGAGGGAGTGCTGCACTGTCACAGGGTCAGTACTGAGGGAGTGCTGCACTGTCAGAGTGTCAGGACTGAGGGAGTGCTGCACTGTCACAGGGTCAGTACTGAGGGAGTGCTGCACTGTCTCAGGGTCAGTACTGAGGGAGTGCTGCACTGTCAGAGGGTCAGTACTGAGGGAGTGCTGCACTGTCACAGGGTCAGTACTGAGGGAGTGCTGCACTGTCACAGGGTCAGTACTGAGGGAGTGCTGCAGTGTCAGAGGGTCAGTACGGAGGGAGTGCTGCACTGTCTCAGGGTCAATACTGAGGGCGTGCTGCACTGTCACAGGGTCAGTACTGAGGGAGTGGTGCACTGTCAGAGGGTCAGTACTGAGTGAGTGCTGCACTGGCAGAGGGTCAGTAGTGAGGGAGTGCTGCACTGTCAGAGGGTCAGTACTGAGGGAGTGCTGCACTGTCACAGGGTCAGTACTGAGGGAGTGCTGCACTGTCAGAGGGTCAGTACTGAGGGAGTGCTGCAGTGTCAGAGGGTCAGTACGGAGGGAGTGCTGCACTGTCAGAGGGTCAGTACTGAGGGAGTGCTGCTCTGTCAGAGGGGCAGTACTGAGGGAGTGCAGCACTGTCACAGGTTCAGTACTGAGGGAGTGCTGCACTGTCTCAGGGTCAATACTGAGGGAGTGCTGCACTGTCAGAGGGTCAGTACAGAGGGAGTGCTGCATTGTCACAGGGTCAGTACTGAGGGAGTGCTGCACTGTCAGAGGGTCAGTACTGAGGGAGTGCTGCATTGTCACAGGGTCAGTACTGAGAGAGTGCCGCACTGTCTGAGGGTCAGTACTGAGGGATTGCTGCACTGTCAGAGGGTCAGTACTGAGGGAGCACTGCACTGTCTCAGGGTCAATACTGAGGCAGTGCTGCACTGTCACAGTGTCATTACTGAGGGAGTGCTGCACTGTCTCAGGGTCAGTACTGAGGGAGTGCTGCATTGTCACAGGGTCATTACTGAGGGAGTGCTGCACTGTCACAGGGTCAGTACTTAGGGAGTGCTGCACTGTCAGAGGCTCAGTACTGAGGGAGTGCTGCACTGTCAGAGGGTCAGTACTGAGGGAGTGCTGCACTGTCAGAGGGTCAGTACTGAGGGAGTTCTGCACTGTCACAGGGTCAGTACTGAGGGAGTGCTGCACTGTCACCAGGTCAGTACTGAGGGAGTGCTGCACTGTCTCAGGGTCAGTACTGAGGGAGTGCTGCACTGTCAGAGAGTCAGTACTGAGGGAGTGCTGCACTGGCAGAGGGTCAATACTGAGGGAGTGCTGTACTGTCTCATGGTCAATACTGAGGGAGTGCTGCACAGAGGGTCAGTACTGAGGGAGTGCTGCACTGTCTCAGGGTCAATACTGAGGGAGTGCTGCACTGTCTCAGGATCAATACTGAGGGAGTGCTGCACTGTCAGAGGGTCAGAACTGAGGGAGTGCTGCACTGGCAGAGGGTCAGTACTGAGGGAGTGCTGCACTGTCACAGGGTCGGTACTGATGGAGTGCTGCACTGTCAGAGGGTCAGTACTGAGGGAGTGCTGCACTGTCTCAGGGTCAGTACTGAGTGAGTGCTGCACTGTCTCAGGGTCAATACTGAGGGAGTGCTGCACTGTCTCAGGATCAATACTGAGGGCGTGCTGCACTGTCAGAGGGTCAGAACTGAGGGAGTGCTGCACTGGCAGAGGGTCAGTACTGAGGGAGTGCTGCACTGTCACAGGGTCGGTACTGATGGAGTGCTGCACTGTCAGAGGGTCAGTACGGAGGGAGTGCTGCACTGTCTCAGGGTCAACACTGAGGGAGTGCTGCACTGTCCCAGGGTCAGTACTGAGGGAGTGGTGCACTGTCAGAGGGTCAGTACTGAGGGAGTGCTGCACTGGCAGAGGGTCAGTAGTGAGGGAGTGCTGCACTGTCAGAGGGTCAGTACTGACGGAGTGCTGCACAGTCAGAGGGTCAGTACTGAGGGAGTGCTGCACTGTCTCAGGGTCAATACTGAGGGAGTGCTGCACAGTCTCAGGGTCAATACTGAGGGAGTGCTGCACTGTCAGAGGGTCAGTACTGAGGGAGTTTGCACTGTCAGAGGGTCAGTACTGAGGGAGTGCTGCACTGTCTCATGGTCAGTACTGAGGGAGTGCTGCAATGTCAGAGGGTCAGTACTGAGGGAGTGCTGCACTGTCACAGGGTCAGTACTGAGGGAGTGCTGCACTGTCGGAGGGTGAGGACTGAGGGAGTGCTACACTGTCACAGGGTCAGTACTGAGGGTGTGCTGCACTGTCTCAGGGTCAGTACTGAGGGAGTGCTGCACTGTCAGAGGGTCAGTACTGAGGGAGTGCTGCACTGTCACAGGGTCAGTACTGAGGGAGTGCTGCACTGTCACAGGGTCAGTACTGAGGGAGTGCTGCAGTGTCAGAGGGTCAGTACGGAGGGAGTGCTGCACTGTCTCAGGGTCAATACTGAGGGAGTGCTGCACTGTCACAGGGTCAGTACTGAGGGAGTGGTGCACTGTCAGAGGGTCAGTACTGAGGGAGTGCTGCACTGGCAGAGGGTCAGTAGTGAGGGAGTGCTGCACTGTCAGAGGGTCAGTACTGAGGGAGTGCTGCACTGTCACAGGGTCAGTATTGAGGGAGTGCTGCACTGTCAGAGGGTCAGTACTGAGGGAGTGCTGCACTGTCACAGGGTCAGTACTGAGGGAGTGCTGCACTGTCAGAGGGTCAGTACTGAGGGAGTGCTGCAGTGTCAGAGGGTCAGTACGGAGGGAGTGCTGCATTGTCAGAGGGTCAGTACTGAGGGAGTTCCGCACTGTCACAGGGTCAGTACTGAGGGAGTGCTGCACTGTCACCAGGTCAGTACTGAGGGAGTGCTGCACTGTCTCAGGGTCAGTACTGAGGGAGTGCTGCACAGAGGGTCAGTACTGAGGGAGTGCTGCACTGTCTCAGGGTCAATACTGAGGGAGTGCTGCACTGTCTCAGGATCAATACTGAGGGAGTGCTGCACTGTCAGAGGGTCAGAACTGAGGGAGTGCTGCACTGGCAGAGGGTCAGTACTGAGGGAGTGCTGCACTGTCACAGGGTCGGTACTGATGGAGTGCTGCACTGTCAGAGGGTCAGTACTGAGGGAGTGCTGCACTGTCTCAGGGTCAGTACTGAGTGAGTGCTGCACTGTCTCAGGGTCAATACTGAGGGAGTGCTGCACTGTCTCAGGATCAATACTGAGGGCGTGCTGCACTGTCAGAGGGTCAGAACTGAGGGAGTGCTGCACTGGCAGAGGGTCAGTACTGAGGGAGTGCTGCACTGTCACAGGGTCAGTACTGAGGGAGTGCTGCACTGTGTCAGGGTCAATACTGAGGGAGTGCTGCACTGTCAGAGGGTCAGTACTGAGGGAGTGCTGCATTGTGACAGGGTCAGTACTGAGGGAGTGCTGCACTGTCAGAGGGTCAGTACTGAGGGAGTGCTGCATTGTCACAGGGTCAGTACTGAGAGAGTGCCGCACTGTCTGAGGGTCAGTACTGAGGGATTGCTGCACTGTCAGAGGGTCAGTACTGAGGGAGCACTGCACTGTCTCAGGGTCAATACTGAGGCAGTGCTGCACTGTCACAGTGTCATTACTGAGGGAGTGCTGCACTGTCTCAGGGTCAGTACTGAGGGAGTGCTGCATTGTCACAGGGTCATTACTGAGGGAGTGCTGCACTGTCACAGGGTCAGTACTGAGGGAGTGCTGCACTGTCAGAGGCTCAGTACTGAGGGAGTGCTGCACTGTCAGAGGGTCAGTACTGAGGGAGTGCTGCACTGTCAGAGGGTCAGTACTGAGGGAGTTCTGCACTGTCACAGGGTCAGTACTGAGGGAGTGCTGCACTGTCACCAGGTCAGTACTGAGGGAGTGCTGCACTGTCTCAGGGTCAGTACTGAGGGAGTGCTGCACTGTCAGAGAGTCAGTACTGAGGGAGTGCTGCACTGGCAGAGGGTCAATACTGAGGGAGTGCTGTACTGTCTCATGGTCAATACTGAGGGAGTGCTGCACAGAGGGTCAGTACTGAGTGAGTGCTGCACAGTCTCAGGGTCAATACTGAGGGAGTGCTGCACTGTCAGAGGGTCAGTACTGAGGGAGTGCTGCACTGTCAGAGGGTCAGAACTGAGGGAGTGCTGCACTGGCAGAGGGTCAGTACTGAGGGAGTGCTGCACTGTCACAGGGTCGGTACTGATGGAGTGCTGCACTGTCAGAGGGTCAGTACTGAGGGTGTGCTGCACTGTCTCAGGGTCAGTACTGAGGGAGTGCTGCACTGTCTCGGGATCAGTACTGAGGGAGTGCTGCACTGTCAGAGGGTCAGTACTGAGGGAGTGCTGCACTGTCGCAGGGTCAGTACTGAGGGAGTGCTGCACTGTCAGAGGGTCAGTACTGAGGGAGTGCTGCACTGTCTCAGGGTCAATACTGAGGGAGTGCTGCACTGTCTCAGGGTCAGTACTGAGGGAGTGCTGCACTGTCTCAGGGTCAATACTGAGGGAGTGCTGCACTGTCAAAGGGTCAGTACTGAGGGAGTGCTGCACTGTCAGAGGGTCAGTACTGAGGGAGTGCTGCACTGTCACAGGGTCAGTACTGAGGGAGTGCTGCACTGTCACAGGGTCAGTACTGAGGGAGTGCTGCACTGTCTCAGGGTCAGTACTGAGGGAGTGCTGCACTGTCAGAAGGTCAGTACTGAGGAAGTGCTGCACTGTCACAGGGCCAGTACTGAGGGACTGCTGCACTGTCAGAGGGTCAGTACTGAGGGAGTGCTGCACTGTCTCAGGGTCAATACTGAGGGAGTGCTGCACTGTCACAGGGTCAGTACTGAGGGAGTGCTGCACTGTCAGATGGTCAGTACTGAGGGAGTGCTGCGCTGGCAGAGGGTCAGTACTGAGGGAGTGCTGCACTCAGAGGATCAGTACTGAGGGAGTGCTGCACTGTCTCGGAATCAGTACTGAGGGAGTGCTGCACTGTCAGAGTGTCAGTACTGAGGGAGTGCTGCACTGTCGCAGGGTCAGTACTGAGGGAGTGCTGCACAGTCTCAGGGTCAATACTGAGGGAGTGCTGCACTGTCAGAGGGTCAGTACTGAGGGAGTGCTGCACTGTCAGAGGGTCAGTACTGAGGGAGTGCTGCACTGTCAGAGGTTCAGTTCTGAGGGAGTGCTGCACTGTCTCAAGGTCAATACTGAGGGAGTGCTGCACTGTCAGAGGGTCAGTACTGAGGGAGTGCTGCACTGGCAGAGGGTCAGTAGTGAGGGAGTGCTGCACTGTCAGAGGGTCAGTACTGAGGGAGTGCTGCACTGTCAGAGGGTCAGTACTGAGGGAGTGCAGCACTGTCTCAGGGTCAGTACTGAGGGAGTGCTGCACTGTCAGAGGGTCAGTACTGAGGGAGTGTGCACTGTCAGAGGGTCAGTACTGAGGGAGTGCTGCACTGTCTCATGGTCAGTACTGAGGGAGTGCTGCAATGTCAGAGGGTCAGTACTGAGGGAGTGCTGCACTGTCACAGGGTCAGTACTGAGGGAGTGCTGCACTGTCAGAGGGTCAGGACTGAGGGAGTGCTGCACTGTCACAGGGTCAGTACTGAGGGAGTGCTGCACTGTCTCAGGGTCAGTACTGAGGGAGTGCTGCACTGTCAGAGGGTCAGTACTGAGGGAGTGCTGCACTGTCACAGGGTCAGTACTGAGGGAGTGCTGCACTGTCACAGGGTCAGTACTGAGGGAGTGCTGCAGTGTCAGAGGGTCAGTACGGAGGGAGTGCTGCACTGTCTCAGGGTCAATACTGAGGGAGTGCCGCACTGTCACAGGGTCAGTACTGAGGGAGTGGTGCACTGTCAGAGGGTCACTACTGAGGGAGTGCTGCACTGGCAGAGGGTCAGTAGTGAGGGAGTGCTGCACTGTCAGAGGGTCAGTACTGAGGGAGTGCTGCACTGTCACAGGGTCAGTACTGAGGGAGTGCTGCACTGTCAGAGGGTCAGTACTGAGGGAGTGCTGCACTGTCACAGGGTCATTACTAAGGGAGTGCTGCACTGTCAGAGGGTCAGTACTGAGGGAGTGCTGCACTGTCAGAGGGTCAGTACTGAGGGAGTGCTGCACTGTCACAGGGTCACTACTGAGGTAGTGCTGCACTGTCACATGGTCTGTACTGAGGGAGTGCTGCACTGCCACAGGGTCAGTACTGAGGGAGTGCTGCACTGTCTCAGGGTCAGTACTGAGGGAGTGCTTCACTGTCGAAGGGTCAGTACTGAGGGATCACTGCACTGTCAGAGGGGCAGTACTGAGGGAGTGCTGCACTGTCAGAGGGTCAGTACTGAGAGAGTGCTGCACTGTCTCAGGGTCAGTACTGTGAGAGTGCTGCATTGTCACAGGGTCAGTACTGAGGGAGTGCTGCACTGTCAGAGAGTCAGTACTGAGAGAGTGCTGCACTGTCTCAGGGTCAGTACTGAGAGAGTGCTGCATTGTCTCAGGGTCAGTACTGAGAGAGTGCTGCACTGTCACAGGCTCAGTACTGAGGGAGTGCTGCACTGGCAGAGGGTCAGTAGTGAGGGAGTGCTGCACTGTCAGAGGGTCAGTACTGAGGGAGTGCTGCACTGTCAGAGGGTCAGTACTGAGGGAGTGCTGCATTGTCACAGGGTCAGTACTGAGAGAGTGCCGCACTGTCTGAGGGTCAGTACTGAGGGATTGCTGCACTGTCAGAGGGTCAGTACTGAGGGAGCACTGCACTGTCTCAGGGTCAATACTGAGGCAGTGCTGCACTGTCACAGTGTCATTACTGAGGGAGTGCTGCACTGTCTCAGGGTCAGTACTGAGGGAGTGCTGCATTGTCACAGGGTCATTACTGAGGGGGTGCTGCACTGTCACAGGGTCAGTACTGAGGGAGTGCTGCACTGTCAGAGGCTCAGTACTGAGGGAGTGCTGCACTGTCAGAGGGTCAGTACTGAGGGAGTGCTGCACTGTCAGAGGGTCAGTACTGAGGGAGTTCTGCACTGTCACAGGGTCAGTACTGAGGGAGTGCTGCACTGTCACCAGGTCAGTACTGAGGGAGTGCTGCACTGTCTCAGGGTCAGTACTGAGGGAGTGCTGCACTGTCAGAGAGTCAGTACTGAGGGAGTGCTGCACTGGCAGAGGGTCAATACTGAGGGAGTGCTGTACTGTCTCATGGTCAATACTGAGGGAGTGCTGCACAGAGGGTCAGTACTGAGTGAGTGCTGCACAGTCTCAGGGTCAATACTGAGGGAGTGCTGCACTGTCAGAGGGTCAGTACTGAGGGAGTGCTGCACTGTCAGAGGGTCAGAACTGAGGGAGTGCTGCACTGGCAGAGGGTCAGTACTGAGGGAGTGCTGCACTGTCACAGGGTCGGTACTGATGGAGTGCTGCACTGTCAGAGGGTCAGTACTGAGGGAGTGCTGCACTGTCTCAGGGTCAGTACTGAGGGAGTGCTGCACTGTCTCGGGATCAGTACTGAGGGAGTGCTGCACTGTCAGAGGGTCAGTACTGAGGGAGTGCTGCACTGTCGCAGGGTCAGTACTGAGGGAGTGCTGCACTGTCAGAGGGTCAGTACTGAGGGAGTGCTGCACTGTCTCAGGGTCAATACTGAGGGAGTGCTGCACTGTCTCAGGGTCAATACTGAGGGAGTGCTGCACTGTCAAAGGGTCAGTACTGAGGGAGTGCTGCACTGTCAGAGGGTCAGTACTGAGGGAGTGCTGCACTGTCACAGGGTCAGTACTGAGGGAGTGCTGCACTGTCACAGGGTCAGTACTGAGGGAGTGCTGCACTGTCTCAGGGTCAGTACTGAGGGAGTGCTGCACTGTCAGAAGGTCAGTACTGAGGGAGTGTTGCACTGTCACAGGGCCAGTACTGAGGGACTGCTGCACTGTCAGAGGGTCAGTACTGAGGGAGTGCTGCACTGTCTCAGGGTCAATACTGAGGGAGTGCTGCACTGTCACAGGGTCAGTACTGAGGGAGTGCTGCACTGTCAGATGGTCAGTACTGAGGGAGTGCTGCGCTGGCAGAGGGTCAGTACTGAGGGAGTGCTGCACTCAGAGGATCAGTACTGAGGGAGTGCTGCACTGTCTCGGGATCAGTACTGAGGGAGTGCTGCACTGTCAGAGTGTCAGTACTGAGGGAGTGCTGCACTGTCGCAGGGTCAGTACTGAGGGAGTGCTGCACAGTCTCAGGGTCAATACTGAGGGAGTGCTGCACTGTCAGAGGGTCAGTACTGAGGGAGTGCTGCACTGTCAGAGGGTCAGTACTGAGGGAGTGCTGCACTGTCAGAGGTTCAGTTCTGAGGGAGTGCTGCACTGTCTCAAGGTCAATACTGAGGGAGTGCTGCACTGTCAGAGGGTCAGTACTGAGGGAGTGCTGCACTGGCAGAGGGTCAGTAGTGAGGGAGTGCTGCACTGTCAGAGGGTCAGTACTGAGGGAGTGCTGCACTGTCAGAGGGTCAGTACTGAGGGAGTGCTGCACTGTCTCAGGGTCAATACTGAGGGAGTGCTGCACAGTCTCAGGGTCAATACTGAGGGAGTGCTGCACTGTCAGAGGGTCAGTACTGAGGGAGTGTGCACTGTCAGAGGGTCAGTACTGAGGGAGTGCTGCACTGTCTCATGGTCAGTACTGAGGGAGTGCTGCAATGTCAGAGGGTCAGTACTGAGGGAGTGCTGCACTGTCACAGGGTCAGTACTGAGGGAGTGCTGCACTGTCAGAGGGTCAGGACTGAGGGAGTGCTGCACTGTCACAGGGTCAGTACTGAGGGAGTGCTGCACTGTCTCAGGGTCAGTACTGAGGGAGTGCTGCACTGTCAGAGGGTCAGTACTGAGGGAGTGCTGCACTGTCACAGGGTCAGTACTGAGGGAGTGCTGCACTGTCACAGGGTCAGTACTGAGGGAGTGCTGCAGTGTCAGAGGGTCAGTACGGAGGGAGTGCTGCACTATCTCAGGGTCAATACTGAGGGAGTGCTGCACTGTCACAGGGTCAGTACTGAGGGAGTGGTGCACTGTCAGAGGGTCACTACTGAGGGAGTGCTGCACTGGCAGAGGGTCAGTAGTGAGGGAGTGCTGCACTGTCAGAGGGTCAGTACTGAGGGAGTGCTGCACTGTCACAGGGTCAGTACTGAGGGAGTGCTGCACTGTCAGAGGGTCAGTACTGAGGGAGTGCTGCACTGTCACAGGGTCAGTACTGAGGGAGTGCTGCACTGTCAGAGGGTCAGTACTGAGGGAGTGCTGCAGTGTCAGAGGGTCAGTACGGAGGGAGTGCTGCACTGTCAGATGGTCAGTACTGAGGGAGTGCTGCTCTGTCAGAGGGGCAGTACTGAGGGAGTGCAGCACTGTCACAGGGTCAGTACTGAGGGAGCACTGCACTGTCTCAGGGTCAATACTGAGGCAGTGCTGCACTGTCACAGTGTCATTACTGAGGGAGTGCTGCACTGTCTCAGGGTCAGTTCTGAGGGAGTGCTGCATTGTCACAGGGTCATTACTGAGGGAGTGCTGCACTGTCACAGGGTCAGTACTGAGGGAGTGCTGCACTGTCAGAGGCTCAGTACTGAGGGAGTGCTGCACTGTCACAGGGTCAGTACTGAGGGAGTGCTGCACTGTCAGCAGGTCAGTACTGAGGGAGTGCTGCACTGTCTCAGGGTCAGTACTGAGGGAGTGCTGCACTGTCAGAGAGTCAGTACTGAGGGAGTGCTGCACTGGCAGAGGGTCAATACTGAGGGAGTGCTGTACTGTCTCATGGTCAATACTGAGGGAGTGCTGCACAGAGGGTCAGTACTGAGTGAGTGCTGCACTGTCTCAGGGTCAATACTGAGGGAGTGCTGCACTGTCTCAGGATCAATACTGAGGGAGTGCTGCACTGTCAGAGGGTCAGAACTGAGGGAGTGCTGCACTGGCAGAGGGTCAGTACTGAGGGAGTGCTGCACTGTCACAGGGTCGGTACTGATGGAGTGCTGCACTGTCAGAGGGTCAGTACTGAGGGAGTGCTGCACTGTCTCAGGGTCAGTACTGAGGGAGTGCTGCACTGTCTCGGGATCAGTACTGAGGGAGTGCTGCACTGTCAGAGGGCCAGTACTGAGGGAGTGCTGCACTGTCGCAGGGTCAGTACTGAGGGAGTGCTGCACTGTCAGAGGGTCAGTACTGAGGGAGTGCTGCACTGTCTCAGGGTCAATACTGAGGGAGTGCTGCACTGTCTCAGGGTCAGTACTGAGGGAGTGCTGCACTGTCTCAGGGTCAATACTGAGGGAGTGCTGCACTGTCAAATGGTCAGTACTGAGGGAGGGCTGCACTGTCAGAGGGTCAGTACTGAGGGAGTGCTGCACTGTCACAGGGTCAGTACTGAGGGAGTGCTGCACTGTCACAGGGTCAGTACTGAGGGAGTGCTGAACTTTCAAAGAGGCAGTACTGAGGGAGTGCAGCACTGTCAGAGGGGCAGTACTGAGGGAGTGCTGCACTGTCTCAGGGTCAGTACTGAGAGAGTGCTGCATTGTCACAGGGTCAGTACTGAGGGAGTGCTGCACTGTCAGAGGGTCAGTACTGAGGGAGTGCTACACTGTCAGAGGGTCAGTACTGAGGGACTGCTGCACTGTCACAGGGTCAGTACTGAGGGAGTGCTGCACTGTCACAGGGTCATTACTAAGGGAGTGCTGCACTGTCAGAGGGTCAGTACTGAGGGAGTGCAATACTGTCAGAGGGTCAGTACTGAGGGAGTGCTGCACTGTCACAGGGTCAGTACTGAGGTAGTGCTGCACTGTCACATGGTCTGTACTGAGGGAGTGCTGCACTGTCACAGGGTCAGTACTGAGGGAGTGCTGCACTGTCTCTGGGTCAGTACTGAGGGAGTGCTTCACTGTCGAAGGGTCAGTACTGAGGGATCACTGCACTGTCAGAGGGGCAGTACTGAGGGAGTGCTGCACTGTCAGAGGGTCAGTACTGAGAGAGTGCTGCACTGTCTCAGAGTCAGTACTGTGAGAGTGCTGCATTGTCACAGGGTCAGTACTGAGGGAGTGCTGCACTGTCAGAGGGTCAGTACTGAGGGAGTGCTGCACTGTCAGAGGGTCAGTACTGAGGGAGTGCTGCACTGTCACAGGGTCAGTACTGAGGGAGTGCTGCACTGTCACATGGTCTGTACTGAGGGAGTGCTGCAATGTCACAGGGTCAGTACTGAGGGAGTGCTGCACTTTCACAGGGTCATTACTGAGGGAGTGCTGCACTGTCATATGGTCAGTACTGAGGGAGTGCTGCACTGTCAGAGGGTCAGTACTGAGGAAGTGCTGCACTGTCACAAGGTCAGTACTGAGGGAGTGCTGCACTGTCACATGGTCTGTACTGAGGGAGTGCTGCACTGTCACAGGGTCAGTACTGAGGGAGTGCTGCACTGTCTCAGGGTCAGTTCTGAGAGATTGCTGCACTGTCACATGGTCTGTACTGAGGGATCACTGCACTGTCAGAGGGGCAGTACTGAGGGAGTGCTGCACTGTCAGAGGGTCAGTACTGAGAGAGTGCTGCACTGTCTCAGGGTCAGTACTGTGAGAGTGCTGCACTGTCAGAGGGTCAGTACTGAGGGAGTGCTGCACTGTCTGAGGGTCAGTACTGAGGGAGTGCTGCATTCTCACAGGGACAGTACTGAGGGAGTGCTGCAATGTCAGAGGGTCAGTACTGAGGGAGTGCTGCACAGTCACAGGGTCAGTACTGAGGGAGTGCTGCACTGTCTCAGGGTCAGTACTGAGGGAGTGCTGCACTGTCGGAGGGTCAGTACTGAGGGATCACTGCACTGTCTCAGGGTCAGTACTGAGGCAGTGCTGCAGTGTCAAAGGGTCAGTACTTAGGGATCACTGCACTGTCAGAGGGGCAGTACTGAGGGAGTGCTGCACTGTCTCTGGGTCAGTACTGAGGGAGAGCTGCACTGTCAGAGGGTCAGTACTGAGGGAGTGTTGCACTGTCAGAGGGTCAGTACTGAGATAGTGCTGCACTGTCTCAGGGTCAGTTTTGAGAGAGTGCTGCACTGTCAGAGGGTCAGTACTGAGGGAGTGCTGAACTTTCAAAGGGGCAGTACTGAGGGAGTGCAGCACTGTCAGAGGGACAGTACTGAGGGAGTGCTGCACTGTCAGAGAGTCAGTACTGAGGGAGTGCTGCACTGTTGAAGGGTCAGTACTGAGGGAGCACTGCACTGTCAGAGGGTCAGTACTGAGGGAGTGCTACACTGTCAGCGGGTCAGTACTGAGGGAGCGCTGCACTGTCGAAGGGTCAGTACTAAGGGAGCACTGCACTGTCAGAGGGGCAGTACTGACGGAGTGCTGCACTGTCAGAGAGCCAGTACTGAGGAGCGATGCACTGTCGAAGGATCTGTACTGAGGGAGCGTTGCAATGACAGAGGGGCAGTACTGAGGGAGTGCTGCACTGTCGAAGGGTCTGTACTGAGGGAGAATTGCACTGTCAGAGGGGCAGTACTGAGGGAGTGCTGCACTGTCACAGGGTCAGTACTGAGGGAGTGCGACACTGTCAGATGGTCAGTACTGAGGGAGCGCTGCACTGTCAGAGGGTCAGTACTGAGGGAGTGCTGCACTGTCACAGGGTCAGTACTGAGGGAGTGCGACACTGTCAGATGGTCAGTACTGAGGGAGTGCTGCACTGTCGAATGGTCTGTACTGAGGGAGCATTGCACTGTCAGAGGGTCAGTACTGAGGGAGTGCTGCACTGTCGAAGGGTCTGTACTGAGGGAGCATTGCACTGTCAGAGGGGCAGTATTGAGGGAGTGCTGCATTGTCAGAGGGTCAGTACTGAGGGAGAGCTGAACTTTCAAATGGCCAGTACTGAGGGAGCGCTGCACTGTCAGAGGGTCAGTACTGAGGGAGTGCTGCACTGTCAGAGGTTCAGTACTGAGGGAGTGCTGCACTGTCTCAGGGTCAGTACTGAGGGAGAGCTGAACTTTCAAAGGGCCAGTACTGAGGGAGGGCAACTCTGTCAGAGGGGTCAGTACTGAGGGAGCACTGCACTGTCGAAGGGTCAGTACTGAGGGAGCGCTGCACTGTCGAAGGGTCAGTACTGAGGGAGTGCTGCACTGTCGAAGGGTCAGTACTGAGGGATCACTACACTGTCAGAGGGGCAGTACTGAGGGAGTGCTGCACTGTCAGAGAGTCAGTAATGAGAGAGTGCTGCACTGTCTCAGGGTCAGTACTGAGAGAGTGCTGCATTGTCTCAGGGTCAGTACTGAGAGAGTGCTGCACTGTCACAGGGTCAGTACTGAGGGAGTGCTGCACTGCCAGAGGGTCAGTACTGAGGGAGTGCTGCACTGTCAGAGGGTCAGTACTGAGGGAGTGCTGCATTGTCACAGGATCAGCATTGAGGGAGTGCTGCAAAGTCAGAGGGTCAGTACTGAGGGAGTGCTGCACTGTCAGAGGGGCTGTACTGAGGGAGCACTGCACTGTCAGAGGGGCAGTACTGAGGGAGTGCGACACTGTCAGAGGGGCAGTACTGAGGGAGTGCTGAACCTTCAAAGGGGCTGTACTGAGGGAGTGCTGCACTGTCAGAGGGTCAGTACTGAGGGAGTGCTGCAATGTCAGAGGGTCAGTACTGAGGCAGTGCTGCACTGTCAGAGGGTCAGTACTGAGGGAGTGCTGCACTTTCAGAGGATCAGTACTGAGGGAGTGCTGCATTGTCACAGGGACAGTACTGAGGGAGTGCTGCAATGTCTCAGGGTCAGTACTGAGAGAATGCTGCATTGTCACAGGGTCAGTACTGAGGGAGTGCTGCACTGTCAGAGGGTCAGTACTGAGGGAGTGCTACACTGTCAGAGGGTCAGAACTGAGGGACTGCTGCACTGTCACAGGGTCAGTACTGAGGGAGTGCTGCACTGTCACAGGGTCATTACTAAGGGAGTGCTGCACTGTCAGAGGGTCAGTACTGAGGGAGTGCTGCACTGTCAGAGGGTCAGTACTGAGGGAGTGCTGCACTGTCACAGGGTCAGTACTGAGGTAGTGCTGCACTGTCACATGGTCTGTACTGAGGGAGTGCTGCACTGTCACAGGGTCAGTACTGAGGGAGTGCTGCACTGTCTCAGGGTCAGTACTGAGGGAGTGCTGCAATGTCTCAGGGTCAGTACTGAGAGAATGCTGCATTGTCACAGGGTCAGTACTGAGGGAGTGCTGCACTGTCAGAGGGTCAGTACTGAGGGAGTGCTACACTGTCAGAGGGTCAGAACTGAGGGACTGCTGCACTGTCACAGGGTCAGTACTGAGGGAGTGCTGCACTGTCACAGGGTCATTACTAAGGGAGTGCTGCACTGTCAGAGGGTCAGTACTGAGGGAGTGCTGCACTGTCAGAGGGTCAGTACTGAGGGAGTGCTGCACTGTCACAGGGTCAGTACTGAGGTAGTGCTGCACTGTCACATGGTCTGTACTGAGGGAGTGCTGCACTGTCACAGGGTCAGTACTGAGGGAGTGCTGCACTGTCTCAGGGTCAGTACTGAGGGAGTGCTTCACTGTCGAAGGGTCAGTACTGAGGGATCACTGCACTGTCAGAGGGGCAGTACTGAGGGAGTGATGCACTGTCAGAGGGTCAGTACTGAGAGAGTGCTGCACTGTCTCAGGGTCAGTACTGTGAGAGTGCTGCATTGTCACAGGGTCAGTACTGAGGGAGTGCTGCACTGTCAGAGGGTCAGTACTGAGGGAGTGCTGCACAGTCACAGGGTCATTACTGAGGGAGTGCTGCACTGTCAGAGGGTCAGTACTGAGGGAGTGCTGCACTGTCAGAGGGTCAGTACTGAGGGAGTGCTGCACTGTCACAGGGTCACTACTGAGGGAGTGCTGCACTGTCACATGGTCTGTACTGAGGGAGTGCTGCACTGTGACAGGGTCAGTACTGAGCGAGTGCTGCACTGTCTCAGGGTCAGTTCTGAGAGAGTGCTGCACTGTCACATGGTCTGTACTGAGGGATCACTGCACTGTCAGAGGGGCAGTACTGAGGGAGTGCTGCACTGTCAGAGGGTCAGTACTGAGAGAGTGCTGCACTGTCTCAGGGTCAGTACTGTGAGAGTGCTGCACTGTCAGAGGGTCAGTACAGAGGGAGTGCTGCACTGTCTGAGGGTCAGTACTGAGGGAGTGCTGCATTCTCACAGGGATAGTACTGAGGGAGTGCTGCAATGTCAGAGGCTCAGTACTGAGGGAGTGCTGCACAGTCACAGGGTCAGTACTGAGGCAGTGCTGCACTGTCTCAGGGTCAGTACTGAGGGAGAGCTGCACTGTCGGAGGGTCAGTACTGAGGGATCACTGCACTGTCTCAGGGTCAGTACTGAGGCAGTGCTGCAGTGTCAAAGGGTCAGTACTTAGGGATCACTGCACTGTCAGAGGGGCAGTACTGAGGGAGTGCTGCACTGTCTCTGGGTCAGTACTGAGGGAGAGCTGCACTGTCAGAGGGTCAGTACTGAGGGAGTGTTGCACTGTCAGAGGGTCAGTACTGAGGGAGCGCTGCACTGTCGAAGGGTCAGTACTAAGGGAGCACTGCACTGTCAGAGGGGCAGTACTGAGGGAGTGCTGCACTGTCAGAGAGCCAGTACTGAGGGAGCGATGCACTGTCGAAGGATCTGTACTGAGGGAGCGTTGCAATGACAGAGGGGCAGTACTGAGGGAGTGCTGCACTGTCGAAGGGTCTGTCCTGAGGGAGAATTGCACTGTCAGAGGGGCAGTACTGAGGGAGTGCTGCACTGTCACAGGGTCAGTACTGAGGGAGTGCGACACTGTCAGATGGTCAGTACTGAGGGAGCGCTGCACTGTCAGAGGGTCAGTACTGAGGGAGTGCTGCACTGTCACAGGGTCAGTACTGAGGGAGTGCGACACTGTCAGATGGTCAGTACTGAGGGAGTGCTGCACTGTCGAATGGTCTGTACTGAGGGAGCATTGCACTGTCAGAGGGTCAGTACTGAGGGAGTGCTGCACTGTCGAAGGGTCTGTACTGAGGGTGCATTGCACTGTCAGAGGGGCAGTATTGAGGGAGTGCTGCATTGTCAGAGGGTCAGTACTGAGGGAGAGCTGAGCTTTCAAATGGCCAGTACTGAGGGAGCGCTGCACTGTCAGAGGGTCAGTACTGAGGGAGTGCTGCACTGTCAGAGGTTCAGTACTGAGGGAGTGCTGCACTGTCTCAGGGTCAGTACTGAGGGAGAGCTGAACTTTCAAAGGGCCAGTACTGAGGGAGGGCAACTCTGTCAGAGGGGTCAATACTGAGGGAGCGCTGCACTGTCGAAGGGTCAGTACTGAGGGAGCGCAGCACTGTCGAAGGGTCAGTACTGAGGGAGTGCTGCACTGTCGAAGGGTCAGTACTGAGGGATCACTGCACTGTCAGAGGGGCAGTACTGAGGGAGTGCTGCACTGTCAGAGAGTCAGTACTGAGAGAGTGCTGCACTGTCTCAGGGTCAGTACTGAGAGAGTGCTGCATTGTCTCAGGGTCAGTACTGAGAGAGTGCTGCACTGTCACAGGGTCAGTACTGAGGGAGTGCTGCACTGCCAGAGGGTCAGTACTGAGGGAGTGCTGCACTGTCAGAGGGTCAGTACTGAGGGAGTGCTGCATTGTCACAGGGTCAGCATTGAGGGAGTGCTCCAAAGTCAGAGGGTCAGTACTGAGGGAGTGCTGCACTGTCAGAGGGGCAGTACTGAGGGAGCACTGCACTGTCAGAGGGGCAGTACTGAGGGAGTGCGACACTGTCAGAGGGGCAGTACTGAGGGAGTGCTGAACCTTCAAAGGGGCTGTACTGAGGGAGTGCAGCACTGTCAGAGGGTCAGTACTCAGGGAGTGCTGCACTGTCAGAGAGTCAGTACTGAGGGAGTGCTGCACTGTCTCAGGGTCAGTACTGAGGGAGTGCTGCAATGTCAGAGGGTCAGTACTGAGGCAGTGCTGCACTGTCAGAGGGTCAGTACTGAGGGAGTGCTGCACTTTCAGAGGGTCAGTACTGAGGGAGTGCTGCATTGTCACAGGGACAGTACTGAGGGAGTGCTGCAATGTCTCAGGGTCAGTACTGAGAGAGTGCTGCATTGTCACAGGGTCAGTACTGAGGGAGTGCTGCACTGTCAGAGGGTCAGTACTGAGGGAGTGCTACACTGTCAGAGGGTCAGAACTGAGGGACTGCTGCACTGTCACAGGGTCAGTACTGAGGGAGTGCTGCACTGTCACAGGGTCATTACTAAGGGAGTGCTGCACTGTCAGAGGGTCAGTACTGAGGGAGTGCTGCACTGTCAGAGGGTCAGTACTGAGGGAGTGCTGCACTGTCACAGGGTCACTACTGAGGTAGTGCTGCACTGTCACATGGTCTGTACTGAGGGAGTGCTGCACTGCCACAGGGTCAGTACTGAGGGAGTGCTGCACTGTCTCAGGGTCAGTACTGAGGGAGTGCTTCACTGTCGAAGGGTCAGTACTGAGGGATCACTGCACTGTCAGAGGGGCAGTACTGAGGGAGTGCTGCACTGTCAGAGGGTCAGTACTGAGAGAGTGCTGCACTGTCTCAGGGTCAGTACTGTGAGAGTGCTGCATTGTCACAGGGTCAGTACTGAGGGAGTGCTGCACTGTCAGAGAGTCAGTACTGAGAGAGTGCTGCACTGTCTCAGGGTCAGTACTGAGAGAGTGCTGCATTGTCTCAGGGTCAGTACTGAGAGAGTGCTGCACTGTCACAGGGTCAGTACTGAGGGAGTGCTGCACTGCCAGAGGGTCATTACTGAGGGAGTGCTGCACTGTCAGAGGGTCAGTACTGAGGGAGTGCTGCACTGTCAGAGGGGCAGTACTGAGGGAGCACTGCACTGTCAGAGGGGCAGTACTGAGGGAGTGCGACACTGTCAGAGGGGCAGTACTGAGGGAGTGCTGAACCTTCAAAGGGGCTGTACTGAGGGAGTGCAGCACTGTCTCAGGGTCAGTACTGAGGGAGTGCTGCAATGTCAGAGGGTCAGTACTGAGGCAGTGCTGCACTGTCAGAGGGTCAGTACTGAGGGAGTGCTGCACTTTCAGAGGGTCAGTACTGAGGGAGTGCTGCATTGTCACAGGGACAGTACTGAGGGAGTGCTGCAATGTCTCAGGGTCAGTACTGAGAGAGTGCTGCATTGTCACAGGGTCAGTACTGAGGGAGTGCTGCACTGTCAGAGGGTCAGTACTGAGGGAGTGCTACACTGTCAGAGGGTCAGAACTGAGGGACTGCTGCACTGTCACAGGGTCAGTACTGAGGGAGTGCTGCACTGTCACAGGGTCATTACTAAGGGAGTGCTGCACTGTCAGAGGGTCAGTACTGAGGGAGTGCTGCACTGTCAGAGGGTCAGTACTGAGGGAGTGCTGCACTGTCACAGGGTCAGTACTGAGGTAGTGCTGCACTGTCACAGGGTCAGTACTGAGGGAGTGCTGCACTGTCTCAGGGTCAGTACTGAGGGAGTGCTTCACTGTCGAAGGGTCAGCACAGAGGGATCACTGCACTGTCAGAGGGGCAGTACTGAGGGAGTGCTGCACTGTCAGAGGGTCAGTACTGAGAGAGTGCTGCACTGTCTCAGGGTCAGTACTGTGAGAGTGCTGCATTGTCACAGGGTCAGTACTGAGGGAGTGCTGCACTGTCAGAGGGTCAGTACTGAGGGAGTGCTGCACTGTCACAGGGTCATTACTGAGGGAGTGCTGCACTGTCAGAGGGTCAGTACTGAGGGAGTGCTGCACTGTCAGAGGGTCAGTACTGAGGGAGTGCTGCACTGTCACAGGGTCACTACTGAGGGAGTGCTGCACTGTCACATGGTCTGTACTGAGGGAGTGCTGCACTGTCACAGGGTCAGTACTGAGCGAGTGCTGCACTGTCTCAGGGTCAGTTCTGAGAGAGTGCTGCACTGTCACATGGTCTGTACTGAGGGTTCACTGCACTGTCAGAGGGGCAGTACTGAGGGAGTGCTGCACTGTCAGAGGGTCAGTACTGAGAGAGTGCTGCACTGTCTCAGGGTCAGTACTGTGAGAGTGCTGCACTGTCAGAGGGTCAGTACAGAGGGAGTGCTGCACTGTCTGAGGGTCAGTACTGAGGGAGTGCTGCATTCTCACAGGGATAGTACTGAGGGAGTGCTGCAATGTCAGAGGGTCAGTACTGAGGGAGTGCTGCACAGTCACAGGGTCAGTACTGAGGCAGTGCTGCACTGTCTCAGGGTCAGTACTGAGGGAGTGCTGCACTGTCGGAGGGTCAGTACTGAGGGATCACTGCACTGTCTCAGGGTCAGTACTGAGGCAGTGCTGCAGTGTCAAAGGGTCAGTACTTAGGGATCACTGCACTGTCAGAGGGGCAGTACTGAGGGAGTGCTGCACTGTCTCTGGGTCAGTACTGAGGGAGAGCTGCACTGTCAGAGGGTCAGTACTGAGGGAGTGTTGCACTGTCAGAGGGTCAGTACTGAGGGAGCGCTGCACTGTCGAAGGGTCAGTACTAAGGGAGCACTGCACTGTCAGAGGGGCAGTACTGACGGAGTGCTGCACTGTCAGAGAGCCAGTACTGAGGGAGCGATGCACTGTCGAAGGATCTGTACTGAGGGAGCGTTGCAATGACAGAGGGGCAGTACTGAGGGAGTGCTGCACTGTCGAAGGGTCTGTATTGAGGGAGAATTGCACTGTCAGAGGGGCAGTACTGAGGGAGTGCTGCACTGTCACAAGGTCAGTACTGAGGGAGTGTGACACTGTCAGATGGTCAGTACTGAGGGAGCGCTGCACTGTCAGAGGGTCAGTACTGAGGGAGTGCTGCACTGTCACAGGGTCAGTACTGAGGGAGTGCGACACTGTCAGATGGTCAGTACTGAGGGAGTGCTGCACTGTCGAATGGTCTGTACTGAGGGAGCATTGCACTGTCAGAGGGTCAGTACTGAGGGAGTGCTGCACTGTCGAAGGGTCTGTACTGAGGGAGCATTGCACTGTCAGAGGGGCAGTATTGAGGGAGTGCTGCATTGTCAGAGGGTCAGTACTGAGGGAGAGCTGAACTTTCAAATGGCCAGTACTGAGGGAGCGCTGCACTGTCAGAGGGTCAGTACTGAGGGAGTGCTGCACTGTCAGAGGTTCAGTACTGAGGGAGTGCTGCACTGTCTCAGGGTCAGTACTGAGGGAGAGCTGAACATTCAAAGGGCCAGTACTGAGGGAGGGCAACTCTGTCAGAGGGGTCAGTACTGAGGGAGCGCTGCACTGTCGAAGGGTCAGTACAGAGGGAGCGCTGCACTGTCGAAGGGTCAGTACTGAGGGATCACTGCACTGTCAGAGGGGCAGTACTGAGGGAGTGCTGCACTGTCAGAGAGTCAGTACTGAGAGAGTGCTGCACTGTCTCAGGGTCAGTACTGAGAGAGTGCTGCATTGTCTCAGGGTCAGTACTGAGAGAGTGCTGCACTGTCACAGGGTCAGTACTGAGGGAGTGCTGCACTGCCAGAGGGTCAGTACTGAGGGAGTGCTGCACTGTCAGAGGGTCAGTACTGAGGGAGTGCTGCATTGTCACAGGGTCAGCATTGAGGGAGTGCTGCAAAGTCAGAGGGTCAGTACTGAGGGAGTGCTGCACTGTCAGAGGGGCAGTACTGAGGGAGCACTGCACTGTCAGAGGGGCAGTACTGAGGGAGTGCGACACTGTCAGAGGGGCAGTACTGTGGGAGTGCTGAACCTTCAAAGGGGCTGTACTGAGGGAGTGCAGCACTGTCAGAGGGTCAGTACTCAGGGAGTGCTGCACTGTCAGAGAGTCAGTACTGAGGGAGTGCTGCACTGTCTCAGGGTCAGTACTGAGGGAGTGCTGCAATGTCAGAGGGTCAGTACTGAGGCAGTGCTGCACTGTCAGAGGGTCAGTACTGAGGGAGTGCTGCACTTTCAGAGGGTCAGTACTGAGGGAGTGCTGCATTGTCACAGGGACAGTACTGAGGGAGTGCTGCAATGTCTCAGGGTCAGTACTGAGAGAGTGCTGCATTGTCACAGGGTCAGTACTGAGGGAGTGCTGCACTGTCAGAGGGTCAGTACTGAGGGAGTGCTGCACTGTCACAGGGTCAGTACTGAGGGAGTGCTGCACTGTCACAGGGTCATTACTAAGGGAGTGCTGCACTGTCAGAGGGTCAGTACTGAGGGAGTGCTGCACTGTCAGAGGGTCAGTACTGAGGGAGTGCTGCACTGTCACAGGGTCAGTACTGAGGTAGTGCTGCACTGTCACATGGTCTGTACTGAGGGAGTGCTGCACTGCCACAGGGTCAGTCCTGAGGGAGTGCTGCACTGTCTCAGGGTCAGTACTGAGGGAGTGCTTCACTGTCGAAGGGTCAGTACTGAGGGATCACTGCACTGTCAGAGGGGCAGTACTGAGGGAGTGCTGCACTGTCAGAGGGTCAGTACTGAGAGAGTGCTGCCCTGTCTCAGGGTCAGTACTGTGAGAGTGCTGCATTGTCACAGGGTCAGTACTGAGGGAGTGCTGCACTGTCAGAGGGTCAGTACTGAGGGAGTGCTGCACTGTCAGAGGGTCAGTACTGAGGGAGTGCTGCACTGTCACAGGGTCAGTACTGAGGGAGTGCTGCACTGTCACATGGTCTGTACTGAGGGAGTGCTGCAATGTCACAGGGTCAGTACTGAGGGAGTGCTGCACTGTCACAGGGTCATTACTGAGGGAGTGCTGCACTGTCAGAGGGTCAGTACTGAGGGAGTGCTGCATTGTCAGAGGGTCAGTACTGAGGGAGTGCTGCACTGTCACAGGGTCACTACTGAGGGAGTGCTGCACTGTCACATGGTCTGTACTGAGGGAGTGCTGCACTGTCACAGGGTCAGTACTGAGCGAGTGCTGCACTGTCTCAGGGTCAGTTCTGAGAGAGTGCTGCACTGTCACATGGTCTGTACTGAGGGATCACTGCACTGTCAGAGGGGCAGTACTGAGGGAGTGCTGCACTGTCACAGGGTCAGTACTGAGGGAGTGCGACACTGTCAGATGGTCAGTACTGAGGGAGCGCTGCACTGTCAGAGGGTCAGTACTGAGGGAGTGCTGCACTGTCACAGGGTCAGTACTGAGGGAGTGTGACACTGTCAGATGGTCAGTACTGAGGGAGTGCTGCACTGTCGAAGGGTCTGTACTGAGGGAGCATTGCACTGTCAGAGGGTCAGTACTGAGGGAGTGCTGCACTGTCGAAGGGTCTGTACTGAGGGAGCATTGCACTGTCAGAGGGGCAGTAATGAGGGAGTGCTGCATTGTCAGAGGGTCAGTACTGAGGGAGAGCTGAACTTTCAAATTGCCAGTACTGAGGGAGCGCTGCACTGTCAGAGGGTCAGTACTGAGGGAGTGCTGCACTGTCAGAGGTTCAGTACTGAGGGAGTGCTGCACTATCTCAGGGTCAGTACTGAGGGAGAGCTGAACTTTCAAAGGGCCAGTACTGAGGGAGTGCGACTCTGTCAGAGGGGTCAGTACTGAGGGAGCGCTGCACTGTCGAAGGGTCAGTACAGAGGGAGCGCTGCACTGTCGAAGGGTCAGTACTGAGGGAGTGCTGCACTGTCAGAGAGTCAGTACTGAGAGAGTGCTGCACTGTCTCAGGGTCAGAACTGAGAGAGTGCTGCATTGTCTCAGGGTCAGTACTGAGAGAGTGCTGCGCTGTCACAGGGTCAGTACTGAGGGAGTGCTGCACTGCCAGAGGGTCAGTACTGAGGGAGTGCTGCACTGTCAGAGGGTCAGTACTGAGGGAGTGCTGCACTGTCACAGGGTCAGTACTGAGGGAGTGCTGCACTGTCACATGGTCTGTACTGAGGGAGTGCTGCAATGTCACAGGGTCAGTACTGAGGGAGTGCTGCACTGTCACAGGGTCATTACTGAGGGAGTGCTGCACTGTCAGAGGGTCAGTACTGAGGGAGTGCTGCACTGTCAGAGGGTCAGTACTGAGGGAGTGCTGCACTGTCACAGGGTCAGTACTGAGGGAGTGCTGCACTGTCACATGGTCTGTACTGAGGGAGTGCTGCACTGTCACAGGGTCAGTACTGAGGGAGTGCTGCACTGTCTCAGGGTCGGTTCTGAGAGAGTGCTGCACTGTCACATGGTCTGTACTGAGGGATCACTGCACTGTCAGAGGGGCAGTACTGAGGGAGTGCTGCACTGTAAGAGGGTCAGTACTGAGAGAGTGCTGCACTGTCTCAGGGTCAGTACTGTGAGAGTGCTGCACTGTCAGAGGGTCAGTACTGAGGGAGTGCTGCACTGTCTGAGGGTCAGTACTGAGGGAGTGCTGCATTCTCACAGGGACAGTACTGAGGGAGTGCTGCAATGTCAGAGGGTCAGTACTGAGGGAGTGCTGCACAGTCACAGGGTCAGTACTGAGGGAGTGCTGCACTGTCTCAGGGTCAGTACTGAGGGAGTGCTGCACTGTCGGAGGGTCAGTACTGAGGGATCACTGCACTGTCTCAGGGTCAGTACTGAGGCAGTGCTGCAGTGTCAAAGGGTCAGCACTTAGGGATCACTGCACTGTCAGAGGGGCAGTACTGAGGGAGTGCTGCACTGTCTCTGGGTCAGTACTGAGGGAGAGCTGCACTGTCAGAGGGTCAGTACTGAGGGAGTGTTGCACTGTCAGAGGGTCAGTACTGAGATAGTGCTGCACTGTCTCAGGGTCAGTTTTGAGAGAGTGCTGCACTGTCAGAGGGTCAGTACTGAGGGAGTGCTGAACTTTCAAAGGGGCAGTACTGAGGGAGTGCAGCACTGTCAGAGGGGCAGTACTGAGGGAGTGCTGCACTGTCAGATAGTCAGTACTGAGGGAGTGCTGCACTGTTGAAGGGTCAGTACTGAGGGAGCACTGCACTGTCAGAGGGTCAGTACTGAGGGAGTGCTACACTGTCAGCGGGTCAGTACTGAGTGAGCGCTGCACTGTCGAAGGGTCAGTACTAAGGGAGCACTGCACTGTCAGAGGGGCAGTACTGACGGATGCTGCACTGTCAGAGAGCCAGTACTGAGGGAGCGATGCACTGTCGAAGGATCTGTACTGAGGGAGCGTTGCAATGACAGAGGGGCAGTACTGAGGGAGTGCTGCACTGTCGAAGGGTCTGTACTGAGGGAGAATTGCACTGTCAGAGGGGCAGTACTGAGGGAGTGCTGCACTGTCACAGGGTCAGTACTGAGGGAGTGCGACACTGTCAGATGGTCAGTACTGAGGGAGCGCTGCACTGTCAGAGGGTCAGTACTGAGGGAGTGCTGCACTGTCACAGGGTCAGTACTGAGGGAGTGCGACACTGTCAGATGGTCAGTACTGAGGGAGTGCTGCACTGTCGAAGGGTCTGTACTGAGGGAGCATTGCACTGTCAGAGGGTCAGTACTGAGGGAGTGCTGCACTGTCGAAGGGTCTGTACTGAGGGAGCATTGCATTGTCAGAGGGGCAGTATTGAGGGAGTGCTGCATTGTCAGAGGGTCAGTACTGAGGGAGAGCTGAACTTTCAAATGGCCAGTACTGAGGGAGCGCTGCACTGTCAGAGGGTCATTACTGAGGGAGTGCTGCACTGTCAGAGGTTCAGTACTGAGGGAGTGCTGCACTGTCTCAGGGTCAGTACTGAGGGAGAGCTGAACTTTCAAAGGGCCAGTACTGAGGGAGTGCGACTCTGTCAGAGGGGTCAGTAATGAGGGAGCGCTGCACTGTCGAAGGGTCAGTACTGAGGGATCACTGCACTGTCAGAGGGGCAGTACTGAGGGAGTGCTGCACTGTCAGAGAGTCAGTACTGAGAGAGTGCTGCACTGTCTCAGGGTCAGTACTGAGAGAGTGCTGCATTGTCTCAGGGTCAGTACTGAGAGAGTGCTGCACTGTCACAGGGTCAGTACTGAGGGAGTGCTGCACTGCCAGAGGGTCAGTACTGAGGGAGTGCTGCACTGTCAGAGGGTCAGTACTGAGGGAGTGCTGCATTGTCACAGGGTCAGCATTGAGGGAGTGCTGCAAAGTCAGAGGGTCAGTACTGAGGGAGTGCTGCACTGTCAGAGGGGCAGTACTGAGGGAGCACTGCACTGTCAGAGGGGCAGTACTGAGGGAGTGCGACACTGTCAGAGGGTCAGTACTGAGGGAGTGCTGAACCTTCAAAGGGGCTGTACTGAGGGAGTGCAGCACTGTCAGAGGGTCAGTACTCAGGGAGTGCTGCACTGTCAGAGAGTCAGTACTGAGGGAGTGCTGCACTGTCTCAGGGTCAGTACTGTGAGAGTGCTGCATTGTCACAGGGACAGTACTGAGGGAGTGCTGCAATGTCAGAGGGTCAGTACTGAGGGAGTGCTGCACTTTCAGAGGGTCAGTACTGAGGGAGTGCTGCATTGTCACAGGGACAGTACTGAGGGAGTGCTGCAATGTCAGAGGGTCAGTACTGAGGGAGTGCTGCACAGTCACAGGGTCAGTACGGAGGGAGTGCTGCACTGTCTCAGGGTCAGTACTGAGGGAGTGCTGCACTGTCGGAGGGTCAGTACTGAGGGATCACTGCACTGTCTCAGGGTCAGTACTGACAGAGTGCTGCACTGTCAGAGAGCCAGTACTGAGCGAGCAATGCACTGTCGAAGGATCTGTACTGAGGGAGCGTTGCAATGACAGAGGGGCAGTACTGAGGGAGTGCTGCACTGTCGAAGGGTCTGTACTGAGGGAGCATTGCACTGTCAGAGGGGCAGTAATGAGGGAGTGCTGCATTGTCAGAGGGTCAGTACTGAGGGAGAGCTGAACTTTCAAATTGCCAGTACTGAGGGAGCGCTGCACTGTCAGAGGGTCAGTACTGAGGGAGTGCTGCACTGTCAGAGGTTCAGTACTGAGGGAGTGCTGCACTATCTCAGGGTCAGTACTGAGGGAGAGCTGAACTTTCAAAGGGCCAGTACTGAGGGAGTGCGACTCTGTCAGAGGGGTCAGTACTGAGGGAGCGCTGCACTGTCGAAGGGTCAGTACAGAGGGAGCGCTGCACTGTCGAAGGGTCAGTACTGAGGGAGTGCTGCACTGTCGAAGGGTCAGTACTGAGGGATCACTGCACTGTCAGAGGGGCAGTACTGAGGGAGTGCTGCACTGTCAGAGAGTCAGTACTGAGAGAGTGCTGCACTGTCTCAGGGTCAGAACTGAGAGAGTGCTGCATTGTCTCAGGGTCAGTACTGAGAGAGTGCTGCACTGTCACAGGGTCAGTACTGAGGGAGTGCTGCACTGCCAGAGGGTCAGCACTGAGGGAGTGCTGCACTGTCAGAGGGTCAGTACTGAGGGAGTGCTGCACTGTCACAGGGTCAGTACTGAGGGAGTGCTGCACTGTCACATGGTCTGTACTGAGGGAGTGCTGCAATGTCACAGGGTCAGTACTGAGGGAGTGCTGCACTGTCACAGGGTCATTACTGAGGGAGTGCTGCACTGTCAGAGGGTCAGTACTGAGGGAGTGCTGCACTGTCAGAGGGTCAGTACTGAGGGAGTGCTGCACTGTCACAGGGTCAGTACTGAGGGAGTGCTGCACTGTCACATGGTCTGTACTGAGGGAGTGCTGCACTGTCACAGGGTCAGTACTGAGGGAGTGCTGCACTGTCTCAGGGTCAGTTCTGAGAGAGTGCTGCACTGTCACATGGTCTGTACTGAGGGATCACTGCACTGTCAGAGGGGCAGTACTGAGGGAGTGCTGCACTGTAAGAGGGTCAGTACTGAGAGAGTGCTGCACTGTCTCAGGGTCAGTACTGTGAGAGTGCTGCACTGTCAGAGGGTCAGTACTGAGGGAGTGCTGCACTGTCTGAGGGTCAGTACTGAGGGAGTGCTGCATTCTCACAGGGACAGTACTGAGGGAGTGCTGCAATGTCAGAGGGTCAGTACTGAGGGAGTGCTGCACAGTCACAGGGTCAGTACTGAGGGAGTGCTGCACTGTCTCAGGGTCAGTACTGAGGGAGTGCTGCACTGTCGGAGGGTCAGTACTGAGGGATCACTGCACTGTCTCAGGGTCAGTACTGAGGCAGTGCTGCAGTGTCAAAGGGTCAGCACTTAGGGATCACTGCACTGTCAGAGGGGCAGTACTGAGGGAGTGCTGCACTGTCTCTGGGTCAGTACTGAGGGAGAGCTGCACTGTCAGAGGGTCAGTACTGAGATAGTGCTGCACTGTCTCAGGGTCAGTTTTGAGAGAGTGCTGCACTGTCAGAGGGTCAGTACTGAGGGAGTGCTGAACTTTCAAAGGGGCAGTACTGAGGGAGTGCAGCACTGTCAGAGGGGCAGTACTGAGGGAGTGCTGCTCTGTCAGAGAGTCAGTACTGAGGGAGTGCTGCACTGTTGAAGGGTCAGTACTGAGGGAGCACTGCACTGTCAGAGGGTCAGTACTGAGGGAGTGCTACACTGTCAGCGGGTCAGTACTGAGTGAGCGCTGCACTGTCGAAGGGTCAGTACTAAGGGAGCACTGCACTGTCAGAGGGGCAGTACTGACGGATGCTGCACTGTCAGAGAGCCAGTACTGAGGGAGCGATGCACTGTCGAAGGATCTGTACTGAGGGAGCGTTGCAATGACAGAGGGGCAGTACTGAGGGAGTGCTGCACTGTCGAAGGGTCTGTACTGAGGGAGAATTGCACTGTCAGAGGGGCAGTACTGAGGGAGTGCTGCACTGTCACAGGGTCAGTACTGAGGGAGTGCGACACTGTCAGATGGTCAGTACTGAGGGAGCGCTGCACTGTCAGAGGGTCAGTACTGAGGGAGTGCTGCACTGTCACAGGGTCAGTACTGAGGGAGTGCGACACTGTCAGATGGTCAGTACTGAGGGAGTGCTGCACTGTCGAAGGGTCTGTACTGAGGGAGCATTGCACTGTCAGAGGGTCAGTACTGAGGGAGTGCTGCACTGTCGAAGGGTCTGTACTGAGGGAGCATTGCATTGTCAGAGGGGCAGTATTGAGGGAGTGCTGCATTGTCAGAGGGTCAGTACTGAGGGAGAGCTGAACTTTCAAATGGCCAGTACTGAGGGAGCGCTGCACTGTCAGAGGGTCATTACTGAGGGAGTGCTGCACTGTCAGAGGTTCAGTACTGAGGGAGTGCTGCACTGTCTCAGGGTCAGTACTGAGGGAGAGCTGAACTTTCAAAGGGCCAGTACTGAGGGAGTGCGACTCTGTCAGAGGGGTCAGTAATGAGGGAGCGCTGCACTGTCGAAGGGTCAGTACTGAGGGATCACTGCACTGTCAGAGGGGCAGTACTGAGGGAGTGCTGCACTGTCAGAGAGTCAGTACTGAGAGAGTGCTGCACTGTCTCAGGGTCAGTACTGAGAGAGTGCTGCATTGTCTCAGGGTCAGTACTGAGAGAGTGCTGCACTGTCACAGGGTCAGTACTGAGGGAGTGCTGCACTGCCAGAGGGTCAGTACTGAGGGAGTGCTGCACTGTCAGAGGGTCAGTACTGAGGGAGTGCTGCATTGTCACAGGGTCAGCATTGAGGGAGTGCTGCAAAGTCAGAGGGTCAGTACTGAGGGAGTGCTGCACTGTCAGAGGGGCAGTACTGAGGGAGCACTGCACTGTCAGAGGGGCAGTACTGAGGGAGTGCTGCACTGTCAGAGGGTCAGTACTGAGGGAGTGCTGCACTGTCAGAGGGTCAGTACTGAGGGAGTGCTGCACTGTCACAGGGTCAGTACTGTGAGAGTGCTGCACTGTCACATGGTCTGTACTGAGGGAGTGCTGCACTGCCACAGGGTCAGTCCTGAGGGAGTGCTGCACTGTCTCAGGGTCAGTACTGAGGGAGTGCTTCACTGTCGAAGGGTCAGTACTGAGGGATCACTGCACTGTCAGAGGGGCAGTACTGAGGGAGTGCTGCACTGTCAGAGGGTCAGTACTGAGAGAGTGCTGCCCTGTCTCAGGGTCAGTACTGTGAGAGTGCTGCATTGTCACAGGGTCAGTACTGAGGGAGTGCTGCACTGTCAGAGGGTCAGTACTGAGGGAGTGCTGCACTGTCAGAGGGTCAGTACTGAGGGAGTGCTGCACTGTCACAGGGTCAGTACTGAGGGAGTGCTGCACTGTCACATGGTCTGTACTGAGGGAGTGCTGCAATGTCACAGGGTCAGTACTGAGGGAGTGCTGCACTGTCACAGGGTCATTACTGAGGGAGTGCTGCACTGTCAGAGGGTCAGTACTGAGGGAGTGCTGCATTGTCAGAGGGTCAGTACTGAGGGAGTGCTGCACTGTCACAGGGTCACTACTGAGGGAGTGCTGCACTGTCACATGGTCTGTACTGAGGGAGTGCTGCACTGTCACAGGGTCAGTACTGAGCGAGTGCTGCACTGTCTCAGGGTCAGTTCTGAGAGAGTGCTGCACTGTCACATGGTCTGTACTGAGGGATCACTGCACTGTCAGAGGGGCAGTACTGAGGGAGTGCTGCACTGTCACAGGGTCAGTACTGAGGGAGTGCGACACTGTCAGATGGTCAGTACTGAGGGAGCGCTGCACTGTCAGAGGGTCAGTACTGAGGGAGTGCTGCACTGTCACAGGGTCAGTACTGAGGGAGTGCGACACTGTCAGATGGTCAGTACTGAGGGAGTGCTGCACTGTCGAAGGGTCTGTACTGAGGGAGCATTGCACTGTCAGAGGGTCAGTACTGAGGGAGTGCTGCACTGTCGAAGGGTCTGTACTGAGGGAGCATTGCACTGTCAGAGGGGCAGTAATGAGGGAGTGCTGCATTGTCAGAGGGTCAGTACTGAGGGAGAGCTGAACTTTCAAATTGCCAGTACTGAGGGAGCGCTGCACTGTCAGAGGGTCAGTACTGAGGGAGTGCTGCACTGTCAGAGGTTCAGTACTGAGGGAGTGCTGCACTATCTCAGGGTCAGTACTGAGGGAGAGCTGAACTTTCAAAGGGCCAGTACTGAGGGAGTGCGACTCTGTCAGAGGGGTCAGTACTGAGGGAGCGCTGCACTGTCGAAGGGTCAGTACAGAGGGAGCGCTGCACTGTCGAAGGGTCAGTACTGAGGGAGTGCTGCACTGTCAGAGAGTCAGTACTGAGAGAGTGCTGCACTGTCTCAGGGTCAGAACTGAGAGAGTGCTGCATTGTCTCAGGGTCAGTACTGAGAGAGTGCTGCGCTGTCACAGGGTCAGTACTGAGGGAGTGCTGCACTGCCAGAGGGTCAGTACTGAGGGAGTGCTGCACTGTCAGAGGGTCAGTACTGAGGGAGTGCTGCACTGTCACAGGGTCAGTACTGAGGGAGTGCTGCACTGTCACATGGTCTGTACTGAGGGAGTGCTGCAATGTCACAGGGTCAGTACTGAGGGAGTGCTGCACTGTCACAGGGTCATTACTGAGGGAGTGCTGCACTGTCAGAGGGTCAGTACTGAGGGAGTGCTGCACTGTCAGAGGGTCAGTACTGAGGGAGTGCTGCACTGTCACAGGGTCAGTACTGAGGGAGTGCTGCACTGTCACATGGTCTGTACTGAGGGAGTGCTGCACTGTCACAGGGTCAGTACTGAGGGAGTGCTGCACTGTCTCAGGGTCGGTTCTGAGAGAGTGCTGCACTGTCACATGGTCTGTACTGAGGGATCACTGCACTGTCAGAGGGGCAGTACTGAGGGAGTGCTGCACTGTAAGAGGGTCAGTACTGAGAGAGTGCTGCACTGTCTCAGGGTCAGTACTGTGAGAGTGCTGCACTGTCAGAGGGTCAGTACTGAGGGAGTGCTGCACTGTCTGAGGGTCAGTACTGAGGGAGTGCTGCATTCTCACAGGGACAGTACTGAGGGAGTGCTGCAATGTCAGAGGGTCAGTACTGAGGGAGTGCTGCACAGTCACAGGGTCAGTACTGAGGGAGTGCTGCACTGTCTCAGGGTCAGTACTGAGGGAGTGCTGCACTGTCGGAGGGTCAGTACTGAGGGATCACTGCACTGTCTCAGGGTCAGTACTGAGGCAGTGCTGCAGTGTCAAAGGGTCAGCACTTAGGGATCACTGCACTGTCAGAGGGGCAGTACTGAGGGAGTGCTGCACTGTCTCTGGGTCAGTACTGAGGGAGAGCTGCACTGTCAGAGGGTCAGTACTGAGGGAGTGTTGCACTGTCAGAGGGTCAGTACTGAGATAGTGCTGCACTGTCTCAGGGTCAGTTTTGAGAGAGTGCTGCACTGTCAGAGGGTCAGTACTGAGGGAGTGCTGAACTTTCAAAGGGGCAGTACTGAGGGAGTGCAGCACTGTCAGAGGGGCAGTACTGAGGGAGTGCTGCACTGTCAGATAGTCAGTACTGAGGGAGTGCTGCACTGTTGAAGGGTCAGTACTGAGGGAGCACTGCACTGTCAGAGGGTCAGTACTGAGGGAGTGCTACACTGTCAGCGGGTCAGTACTGAGTGAGCGCTGCACTGTCGAAGGGTCAGTACTAAGGGAGCACTGCACTGTCAGAGGGGCAGTACTGACGGATGCTGCACTGTCAGAGAGCCAGTACTGAGGGAGCGATGCACTGTCGAAGGATCTGTACTGAGGGAGCGTTGCAATGACAGAGGGGCAGTACTGAGGGAGTGCTGCACTGTCGAAGGGTCTGTACTGAGGGAGAATTGCACTGTCAGAGGGGCAGTACTGAGGGAGTGCTGCACTGTCACAGGGTCAGTACTGAGGGAGTGCTGCACTGTCACAGGGTCAGTACTGAGGGAGTGCGACACTGTCAGATGGTCAGTACTGAGGGAGTGCTGCACTGTCGAAGGGTCTGTACTGAGGGAGCATTGCACTGTCAGAGGGTCAGTACTGAGGGAGTGCTGCACTGTCGAAGGGTCTGTACTGAGGGAGCATTGCATTGTCAGAGGGGCAGTATTGAGGGAGTGCTGCATTGTCAGAGGGTCAGTACTGAGGGAGAGCTGAACTTTCAAATGGCCAGTACTGAGGGAGCGCTGCACTGTCAGAGGGTCATTACTGAGGGAGTGCTGCACTGTCAGAGGTTCAGTACTGAGGGAGTGCTGCACTGTCTCAGGGTCAGTACTGAGGGAGAGCTGAACTTTCAAAGGGCCAGTACTGAGGGAGTGCGACTCTGTCAGAGGGGTCAGTAATGAGGGAGCGCTGCACTGTCGAAGGGTCAGTACTGAGGGATCACTGCACTGTCAGAGGGGCAGTACTGAGGGAGTGCTGCACTGTCAGAGAGTCAGTACTGAGAGAGTGCTGCACTGTCTCAGGGTCAGTACTGAGAGAGTGCTGCATTGTCTCAGGGTCAGTACTGAGAGAGTGCTGCACTGTCACAGGGTCAGTACTGAGGGAGTGCTGCACTGCCAGAGGGTCAGTACTGAGGGAGTGCTGCACTGTCAGAGGGTCAGTACTGAGGGAGTGCTGCATTGTCACAGGGTCAGCATTGAGGGAGTGCTGCAAAGTCAGAGGGTCAGTACTGAGGGAGTGCTGCACTGTCAGAGGGGCAGTACTGAGGGAGCACTGCACTGTCAGAGGGGCAGTACTGAGGGAGTGCGACACTGTCAGAGGGTCAGTACTGAGGGAGTGCTGAACCTTCAAAGGGGCTGTACTGAGGGAGTGCAGCACTGTCAGAGGGTCAGTACTCAGGGAGTGCTGCACTGTCAGAGAGTCAGTACTGAGGGAGTGCTGCACTGTCTCAGGGTCAGTACTGTGAGAGTGCTGCATTGTCACAGGGACAGTACTGAGGGAGTGCTGCAATGTCAGAGGGTCAGTACTGAGGGAGTGCTGCACTTTCAGAGGGTCAGTACTGAGGGAGTGCTGCATTGTCACAGGGACAGTACTGAGGGAGTGCTGCAATGTCAGAGGGTCAGTACTGAGGGAGTGCTGCACAGTCACAGGGTCAGTACGGAGGGAGTGCTGCACTGTCTCAGGGTCAGTACTGAGGGAGTGCTGCACTGTCGGAGGGTCAGTACTGAGGGATCACTGCACTGTCTCAGGGTCAGTACTGACAGAGTGCTGCACTGTCAGAGAGCCAGTACTGAGCGAGCGATGCACTGTCGAAGGATCTGTACTGAGGGAGCGTTGCAATGACAGAGGGGCAGTACTGAGGGAGTGCTGCACTGTCGAAGGGTCTGTACTGAGGGAGCATTGCACTGTCAGAGGGGCAGTAATGAGGGAGTGCTGCATTGTCAGAGGGTCAGTACTGAGGGAGAGCTGAACTTTCAAATTGCCAGTACTGAGGGAGCGCTGCACTGTCAGAGGGTCAGTACTGAGGGAGTGCTGCACTGTCAGAGGTTCAGTACTGAGGGAGTGCTGCACTATCTCAGGGTCAGTACTGAGGGAGAGCTGAACTTTCAAAGGGCCAGTACTGAGGGAGTGCGACTCTGTCAGAGGGGTCAGTACTGAGGGAGCGCTGCACTGTCGAAGGGTCAGTACAGAGGGAGCGCTGCACTGTCGAAGGGTCAGTACTGAGGGAGTGCTGCACTGTCGAAGGGTCAGTACTGAGGGATCACTGCACTGTCAGAGGGGCAGTACTGAGGGAGTGCTGCACTGTCAGAGAGTCAGTACTGAGAGAGTGCTGCACTGTCTCAGGGTCAGAACTGAGAGAGTGCTGCATTGTCTCAGGGTCAGTACTGAGAGAGTGCTGCACTGTCAGAGGGTCAGTACTGAGGGAGTGCTGCACTGCCAGAGGGTCAGCACTGAGGGAGTGCTGCACTGTCAGAGGGTCAGTACTGAGGGAGTGCTGCACTGTCACAGGGTCAGTACTGAGGGAGTGCTGCACTGTCACATGGTCTGTACTGAGGGAGTGCTGCAATGTCACAGGGTCAGTACTGAGGGAGTGCTGCACTGTCACAGGGTCATTACTGAGGGAGTGCTGCACTGTCAGAGGGTCAGTACTGAGGGAGTGCTGCACTGTCAGAGGGTCAGTACTGAGGGAGTGCTGCACTGTCACAGGGTCAGTACTGAGGGAGTGCTGCACTGTCACATGGTCTGTACTGAGGGAGTGCTGCACTGTCACAGGGTCAGTACTGAGGGAGTGCTGCACTGTCTCAGGGTCAGTTCTGAGAGAGTGCTGCACTGTCACATGGTCTGTACTGAGGGATCACTGCACTGTCAGAGGGGCAGTACTGAGGGAGTGCTGCACTGTAAGAGGGTCAGTACTGAGAGAGTGCTGCACTGTCTCAGGGTCAGTACTGTGAGAGTGCTGCACTGTCAGAGGGTCAGTACTGAGGGAGTGCTGCACTGTCTGAGGGTCAGTACTGAGGGAGTGCTGCATTCTCACAGGGACAGTACTGAGGGAGTGCTGCAATGTCAGAGGGTCAGTACTGAGGGAGTGCTGCACAGTCACAGGGTCAGTACTGAGGGAGTGCTGCACTGTCTCAGGGTCAGTACTGAGGGAGTGCTGCACTGTCGGAGGGTCAGTACTGAGGGATCACTGCACTGTCTCAGGGTCAGTACTGAGGCAGTGCTGCAGTGTCAAAGGGTCAGCACTTAGGGATCACTGCACTGTCAGAGGGGCAGTACTGAGGGAGTGCTGCACTGTCTCTGGGTCAGTACTGAGGGAGAGCTGCACTGTCAGAGGGTCAGTACTGAGATAGTGCTGCACTGTCTCAGGGTCAGTTTTGAGAGAGTGCTGCACTGTCAGAGGGTCAGTACTGAGGGAGTGCTGAACTTTCAAAGGGGCAGTACTGAGGGAGTGCAGCACTGTCAGAGGGGCAGTACTGAGGGAGTGCTGCTCTGTCAGAGAGTCAGTACTGAGGGAGTGCTGCACTGTTGAAGGGTCAGTACTGAGGGAGCACTGCACTGTCAGAGGGTCAGTACTGAGGGAGTGCTACACTGTCAGCGGGTCAGTACTGAGTGAGCGCTGCACTGTCGAAGGGTCAGTACTAAGGGAGCACTGCACTGTCAGAGGGGCAGTACTGACGGATGCTGCACTGTCAGAGAGCCAGTACTGAGGGAGCGATGCACTGTCGAAGGATCTGTACTGAGGGAGCGTTGCAATGACAGAGGGGCAGTACTGAGGGAGTGCTGCACTGTCGAAGGGTCTGTACTGAGGGAGAATTGCACTGTCAGAGGGGCAGTACTGAGGGAGTGCTGCACTGTCACAGGGTCAGTACTGAGGGAGTGCGACACTGTCAGATGGTCAGTACTGAGGGAGCGCTGCACTGTCAGAGGGTCAGTACTGAGGGAGTGCTGCACTGTCACAGGGTCAGTACTGAGGGAGTGCGACACTGTCAGATGGTCAGTACTGAGGGAGTGCTGCACTGTCGAAGGGTCTGTACTGAGGGAGCATTGCACTGTCAGAGGGTCAGTACTGAGGGAGTGCTGCACTGTCGAAGGGTCTGTACTGAGGGAGCATTGCATTGTCAGAGGGGCAGTATTGAGGGAGTGCTGCATTGTCAGAGGGTCAGTACTGAGGGAGAGCTGAACTTTCAAATGGCCAGTACTGAGGGAGCGCTGCACTGTCAGAGGGTCATTACTGAGGGAGTGCTGCACTGTCAGAGGTTCAGTACTGAGGGAGAGCTGAACTTTCAAAGGGCCAGTACTGAGGGAGTGCGACTCTGTCAGAGGGGTCAGTACTGAGGGAGCGCTGCACTGTCGAAGGGTCAGTACTGAGGGATCACTGCACTGTCAGTGGGGCAGTACTGAGGGAGTGCTGCACTGTCAGAGAGTCAGTACTGAGAGTGTGCTGCACTGTCTCAGGGTCAGTACTGAGAGAGTGCTGCATTGTCTCAGGGTCAGTACTGAGAGAGTGCTGCACTGTCACAGGGTCAGTACTGAGGGAGTGCTGCACTGCCAGAGGGTCAGTACTGAGGCAGTGCTGCACTGTCAGAGGGTCAGTACTGAGGGAGTGCTGCATTGTCACAGGGTCAGCATTGAGGGAGTGCTGCAAAGTCAGAGGGTCAGTACTGAGGGAGTGCTGCACTGTCAGAGGGGCAGTACTGAGGGAGCACTGCACTGTCAGAGGGGCAGTACTGAGGGAGTGCGACACTGTCAGAGGGTCAGTACTGAGGGAGTGCTGAACCTTCAAAGGGGCTGTACTGAGGGAGTGCAGCACTGTCAGAGGGTCAGTACTCAGGGAGTGCTGCACTGTCAGAGAGTCAGTACTGAGGGAGTGCTGCACTGTCTCAGGGTCAGTACTGTGAGAGTGCTGCATTGTCACAGGGACAGTACTGAGGGAGTGCTGCAATGTCAGAGGGTCAGTACTAAGGCAGTGCTGCACTGTCAGAGGGTCAGTACTGAGGGAGTGCTGCACTTTCAGAGGGTCAGTACTGAGGGAGTGCTGCATTGTCACAGGGACAGTACTGAGGGAGTGCTGCAATGTCAGAGGGTCAGTACTGAGGGAGTGCTGCACAGTCACAGGGTCAGTACGGAGGGAGTGCTGCACTGTCTCAGGGTCAGTACTGAGGGAGTGCTGCACTGTCGGAGGGTCAGTACTGAGGGATCACTGCACTGTCTCAGGGTCAGTACTGACAGAGTGCTGCACTGTCAGAGAGCCAGTACTGAGGGAGCGATGCACTGTCGAAGGATCTGTACTGAGGGAGCGTTGCAATGACAGAGGGGCAGTACTGAGGGAGTGCTGCACTGTCGAAGGGTCTGTACTGAGGGAGCATTGCACTGTCAGATGGGCAGTACTGAGGGAGTGCTGCACTGTCACAGGGTCAGCACTGAGGGAGTGCGACACTGTCAGATGGTCAATACTGAGGGAGCGCTGCACTGTCAGAGGGTCAGTACTGAGGGAGTGCTGCACTGTCACAGGGTCTGTACTGAGGGAGTGCGACACTGTCAGATGGTCAGTACTGAGGGATTGCTGCACTGTCGAAGGGTCTGTACTGAGGGAGCATTGCTCTGTCAGAGGGGCAGTATTGAGGGAGTGCTGCATTGTCAGAGGGTCAGTACTGAGGGAGTGCTGCACTGTCTCAGGGTCAGTACTGAGGGAGCGCTGCACTGTCTCAGGGTCAGTACTGAGGGAGTGCTGCACTGTCAGAGGGTCAGTACTGAGGGAGTGCTGCACTGTCTCAGTGTCAGTACTGAGGGAGAGCTGAACTTTCAAAGGGCCAGTACTGAGGGAGTGCGACACTGTCAGAGGGGTCAGTACTGAGGGAGCGCTGCACTGTCGAAGGGTCAGCACTGAGGGAGCGCTGCACTGTCGAAGGGTCAGTACTGAGGGAGTGCTGCACTGTCGAAGGGTCAGTACTGAGGGATCACTGCACTGTCAGAGGGGCAGTACTGAGGGAGTGCTGCACTGTCAGAGAGTCAGTACTGAGGGAGTGCTGCACTGTCAGAGGGTCAGTACTGATGGAGTGCTGCATTGTCACAGGGTCAGTACTGAGGGAGTGCTACACTGTCTCAGGGTCAGTACTGAGGGAGAGCTGAACTTTCAAAGGGCCAGTACTGAGGGAGTGCGACACTGTCAGAGGGGTCAGTACTGAGGGAGCGCTGCACTGTCGAAGGGTCAGTACTGAGGGAGAGCTGCACTGTCGAAGTGTCAGTACTGAGGGAGTGCAGCACTGTCAGAGGGTCAGTACTCAGGGAGTGCTGCACTGTCAGAGAGTCAGTACTGAGGGAGTGCTGCACTGTCAGAGGGTCAGTACTGAGGGAGTGCTGCATTGTAACAGGGTCAGTACTGAGGGAGTGCTACACTGTCTCAGGGTCAGTACTGAGGGAGAGCTGAACTTTCAAAGGGCCAGTACTGAGGGAGTGCTGCATTGTAACAGGGTCAGTACTGAGGGAGTGCTACACTGTCTCAGGGTCAGGACTGAGGGAGAGCTGAACTTTCAAAGGGCCAGTACTGAGGGAGTGCGACACTGTCAGAGGGGTCAGTACTGAGGGAGCACTGCACTGTCGAAGGGTCAGTACTGAGGGAGAGCTGCACTGTCGAAGTGTCAGTACTGAGGGAGTGCAGCACTGTCAGAGGGTCAGTACTGAGGGAGTGCTGCACTGTCTCAGGGTCGGTACTGTGAGAGTGCTGCATTGTCACAGGGTCAGTACTGAGGGAGTGCTGCACTGTCAGAGGTTCAGTACTGAGGGAGTGCTGCACTGTCAGAGGGTCAGTACTGAGGGAGTGCTGCATTGTCACAGGGACAGTACTGAGCGAGTGCTGCAATGTCAGAGGGTCAGTACTGAGGGAGTGCTGCACAGTCACAGGGTCAGTAAGGAGGGAGTGCTGCACTGTCTCAGGGTCAGTACTGAGGGAGTGCTGCACTGTCAGAGGGTCAGTACTGAGGGAGTGCTGCATTGTCACAGGGACAGTACTGAGGGAGTGCTGCACTGTCAGAGGGTCAGTACTGAGGGAGTGCTGCACTGTCTCAGGGTCAGTACTGAGGGAGAGCTGAACTTTCAAAGGGCCAGGACTGAGGGAGTGCGACACTGTCAGAGGGGTCAGTACTGAGGGAGCGCTGCACTGTCGAAGGGTCAGTACTGAGGGAGCGCTGCAATGTCGAACGGTCAGTACTGAGGGAGTGCTGCACTGTCGAAGGGTCAGTACTGAGGGATCACTGCACTGTCAGAGGGGCAGTACTGAGGGAGTGCTGCATTATCACAGGGTCAGTACTGAGGGAGTGCTGCACTGTCTCAGGGTCAGTACTGAGAGAGTGCTGCATTGTCACAGGGTCAGTACTGAGAGAATGCTGCACTCTCTCAGGGTCAGTACTAAGGGAGTGCTGCACTGCCAGAGGGTCAGTACTGAGGGAGTGCTGCACTGTCAGAGCGTCAGTACTGAGGGAGTGCTGCATTGTCACAGGGTGAGCACTGAGGGAGTTCTGCACTGTCAGAGGGTCAGTACTGAGGGAGCACTGCACTGTCAGAAGGGCAGTACTGAGGGAGTGCGACACTGTCAGAGGGGCAGTACTGAGGGAGTGCTGAACTTTCAAAGGGGCAGTCCTGAGGGAGTGCAGCACTGTCAGAGGGTGAGTACTGAGGGAGTGCTGCACTGTCTCAGGTTCAGTACTGAGGGAGTGCTGCACTGTCAGAGAGTCAGTACTGAGGGAGTGCTGCACTGTCTCAGGGTCAGTACTGTGAGAGTGCTGCACTGTCAGAGAGTCAGTACTGAGGGAGTGCTGCACTGTCTCAGGGTCAGTACTGTGAGAGTGCTGCATTGTCACAGGGTCAGTACTGAGGGACTGCTGCACTGTCAGAGTGTCAGTACTGAGGGACTGCTGCACTGTCGAAGGGTCAGTACTGAGGGAGATCTGCACTGCCAGAGGGTCAGTACTGAGGGAGTGCTGCACTGTCTCAGGGTCAGTACTGTGAGAGTGCTGCATTGTCACAGGGTCAGTACTGAGGGAGTGCTGCACTGTCAGAGGGTCAGTACTGAGGGAGTGCTGCATTGTCACAGGGACAGTACTGAGGGAGTGTTGCAATGTCAGAGGGTCAGTACTGAGGGAGTGCTGCACAGTCACAGGGTCAGTACGGAGGGAGTGCTGCACTGTCTCAGGGTCAGTACTGAGGGAGTGCTGCACTGTCGGAGGGTCAGTACTGAGGGATCACTGCACTGTCTCAGGGTCAGTACTGACGGAGTGCTGCACTGTCAGAGAGCCAGTACTGAGGGAGCGATGCACTGTCGAAGGATCTGTACTGAGGGAGCGTTGCAATGACAGAGGGGCAGTACTGAGGGAGTGCTGCACTGTCGAAGGGTCTGTACTGAGGGAGCATTGCACTGTCAGAGGGGCAGTACTGACGGAGTGCTGCAATGTCACAGGGTCAGCACTGAGGGAGTGCTGCATTGTCAGAGGGTCAGTACTGAGGGAGAGCTGAACTTTCAAATGGCCAGTACTGAGGGAGCGCTGCACTGTCAGAGGGTCATTACTGAGGGAGTGCTGCACTGTCAGAGGTTCAGTACTGAGGGAGTGCTGCACTGTCTCAGGGTCAGTACTGAGGGAGAGCTGAACTTTCAAAGGGCCAGTACTGAGGGAGTGCGACTCTGTCAGAGGGGTCAGTACTGAGGGAGCGCTGCACTGTCGAAGGGTCAGTACTGAGGGAGCGCTGCACTGTCGAAGGGTCAGTACTGAGGGAGTGCTGCACTGTCGAAGGGTCAGTACTGAGGGATCACTGCACTGTCAGAGGGGCAGTACTGAGGGAGTGCTGCACTGTCAGAGAGTCAGTACTGAGAGAGTGCTGCACTGTCTCAGGGTCAGTACTGAGAGAGTGCTGCATTGTCTCAGGGTCAGTACTGAGAGAGTGCTGCACTGTCACAGGGTCAGTACTGAGGGAGTGCTGCACTGCCAGAGGGTCAGTACTGAGGGAGTGCTGCACTGTCAGAGGGTCAGTACTGAGGGAGTGCTGCATTGTCACAGGGTCAGCATTGAGGGAGTGCTGCAAAGTCAGAGGGTCAGTACTGAGGGAGTGCTGCACTGTCAGAGGGGCAGTACTGAGGGAGCACTGCACTGTCAGAGGGGCAGTACTGAGGGAGTGCGACACTGTCAGAGGGGCAGTACTGAGGGAGTGCTGAACCTTCAAAGGGGCTGTACTGAGGGAGTGCAGCACTGTCAGAGGGTCAGTACTCAGGGAGTGCTGCACTGTCAGAGAGTCAGTACTGAGGGAGTGCTGCACTGTCTCAGGGTCAGTACTGTGAGAGTGCTGCATTGTCACAGGGACAGTACTGAGGGAGTGCTGCAATGTCAGAGGGTCAGTACTGAGGCAGTCCTGCACTGTCAGAGGGTCAGTACTGAGGGAGTGCTGCACTTTCAGAGGGTCAGTACTGAGGGAGTGCTGCATTGTCACAGGGACAGTACTGAGGGAGTGCTGCAATGTCAGAGGGTCAGTACTGAGGGAGTGCTGCACAGTCACAGGGTCAGTACGGAGGGAGTGCTGCACTGTCTCAGGGTCAGTACTGAGGGAGTGCTGCACTGTCGGAGGGTCAGTACTGAGGGATCACTGCACTGTCTCAGGGTCAGTACTGACAGAGTGCTGCACTGTCAGAGAGCCAGTACTGAGGGAGCGATGCACTGTCGAAGGATCTGTACTGAGGGAGCGTTGCAATGACAGAGGGGCAGTACTGAGGGAGTGCTGCACTGTCGAAGGGTCTGTACTGAGGGAGCATTGCACTGTCAGAGGGGCAGTACTGAGGGAGTGCTGCACTGTCACAGGGTCAGCACTGAGGGAGTGCGACACTGTCAGATGGTCAATACTGAGGGAGCGCTGCACTGTCAGAGGGGCAGTACTGAGGGAGCACTGCACTGTCAGAGGGGCAGTACTGAGGGAGAGCGACACTGTCAGAGGGGCAGTACTGAGGGAGTGCTGAACCTTCAAAGGGGCTGTACTGAGGGAGTGCAGCACTGTCAGAGGGTCAGTACTCAGGGAGTGCTGCACTGTCAGAGAGTCAGTACTGAGGGAGTGCTGCACTGTCTCAGGGTCAGTACTGTGAGAGTGCTGCATTGTCACAGGGACAGTACTGAGTTAGTGCTGCAATGTCAGAGGGTCAGTACTGAGGCAGTCCTGCACTGTCAGAGGGTCAGTACTGAGGGAGTGCTGCACTTTCAGAGGGTCAGTACTGAGGGAGTGCTGCATTGTCACAGGGACAGTACTGAGGGAGTGCTGCAATGTCAGAGGGTCAGTACTGAGGGAGTGCTGCACAGTCACAGGGTCAGTACGGAGGGAGTGCTGCACTGTCTCAGGGTCAGTACTGAGGGAGTGCTGCACTGTCGGAGGGTCAGTACTGAGGGATCACTGCACTGTCTCAGGGTCAGTACTGACAGAGTGCTGCACAGAGAGCCAGTACTGAGGGAGCGATGCACTGTCGAAGGATCTGTACTGAGGGAGCGTTGCAATGACAGAGGGGCAGTACTGAGGGAGTGCTGCACTGTCGAAGGGTCTGTACTGAGGGAGCATTGCACTGTCAGAGGGGCAGTACTGAGGGAGTGCTGCACTGTCACAGGGTCAGCACTGAGGGAGTGCGACACTGTCAGATGGTCAATACTGAGGGAGCGCTGCACTGTCAGAGGGTCAGTACTGAGGGAGTGCTGCACTGTCACAGGGTCTGTACTGAGGGAGTGCGACACTGTCAGATGGTCAGTACTGAGAGAGTGCTGCACTGTCGAAGGGTCTGTACTGAGGGAGCATTGCACTGTCAGAGGGGCAGTATTGAGGGAGTGCTGCATTGTCAGAGGGTCAGTACTGAGGAAGTGCTGCACTGTCTCAGGGTCAGTACTGAGGGAGCGCTGCACTGTCTCAGGGTCAGTACTGAGGGAGTGCTGCACTGTCAGAGGGTCAGTACTGAGGGAGTGCTGCACTGTCTCAGGGTCAGTACTGAGGGAGAGCTGAACTTTCAAAGGGCCAGTACTGAGGGAGTGCGACACTGTCAGAGGGGTCAGTACTGAGGGAGCGCTGCACTGTCGAAGGGTCAGCACTGAGGGAGCGCTGCACTGTCGAAGGGTCAGTACTGAGGGAGTGCTGCACTGTCGAAGGGTCAGTACTGAGGGATCACTGCACTGTCAGAGGGGCAGTACTGAGGGAGTGCTGCACTGTCAGAGAGTCAGTACTGAGGGAGTGCTGCACTGTCAGAGGGTCAGTACTGATGGAGTGCTGCATTGTCACAGGGTCAGTACTGAGGGAGTGCTACACTGTCTCAGGATCAGTACTGAGGGAGAGCTGAACTTTCAAAGGTCCAGTACTGACGGAGTGCCACACTGTCAGAGGGGTCAGTACTGAGGGAGCGCTGCACTGTCGAAGGGTCATTACTGAGGGAGCGCTGCACTGTCGAAGGGTCAGTACTGAGGGAGTGCAGCACTGTCAGAGGGTCAGTACTCAGGGAGTGCTGCACTGTCAGAGAGTCAGTACTGAGGGAGTGCTGCACTGTCTCAGGGTCAGTACTGTGAGAGTGCTGCATTGTCACAGGGTCAGTACTGAGGGAGTGCTGCACTGTCAGAGGGTCAGTACTGAGGGAGTGCTGCACTGTCAGAGGGTCAGTACTGAGGGAGTGCTGCATTGTCACAGGGACAGTACTGAGCGAGTGCTGCAATGTCAGAGGGTCAGTACTGAGGGAGTGCTGCACAGTCACAGGGTCAGTAAGGAGGGAGTGCTGCACTGTCTCAGGGTCAGTACTGAGGGAGTGCTGCACTGTCAGAGGGTCAGTACTGAGGGAGTGCTGCATTGTCACAGGGACAGTACTGAGGGAGTGCTGCACTGTCAGAGGGTCAGTACTGAGGGAATGCTGCACTGTCTCAGGGTCAGTACTGAGGGAGAGCTGAACTTTCAAAGGGCCAGTACTGAGGGAGTGCGACACTGTCAGATGGGTCAGTACTGAGGGAGCGCTGCACTGTCGAAGGGTCAGTACTGAGGGAGCGCTGCAATGTCGAACGGTCAGTACTGAGGGAGTGCTGCACTGTCGAAGGGTCAGTACTGAGGGATCACTGCACTGTCAGAGGGGCAGTACTGAGGGAGTGCTGCATTATCACAGGGTCAGTACTGAGGGAGTGCTGCACTGTCTCAGGGTCAGTACTGAGAGAGTGCTGCATTGTCACAGGGTCAGTACTGAGAGAATGCTGCACTGTCTCAGGGTCAGTACTAAGGGAGTGCTGCACTGCCAGAGGGTCAGTACTGAGGGAGTGCTGCACTGTCAGAGCGTCAGTACTGAGGGAGTGCTGAACTTTCAAAGGGGCAGTACTGAGGGAGTGCAGCACTGTCAGAGGGTGAGTACTGAGGGAGTGCTGCACTGTCTCAGGGTCAGTACTGTGAGAGTGCTGCATTGTCACAGGGTCAGTACTGAGGGAGTGCTGCACTGTCAGAGAGTCAGTACTGAGGGAGTGCTGCACTGTCTCAGGGTCAGTACTGTGAGAGTGCTGCACTGTCAGAGAGTCAGTACTGAGGGAGAGCTGCACTGTCTCAGGGTCAGTACTGTGAGAGTGCTGCATTGTCACAGGGTCAGTACTGAGGGACTGCTGCACTGTCAGAGGGTCAGTACTGAGGGACTGCTGCACTGTCGAAGGGTCAGTACTGAGGGAGTTCTGCACTGCCAGAGGGTCAGTACTGAGGGAGTGCTGCACTGTCTCAGGGTCAGTACTGTGAGAGTGCTGCATTGTCACAGGGCCAGTACTGAGGGAGTGCTGCACTGTCAGAGGGTCAGTACTGAGGGAGTGCTGCATTGTCACAGGGACAGTACTGAGGGAGTGCTGCAATGTCAGAGGGTCAGTACTGAGGGAGTGCTGCACAGTCACAGGGTCAGTACGGAGGGAGTGCTGCACTGTCTCAGGGTCAGTACTGAGGGAGTGCTGCACTGTCGGAGGGTCAGTACTGAGGGATCACTGCACTGTCTCAGGGTCAGTACTGACGGAGTGCTGCACTGTCAGAGAGCCAGTACTGAGGGAGCGATGCACTGTCGAAGGATCTGTACTGAGGGAGCGTTGCAATGACAGAGGGGCAGTACTGAGGGAGTGCTGCACTGTCGAAGGGTCTGTACTGAGGGAGCATTGCACTGTCAGAGGGGCAGTACTGAGGGAGTGCTGCAATGTCACAGGGTCAGCACTGAGGGAGTGCGACACTGTCAGATGGTCTATACTGAGGGAGCGCTGCACTGTCAGAGGGTCAGTACTGAGGGAGTGCTGCACTGTCACAGGGTCAGTACTGAGGGAGTGCGACACTGTCAGATGGTCAGTACTGAGGGAGTGCTGCACTGTCGAAGGATCTGTACTGAGGGAGCATTGCACTGTCAGAGGGGCAGTATTGAGGGAGTGCTGCATTGTCAGAGGGTCAGTACTGAGGGAGTGCTGCACTGTCTCAGGGTCAGTACTGAGGGAGCGCTGCACTGTCTCAGGGTCAGTACTGAGGGAGTGCTGCACTGTCGAAGGGTCAGTACTGAGGGAGTGCTGCACTGTCGAAGGGTCAGTACTGAGGGAGAGCTGAACTTTCAAAGGGCCAGTACTGAGGTAGTGCGACACTGTCAGAGGGGTCAGTACTGAGGGAGCGCTGCACTGTCGAAGGGTCAGTACTGAGGGAGCGCTGCAATGTCGAACGGTCAGTACTGAGGGAGTGCTGCACTGTCGAAGGGTCAGTACTGAGGGATCACTGCACTGTCAGAGGGGCAGTACTGAGGGAGTGCTACATTATCACAGGGTCAGTACTGAGGGAGTGCTGCACTGTCTCAGGGTCAGTACTGAGAGAGTGCTGCATTGTCACAGGGTCTGTACTGAGAGAATGCTGCACTGTCTCAGGGTCAGTACTAAGGGAGTGCTGCACTGCCAGAGGGTCAGTACTGAGGGAGTGCTGCACTGTCAGAGCGTCAGTACTGAGGGAGTGCTGCATTGTCACAGGGTGAGCACTGAGGGAGTGCTGCAATGTCAGAGGGTCAGTACTGAGGGAGTGCTGCACTGTCAGAGGTTCAGTACTGAGGGAGCACTGCACTGTCAGAAGGGCAGTACTGAGGGAGTGCGACACTGTCAGAGGGGCAGTACTGAGGGAGTGCTGAACTTTCAAAGGGGCAGTACTGAGGGAGTGCAGCACTGTCAGAGGGTGAGTACTGAGGGAGTGCTGCACTGTCTCAGGGTCAGTACTGTGAGAGTGCTGCATTGTCACAGGGTCAGTACTGAGGGAGTGCTGCACTGTCAGAGAGTCAGTACTGAGGGAGTGCTGCACTGTCTCAGGGTCAGTACTGTGAGAGTGCTGCACTGTCAGAGAGTCAGTACTGAGGGAGTGCTGCACTGTCTCAGGGTCAGTACTGTGAGAGTGCTGCATTGTCACAGGGTCAGTACTGAGGGACTGCTGCACTGTCAGAGGGTCAGTACTGAGGGACTGCTGCTCTGTCGAAGGGTCAGTACTGAGGGAGATCTGCACTGCCAGAGGGTCAGTACTGAGGGAGTGCTGCACTGTCTCAGGGTCAGTACTGTGAGAGTGCTGCATTGTCACAGGGTCAGTACTGAGGGAGTGCTGCACTGTCAGAGGGTCAGTACTGAGGGAGTGCTGCATTGTCACAGGGACAGTACTGAGGGACTGCTGCACTGTCAGAGGGTCAGTACTGATGGAGTGCTGCATTGTCACAGGGTCAGTACTGAGGGAGTGCTACACTGTCTCAGGATCAGTACTGAGGGAGAGCTGAACTTTCAAAGGGCCAGTACTGACGGAGTGCCACACTGTCAGAGGGGTCAGTACTGAGGGAGCGCTGCACTGTCGAAGGGTCATTACTGAGGGAGCGCTGCACTGTCGAAGGGTCAGTACTGAGGGAGTGCAGCACTGTCAGAGGGTCAGTACTCAGGGAGTGCTGCACTGTCAGAGAGTCAGTACTGAGGGAGTGCTGCACTGTCTCAGGGTCAGTACTGTGAGAGTGCTGCATTGTCACAGGGTCAGTACTGAGGGAGTGCTGCACTGTCAGAGGGTCAGGACTGAGGGAGTGCTGCACTGTCAGAGGGTCAGTACTGAGGGAGTGCTGCATTGTCACAGGGACAGTACTGAGCGAGTGCTGCAATGTCAGAGGGTCAGTACTGAGGGAGTGCTGCACAGTCACAGGGTCAGTAAGGAGGGAGTGCTGCACTGTCTCAGGGTCAGTACTGAGGGAGTGCTGCACTGTCAGAGGGTCAGTACTGAGGGAGTGCTGCATTGTCACAGGGACAGTACTGAGGGAGTGCTGCACTGTCAGAGGGTCAGTACTGAGGGAATGCTGCACTGTCTCAGGGTCAGTACTGAGGGAGAGCTGAACTTTCAAAGGGCCAGTACTGAGGGAGTGCGACACTGTCAGATGGGTCAGTACTGAGGGAGCGCTGCACTGTCGAAGGGTCAGTACTGAGGGAGCGCTGCAATGTCGAACGGTCAGTACTGAGGGAGTGCTGCACTGTCGAAGGGTCAGTACTGAGGGATCACTGCACTGTCAGAGGGGCAGTACTGAGGGAGTGCTGCATTATCACAGGGTCAGTACTGAGGGAGTGCTGCACTGTCTCAGGGTCAGTACTGAGAGAGTGCTGCATTGTCACAGGGTCAGTACTGAGAGAATGCTGCACTGTCTCAGGGTCAGTACTAAGGGAGTGCTGCACTGCCAGAGGGTCAGTACTGAGGGAGTGCTGCACTGTCAGAGCGTCAGTACTGAGGGAGTGCTGCATTGTCACAGGGTGAGCACTGAGGGAGTGCTGCAATGTCAGAGGGTCAGTACTGAGGGAGTGCTGCACTGTCAGAGGATCAGTACTGAGGGAGCACTGCACTGTCAGAAGGGCAGTACTGAGGGAGTGCGACACTGTCAGAGGGGCAGTACTGAGGGAGTGCTGAACTTTCAAAGGGGCAGTACTGAGGGAGTGCAGCACTGTCAGAGGGTGAGTACTGAGGGAGTGCTGCACTGTCTCAGGGTCAGTACTGTGAGAGTGCTGCATTGTCACAGGGTCAGTACTGAGGGAGTGCTGCACTGTCAGAGAGTCAGTACTGAGGGAGTGCTGCACTGTCTCAGGGTCAGTACTGTGAGAGTGCTGCACTGTCAGAGAGTCAGTACTGAGGGAGTGCTGCACTGTCTCAGGGTCAGTACTGTGAGAGTGCTGCATTGTCACAGGGTCAGTACTGAGGGACTGCTGCACTGTCAGAGGGTCAGTACTGAGGGACTGCTGCACTGTCGAAGGGTCAGTACTGAGGGAGTTCTGCACTGCCAGAGGGTCAGTACTGAGGGAGTGCTGCACTGTCTCAGGGTCAGTACTGTGAGAGTGCTGCATTGTCACAGGGCCAGTACTGAGGGAGTGCTGCACTGTCAGAGGGTCAGTACTGAGGGAGTGCTGCATTGTCACAGGGACAGTACTGAGGGAGTGCTGCAATGTCAGAGGGTCAGTACTGAGGGAGTGCTGCACAGTCACAGGGTCAGTACGGAGGGAGTGCTGCACTGTCTCAGGGTCAGTACTGAGGGAGTGCTGCACTGTCGGAGGGTCAGTACTGAGGGATCACTGCACTGTCTCAGGGTCAGTACTGACGGAGTGCTGCACTGTCAGAGAGCCAGTACTGAGGGAGCGATGCACTGTCGAAGGATCTGTACTGAGGGAGCGTTGCAATGACAGAGGGGCAGTACTGAGGGAGTGCTGCACTGTCGAAGGGTCTGTACTGAGGGAGCATTGCACTGTCAGAGGGGCAGTACTGAGGGAGTGCTGCAATGTCACAGGGTCAGCACTGAGGGAGTGCGACACTGTCAGATGGTCTATACTGAGGGAGCGCTGCACTGTCAGAGGGTCAGTACTGAGGGAGTGCTGCACTGTCACAGGGTCAGTACTGAGGGAGTGCGACACTGTCAGATGGTCAGTACTGAGGGAGTGCTGCACTGTCGAAGGATCTGTACTGAGGGAGCATTGCACTGTCAGAGGGGCAGTATTGAGGGAGTGCTGCATTGTCAGAGGGTCAGTACTGAGGGAGTGCTGCACTGTCTCAGGGTCAGTACTGAGGGAGCGCTGCACTGTCTCAGGGTCAGTACTGAGGGAGTGCTGCACTGTCAGAGGGTCAGTACTGAGGGAGTGCTGCACTGTCTCAGGGTCAGTACTGAGGGAGAGCTGAACTTTCAAAGGGCCAGTACTGAGGGAGTGCGACACTGTCAGAGGGGTCAGTACTGAGGTAGCGCTGCACTGTCGAAGGGTCAGCACTGAGGGAGCGCTGCACTGTCGAAGGGTCAGTACTGAGGGAGTGCTGCACTGTCGAAGGGTCAGTACTGAGGGAGAGCTGAACTTTCAAAGGGCCAGTACTGAGGGAGTGCGACACTGTCAGAGGGGTCAGTACTGAGGGAGCGCTGCACTGTCGAAGGGTCAGTACTGAGGGAGCGCTGCAATGTCGAACGGTCAGTACTGAGGGAGTGCTGCACTGTCGAAGGGTCAGTACTGAGGGATCACTGCACTGTCAGAGGGGCAGTACTGAGGGAGTGCTGCATTATCACAGGGTCAGTACTGAGGGAGTGCTGCACTGTCTCAGGGTCAGTACTGAGAGAGTGCTGCATTGTCACAGGGTCTGTACTGAGAGAATGCTGCACTGTCTCAGGGTCAGTACTAAGGGAGTGCTGCACTGCCAGAGGGTCAGTACTGAGGGAGTGCTGCACTGTCAGAGCGTCAGTACTGAGGGAGTGCTGCATTGTCACAGGGTGAGCACTGAGGGAGTGCTGCAAAGTCAGAGGGTCAGTACTGAGGGAGTGCTGCACTGTCAGAGGGTCAGTACTGAGGGAGCACTGCACTGTCAGAAGGGCAGTACTGAGGGAGTGCGACACTGTCAGAGGGGCAGTACTGAGGGAGTGCTGAACTTTCAAAGGGGCAGTACTGAGGGAGTGCAGCACTGTCAGAGGGTGAGTACTGAGGGAGTGCTGCACTGTCTCAGGGTCAGTACTGTGAGAGTGCTGCATTGTCACAGGGTCAGTACTGAGGGAGTGCTGCACTGTCAGAGAGTCAGTACTGAGGGAGTGCTGCACTGTCTCAGGGTCAGTACTGTGAGAGTGCTGCACTGTCAGAGAGTCAGTACTGAGGGAGTGCTGCACTGTCTCAGGGTCAGTACTGTGAGAGTGCTGCATTGTCACAGGGTCAGTACTGAGGGACTGCTGCACTGTCAGAGGGTCAGTACTGAGGGACTGCTGCTCTGTCGAAGGGTCAGTACTGAGGGAGATCTGCACTGCCAGAGGGTCAGTACTGAGGGAGTGCTGCACTGTCTCAGGGTCAGTACTGTGAGAGTGCTGCATTGTCACAGGGTCAGTACTGAGGGAGTGCTGCACTGTCAGAGGGTCAGTACTGAGGGAGTGCTGCATTGTCACAGGGACAGTACTGAGGGAGTGCTGCAATGTCAGAGGGTCAGTACTGAGGGAGTGCTGCACAGTCACAGGGTCAGTACGGAGGGAGTGCTGCACTGTCTCAGGGTCAGTACTGAGGGAGTGCTGCACTGTCAGAGAGCCAGTACTGAGGGAGCGATGCACTGTCGAAGGATCTGTACTGAGGGAGCGTTGCAATGACAGAGGGGCAGTACTGAGGGAGTGCTGCACTGTCGAAGGGTCTGTACTGAGGGAGCATTGCACTGTCAGAGGGGCAGTACTGAGGGAGTGCTGCAATGTCACAGGGTCAGCACTGAGGGAGTGCTGCATTGTCAGAGGGTCAGTACTGAGGGAGAGCTGAACTTTCAAATGGCCAGTACTGAGGGAGCGCTGCACTGTCAGAGGGTCATTACTGAGGGAGTGCTGCACTGTCAGAGGTTCAGTACTGAGGGAGTGCTGCACTGTCTCAGGGTCAGTACTGAGGGAGAGCTGAACTTTCAAAGGGCCAGTACTTTGGGAGTGCGACTCTGTCAGAGGGGTCAGTACTGAGGGAGCGCTGCACTGTCGAAGGGTCAGTACTGAGGGAGCGCTGCACTGTCGAAGGGTCAGTACTGAGGGAGTGCTGCACTGTCGAAGGGTCAGTACTGAGGGATCACTGCACTGTCAGAGGGGCAGTACTGAGGGAGTGCTGCACTGTCAGAGAGTCAGTACTGAGAGAGTGCTGCACTGTCTCAGGGTCAGTACTGAGAGAGTGCTGCATTGTCTCAGGGTCAGTACTGAGAGAGTGCTGCACTGTCACAGGGTCAGTACTGAGGGAGTGCTGCACTGCCAGAGGGTCAGTACTGAGGGAGTGCTGCACTGTCAGAGGGTCAGTACTGAGGGAGTGCTGCATTGTCACAGGGTCAGCATTGAGGGAGTGCTGCAAAGTCAGAGGGTCAGTACTGAGGGAGCACTGCACTGTCAGAGGGGCAGTACTGAGGGAGTGCTGAACCTTCAAAGGGGCTGTACTGAGGGAGTGCAGCACTGTCAGAGGGTCAGTACTCAGGGAGTGCTGCACTGTCAGAGAGTCAGTACTGAGGGAGTGCTGCACTGTCTCAGGGTCAGTACTGTGAGAGTGCTGCATTGTCACAGGGACAGTACTGAGGGAGTGCTGCAATGTCAGAGGGTCAGTACTGAGGCAGTGCTGCACTGTCAGAGGGTCAGTACTGAGGGAGTGCTGCACTTTCAGAGGGTCAGTACTGAGGGAGTGCTGCATTGTCACAGGGACAGTACTGAGGGATTGCTGCAATGTCAGAGGGTCAGTACTGAGAAGGTGCTGCACAGTCACAGGGTCAGTACGGAGGGAGTGCTGCAATGTCTCAGGGTCAGTACTGAGGGAGTGCTGCACTGTCGGAGGGTCAGTACTGAGGGATCACTGCACTGTCTCAGGGTCAGTACTGACGGAGTGCTGCACTGTCAGAGAGCCAGTACTGAGGGAGCGATGCACTGTCGAAGGATCTGTACTGAGGGAGCGTTGCAATGACAGAGGGGCAGTACTGAGGGAGTGCTGCACTGTCGAAGGGTCTGTACTGAGGGAGCATTGCACTGTCAGAGGGGCAGTACTGAGGGAGTGCTGCACTGTCACAGGGTCAGCACTGAGGGAGTGCGACACTGTCAGATGGTCAATACTGAGGGAGCGCTGCACTGTCAGAGGGTCAGTACTGAGGGAGTGCTGCACTGTCACAGGGTCTGTACTGAGGGAGTGCGACACTGTCAGAGGGTCAGTACTGAGGGAGTGCTGCACTGTCGAAGGGTCTGTACTGAGGGAGCATTGCACTGTCAGAGGGGCAGTATTGAGGGAGTGCTGCATTGTCAGAGGGTCAGTACTGAGGGAGTGCTGCATTGTCAGAGGGTCAGTACTGAGGGAGTGCTGCACTGTCTCAGGGTCAGTACTGAGGGAGCGCTGCACTGTCTCAGGGTCAGTACTGAGGGAGTGATGCACTGTCAGAGGGTCAGTACTGAGGGAGTGCTGCACTGTCTCAGGGTCAGTACTGAGGGAGAGCTGAACTTTCAAAGGGCCAGTACTGAGGGAGTGCGACACTGTCAGAGGGGTCAGTACTGAGGGAGCGCTGCACTGTCGAAGGGTCAGCACTGAGGGAGCGCTGCACTGTCGAAGGGTCAGTACTGAGGGAGTGCAGCACTGTCGAAGGGTCAGTACTGAGGGATCACTGCACTGTCAGAGGGGCAGTACTGAGGGAGTGCTGCACTGTCAGAGGGTCAGTACTGATGGAGTGCTGCATTGTCACAGGGTCAGTACTGAGGGAGTGCTACACTGTCTCAGGGTCAGTACTGAGGGAGAGCTGAACTTTCAAAGGACCAGTACTGACGGAGTGCCACACTGTCAGAGGGGTCAGTATAGAGGGAGCGCTGCACTGTCGAAGGGTCATTACTGAGGGAGCGCTGCACTGTCGAAGGGTCAGTACTGAGGGAGTGCAGCACTGTCAGAGGGTCAGTACTCAGGGAGTGCTGCACTGTCAGAGAGTCAGTACTGAGGGAGTGCTGCACTGTCTCAGGGTCAGTACTGTGAGAGTGCTGCATTGTCACAGGGTCAGTACTGAGGGAGTGCTGCACTGTCAGAGGGTCAGTACTGAGGGAGTGCTGCACTGTCAGAGGGTCAGTACTGAGGGAGTGCTGCATTGTCACAGGGACAGTACTGAGCGAGTGCTGCAATGTCAGAGGGTCAGTACTGAGGGAGTGCGGCACAGTCACAGGGTCAGTACTGAGGGAGTGCTGCACTGTCACAGGGTCAGTAAGGAGGGAGTGCTGCACTGTCTCAGGGTCAGTACTGAGGGAGTGCTGCACTGTCAGAGGGTCAGTACTGAGGGAGTGCTGCATTGTCACAGGGACAGTACTGAGGGAGTGCTGCACTGTCAGAGGGTCAGTACTGAGGGAGTGCTGCACTGTCTCAGGGTCAGTACTGAGGGAGAGCTGAACTTTCAAAGGGCCAGTACTGAGGGAGTGCGACACTGTCAGAGGGGTCAGTACTGAGGGAGCGCTGCACTGTCGAAGGGTCAGTACTGAGGGAGCGCTGCAATGTCGAACGGTCAGTACTGAGGGAGTGCTGCACTGTCGAAGGGTCAGTACTGAGGGATCACTGCACTGTCAGAGGGGCAGTACTGAGGGAGTGCTGCATTATCACAGGGTCAGTACTGAGGGAGTGCTGCACTGTCTCAGGGTCAGTACTGAGAGAGTGCTGCATTGTCACAGGGTCAGTACTGAGAGAATGCTGCACTGTCTCAGGGTCAGTACTAAGGGAGTGCTGCACTGCCAGAGGGTCAGTACTGAGGGAGTGCTGCACTGTCAGAGCGTCAGTACTGAGGGAGTGCTGCATTGTCACAGGGTGAGCACTGAGGGAGTGCTGCAATGCCAGAGGGTCAGTACTGAGGGAGTGCTGCACTGTCAGAGGGTCAGTACTGAGGGAGCACTGCACTGTCAGAAGGGCAGTACTGAGTGAGTGCGACACTGTCAGAGACGCAGTACTGAGGGAGTGCTGAACTTTCAAAGGGGCAGTACTGAGGGAGTGCAGCACGGTCAGAGGGTGAGTACTGAGGGAGTGCTGCACTGTCTCAGGGTCAGTACTGTGAGAGTGCTGCATTGTCACAGGGTCAGTACTGAGGGAGTGCTGCACTGTCAGAGAGTCAGTACTGAGGGAGTGCTGCACTGTCTCAGGGTCAGTACTGTGAGAGTGCTGCACTGTCAGCGAGTCAGTACTGAGGGAGTGCTGCACTGTCTCAGGGTCAGTACTGTGAGAGTGCTGCATTGTCACAGGGTCAGTACTGAGGGACTGCTGCACTGTCAGAGGGTCAGTACTGAGGGACTGCTGCACTGTCGAAGGGTCAGTACTGAGGGAGATCTGCACTGCCAGAGGGTCAGTACTGAGGGAGTGCTGCACTGTCAGAGGGTCAGTACTGAGGGAGTGCTGCATTGTCACAGGGACAGTACTGAGGGAGTGCTGCAATGTCAGAGGGTCAGTACTGAGGGAGTGCTGCACAGTCTCAGGGTCAGTACTGAGGGAGTGCTGCACTGTCGGAGGGTCAGTACTGAGGGATCACTGCACTGTCTCAGGGTCAGTACTGACGGAGTGCTGCACTGTCAGAGAGCCAGTACTGAGGGAGCGATGCACTGTCGAAGGATCTGTACTGAGGGAGCGTTGCAATGACAGAGGGGCAGTACTGAGGGAGTGCTGCACTGTCGAAGGGTCTGTACTGAGGGAGCATTGCACTGTCAGAGGGGCAGTACTGAGGGAGTGCTGCACTGTCACAGGGTCAGCACTGAGGGAGTGCGACACTGTCAGATGGTCTATACTGAGGGAGCGCTGCACTGTCAGAGGGTCAGTACTGAGGGAGTGCTGCACTGTCACAGGGTCAGTACTGAGGGAGTGCGACACTGTCAGATGGTCAGTACTGAGGGAGTGCTGCACTGTCGAAGGATCTGTACTGAGGGAGCATTGCACTGTCAGAGGGGCAGTATTGAGGGAGTGCTGCATTGTCAGAGGGTCAGTACTGAGGGAGTGCTGCACTGTCTCAGGGTCAGTACTGAGGGAGCGCTGCACTGTCTCAGGGTCAGTACTGAGGGAGTGCTGCACTGTCAGAGGGTCAGTACTGAGGGAGTGCTGCACTGTCTCAGGGTCAGTACTGAGGGAGAGCTGAACTTTCAAAGGGCCAGTACTGAGGGAGTGCGACACTGTCAGAGGGGTCAGTACTGAGGTAGCGCTGCACTGTCGAAGGGTCAGCACTGAGGGAGCGCTGCACTGTCGAAGGGTCAGTACAGAGGGAGTGCTGCACTGTCGAAGGGTCAGTACTGAGGGATCACTGCACTGTCAGAGGGGCAGTACTGAGGGAGTGCTGCATCATCACAGGGTCAGTACTGAGGGAGTGCTGCACTGTCTCAGGGTCAGTACTGAGAGAGTGCTGCATTGTCACAGGGTCAGTACTGAGAGAATGCTGCACTGTCTCAGGGTCAGTACTAAGGGAGTGCTGCACTGCCAGAGGGTCAGTACTGAGGGAGTGCTGCACTGTCAGAGCGTCAGTACTGAGGGAGTGCTGCATTGTCACAGGGTGAGCACTGAGGGAGTGCTGCAATGTCAGAGGGTCAGTACTGAGGGAGTGCTGCACTGTCAGAGGGTCAGTACTGAGGGAGCACTGCACTGTCAGAAGGGCAGTACTGAGGGAGTGCGACACTGTCAGAGGGGCAGTATTGAGGGAGTGCTGAACTTTCAAAGGGGCAGTACTGAGGGAGTGCAGCACTGTCAGAGGGTGAGTACTGAGGGAGTGCTGCACTGTCTCAGGGTCAGTACTGTGAGAGTGCTGCATTGTCACAGGGTCAGTACTGAGGGAGTGCTGCACTGTCGGAGAGTCAGTACTGAGGGAGTGCTGCACTGTCTCAGGGTCAGTACTGTGAGAGTGCTGCACTGTCAGAGAGTCAGTACTGAGGGAGTGCTGCACTGTCTCAGGGTCAGTACTGTGAGAGTGCTGCATTGTCACAGGGTCAGTACTGAGGGACTGCTGCACTGTCAGAGGGTCAGTACTGAGGGACTGCTGCACTGTCGAAGGGTCAGTACTGAGGGAGATCTGCACTGCCAGAGGGTCAGTACTGAGGGAGTGCTGCACTGTCTCAGGGTCAGTACTGTGAGAGTGCTGCATTGTCACAGGGTCAGTACTGAGGGAGTGCTGCACTGTCAGAGGGTCAGTATTGAGGGAGTGCTGCATTGTCACAGGGACAGTACTGAGGGAGTGCTGCAATGTCAGAGGGTCAGTACTGAGGGAGTGCTGCACAGTCACAGGGTCAGTACGGAGGGAGTGCTGCACTGTCTCAGGGTCAGTACTGAGGGAGTGCTGCACTGTCGAAGGGTCATTACTGAGGGAGTGCAGCACTGTCAGAGGGTCAGTACTCAGGGAGTGCTGCACTGTCAGAGAGTCAGTACTGAGGGAGTGCTGCACTGTCTCAGGGTCAGTACTGTGAGAGTGATGCATTGTCACAGGGTCAGTACTGAGGGAGTGCTGCACTGTCAGAGGGTCAGTACTGAGGGAGTGCTGCATTGTCACAGGGACAGTACTGAGGGAGTGCTGCAATGTCAGAGGGTCAGTACTGAGGGAGTGCTGCACAGTCACAGGGTCAGTACGGAGGGAGTGCTGCACTGTCTCAGGGTCAGTACTGAGGGAGTGCTGCACTGTCAGAGGGTCAGTACTGAGGGGGTGCTGCATTGTCACAGGGACAGTACTGAGGGAGTGCTGCACTGTCAGAGGGTCAGTACTGAGGGTGTGCTGCACTGTCTCAGGGTCAGTACTGAGGGAGAGCTGCACTTTCAAAGGGCCTGTACTGAGGGAGTGCGACACTGTCAGAGGGGTCAGTACTGAGGGAGCGCTGCACTGTCGAAGGGTCAGTACTGAGGGAGCGCTGCAATGTCGAAGGGTCAGTACTGAGGGAGTGCTGCACTGTCTCAGGGTCAGTACTGAGAGAGTGCTGCATTGTCACAGGGTCAGTACTGAGAGAATGCTGCACTGTCTCAGGGTCAGTACTAAGGGAGTGCTGCACTGCCAGAGGGTCAGTACTGAGGGAGTGCTGCACTGTCAGAGGGTCAGTACTGAGGGAGTGCTGCATTGTCACAGGGTGAGCACTGAGGGAGTGCTGCAATGTCAGAGGGTCAGTACTGAGGGAGTGCTGCACTGTCAGAGGGTCAGTACTGAGGGAGCAGTGCACTGTCAGAAGGGCAGTACTGAGGGAGTGTGACACTGTCAGAGGGGCAGTACTGAGGGAGTGCTGAACTTTCAAAGGGGCAGTACTGAGGGACTGCAGCACTGTCAGAGGGTCAGTACTGAGGGAGTGCTGCACTGTCTCAGGGTCAGTACTGTGAGAGTGCTGCATTGTCACAGGGTCAGTACTGAGGGAGTGCTGCACTGTCAGAGAGTCAGTACTGAGGGAGTGCTGCACTGTCTCAGGGTCAGTACTGTGAGAGTGCTGCATTGTCACAGGGTCAGTACTGAGGGACTGCTGCACTGTCAGAGGGTCAGTACTGAGGGACTGCTGCACTGTCGAAGGGTCAGTACTGAGGGAGATCTGCACTGCCAGAGGGTCAGTACTGAGGGAGTGCTGCACTGTCTCAGGGTCAGTACTGTGAGAGTGCTGCAATGTCACAGGGTCAGTACGGAGGGAGTGCTGCACTGTCTCAGGGTCAGTACTGAGGGAGTGCTGCACAGTCACAGGGTCAGTACGGAGGGAGTGCTGCACTGTCTCAGGGTCAGTACTGAGGGAGTGCTGCACTGTCAGAGGGTCAGTACTGAGGGGGTGCTGCATTGTCACAGGGACAGTACTGAGGGAGTGCTGCACTGTCAGAGGGTCAGTACTGAGGGTGTGCTGCACTGTCTCAGGGTCAGTACTGAGGGAGAGCTGCACTTTCAAAGGGCCTGTACTGAGGGAGTGCGACACTGTCAGAGGGGTCAGTACTGAGGGAGCGCTGCACTGTCGAAGGGTCAGTACTGAGGGAGCGCTGCAATGTCGAAGGGTCAGTACTGAGGGAGTGCTGCACTGTCTCAGGGTCAGTACTGAGAGAGTGCTGCATTGTCACAGGGTCAGTACTGAGAGAATGCTGCACTGTCTCAGGGTCAGTACTAAGGGAGTGCTGCACTGCCAGAGGGTCAGTACTGAGGGAGTGCTGCACTGTCAGAGGGTCAGTACTGAGGGAGTGCTGCATTGTCACAGGGTGAGCACTGAGGGAGTGCTGCAATGTCAGAGGGTCAGTACTGAGGGAGTGCTGCACTGTCAGAGGGTCAGTACTGAGGGAGCAGTGCACTGTCAGAAGGGCAGTACTGAGGGAGTGCGACACTGTCAGAGGGGCAGTACTGAGGGAGTGCTGAACTTTCAAAGGGGCAGTACTGAGGGACTGCAGCACTGTCAGAGGGTCAGTACTGAGGGAGTGCTGCACTGTCTCAGGGTCAGTACTGTGAGAGTGCTGCATTGTCACAGGGTCAGTACTGAGGGAGTGCTGCACTGTCAGAGAGTCAGTACTGAGGGAGTGCTGCACTGTCTCAGGGTCAGTACTGTGAGAGTGCTGCATTGTCACAGGGTCAGTACTGAGGGACTGCTGCACTGTCAGAGGGTCAGTACTGAGGGACTGCTGCACTGTCGAAGGGTCAGTACTGAGGGAGATCTGCACTGCCAGAGGGTCAGTACTGAGGGAGTGCTGCACTGTCTCAGGGTCAGTACTGTGAGAGTGCTGCATTGTCACAGGGTCAGTACTGAGGGAGTGCTGCACTGTCAGAGGGTCAGTACTGAGGGAGTGCTGCACTGTCAGAGAGCCAGTACTGAGGGAGCGATGCACTGTCGAAGGATCTGTACTGAGGGAGCGTTGCAATGACAGAGGGGCAGTACTGAGGGAGTGCTGCACTGTCGAAGGGTCTGTACTGAGGGAGCATTGCACTGTCAGAGGGGCAGTACTGAGGGAGTGCTGCACTGTCACAGGGTCAGCACTGAGGGAGTGCGACACTGTCAGATGGTCTATACTGAGGGAGCGCTGCACTGTCAGAGGGTCAGTACTGAGGGAGTGCTGCACTGTCACAGGGTCAGTACTGAGGGAGTGCGACACTGTCAGATGGTCAGTACTGAGGGAGTGCTGCACTGTCGAAGGATCTGTACTGAGGGAGCATTGCACTGTCAGAGGGGCAGTATTGAGGGAGTGCTGCATTGTCAGAGGGTCAGTACTGAGGGAGTGCTGCACTGTCTCAGGGTCAGTACTGAGGGAGCGCTGCACTGTCTCAGGGTCAGTACTGAGGGAGTGCTGCACTGTCAGAGGGTCAGTACTGAGGGAGTGCTGCACTGTCTCAGGGTCAGTACTGAGGGAGAGCTGAACTTTCAAAGGGCCAGTACTGAGGGAGTGCGACACTGTCAGAGGGGTCAGTACTGAGGTAGCGCTGCACTGTCGAAGGGTCAGCACTGAGGGAGCGCTGCACTGTCGAAGGGTCAGTACAGAGGGAGTGCTGCACTGTCGAAGGGTCATTACTGAGGGATCACTGCACTGTCAGAGGGGCAGTACTGAGGGAGTGCTGCATCATCACAGGGTCAGTACTGAGGGAGTGCTGCACTGTCTCAGGGTCAGTACTGAGAGAGTGCTGCATTGTCACAGGGTCAGTACTGAGAGAATGCTGCACTGTCTCAGGGTCAGTACTAAGGGAGTGCTGCACTGCCAGAGGGTCAGTACTGAGGGAGTGCTGCACTGTCAGAGCGTCAGTACTGAGGGAGTGCTGCATTGTCACAGGGTGAGCACTGAGGGAGTGCTGCAATGTCAGAGGGTCAGTACTGAGGGAGTGCTGCACTGTCAGAGGGTCAGTACTGAGGGAGCACTGCACTGTCAGAAGGGCAGTACTGAGGGAGTGCGACACTGTCAGAGGGGCAGTATTGAGGGAGTGCTGAACTTTCAAAGGGGCAGTACTGAGGGAGTGCAGCACTGTCAGAGGGTGAGTACTGAGGGAGTGCTGCACTGTCTCAGGGTCAGTACTGTGAGAGTGCTGCATTGTCACAGGGTCAGTACTGAGGGAGTGCTGCACTGTCGGAGAGTCAGTACTGAGGGAGTGCTGCACTGTCTCAGGGTCAGTACTGTGAGAGTGCTGCACTGTCAGAGAGTCAGTACTGAGGGAGTGCTGCAATGTCAGAGGGTCAGTACTGAGGGAGTGCTGCACAGTCAGAGGGTCAGTACGGAGGGAGTGCTGCACTGTCTCAGGGTCAGTACTGAGGGAGTGCTGCACTGTCGAAGGGTCATTACTGAGGGAGTGCAGCACTGTCAGAGGGTCAGTACTCAGGGAGTGCTGCACTGTCAGAGAGTCAGTACTGAGGGAGTGCTGCACTGTCTCAGGGTCAGTACTGTGAGAGTGATGCATTGTCACAGGGTCAGTACTGAGGGAGTGCTGCACTGTCAGAGGGTCAGTACTGAGGGAGTGCTGCATTGTCACAGGGACAGTACTGAGGGAGTGCTGCAATGTCAGAGGGTCAGTACTGAGGGAGTGCTGCACAGTCACAGGGTCAGTACGGAGGGAGTGCTGCACTGTCTCAGGGTCAGTACTGAGGGAGTGCTGCACTGTCAGAGGGTCAGTACTGAGGGGGTGCTGCATTGTCACAGGGACAGTACTGAGGGAGTGCTGCACTGTCAGAGGGTCAGTACTGAGGGTGTGCTGCACTGTCTCAGGGTCAGTACTGAGGGAGAGCTGCACTTTCAAAGGGCCTGTACTGAGGGAGTGCGACACTGTCAGAGGGGTCAGTACTGAGGGAGCGCTGCACTGTCGAAGGGTCAGTACTGAGGGAGCGCTGCAATGTCGAAGGGTCAGTACTGAGGGAGTGCTGCACTGTCTCAGGGTCAGTACTGAGAGAGTGCTGCATTGTCACAGGGTCAGTACTGAGAGAATGCTGCACTGTCTCAGGGTCAGTACTAAGGGAGTGCTGCACTGCCAGAGGGTCAGTACTGAGGGAGTGCTGCACTGTCAGAGGGTCAGTACTGAGGGAGTGCTGCATTGTCACAGGGTGAGCACTGAGGGAGTGCTGCAATGTCAGAGGGTCAGTACTGAGGGAGTGCTGCACTGTCAGAGGGTCAGTACTGAGGGAGCAGTGCACTGTCAGAAGGGCAGTACTGAGGGAGTGCGACACTGTCAGAGGGGCAGTACTGAGGGAGTGCTGAACTTTCAAAGGGGCAGTACTGAGGGACTGCAGCACTGTCAGAGGGTCAGTACTGAGGGAGTGCTGCACTGTCTCAGGGTCAGTACTGTGAGAGTGCTGCATTGTCACAGGGTCAGTACTGAGGGAGTGCTGCACTGTCAGAGAGTCAGTACTGAGGGAGTGCTGCACTGTCTCAGGGTCAGTACTGTGAGAGTGCTGCATTGTCACAGGGTCAGTACTGAGGGACTGCTGCACTGTCAGAGGGTCAGTACTGAGGGACTGCTGCACTGTCGAAGGGTCAGTACTGAGGGAGATCTGCACTGCCAGAGGGTCAGTACTGAGGGAGTGCTGCACTGTCTCAGGGTCAGTACTGTGAGAGTGCTGCATTGTCACAGGGTCAGTACTGAGGGAGTGCTGCACTGTCAGAGGGTCAGTACTGAGGGAGTGCTGCATTGTCACAGGTACAGTACTGAGGGAGTGCTGCAATGTCAGAGGGTCAGTACTGAGGGAGTGCTGCACAGTCACAGGGTTAGTACGGAGGGAGTGCTGCACTGTCTCAGGGTCAGTACTGAGGGAGTGCTGCAATGTCGGAGGGTCAGTACTGAGGGATCACTGCACTGTCTCAGGGTCAGTACTGACGGAGTGCTGCACTGTCAGAGAGCCAGTACTGAGGGAGCGATGCACTGTCGAAGGATCTGTACTGAGGGAGCGTTGCAATGACAGAGGGGCAGTACTGAGGGAGTGCTGCACTGTCGAAGGGTCTGTACTGAGGGAGCATTGCACTGTGAGTGGGGCAGTACTGAGTGAGTGCTGCACTGTCACAGGGTCAGCACTGAGGGAGTGCGACACTGTCAGATGGTCAATACTGAGGGAGCGCTGCACTGTCAGAGGGTCAGTTCTGAGGGAGTGCTGCACTGTCACAAGTCAGTACTGAGGGAGTGCGACACTGTCAGATGGACAGTACTGAGGGAGTGCTGCACTGTCGAAGGGTCTGTACTGAGGGAGCGTTGCAATGACAGAGGGGCAGTACTGAGGGAGTGCTGCACTGTCGAAGGGTCTGTACTGAGGGAGCATTGCACTGAGAGGGGCAGTACTGAGGGAGTGCTGCACTGTCACAGGGTCAGCACTGAGGGAGTGCGACACTGTCAGATGGTCAATACTGAGGGAGTGCTGCACTGTCTCAGGGTCAGTACTGACGGAGTGCTGCACTGTCAGAGAGCCAGTACTGAGGGAGCGATGCACTGTCGAAGGATCTGTACTGAGGGAGCGTTGCAATGACAGAGGGTCAGTACTGAGGGAGTGCTGCACTGTCACAGGGTCAGTACTGAGGGAGTGCGACACTGTCAGATGGTCAGTACTGAGGGAGTGCTGCACTGTCGAAGGGTCTGTACTGAGGGAGCATTGCACTCTCAGAGGGGCAGTATTGAGGGAGTGCTGCATTGTCAGAGGGTCAGTACTGAGGGAGTGCTGCACTGTCTCAGGGTCAGTACTGAGGGAGCGCTGCACTGTCTCAGGGTCAGTACTGAGGGAGTGCTGCACTGTCAGAGGGTCAGTACTGAGGGAGTGCTGCACTGTCTCAGGGTCAGTACTGAGGGAGAGCTGAACTTTCAAAGGGCCAGTAATGAGGGAGTGCGACACTGTCAGAGGGGTCAGTACTGAGGGAGCGCTGCACTGTCGAAGGGTCAGCACTGAGGGAGCGCTGCACTGTCGAAGGGTCAGTACTGAGTGAGTGCTGCACTGTCGAAGGGTCAGGACTGAGGGGTCACTGCACTGTCAGAGGGGCAGTACTGAGGGAGTGCTGCACTGTCAGAGAGTCAGTACTGAGGGAGTGCTGCATTGTCACAGGGTCAGTACTGAGGGAGTGCTACACTGTCTCAGGGTCAGTAATGAGGGAGAGCTGAACTTTCAAAGGGCCAGTACTGAGGGAGTGCGACACTGTCAGAGGGGTCAGTACTGAGGGAGCGCTGCACTGTCGAAGGGTCAGTACTGAGGGAGCGCTGCACTGTCGAAGGGTCAGTACTGAGGGAGTGCAGCACTGTCAGAGGGTCAGTACTCAGGGAGTGCTGCACTGTCAGAGAGTCAGTACTGAGGGAGTGCTGCACTGTCTCATGGTCAGTACTGTGAGAGTGCTGCATTGTCACAGGGTCAGTACTGAGGGAGTGCTGCACTGTCAGAGGGTCAGTACTGAGGGAGTGCTGCACTGTCAGAGGGTCAGTACTGAGGGAGTGCTGCATTGTCACAGGGACAGTACTGAGGGAGTGCTGCAATGTCAGAGGGTCAGTACTGAGGGAGTGCTGCACAGTCACAGGGTCAGTACGGAGGGAGTGCTGCACTGTCTCAGGGTCAGTACTGAGGGAGTGCTGCACTGTCAGAGGGTCAGTACTGAGGGAGTGCTGCATTGTCACAGGGACAGTACTGAAGGAGTGCTGCACTGTCAGAGGGTCAGGACTGAGGGAGTGCTGCACTGTCTCAGGGTCAGTACTGAGGGAGAGCTGAACTTTCAAAGGGCCAGTACTGAGGGAGTGCGACACTGTCAGTGGGGTCAGTACTGAGGGAGCGCTGCACTGTCGAAGGGTCAGTACTGAGGGAGCGCTGCAATGTCGAAGGGTCAGTACTGAGGGAGTGCTGCACTGTCGAAGGGTCAGTACTGAGGGATCACTGCACTGTCAGAGGGGCAGTACTGAGGGAGTGCTGCATTATCACAGGGTCAGTACTGAGGGAGTGCTGCACTGTCTCAGGGTCAGTACTGACAGGGTGCTGCATTGTCACAGGGTCAGTACTGAGAGAATGCTGCACTGTCTCAGGGTCAGTACTAAGGGAGTGCTGCACTGCCAGAGGGTCAGTACTGAGGGAGTGCTGCACTGTCAGAGGGTCTGTACTGAGGGAGTGCTGCATTGTCACAGGGTGAGCACTGAGGGAGTGCTGCAATGTCAGAGGGTCAGTACTGAGGGAGCACTGCACTGTCAGAAGGGCAGTACTGAGGGAGTGCGACACTGTCAGAGGGGCAGTACTGAGGGAGTGCTGAACTTTCAAAGGGGCAGTACTGAGGGAGTGCAGCACTGTCAGAGGGTCAGTACTGAGGGAGTGCTGCACTGTCTCAGGGTCAGTACTGTGAGAGTGCTGCATTGTCACAGGGTCAGTACTGAGGGAGTGCTGCACTGTCAGAGAGTCAGTACTGAGGGAGTGCTGCACTGTCTCAGGGTCAGTACTGTGAGAGTGCTGCACTGTCAGAGAGTCAGTAGTGAGGGAGTGCTGCACTGTCTCAGGGTCAGTACTGTGAGAGTGCTGCATTGTCACAGGGTCAGTACTGAGGGACTGCTGCACTGTCAGAGGGTCAGTACTGAGGGACTTCTGCACTGTCGAAGGGTCAGTACTGAGGGAGATCTGCACTGCCAGAGGGTCAGTACTGAGGGAGTGCTGCACTGTCTCAGGGTCAGTACTGTGAGAGTGCTGCATTGTCACAGGGTCAGTACTGAGGGAGTGCTGCACTGTCAGAGAGTCAGTACTGAGGGAGTGCTGCACTGTCTCAGGGTCAGTACTGTGAGAGTGCTGCAGTCAGAGAGTCAGTACTGAGGGAGTGCTGCACTGTCTCAGGGTCAGTACTGTGAGAGTGCTGCATTGTCACAGGGTCAGTACTGAGGGAGTGCTGCACTGTCAGAGGGTCAGTACTGAGGGAGTGCTGCATTGTCACAGGGACAGTACTGAGGGAGTGCTGCAATGTCAGAGGGTCAGTACTGAGGGAGTGCTGCACAGTCACAGGGTCAGTACGGAGGGAGTGCTGCACTGTCTCAGGGTCAGTACTGAGGGAGTGCTGCACTGTTGGAGGGTCAGTACTGAGGGATCACTGCACTGTCCCAGGGTCAGTACTGAGGCAGTGCTGCAGTGTCGAAGGGTCAGTACTTAGGGATCACTGCACTGTCAGAGGGGCAGTACTGAGGGAGTGCTGCACTGTCTCAGGATCAGTACTGAGGGAGAGCTGCACTGTCGGAGGGTCTGTACTGAGGGAGTGTTGCACTGTCAGAGGTTCAGTACTGAGAGAGTGCTGCACTGTCTCAGGGTCAGTTTTGAGAGAGTGCTGCAATGTCAGAGGGTCAGTACTGAGAGAGAGCTGCACTGTCTCAGGGTCAGTACTGAGAGTGTGCTGCATTGTCACAGGGTCAGTACTGAGGGAGTGCTGCACTGTCAGAGGGTCAGTACTGAGGGAGTGCTGCATTGTCACAGGGTCAGTACTGAGGGAGTGCTGAACTTTCAAAGGGGCAGTACTGAGGGAGTGCTGCACTGTCAGAGAGTCAGTACTGAGGGAGTGCTGCGCTGTTGAAGGGTCTGTACTGAGGGAGCACTGCACTGTCAGAGGGTCAGTACTGACGGAGTGCTGCACTGTCAGAGAGCCAGTACTGAGGGAGCGATGCACTGCCGAAGGATCTGTACTGAGGGAGCGTTGCAATGACAGAGGGGCAGTACTGAGGGAGTGCTGCACTGTCGAAGGGTCTGTACTGAGGGAGCATTGCACTGTCAGAGGGGCAGTACCGAGGGAGTGCTGCACTGTCACAGGGTCACTACTGAGGGAGTGCGACACTGTCAGATGGTCAATACTGAGGGAGCGCTGCACTGTCAGAGGGTCAGTACTGAGGGAGTGCTGCACTGTCACAGGGTCAGTACTGAGGGAGTGCGACACTGTCAGAGGGGCAGTACTGAGGGAGTGCTGAACTTTCAAAGGGGCAGTACTGAGGGACTGCAGCACTGTCAGAGGGTCAGTACTGAGGGAGTGCTGCACTGTCTCAGGGTCAGTACTGTGAGAGTGCTGCATTGTCACAGGGTCAGTACTGAGGGAGTGCTGCACTGTCAGAGAGTCAGTACTGAGGGAGTGCTGCACTGTCTCAGGGTCAGTACTGTGAGAGTGCTGCATTGTCACAGGGTCAGTACTGAGGGACTGCTGCACTGTCAGAGGGTCAGTACTGAGGGACTGCTGCACTGTCGAAGGGTCAGTACTGAGGGAGATCTGCACTGCCAGAGGGTCAGTACTGAGGGAGTGCTGCACTGTCTCAGGGTCAGTACTGTGAGAGTGCTGCATTGTCACAGGGTCAGTACTGAGGGAGTGCTGCACTGTCAGAGGGTCAGTACTGAGGGAGTGCTGCATTGTCACAGGTACAGTACTGAGGGAGTGCTGCAATGTCAGAGGGTCAGTACTGAGGGAGTGCTGCACAGTCACAGGGTTAGTACGGAGGGAGTGCTGCACTGTCTCAGGGTCAGTACTGAGGGAGTGCTGCAATGTCGGAGGGTCAGTACTGAGGGATCACTGCACTGTCTCAGGGTCAGTACTGACGGAGTGCTGCACTGTCAGAGAGCCAGTACTGAGGGAGCGATGCACTGTCGAAGGATCTGTACTGAGGGAGCGTTGCAATGACAGAGGGGCAGTACTGAGGGAGTGCTGCACTGTCGAAGGGTCTGTACTGAGGGAGCATTGCACTGTGAGTGGGGCAGTACTGAGTGAGTGCTGCACTGTCACAGGGTCAGCACTGAGGGAGTGCGACACTGTCAGATGGTCAATACTGAGGGAGCGCTGCACTGTCAGAGGGTCAGTTCTGAGGGAGTGCTGCACTGTCACAAGTCAGTACTGAGGGAGTGCGACACTGTCAGATGGACAGTACTGAGGGAGTGCTGCACTGTCGAAGGGTCTGTACTGAGGGAGCGTTGCAATGACAGAGGGGCAGTACTGAGGGAGTGCTGCACTGTCGAAGGGTCTGTACTGAGGGAGCATTGCACTGAGAGGGGCAGTACTGAGGGAGTGCTGCACTGTCACAGGGTCAGCACTGAGGGAGTGCGACACTGTCAGATGGTCAATACTGAGGGAGTGTTGCACTGTCTCAGGGTCAGTACTGACGGAGTGCTGCACTGTCAGAGAGCCAGTACTGAGGGAGCGATGCACTGTCGAAGGATCTGTACTGAGGGAGCGTTGCAATGACAGAGGGTCAGTAATGAGGGAGTGCTGCACTGTCACAGGGTCAGTACTGAGGGAGTGCGACACTGTCAGATGGTCAGTACTGAGGGAGTGCTGCACTGTCGAAGGGTCTGTACTGAGGGAGCATTGCACTCTCAGAGGGGCAGTATTGAGGGAGTGCTGCATTGTCAGAGGGTCAGTACTGAGGGAGTGCTGCACTGTCTCAGGGTCAGTACTGAGGGAGCGCTGCACTGTCTCAGGGTCAGTACTGAGGGAGTGCTGCACTGTCAGAGGGTCAGTACTGAGGGAGTGCTGCACTGTCTCAGGGTCAGTACTGAGGGAGAGCTGAACTTTCAAAGGGCCAGTAATGAGGGAGTGCGACACTGTCAGAGGGGTCAGTACTGAGGGAGCGCTGCACTGTCGAAGGGTCAGCACTGAGGGAGCGCTGCACTGTCGAAGGGTCAGTACTGAGTGAGTGCTGCACTGTCGAAGGGTCAGGACTGAGGGGTCACTGCACTGTCAGAGGGGCAGTACTGAGGGAGTGCTGCACTGTCAGAGAGTCAGTACTGAGGGAGTGCTGCATTGTCACAGGGTCAGTACTGAGGGAGTGCTACACTGTCTCAGGGTCAGTAATGAGGGAGAGCTGAACTTTCAAAGGGCCAGTACTGAGGGAGTGCGACACTGTCAGAGGGGTCAGTACTGAGGGAGCGCTGCACTGTCGAAGGGTCAGTACTGAGGGAGCGCTGCACTGTCGAAGGCTCAGTACTGAGGGAGTGCAGCACTGTCAGAGGGTCAGTACTCAGGGAGTGCTGCACTGTCAGAGAGTCAGTACTGAGGGAGTGCTGCACTGTCTCATGGTCAGTACTGTGAGAGTGCTGCATTGTCACAGGGTCAGTACTGAGGGAGTGCTGCACTGTCAGAGGGTCAGTACTGAGGGAGTGCTGCACTGTCAGAGGGTCAGTACTGAGGGAGTGCTGCATTGTCACAGGGACAGTACTGAGGGAGTGCTGCAATGTCAGAGGGTCAGTACTGAGGGAGTGCTGCACAGTCACAGGGTCAGTACGGAGGGAGTGCTGCACTGTCTCAGGGTCAGTACTGAGGAAGTGCTGCACTGTCAGAGGGTCAGTACTGAGGGAGTGCTGCATTGTCACAGGGACAGTACTGAAGGAGTGCTGCACTGTCAGAGGGTCAGGACTGAGGGAGTGCTGCACTGTCTCAGGGTCAGTACTGAGGGAGAGCTGAACTTTCAAAGGGCCAGTACTGAGGGAGTGCGACACTGTCAGTGGGGTCAGTACTGAGGGAGCGCTGCACTGTCGAAGGGTCAGTACTGAGGGAGCGCTGCAATGTCGAAGGGTCAGTACTGAGGGAGTGCTGCACTGTCGAAGGGTCAGTACTGAGGGATCACTGCACTGTCAGAGGGGCAGTACTGAGGGAGTGCTGCATTATCACAGGGTCAGTACTGAGGGAGTGCTGCACTGTCTCAGGGTCAGTACTGAGAGGGTGCTGCATTGTCACAGGGTCAGTACTGAGAGAATGCTGCACTGTCTCAGGGTCAGTACTAAGGGAGTGCTGCACTGCCAGAGGGTCAGTACTGAGGGAGTGCTGCACTGTCAGAGGGTCTGTACTGAGGGAGTGCTGCATTGTCACAGGGTGAGCACTGAGGGAGTGCTGCAATGTCAGAGGGTCAGTACTGAGGGAGCACTGCACTGTCAGAAGGGCAGTACTGAGGGAGTGCGACACTGTCAGAGGGGCAGTACTGAGGGAGTGCTGAACTTTCAAAGGGGCAGTACTGAGGGAGTGCAGCACTGTCAGAGGGTCAGTACTGAGGGAGTGCTGCACTGTCTCAGGGTCAGTACTGTGAGAGTGCTGCATTGTCACAGGGTCAGTACTGAGGGAGTGCTGCACTGTCAGAGAGTCAGTACTGAGGGAGTGCTGCACTGTCTCAGGGTCAGTACTGTGAGAGTGCTGCACTGTCAGAGAGTCAGTAGTGAGGGAGTGCTGCACTGTCTCAGGGTCAGTACTGTGAGAGTGCTGCACTGTCTCAGGGTCAGTACTGAGGAAGTGCTGCACTGTCAGAGGGTCAGTACTGAGGGAGTGCTGCATTGTCACAGGGACAGTACTGAAGGAGTGCTGCACTGTCAGAGGGTCAGGACTGAGGGAGTGCTGCACTGTCTCAGGGTCAGTACTGAGGGAGAGCTGAACTTTCAAAGGGCCAGTACTGAGGGAGTGCGACACTGTCAGTGGGGTCAGTACTGAGGGAGCGCTGCACTGTCGAAGGGTCAGTACTGAGGGAGCGCTGCAATGTCGAAGGGTCAGTACTGAGGGAGTGCTGCACTGTCGAAGGGTCAGTACTGAGGGATCACTGCACTGTCAGAGGGGCAGTACTGAGGGAGTGCTGCATTATCACAGGGTCAGTACTGAGGGAGTGCTGCACTGTCTCAGGGTCAGTACTGAGAGGGTGCTGCATTGTCACAGGGTCAGTACTGAGAGAATGCTGCACTGTCTCAGGGTCAGTACTAAGGGAGTGCTGCACTGCCAGAGGGTCAGTACTGAGGGAGTGCTGCACTGTCAGAGGGTCTGTACTGAGGGAGTGCTGCATTGTCACAGGGTGAGCACTGAGGGAGTGCTGCAATGTCAGAGGGTCAGTACTGAGGGAGCACTGCACTGTCAGAAGGGCAGTACTGAGGGAGTGCGACACTGTCAGAGGGGCAGTACTGAGGGAGTGCTGAACTTTCAAAGGGGCAGTACTGAGGGAGTGCAGCACTGTCAGAGGGTCAGTACTGAGGGAGTGCTGCACTGTCTCAGGGTCAGTACTGTGAGAGTGCTGCATTGTCACAGGGTCAGTACTGAGGGAGTGCTGCACTGTCAGAGAGTCAGTACTGAGGGAGTGCTGCACTGTCTCAGGGTCAGTACTGTGAGAGTGCTGCACTGTCAGAGAGTCAGTAGTGAGGGAGTGCTGCACTGTCTCAGGGTCAGTACTGTGAGAGTGCTGCATTGTCACAGGGTCAGTACTGAGGGACTGCTGCACTGTCAGAGGGTCAGTACTGAGGGACTTCTGCACTGTCGAAGGGTCAGTACTGAGGGAGATCTGCACTGCCAGAGGGTCAGTACTGAGGGAGTGCTGCACTGTCTCAGGGTCAGTACTGTGAGAGTGCTGCATTGTCACAGGGTCAGTACTGAGGGAGTGCTGCACTGTCAGAGAGTCAGTACTGAGGGAGTGCTGCACTGTCTCAGGGTCAGTACTGTGAGAGTGCTGCAGTCAGAGAGTCAGTACTGAGGGAGTGCTGCACTGTCTCAGGGTCAGTACTGTGAGAGTGCTGCATTGTCACAGGGTCAGTACTGAGGGAGTGCTGCACTGTCAGAGGGTCAGTACTGAGGGAGTGCTGCATTGTCACAGGGACAGTACTGAGGGAGTGCTGCAATGTCAGAGGGTCAGTACTGAGGGAGTGCTGCACAGTCACAGGGTCAGTACGGAGGGAGTGCTGCACTGTCTCAGGGTCAGTACTGAGGGAGTGCTGCACTGTTGGAGGGTCAGTACTGAGGGATCACTGCACTGTCCCAGGGTCAGTACTGAGGCAGTGCTGCAGTGTCGAAGGGTCAGTACTTAGGGATCACTGCACTGTCAGAGGGGCAGTACTGAGGGAGTGCTGCACTGTCTCAGGATCAGTACTGAGGGAGAGCTGCACTGTCGGAGGGTCAGTACTGAGGGAGTGTTGCACTGTCAGAGGTTCAGTACTGAGAGAGTGCTGCACTGTCTCAGGGTCAGTTTTGAGAGAGTGCTGCAATGTCAGAGGGTCAGTACTGAGAGAGAGCTGCACTGTCTCAGGGTCAGTACTGAGAGTGTGCTGCATTGTCACAGGGTCAGTACTGAGGGAGTGCTGCACTGTCAGAGGGTCAGTACTGAGGGAGTGCTGCATTGTCACAGGGTCAGTACTGAGGGAGTGCTGAACTTTCAAAGGGGCAGTACTGAGGGAGTGCTGCACTGTCAGAGAGTCAGTACTGAGGGAGTGCTGCGCTGTTGAAGGGTCTGTACTGAGGGAGCACTGCACTGTCAGAGGGTCAGTACTGACGGAGTGCTGCACTGTCAGAGAGCCAGTACTGAGGGAGCGATGCACTGCCGAAGGATCTGTACTGAGGGAGCGTTGCAATGACAGAGGGGCAGTACTGAGGGAGTGCTGCACTGTCGAAGGGTCTGTACTGAGGGAGCATTGCACTGTCAGAGGGGCAGTACCGAGGGAGTGCTGCACTGTCACAGGGTCACTACTGAGGGAGTGCGACACTGTCAGATGGTCAATACTGAGGGAGCGCTGCACTGTCAGAGGGTCAGTACTGAGGGAGTGCTGCACTGTCACAGGGTCAGTACTGAGGGAGTGCGACACTGTCAGATGGTCAGTACTGAGGGAGTGCTGCACTGTCGAAGGGTCTGTACTGAGGGATCATTGCACTGTCAGAGGGTCAGTACTGAGGGAGTGCTGCACTGTCGAATTGTCTGTACTGAGGGAGCATTGCACTGTCAGAGGGGCAGTATTGAGGGAGTGCTGCATTGTCAGAGGGTCAGTACTGAGGGAGTGCTGCACTGTCTCAGGGTCAGTACTCAGGGAGCGCTGCACTGTCTCAGGGTCAGTACTGAGGGAGTGCTGCACTGTCAGAGGGTCAGTACTGAGGGAGTGCTGCACTCTCAGGGTCAGTACTGAGGGAGAGCTGAACTTTCAAAGGGCCAGTACTGAAGGAGTGCGACACTGTCAGAGGGGTCAGTACTGAGGGAGCGCTGCACTGTCGAAGGGTCAGTACTGAGGGAGCGACTGCACTGTCGAAGGGTCAGTACTGAGGGAGTGCTGCACTTTCGAAGGGTCAGTACTGAGGGATCTCTGCACTGTCATAGGGGCAGTACTGAGGGAGTGCTGCACTGTCAGAGAGTCAGTACTGAGAGAGTGTTTCACTGTCTCAGGGTCAGTACTGAGAGAGTGCTGCATTGTCACAGGGTCAGTACTGAGGGAGTGCTGCACTGCCAGAGGGTCAGTATTGAGGGAGTGCTGCACTGTCAGAGGGTCAGCACTGAGGGAGTGCTGCAATGTCAGAGGGACAGTACTGAGGGAGTGCTGCACTGTCGAAGGGTCAGTACTGAGGGAGCATTGCACTGTCAGAGGGGCAATACTGAGGGAGTGCTGCACTGTCAGAGGGGCAGTACTGAGGGAGCGCTGCACTGTCGAAGGGTCTGTACTGAGGGAGTGTTGCACTGTCGGACGGTCAATACTGAGGGAGTGCTGCACTGTCGAAGGGTCAGTACTGAAGGAGTGCGACACTGTCAGAGGGGTCAGTACTGAGGGAGCGCTGCACTGTCGAAGGGTCAGTACTGAGGGAGCGACTGCACTGTCGAAGGGTCAGTACTGAGGGAGTGCTGCACTGTCAGAGGGTCAGTACTGAGGGAGTGCTACACTGTCAGCGGGTCAGTACTGAGGGAGCGCTGCACTGTCGGAGGGTCAATACTGAGGGAGTGCTACACTGTCAGCGGGTCAGTACTGAGGGAGCGCTGCACTGTCGAAGGGTCAGTACTAAGGGATCACTGCACTGTCAGAGGGTCAGTACTGAGGGAGTGCTACACTGTCAGCGGGTCAGTACTGAGGGAGCGCTGCACTGTCGAAGGGTCAGTACTGAGGGAGCATTGCACTGTCAGAGGGGCAGTACTGAGGGAGTGCTGCACTGTCGAAGGGTCAGTACTGAGGGAGCACTGCACTGTCAGAGGGTCAGTCCTGGGAGTGCTACACTGTCAGCGGGTCAGTACTGAGGGAGTGCTGCACTGTCAGATGGTCAGTACTGAGGGAGTGCTGCACTGTCGAAGGGTCTGTACTGAGGGAGCATTGCACTGTCAGAGGGTCAGTACTGAGGGAGTGCTGCACTGTCAAAGCGTCTGTACTGAGGGAGTGCTGCACTGTCAGAGGGTCAGTACTGAGGGAGTGCTGCACTGGCGAAGGGTCAGTACTGAGGGAGCGCTGCATTGTCAGAGGGTCAGTACTGAGGGAGAGCTGAACTTTCAAAGGGCCAGTACTGAGGGAGCGCTGCACTGTCAGAGGGTCAGTACTGAGGGAGCGCTGCACTGTCAGAGGGTCAGTACTGAGGGAGCGCTGCACTGTCAGAGGGTCAGTACTGAGGGAGTGCTGCACTGTCAGAGGGTCAGTACTGAGGGAGTGCTGCACTGTCACAGGGTCAGTACTGAGGGAGTGCTGCACTGTCAGAGGGTCAGTACTGAGGGAGTGCTGCACTGTCTCAGGATCAGTTCTGAGGGAGTGCTGCTCTGTCGGAGGGTCAGTACTGAGGGATTACTGCACTGTCTCAGGGTCAGTACTGAGGGAGTGCTGCACTGTCGAAGGGTCAGTACTGAGGGATCACTGCACTGTCAGAGGGGCAGTACTGAGGGAGTGCTGCACTGTCAGAGGGTCAGTACTGAGAGAGTGCTGCACTGTCTCAGGTTCAGTTTTGAGAGAGTGCTGCATTGTCACTCGTTCAGTACTGAGGGAGTGCTGCACTGTCAGAGGGTCAGTACTGAGGGAGTGCTGCACTGTCAGAGGGTCAGTACTGAGGGAGTGCTGCACTGTCACAGGGCCAGTACCGAGGGAGTGCTGCATTGTCAGCGGGTCAGTACTGAGGGAGTGCTACACTGTCAGAGGGGCAGTACTGAGGGAGTGTTGCACTGTCTCAGGGTCAGTACTGAGGGAGCGCTGCACTGTCGAAGGGTCAGTACTGAGGGAGCATTGCACTGTCAGAGGGGCAGTACTGAGGGAGTGCTGCACTGTCGAAGGGTCAGTACTGAGGGAGCACTGCACTGTCAGAGGGTCAGTCCTGACGGAGTGCTACACTGTCAGCGGGTCCGTACTGAGGGAGTGCTGCACTGTCAGAGGGTCAGTAATGAGGGAGTGCTGCACTGTCACAGGGCCAGTACCGAGGGAGTGCTGCACTGTCACAGGGCCAGTACCGAGGGAGTGCTGCACTGTCACAGGGTCAGTACTGAGGGAGAGCTGCACTGTCTCATGGTCAGTACTGAGGGAGTGCTGCACTGTCGGAGGGTCAGTACTGAGGGATCACTGCACTGTCAGAGGGTCATGACTGAGGGAGTGCTGCACTGTCTCAGGGTCAGTACTGAGGGAGAGCTGCACTGTCTCATGGTCAGTACTGAGGGAGTGCTGCACTGTCAGAGGGTCATTACTGAGGGAGTGCTGAACTGTCTCAGGGTCAGTACTGAGGGAGTGCTGCATTCTCACAGGGCCTGGACCGAGGGAGTGCTGCACTGTCACAGGGTCAGTACTGAGGGATCACTGCACTGTCTCAGGGTCAGTACTGAGAGAGTGCTGCATTGTCACATGGTCAGTAAAGAGGGAGTGCTGCACTGCCAGAGGGGCAGTGCTGAGGGAGTGCTGCACTGTCAGAGGGGCAGTACTGAGGGAGTGCTGCACTGTCTCAGGGTCAGTACTGAGAGAGTGCTGCATTGTCACAGGGTCAGTACTGAGGGAGTGCTGCACTGCCAGAGGGTCAGTACTGAGAGAGTGCTGCCCTGTCTCAGGGTCAGTACTGAGGGAGTGCTGCACTGCCAGAGGGTCAGTACTGAGGGAGTGCTGCACTGTCAGAGGGTCAGTACTGAGGGAGTGCCGCATTGTCACATGGTCAGTACTGAGGGAGTGCTGCACTGTCAGAGGGTCAGTACTGAGGGAGCACTGCACTGTCAGAGGGGCAGTACTGAGGGAGTGCGACACTGTCAGAGGGGCAGTACTGAGGGAGTGCTGCACTGTCAGAGAGTCAGTACTGAGGGAGTGCTGCACTGTCGAAGGATCAGTACTGAGGGAGCACTGCACTGTCAGAGGGGCAGTACTGAGGGAGTGCTGCACTGTCAGCGGGTCAGTACTGCGGGAACGCTTCACTGTCGAAGGGTCAGTACTGAGGGAGTGCTGCACTGTCAGAGGGTCAGTACTGAGGAAGCGCTGAACTGTCGGAGGGTGCACTTTCAGAGTGTCAGTACTGAGGAAGCGCTGCACTGTCGGAGCGTCAATACTGAGGGAGCACTGCACTGTCAGAGGGTCAGTACTGAGGGAGTGCTACACTGTCAGCGGGTCAGTACTGAGGGAGCGCTGCACTCTCGAAGGGTCAGTGCTAAGGGAGCACTGCACTGTCAGAGGGGCAGTACTGAGGGAGTGCTGCACTGTCAGAGAGTCAGTACTGAGGGAGCGCTGCACTGTCGAAGGGTCTGTACTGAGGGAGCATTGCACTGTCAGCGGGTCAGTACTGAGGGAGTGCTACACTGTCAGAGGGGCATTACTGAGGGAGTGCTGCACTGTCAGAGGGGCAGTACTGAGGGCGCGCTGCACTGTCGAAGGGTCTGTACTGAGGGAGTGTTGCACTGTCTCAGGGTCAGTACTAAGGGAGCACTGCACTGTCAGAGGGTCAGTACTGAGGGAGTGCTGCACTGTCTCAGGGTCAGTACTGAGGGAGTGCTGCACTGTCAGAGGGTCAGTACTGAGGGAATGCTGCACTGTCTCAGGGTCAGTACTGAGGGAGAGCTGAACTTTCAAAGGGCCAGTACTGAGGGAGTGCGACACTGTCAGAGGGGTCAGTACTGAGGGAGCGCTGCACTGTCAGAGAGTCAGTACTGAGGGAGTGCTGCACTGTCGAAGGGTCAGTACTGAGGGAGCGCTGCACTGTCCAAGGGTCAGTACTGAGGGAGTGCTGCTCTGTCAGAGGGTCAGTACTGAGGGAGTGCTGCACTGGCGAAGGGTCAGTACTGAGGGAGCGCTGCACTGTCGAAGGGTCAGTACTGGGGGAGTGCTGCACTGTCAGAGGGTCAGTACTGAGGGAGTGCTGCACTGTCGAAGGGTCATTACTGAGGGAGCGCTGCAATGTCGGTCAGTACTGAGGGAGTGCTGCACTGTCAGAGTGTCAGTACTGAGTGAGCACTGCACTGTCAGAGGGTCAGTACTGAGGGAGTGCTGCACTCAGAGGGGCAGTACTGAGGGAGTGCTGAACTTTCAAAGTGGCAGTGCTGAGGGAATGCTGCACACTCAGAGGGTCCGCACTGAGGGAGTGCTGCACTCAGAGGGGCAGTACTGAGGGAGTGCTGAACTTTCAAAGGGGCAGTACTGAGGGAGTGCTGCACTGTCAGAGGGTCAGTACTGAGGGAGTGCTGCACTCACAGGATCAGTACTGAGGGAGTGCTGCACTGTCAGAGGGTCAGTACTGAGGGAGTGCTGCACTGTCACAGGGTCAGTACTGAGGGAGTGCTGCACATTCAGAGGGTCAGTACTGAGGGAGTGCTGCACTGTCTCAGGATCAGTTCTGAGGAGTGCTGCTCTGTCGGAGGGTCAGTACTGAGGGATCACTGCACTGTCTCAGGGTCAGTACTGAGGGAGTGCTGCACTGTTGAAGGGTCAGTACTGAGAGAGTGCTGCACTGTCTCAGGGTCAGTTTTGAGAGAGTGCTGCATTGTCACTCATTCAGTACCGAGGGAGTGCTGCACTGTCAGCGGGTCAGTACTGAGGGAGTGCTACACTGTCAGAGGGGCAGTACTGAGGGAGTGCTGCACTGTCAGAGGGGCAGTACTGAGGGAGCGCTGCACTGTCGAAGGGTCTGTACTGAGGGAGTGTTGCACTGTCTCAGGGTCAGTACTAAGGGAGCACTGCACTGTCGGAGGGTCAATACTCAGGGAGTGCTACACTGTCGAAGGGTCTGTACTGAGGGATCACTGCACTGTCGGACGGTCAATACTGAGGGAGTGCTGCACTGTCAGAGGGGCAGTACTGAGGGAGCGCTGCACTGTCGAAGGTTCTGTACTGAGGGAGTGTTGCACTGTCTCAGGGTCAGTACTAAGGGAGCACTGCACTGTCGGAGGGTCAATACTGAGGGAGTGCTACACTGTCAGCGGGTCAGTACTGAGAGAGCGCTGCACTGTCAGAGGGTCAGTACTGAGGGAGTGCTACACTGTCAGCGGGTCAGTACTGAGGGAGCGCTGCACTGTCGGAGGGTCAATACTGAGGGAGTGCTACACTGTCAGCGGGTCAGTACTGAGGGAGCGCTGCACTGTCGAAGGGTCAGTACTAAGGGATCACTGCACTGTCAGAGGGTCAGTACTGAGGGAGTGCTACACTGTCAGCGGGTCAGTACTGAGGGAGCGCTGCACTGTCGAAGGGTCAGTACTGAGGGAGCATTGCACTGTCAGAGCGGCAGTACTGAGGGAGTGCTGCACTGTCGAAGGGTCAGTACTGAGGGAGCACTGCACTGTCAGAGGGTCAGTCCTGACGGAGTGCTACACTGTCAGCGGGTCAGTACTGAGGGAGTGCTGCACTGTCAGATGGTCAGTACTGAGGGAGTGCTGCACTGTCGAAGGGTCTGTACTGAGGGAGCATTGCACTGAGGGTCAGTACTGAGGGAGTGCTGCACTGTCAAAGCGTCTGTACTGAGGGAGTGCTGCACTGTCAGAGGGTCAGTACTGAGGGAGTGCTGCACTGGCGAAGGGTCAGTACTGAGGGAGCGCTGCATTGTCAGAGGGTCAGTACTGAGGGAGAGCTGAACTTTCAAAGGGCCAGTACTGAGGGAGCGCTGCAATGTCAGAGGGTCAGTACTGAGGGAGCGCTGCACTGTCAGAGGGTCAGTACTGAGGGAGCGCTGCACTGTCAGAGGGGCAGTACTGAGGGAGCGCTGCACTGTCGAAGGGTCTGTACTGAGGGAGTGTTGCACTGTCTCAGGGTCAGTACTAAGGGAGCACTGCACTGTCGGAGGGTCAATACTCAGGGAGTGCTACACTGTCGAAGGGTCTGTACTGAGGGATCACTGCACTGTCGGACGGTCAATACTGAGGGAGTGCTGCACTGTCAGAGGGGCAGTACTGAGGGAGCGCTGCACTGTCGAAGGGTCTGTACTGAGGGAGTGTTGCACTGTCTCAGGGTCAGTACTAAGGGAGCACTGCACTGTCGGAGGGTCAATACTGAGGGAGTGCTACACTGTCAGCGGGTCAGTACTGAGAGAGCACTGCACTGTCAGAGGGTCAGTACTGAGGGAGTGCTACACTGTCAGCGGGTCAGTACTGAGGGAGCGCTGCACTGTCGGAGGGTCAATACTGAGGGAGTGCTACACTGTCAGCGGGTCAGTACTGAGGGAGCGCTGCACTGTCGAAGGGTCAGTACTAAGGGATCACTGCACTGTCAGAGGGTCAGTACTGAGGGAGTGCTACACTGTCAGCGGGTCAGTACTGAGGGAGCGCTGCACTGTCGAAGGGTCAGTACTGAGGGAGCATTGCACTGTCAGAGCGGCAGTACTGAGGGAGTGCTGCACTGTCGAAGGGTCAGTACTGAGGGAGCACTGCACTGTCAGAGGGTCAGTCCTGACGGAGTGCTACACTGTCAGCGGGTCAGTACTGAGAGAGTGCTGCACTGTCAGATGGTCAGTACTGAGGGAGTGCTGCACTGTCGAAGGGTCTGTACTGAGGGAGCATTGCACTGAGGGTCAGTACTGAGGGAGTGCTGCACTGTCAAAGCGTCTGTACTGAGGGAGTGCTGCACTGTCAGAGGGTCAGTACTGAGGGAGTGCTGCACTGGCGAAGGGTCAGTACTGAGGGAGCGCTGCATTGTCAGAGGGTCAGTACTGAGGGAGAGCTGAACTTTCAAAGGGCCAGTACTGAGGGAGCGCTGCACTGTCAGAGGGTCAGTACTGAGGGAGCGCTGCACTGTCAGAGGGTCAGTACTGAGGGAGCGCTGCAATGTCAGAGGGTCAGTACTGAGGGAGTACTGCACTGTCTCAGGGTCAGTACTGAGGGAGTGCTGCACTGTCAGAGGGTCAGTACTGAGGGAGTGCTGCACTGTCTCAGGGTCAGTACTGAGGGAGAGCTGAACTTTCAAAGGGCCAGTACTGAGGGAGTGCGACACTGTCAGAGGGGTCAGTACTGAGGGAGCGCTGCACTGTCAGAGAGTCAGTACTGAGGGAGTGCTGCTCTGTCAGAGGGTCAGTACTGAGGGAGTGCTGCACTGGCGAAGGGTCAGCACTGAGGGAGCGCTGCACTGTCCAAGGGTCAGTACTGAGGGAGTGCTGCTCTGTCAGAGGGTCAGTACTGAGGGAGTGCTGCACTGGCGAAGGGTCAGCACTGAGGGAGCGCTGCACTGTCGAAGGGTCAGTACTGGGGGAGTGCTGCACTGTCGAAGGGTCAGTACTGAGGGAGCGCTGCACTGTCCAAGGGTCAGTACTGAGGGAGTGCTGCTCTGTCAGAGGGTCAGTACTGAGGGAGTGCTGCACTGGCGAAGGGTCAGCACTGAGGGAGCGCTGCACTGTCGAAGGGTCAGTACTGGGGGAGTGCTGCACTGTCAGAGGGTCAGTACTGAGGGAGTGCTGCACTGTCGAAGGGTCATTACTGAGGGAGCGCTGCAATGTCGAAGGGTCAGTACTGAGGGAGTGCTGCACTGTCAGAGTGTCAGTACTGAGTGAGCACTGCACTGTCAGAGGGTCAGTACTGAGGGAGTGCTGCACTCAGAGGGGCAGTACTGAGGGAGTGCTGAACTTTCAAAGTGGCAGTGCTGAGGGAATGCTGCACACTCAGAGGGTCAGCACTGAGGGAGTGCTGCACTCAGAGGGGCAGTACTGAGGGAGTGCTGAACTTTCAAAGGGGCAGTGCTGAGGGAGTGCTGCACTGTCAGAGGGTCAGTACTGAGGGAGTGCTGCACTCACAGGATCAGTACTGAGGGAGTGCTGCACTGTCAGAGGGTCAGTACTGAGGGAGAGCTGCACTGTCACAGGGTCAGTACTGAGGGAGTGCTGCACTGTCAGAGGGTCAGTACTGAGGGAGTGCTGCACTGTCTCAGGGTCAGTTCTGAGGGAGTGCTGCTCTGTCGGTGGGTCAGTACTGAGGGATCACTGCACTGTCTCAGGGTCAGTACTGAGGGAGTGCTGCACTGTCGAAGGGTCAGTACTGAGGGATCACTGCACTGTCAGAGGGGCAGTACTGAGGGAGTGCTGCACTGTCAGAGGGTCAGTACTGAGAGAGTGCTGCACTGTCTCAGGGTCAGTTTTGAGAGAGTGCTGCATTGTCACTCGTTCAGTACTGAGGGAGTGCTGCACTGTCAGAGGGTCAGTACTGAGGGAGTGCTGCACTGTCAGAGGGTCAGTACTGAGGGAGTGCTGCACTGTCACAGGGCCAGTACCGAGGGAGTGCTGCACTGTCATAGGGCCAGTACCGAGGGAGTGCTGCACTGTCACAGGGTCAGTACTGAGGGAGAGCTGCACTGTCTCATGGTCAGTACTGAGGGAGTGCTGCACTGTCGGAGGGTCAGTACTGAGGGATCACTGCACTGTCAGAGGGTCATGACTGAGGGAGTGCTGCACTGTCTCAGGGTCAGTACTGAGGGAGAGCTGCACTGTCTCAGGGTCAGTACTGAGGGAGTGCTGCATTCTCACAGGGCCAGTACCGAGGGAGTGCTGCACTGTCACAGGGTCAGTACTGAGGGAGAGCTGCACTGTCTCATGGTCAGTACTGAGGGAGTGCTGCACTGTCGGAGGGTCAGTACTGAGGGATCACTGCACTGTCTCAGGGTCAGTACTGAGAGAGTGCTGCATTGTCACAGGGTCAGTAAAGAGGGAGTGCTGCACTGCCAGAGGGGCAGTACTGAGGGAGTGCTGCACTGTCTCAGGGTCAGTACTGAGAGAGTGCTGCATTGTCACAGGGTCAGTACTGAGGGAGTGCTGCACTGCCAGAGGGTCAGTACTGAGAGAGTGCTGCCCTGTCTCAGGGTCAGTACTGAGGGAGTGCTGCACTGCCAGAGGGTCAGTACTGAGGGAGTGCTGCACTGTCAGAGGGTCAGTACTGAGGGAGTGCCGCATTGTCACATGGTCAGTACTGAGGGAGTGCTGCACTGTCAGAGGGTCAGTACTGAGGGAGCACTGCACTGTCAGAGGGGCAGTACTGAGGGAGTGCGACACTGTCAGAGGGGCAGTACTGAGGGAGTGCTGCACTGTCAGAGAGTCAGTACTGAGGGAGTGCTGCACTGTCGAAGGATCAGTACTGAGGGAGCACTGCACTGTCAGAGGGGCAGTACTGAGGGAGTGCTGCACTGTCAGTGGGTCAGTACTGCGGGAACGCTTCACTGTCGAAGGGTCAGTACTGAGGGAGTGCTGCACTGCCAGAGGGTCAGTACTGAGGAAGCGCTGCACTGTCGGAGGGTGCACTTTCAGAGGGTCAGTACTGAGGAAGCGCTGCACTGTCGGAGCGTCAATACTGAGGGAGCACTGCACTGTCAGAGGGTCAGTACTGAGGGAGTTCTACACTGTCAGCGGGTCAGTACTGAGGGAGCGCTGCACTCTCGAAGGGTCAGTGCTAAGGGAGCACTGCACTGTCAGAGGGGCAGTACTGAGGGAGTGCTGCACTGTCAGAGAGTCAGTACTGAGGGAGCGCTGCACTGTCGAAGGGTCTGTACTGAGGGAGCATTGCACTGTCAGCGGGTCAGTACTGAGGGAGTGCTACACTGTCAGAGGGGCAGTACTGAGGGAGTGCTGCACTGTCAGAGGGGCAGTACTGAGGGCGCGCTGCACTGTCGAAGGGTCTGTACTGAGGGAGTGCTACACTGTCAGAGGGGCAGTACTGAGGGAGTGCTACACTGTCAGCGGGTCAGTACTGAGAGAGCGCTGCACTGTCGAAGGGTCAGTACTAAGGGAGCACTGCACTGTCAGAGGGTCAGTACTGAGGGAGTGCTACACTGTCAGCGGGTCAGTACTGAGGGAGCGCTGCACTGTCGGAGGGTCAGTACTGAGGGAGTGCTACACTGTCAGCGGGTCAGTACTGAGGGAGCGCTGCACTGTCGAAGGGTCAGTACTGAGGGAGTGCTGCACTGTCGAAGGGTCAGTACTGAGGGATCACTGCACTGTCAGAGGGGCAGTACTGAGGGAGTGCTGCACTGTCAGAGGGTCAGTACTGAGAGAGTGCTGCACTGTCTCAGGGTCAGTTTTGAGAGAGTGCTGCATTGTCACTCGTTCAGTACTGAGGGAGTGCTGCACTGTCAGAGGGTCAGTACTGAGGGAGTGCTGCACTGTCAGAGGGTCAGTACTGAGGGAGTGCTGCACTGTCACAGGGCCAGTACCGAGGGAGTGCTGCGCTGTCACAGGGCCAGTACCGAGGGAGTGCTGCACTGTCACAGGGTCAGTACTGAGGGAGAGCTGCACTGTCTCATGGTCAGTACTGAGGGAGTGCTGCACTGTCGGAGGGTCTGTACTGAGGGATCACTGCACTGTCAGAGGGTCATGACTGAGGGAGTGCTGCACTGTCTCAGGGTCAGTACTGAGGGAGAGCTGCACTGTCTCATGGTCAGTACTGAGGGAGTGCTGCACTGTCAGAGGGTCATTACTGAGGGAGTGCTGCACTGTCTCAGGGTCAGTACTGAGGGAGTGCTGCATTCTCACAGGGCCAGTACCGAGGGAGTGCTGCACTGTCACAGGGTCAGTACTGAGGGAGAGCTGCACTGTCTCATGGTCAGTACTGAGGGAGTGCTGCACTGTCGGAGGGTCAGTACTGAGGGATCACTGCACTGTCTCAGGGTCAGTACTGAGAGAGTGCTGCATTGTCACAGGGTCAGTACTGAGGGAGTGCTGCACTGCCAGAGGGTCAGTACTGAGAGAGTGCTGCCCTGTCTCAGGGTCAGTACTGAGGGAGTGCTGCACTGGCAGAGGGTCAGTACTGAGGGAATGCTGCACTGTCAGAGGGTCAGTACTGAGGGAGTGCCGCATTGTCACATGGTCAGTACTGCGGGAGTGCTGCACTGTCAGAGGGTCAGTACTGAGGGAGCACTGCACTGTCAGAGGGGCAGTACTGAGGGAGTGCGACACTGTCAGAGGGGCAGTACTGAGGGAGTGCTGCACTGTCAGAGAGTCAGTACTGAGGGAGTGCTGCACTGTCGAAGGATCAGTACTGAGGGAGCACTGCACTGTCAGAGGGGCAGTACTGAGGGAGTGCTGCACTGTCAGTGGGTCAGTACTGCGGGAACGCTTCACTGTCGAAGGGTCAGTACTGAGGGAGTGCTGCACTGCCAGAGGGTCAGTACTGAGGAAGCGCTGCACTGTCGGAGGGTGCACTTTCAGAGGGTCAGTACTGAGGAAGCGCTGCACTGTCGGAGCGTCAATACTGAGGGAGCACTGCACTGTCAGAGGGTCAGTACTGAGGGAGTGCTACACTGTCAGCGGGTCAGTACTGAGGGAGCGCTGCACTCTCGAAGGGTCAGTGCTAAGGGAGCACTGCACTGTCAGAGGGGCAGTACTGAGGGAGTGCTGCACTGTCAGAGAGTCAGTACTGAGGGAGCGCTGCACTGTCGAAGGGTCTGTACTGAGGGAGCATTGCACTGTCAGCGGGTCAGTACTGAGGGAGTGCTACACTGTCAGAGGGGCAGTACTGAGGGAGTGCTGCACTGTCAGAGGGGCAGTACTGAGGGCGCGCTGCACTGTCGAAGGGTCTGTACTGAGGGAGTGCTACACTGTCAGAGGGGCAGTACTGAGGGAGTGCTACACTGTCAGCGGGTCAGTACTGAGAGAGCGCTGCACTGTCGAAGGGTCAGTACTAAGGGAGCACTGCACTGTCAGAGGGTCAGTACTGAGGGAGTGCTACACTGTCAGCGGGTCAGTACTGAGGGAGCGCTGCACTGTCGGAGGGTCAATACTGAGGGAGTGCTACACTGTCAGCGGGTCAGTACTGAGGGAGCGCTGCACTGTCGAAGGGTCAGTACTAAGGGATCACTGCACTGTCAGAGGGTCAGTACTGAGGGAGTGCTACACTGTCAGCGGGTCAGTACTGAGGGAGCGCTGCACTGTCGAAGGGTCAGTACTGAGGGAGCATTGCACTGTCAGAGGGGCAGTACTGAGGGAGTGCTGCACTGTCGAAGGGTCAGTACTGAGGGAGCACTGCACTGTCAGAGGGTCAGTACTGACGGAATGCTACACTGTCAGCGGGTCAGTACTGAGGGAGGGCTGCACTGTCAGATGGTCAGTACTGAGGGAGTGCTGCACTGTCGAAGGGTCTGTACTGAGGGAGCATTGCACTGTCAGAGGGTCAGTACTGCGGGAGTGCTGCACTGTCAAAGCGTCTGTACTGAGGGAGTGCTGCACTGTCAGAGGGTCAGTACTGAGGGAGTGCTGCACTGGCGAAGGGTCAGTACTGAGGGAGCGCTGCATTGTCAGAGGGTCAGTACTGAGGGAGAGCTGAACTTTCAAAGGGCCAGTACTGAGGGAGCGCTGCACTGTCAGAGGGTCAGTACTGAGGGAGCGCTGCACTGTCAGTGGGTCAGTACTGAGGGAGTGCTGCACTGTCGAAGGGTCAGTACTGAGGGAGCGCTGCACTGTCCAAGGGTCAGTACTGAGGGAGTGCTGCTCTGTCAGAGGGTCAGTACTGAGGGAGTGCTGCACTGGCGAAGGGTCAGTACTGAGGGAGCGCTGCACTGTCGAAGGGTCAGTACTGGGGGAGTGCTGCACTGTCAGAGGATCATTACTGAGGGAGCGCTGCACTGTCGAAGGGTCAGTACTGGGGGAGTGCTGCACTGTCAGAGGGTCAGTACTGAGGGAGTGCTGCACTGTCGAAGGGTCATTACTGAGGGAGCGCTGCACTGTCGAAGGGTCAGTACTGGGGGAGTGCTGCACTGTCAGAGGGTCAGTACTGAGGGAGTGCTGCACTGTCGAAGGGTCATTACTGAGGGAGCGCTGCACTGTCGAAGGGTCAGTACTGAGGGAGTGCTGCAATGTCAGAGTGTCAGTACTCAGTGAGCACTGCACTGTCAGAGGGTCAGTACTGAGGGACTGCTGCACTCAGAGGGGCAGTACTGAGGGAGTGCTGAACTTTCAAAGGGGCAGTGCAGAGGGAATGCTGCACACTCAGAGGGTCAGCACTGAGGGAGTGCTGCACTCAGAGGGGCAGTACTGAGGGAGTGCTGAACTTTCAAAGGGGCAGTACTGAGGGAGTGCTGCACTGTCAGAGGGTCAGTACTAAGGGAGTGCTGCACTCACAGGATCAGTACTGAGGGAGTGCTGCACTGTCAGAGGGTCAGTACTGAGGGAGTGCTGCACTGTCATAGGGTCAGTACTGAGGGAGTGCTGCACTGTCAGAGGGTCAGTACTGAGGGAGTGCTGCACTGTCTCAGGGTCAGTTCTGAGGGAGTGCTGCTCTGTCGGAGGGTCAGTACTGAGGGATCACTGCACTGTCTCAGGGTCAGTACTGAGGGAATGCTGCACTGTCGAAGGGTCAGTACTGAGGGATCACTGCACTGTCAGAGGGGCAGTACTGAGGGAGTGCTGCACTGTCAGAGGGTCAGTACTGAGAGAGTGCTGCGCTGTCTCAGGGTCAGTTTTGAGAGAGTGCTGCATTGTCACTCGTTCAGTACTGAGGGAGTACTGCACTGTCAGAGGGTCAGTACTGAGGGAGTGCTGCACTGTCAGAGGGTCAGTACTGAGGGAGTGCTGCACTGTCAGAGGGTCAGTACTGAGGGAGTGCTGCACTGTCACAGGGCCAGTACCGAGGGAGTGCTGCACTGTCACAGGGCCAGTACCGAGGGAGTGCTGCACTGTCACAGGGTCAGTACTGAGGGAGAGCTGCACTGTCTCATGGTCAGTACTGAGGGAGTGCTGCACTGTCGGAGGATCAGTTCTGAGGGATCACTGCACTGTCAGAGGGTCATTACTGAGGGAGTGCTGCACTGTCTCAGGGTCAGTACTGAGGGAGAGCTGCACTGTCTCATGGTCAGTACTGAAGGAGTGCTGCACTGTCAGAGGGTCATTACTGAGGGAGTGCTGCACTGTCTCAGGGTCAGTACTGAGGGAGTGCTGCTTTCTCACAGGGCCAGTACCGAGGGAGTGCTGCACTGTCACAGGGTCAGTACTGAGGGAGAGCTGCACTGTCTCATGGTCAGTACTGAGGGAGCGCTGCACTGTCGGAGGGTCAGTATTGAGGGATCACTGCACTGTCTCAGGGTCAGTACTGAGAGAGTGCTGCATTGTCACAGGGTCAGTAAAGAGGGAGTGCTGCACAGCCAGAGCGGCAGTGCTGTGGGAGTGCTGCACTGTCAGAGGGGCAGTACTGAGGGAGTGCTGCACTGTCTCAGGGTCAGTACTGAGAGAGTGCTGCATTGTCACAGGGTCAGTACTGAGGGAGTGCTGCACTGCCAGAGGGTCAGTACTGAGAGAGTGCTGCCCTGTCTCAGGGTCAGTACTGAGGGAGTGCTGCACTGCCAGAGGGTCAGTACTGAGGGAGTGCTGCACTGTCAGAGGGTCAGTACTGAGGGAGTGCCGCATTGTCACATGGTCAGTACTGAGGGAGTGCTGCACTGTCAGAGGGTCAGTACTGAGGGAGCACTGCACTGTCAGAGGGGCAGTACTGAGGGAGTGCGACACTGTCAGAGGGGCAGTACTGAGGGAGTGCTGCACTGTCCGAGAGTCAGTACTGAGGGAGTGCTGCACTGTCGAATGGATCATTACTGAGGGAGCACTGCACTGTCAGAGGGGCAGTACTGAGGGAGTGCTGCACTGTCAGTGGGTCAGTACTGCGGGAACGCTTCACTGTCGAAGGGTCAGTACTGAGGGAGTGCTGCACTGTCAGAGGGTCAGTACTGAGGAAGCGCTGCACTGTCGGAGGGTGCACTTTCAGAGGGTCAGTACTGAGGAAGCGCTGCACTGTCGGAGCGTCAATACTGAGGGAGCACTGCACTGTCAGAGGGTCAGTACTGAGGGAGTGCTACACTGTCAGCGGGTCAGTACTGAGGGAGCGCTGCACTCTCGAAGGGTCAGTGCTAAGGGAGCACTGCACTGTCAGAGGGGCAGTACTGAGGGAGTGCTGCACTGTCAGAGAGTCAGTACTGAGGGAGCGCTGCACTGTCGAAGGGTCTGTACTGAGGGAGCATTGCACTGTCAGAGGGGCAGTACTGAGGGAATGCTGCACTGTCAGAGGGTCAGTACTGAGGGAGTGCGACACTGTCAGATGGTCAGTACTGAGGGAGTGCTGCACTGTCGAAGTGTCTGTACTGAGGGAGCATTGCACTGTCAGAGGGGCAGTACTGAGGAAGTGCTGCATTGTCAGAGGGTCAGTACTGAGGGAGAGCTGAACTGTCATAGGGCCAGTACTGAGGAAGTGCTGCACTGTCAGAGGGTCAGTACTGAGGGAGTGCTGCACTGTCTCAGGGTCAGTACTGAGTCTGAGCTGAACTTTCAAAGGGTCAGTACTGAGGGAGTGCTGCACTGTCAGAGGAGCAGTACTGAGGGAGTGCTGCACTGTCAGAGGGTCAGTACTGAGGGAGTGCGGCATTGTCAGAGGGTCAGTACTGAGGGAGTGCGGCATTGTCAGAGGGTCAGTACTGAGGGAGCAATGCACTGTCAGATGGTCAGTACTGAGGGAGTGCGGCATTGTCAGAGGGTCAGTACTGAGGGAGCAATGCACTGTCAGAGGGTCAGTACTGAGGGAGTGCTGCACTGTCAGAGGGTCAGTACTGAGGGAGCACTGCACTGTCAGAGGGGCAGTACTGAGGGAGTGCTGCACTGTCAGAGGGGCAGTACTGAGGGAGTGCTGCATTGTCAGAGGGTCAGTACTGAGGGAGCAATGCACTGTCAGAGGATCAGTACTGAGGGAGTGCTGCACTGTCAGAGGGTCAGTACTGAGGGAGCAATTCACTGTCAGAGGGTCAGTACTGAGGGAGTGCTGCACTGTCAGAGGTTCAGTACTGAGGGAGTGCTGCACTGTCCAAGGGTCAGTACTGAGGAAGCGCTGCACTGTCGAAGGGTCAGTACTGAGGGAGTGCTGCACTGTCAGAGGTTCAGTACTGAGGGAGCACTGCGCTGTCACAGGGTCAGTACTGAGGGAGTGCTGCACTGTCAGAGGGTCAGTTCTGAGCGATTGCTGCACTGTTGGAGGGTCAGTACTGATGGAGAGCTGAACTTTCAAAGGGCCAGTACTGAGGGAGTGCTGCACTGTCAGAGGGGCAGTACTGAGGGAGTGCTGCACTGTCACAGGGTCAGTACTGAGGGAGTGCTGCACTGTCGAAGTGTCTGTACTGAGGGAGCAATGCACTGTCAGAGGGGCAGTACTGAGGGAGTGCTGCATTGTCAGAGTGTCAGTACTGAGGGAGCAATGCACTGTCAGAGGGTCAGTACTGAGGGAGTGCTGCACTGTCAGAGGGTCAGTACTGATGGAGTGCGACACTGTCAGAGGGGTCAGTACTGAGGAACACTGCACTGTCAGAGGGTCAGAACTGAGGGAGTGCTGCACTGTCAGAGGGTCAGTACTGAGGGAGCACTGCACTGTCAGAGGGGCAGTACTGAGGGAGTGCTGCATTGTCAGAGGGTCAGTACTGAGGGAGCAATGCACTGTCAGAGGGTCAGTACTGAGGGAGTGCTGCACTGTCAGGGGGTCAGTACTGAGGGAGTGCGACACTGTCAGAGGGGTCAGTACTGAGGGAGCACTGCACTGTCAGAGGGTCAGTACTGAGGGAGTGCTGCATTGTCAGAGGGTCAGTACTGAGGGAGCACTGCACTGTCAGAGGGTCAGTACTGAGGGAGCGCTGCACTGTCAGAGGGTCAGTACTGAGGGAGTGCGGCACTGTCAGAGGGTCAGTACTGAGGGAGTGCTGCACTGTCTCAGGGTCAGTACTGAGTCTGAGCTGCACTTTCAAAGGGTCAGTACTGAGGGAGTGCTGCACTGTCGAAGCGTCTGTACTGAGGGAGCATTGCACTGTCAGAGGTTCAGTACGGAGGGCGTGCTGCACTGGCGAAGGGTCAGTACTGAGGGAGTGCTACACTGTCAGCGGGTCAGTACTGAGGGAGCGCTGCACTCTCGAAGGGTCAGTGCTAAGGGAGCACTGCACTGTCAGAGGGGCAGTGCTGAGGGAGTGCTGCACTGTCAGAGAGTCAGTACTGAGGGAGCGCTGCACTGTCGAAGGGTCTGTACTGAGGGAGCATTGCACTGTCAGAGGGGCAGTACTGAGGGAATGCTGCACTGTCAGAGGGTCAGTACTGAGGGATTGCGACACTGTCAGATGGTCAGTACTGAGGGAGTGCTGCACTGTCGAAGTGTCTGTACTGAGGGAGCATTGCACTGTCAGAGGGGCAGTACTGAGGAAGTGCTGCATTGTCAGAGGGTCAGTACTGAGGGAGAGCTGAACTGTCATAGGGCCAGTACTGAGGGAGCGCTGCACTGTCAGAGGGTCAGTACTGAGGGAGTGCGGCACTGTCAGAGGGTCAGTACTGAGGGAGTGCTGCACTGTCTCAGGGTCAGTACTGAGTCTGAGCTGCACTTTCAAAGGGTCAGTACTGAGGGAGTGCTGCACTGTCAGAGGAGCAGTACTGAGGGAGTGCTGCACTGTCAGAGGGTCAGTACTGAGGGAGTGCGGCATTGTCAGAGGGTCAGTACTGAGGGAGTGCGGCATTGTCAGAGGGTCAGTACTGAGGGAGCAATGCACTGTCAGAGGGTCAGTACTGAGGGAGTGCGGCATTGTCAGAGGGTCAGTACTGAGGGAGCACTGCACTGTCAGAGGGGCAGTACTGAGGGAGTGCTGCACAGTCAGAGGGGCAGTACTGAGGGAGTGCTGCATTGTCAGAGGGTCAGTACTGAGGGAGTGCTGCACTGTCAGAGGGTCAGTACTGAGGGAGCAATGCACTGTCAGAGGGTCAGTACTGAGGGAGTGCTGCACTGTCAGACGGTCAGTACTGAGGGAGTGCTGCACTGTCCAAGGGTCAGTACTGAGGGAGCGCTGCACTGTCGAAGGGTCAGTACTGAGGGAGTGCTGCACTGTCAGAGGGTCAGTACTGAGGGAGCACTGCGCTGTCACAGGGTCAGTACTGAGGGAGTGCTGCACTGTCAGAGGGTCAGTACTGAGCGATTGCTGCACTGTTGGAGGGTCAGTACTGATGGAGAGCTGAACTTTCAAAGGGCCAGTACTGAGGGAGTGCTGCACTGTCAGAGGGGCAGTACTGAGGGAGTGCTGCACTGTCACAGGGTCAGTACTGAGGGAGTGCTGCACTGTCGAAGTGTCTGTAATGAGGGAGCAATGCACCGTCAGAGGGGCAGTACTGAGGGAGTGCTGCATTGTCAGAGTGTCAGTACTGAGGGAGCAATGCACTGTCAGAGGGTCAGTACTGAGGGAGTGCTGCACTGTCAGAGGGTCAGTACTGATGGAGTGCGACACTGTCAGAGGGGTCAGTACTGAGGAACACTGCACTGTCAGAGGGTCAGAACTGAGGGAGTGCTGCACTGTCAGAGGGTCAATACTGAGGGAGCACTGCACTGTCAGAGGGTCAGTACTGAGGGAGTGCTGCACTGTCAGAGGGGCAGTACTGAGGGAGTGCTGCACTGTCAGAGGGTCAGTACTGAGGGAGTGCTGCACTGTCGAAGGGTCTGTACTGAGGGAGCATTGCACTGTCAGAGGGTCAGTACTGAGGGAGAGCTGAACTTTCAAAGGGCCAGTACTGAGGGAGTGCTGCACTGTCAGAGGGTCAGTAATGAGGGTGTGCTGAACTTTCAAAGGGGCAGTACTGAGGGAGTGCTGCACTCTTAGAGGGTCAGTACTGAGGGAGTGCTGCACTGTCAGATTGTCAGTAATGGGGGAGTGCTGCACTGTCAGAGGGTCAGTACTGAGGGAGTGCTGCACTGTCAGAGGGTCAGTACTGAGGGATCACTGCACTGTCAGAGGGGCAGTACTGAGGGAGTGCTGCACTGTCAGAGGGTCAGTACTGAGAGAGTGCTGCACTGTCTCAGGGTCAGTACTGAGAGAGTGCTGCATTGTCACAGGGTCAGTACTGAGGGAGTGCTGCACTGTCAGAGGGTCTGTACTGAGGGAGTGCTGCACTGTCAGCGGGTCAGTACTAAGGGAGCACTGCACTGTCGGAGGGTCAGTACTGAGGGAGTGCTACACTGTCAGCGGGTCAGTACTGAGTGAGCCATGCACTGTCGAAGGGTCAGTACTAAGGGAGCACTGCACTGTCAGAGGGTCAGTACTGAGGGAGTGCTACACTGTCAGAGGGGCAGTACTGAGGGAGTGCTGCACTGTCGAAGGGTCAGTACTGAGGGAGCACTGCACTGTCAGAGGGTCAGTACTGACGGAGTGCTACACTGTCAGCGGGTCAGTACTGAGGGAGTGCTGCACTGTCAGATGGTCAGTACTGAGGGAGTGCTGCACTGTCGAAGGGTCTGTACTGAGGGAGCATTGCACTGTCAAAGGGTCAGTACTGAGGGAGTGCTGCACTGTCGAAGCGTCTGTATGAGGGAGTGCTGCACTGTCAGAGGGTCAGTACGGAGGGCGTGCTGCACTGGCGAAGGGTCAGTACTGAGGGAGCGCTGCATTGTCAGAGGGTCAGTACTGAGGGAGAGCTGAACTTTCAAAGGGCCAGTACTGAGGGAGTGCGACACTGTCAGAGGGGTCAGTACTGAGGGAGCGCTGCACAGTCAGAGAGTCAGTACTGAGGGAGTGCTGCACTGTCGAAGGGTCAGTACTGAGGGAGCGCTGCACTGTCCAAGGGTCAGTACTGAGGGAGTGCTGCTCTGTCAGAGGGTCAGTACTGAGGGAGTGCTGCACTGGCAAAGGGTCAGTACTGAGGGAGCGCTGCACTGTCGAAGGGTCAGTACTGGGGGAGTGCTGCACTGTCAGAGGGTCAGTACTGAGGGAGTGCTGCACTGTCGAAGGGTCATTACTGAGGGAGCGCTGCACTGTCGAAGGGTCAGTACTGAGGGAGTGCTGCACTGTCAGAGTGTCAGTACTGAGTGAGCACTGCACTGTCAGAGGGTCAGTACTGAGGGAGTGCTGCACTCAGAGGGGCAGTACTGAGGGAGTGCTGAACTTTCAAAGGGGCAGTACTGAGGGAATGCTGCACACTCAGAGGGTCAGTACTGAGGGAGTGCTGCACTCAGAGGGGCAGTACTGAGGGAGTGCTGAACTTTCAAAGGGGCAGTACTGAGGGAGTGCTGCACTGTCAGAGGGTCAGAACTGAGGGAGTGCTGCACTCACAGGATCAGTACTGAGGGAGTGCTGCACTGTCAGAGGGTCAGTACTGAGGGAGTGCTGCACTGTCACAGGGTCAGCACTGAGGGAGTGCTGCACTGTCAGAGGGTCAGTACTGAGTGAGTGCTGCACTGTCTCAGGGTCAGTTCTGAGGGAGTGCTGCTCTGTCGGAGGGTCAGTACTGAGGGATCACTGCACTGTCTCAAGGTCAGTACTGAGGGAGTGCTGCACTGTCGAAGGGTCAGTACTGAGGGATCACTGCACTGTCAGAGGGGCAGTACTGAGGGAGTGCTGCACTGTCAGAGGGTCAGTACTGAGAGAGTGCTGCACTGTCTCAGGGTCATTTTTGAGAGAGTGCTGCATTGTCACTCGTTCAGTACTGAGGGAGTGCTGCACTGTCAGAGGGTCAGTCCTGAGGGAGTGCTGCACTGTCAGAGGGTCAGTACTGAGGGAGTGCTGCACTGTCAGAGGGTCAGTACTGAGGGAGTGCTGCACTGTCACAGGGCCAGTACCGAGGGAGTGCTGCACTGTCACAGGGCCAGTACCGAGGGAGTGCTGCACTGTCACAGGGTCAGTACTGAGGGAGAGCTGCACTGTCTCATGGTCAGTACTGAGGGAGTGCTGCACTGTCGGAGGGTCAGTACTGAGGGATCACTGCACTGTCTCAGGGTCAGTACTGAGGGAGAGCTGCACTGTCTCATGGTCAGTACTGAGGGAGTGCTGCACTGTCAGAGGGTCAGTACTGAGGGAGTGCTGCACTGTCTCAGGGTCAGTACTGAGGGAGTGCTGCATTCTCACAGGGCCAGTACCGAGGGAGTGCTGCACTGTCACAGGGTCAGTACTGAGGGAGAGCTGCACTGTCTCAAGGTCAGTACTGAGGGAGTGCTGCACTGCCGAAGGGTCAGTACTGAGGGATCACTGCACTGTCAGAGGGGCGGTACTGAGGGAGTGCTGCACTGTCAGAGGGTCAGTACTGAGAGAGTGCTGCACTGTCTCAGGGTCATTTTTGAGAGAGTGCTGCATTGTCACTCGTTCAGTACTGAGGGAGTGCTGCACTGTCAGAGGGTCAGTCCTGAGGGAGTGCTGCACTGTCAGAGGGTCAGTGCTGTGGGAGTGCTGCACTGTCACAGGGCCAGTACCGAGGGAGTGCTGCACTGTCACAGGGCCAGTACCGAGGGAGTGCTGCACTTTCACAGGGTCAGTACTGAGGGAGAGCTGCACTGTCTCATGGTCAGTACTGAGGGAGTGCTGCACTGTCGGAGGGTCAGTACTGAGGGATCACTGCACTGTCTCAGGGTCAGTACTGAGGGAGAGCTGCACAGTCTCATGGTCAGTACTGAGGGAGTGCTGCACTGTCAGAGGGTCAGTACTGAGGGAGTGCTGCACTGTCTCAGGGTCAGTACTGAGGGAGTGCTGCATTCTCACAGGGCCAGTACCGAGGGAGTGCTGCACTGTCACAGGGTCAGTACTGAGGGAGAGCTGCACTGTCTCATGGTCAGTACTGAGGGAGTGCTGCAGTGTCGGAGGGTCAGTACTGAGGGATCACTGCACTGTCTCAGGGTCAGTACTGAGAGAGTGCTGCACTGCCAGAGGGGCAGTACTGAGGGAGTGCTGCACTGTCAGAGGGGCAGTACTGAGGGAGTGCTGCACTGTCTCAGGGTCAGTACTGAGAGAGTGCTGCATTGTCACAGGGTCAGTACTGAGGGAGTGCTGCACTGCCAGAGGGTCAGTACTGAGAGAGTGCTGCCCTGTCTCAGGGTCAGTACTGAGGGAGTGCTGCACTGCCAGAGGGTCAGTACTGAGGGAGTGCTGCACTGTCAGAGGGTCAGTACTGAGGGAGTGCCGCATTGTCACATGGTCAGTACTGAGGGAGTGCTGCACTGTCAGAGGGTCAGTACTGAGGGAGCACTGCACTGTCAGAGGGGCAGTACTGAGGGAGTGCGACACTGTCAGAGGGGCAGTACTGAGGGAGTGCTGCACTGTCAGAGAGTCAGTACTGAGGGAGTGCTGCACTGTCGAAGGATCAGTACTGAGGGAGCACTGCACTGTCAGAGGGGCAGTACTGAGGGAGTGCTGCACTGTCAGCGGGTCAGTACTGCGGGAACGCTTCACTGTCGAAGGGTCAGTACTGAGGGAGTGCTGCACTGTCAGAGGGTCAGTACTGAGGAAGCGCTGCACTGTCGGAGGGTGCACTTTCAGAGGGTCAGTACTGAGGAAGCGCTGCACTGTCGGAGCGTCAATACTGAGGGAGCACTGCACTGTCAGTGGGTCAGTACTGAGGGAGTGCTACACTGTCAGCGGGTCAGTACTGAGGGAGCGCTGCACTCTCGAAGGGTCAGTGCTAAGGGAGCACTGCACTGTCAGAGGGGCAGTACTGAGGGAGTGCTGCACTGTCAGAGAGTCAGTACTGAGGAAGCGCTGCACTGTCGAAGGGTCTGTACTGAGGGAGCATTGCACTGTCAGAGGGGCAGTACTGAGGGAATGCTGCACTGTCAGAGCATCAGTACTGAGGGAGTGCGACACTGTCAGATGGTCAGTACTGAGGGAGTGCTGCACTGTCGAAGGGTCTGTACTTAGGGAGCATTGCACTGTCAGAGGGGCAGTACTGAGGAAGTGCTGCATTGTCAGAGGGTCAGTACTGAGGGAGAGCTGAACTTTCAAAGGGCCAGTACTGAGGGAGCGCTGCACAGTCTGAGGGTCAGTACTGAGGGAGTGCTGCACTGTCAGAGGGTCAGTACTGAGGGAGTGCTGCACTGTCTCAGGGTCAGTACTGAGGGAGAGCTGAACTTTCAAAGGGTCAGTACTGAGGGAGTGCTGCACTGTCAGAGGAGCAGTACTGAGGGAGTGCTGCACTGTCAGAGGGTCAGTACTGAGGGAGTGCGGCATTGTCAGAGGGTCAGTACTGAGGGAGTGCGGCATTGTCAGAGGGTCAGTACTGAGGGAGCAATGCACTGTCAGAGGGTCAGTACTGAGGGAGTGCGGCACTGTCAGAGGGTCAGTACTGAGGGAGTGCTGCACTGTCAGAGGGTCAGTACTGAGGGAGCACTGCACTGTCAGAGGGGCAGTACTGAGGGCCTGCTGCACTGTCAGAGGGTCAGTACTGAGGGAGTGCTGCACTGTCAGAGGGTCAGTACTGAGGGATCACTGCACTGTCAGAGGGGCAGTACTGAGGGAGTGCTGCACTGTCAGAGGGTCAGTACTGAGAGAGTGCTGCACTGTCTCAGGGTCAGTACTGAGAGAGTGCTGCATTGTCACAGGGTCAGTACTGAGGGAGTGCTGCACTGTCAGAGGGTCTGTACTGAGGGAGTGCTGCACTGTCAGCGGGTCAGTACTAAGGGAGCACTGCACTGTCGGAGGGTCAATACTGAGGGAGTGCCACACTGTCAGCGGGTTAGTACTGAGAGAGCGCTGCACTGTCGAATGGTCAGTACTAAGGGAGCACTGCACTGTCAGAGGGTCAGTACTGAGGGAGTGCTACACTGTCAGCGGGTCAGTACTGAGGGAGCGCTGCACTGTCGGAGGTTCAATACTGAGGGAGTGCCACACTGTCAGCGGGTCAGTACTGAGAGAGCGCTGCACTGTCGAAGGGTCAGTACTAAGGGAGCACTGCACTGTCAGAGGGTCAGTACTGAGGGAGTGCTACACTGTCAGCGGGTCAGTACTGAGGGAGTGCTGCACTGTCAGAGGGTCAGTACTGAGAGAGTGCTGCATTGTCACAGGGTCAGTACTGAGGGAGTGCTGCACTGTCAGAGGGTCTGTACTGAGGGAGTGCTGCACTGTCAGAGGGTCAGTAATAGGGGAGTGCTGCACTGTCAGAGGGTCAGTACTGAGGGAGTGTTGCACTGTCAGAGGGTCAGTAATGGGGGAGTGCTGCACTGTCAGAGGGTCAGTAATGGGGGAGTGCTGCACTATTAGTGGGTCAGTACTGAGGGAGTGCTGAACTGTCAAAGGGGCAGTACTGAGGGAATGCTGCACTGTCACAGGGTCAGCAATGTTTTAATTTTTTTTTATTCATTCATGTGATGTGGGCGTCGCTGGCCAGGCCAGCATTTATTGCCCAACCCTAATTGCCCTTGACAAGGTGGTGGTGAGCTGCCTTCTTGAACTGCTGCAGTCCGTGTGGTGTAGGTACACCCACAGTGCTGTTAGCAAGGGAGTTCCATGATTTTGACCCAGCGACAGTGAAGGAACGGCGATATAGTTCCAAGTCAGGATGGTGTGTGACCTGGAGGGGAATTTGCATGTGGTGGTGTTCCCATGTATTTTCTGCCCTTGTCCTTCTTGTTCTTAGAGGTCGAGGGTTTGGAAGGTGCTGTCTCAGGAGCCTTGGTGCATTTCTGCAGTGCATCTTGTAGATGGTACACACTGCTGCCACTGTGCGTCCTTGGTGGAGGGAGTGAATGTTTGTAGATGGGGTGCCAATCAAGCGGACTGCTTTGTCCTGGATGGTGTCGAGCTTCTCGAGTGTTGTTGGAGCTGCACCCATCCAGGCAAGTGGAGAGTATTCCATCACACTCCTGACTTGTGCCTTGTAGATGGTGGACAGGCTTTGGGGAGTCAGGAGGTGACTTACTCGCCACAGGATTCCTAGCCTCTGACCTACGCTTGTCGCCATGGTATTTATATGGCTACTCCAGTTCAGTTTCTGGTCAATGGTAGCCCCTGGGATGTTGATAGTGGGGGACTCAGCGATGGTAATGCCATTGAATGTCAAGTGGAGATGGTTAGATTCTCTCTTGTTGGAGATGGTCATTGCCTGGCACTTGTGTGGCGCGAATGTTACTTGCCATTTATCAGCCCAAGACTGGATATTGTCCAGGTCTTGCTGCGTTTCTACATGGACTACTTCAGTATCTGAGGAGTGACAAATGGTGCTGAACATTGTGCAATCATCAGCGGACATCCCCACTTCTGACCTTATGATTGAAGGAAGGTCATTGATGAAGCAGCTGAAGATAGTTGGGCCTAGGACACGACCCTGAGTTGTAGCTGTACTGGAACAGCTTGGCTCGGGGCGTGGCAAGTTCTGGAGCACAGGTCTTCAGTACTATTGCCGGAATATTGTCAGAGCCCATAGCTTTTGCAGTATCCAGTACCTTCAGTCGTTTCTTGGTATCATGCGGAGTGAGTCGAATTGGCTGAGGTCTGGCATCTGTGATGCTGGGGACTTCAGGAGGAGGCCGAGATGGATCATCAACTCAGCACTTCTGGCTGAAGATTGTTGCAAATGCTTCAGCCTTATCTTTCGCACTGATGTGCTGGGTTCCCGCATCATTGAGGATGGGGATATTTGTGGATCCACCTCCTCCAGTTAGTTGTTTAATTGTCCACCACCATTCATGGCTGGATGTGGCAGGACTGCAGAGCTTAGTTCTGATCCGTTGGTTATGGGATCATTTAGCTCTGTCTATCGCATGCTGCTTACGCAGTTTAGCATGCAGATAGTCCTGTGTTGTAGCTTCACCAGGTTGACACCTCATTTTGAGGTATGCCTGGTGCTGCTCCTGGCATGCCCTCCTGCACTCTTCATTGAACCAGGGTTGGTCTCCTGGCTTGATGATAATGGTAGAGTGGGGGATATGCCGGGCCATGAGGTTACACATTGTGGTTGAGTACAATTCTGCTGCTGCTGATGGCCCACAGCGCCTCATGGATGCCCAGTTTTGCATTGCTAGATCTGTTCAAAATCTATCCCATTTAGAACGGTGGGCGTGCCACACAACACGATGGACGGTATCGTGAATGTGAAGGCGGGACTTCGTCTGCACAAGGACTGTGCGGTGGTCACTCCTACCAATACTGTCATGGACAGAAGCATCTGCGGCAGGCAGATTGGTATGGAAAACAGGCTCCATCCCGGGAAGGATTTCTTGGCCCTGGAGTGGGTGCAGCACAGATTCACCAGAATGACACTCGGGCTGAAAGGGTTAAATTGTGAGGACAGGGTGCGTAGACTAGGCTTCTATTCACTTGCGTGCAGGAGATTAAGGGGTGATTTAACTGTGATCACAAACCTCTCTTTCCTCTCCATCGACTCTGAACATGTGCCTCAAATCCGTGCCCTCTTTCCTACTGCTCCATCTTTCCATCCCTGCCACAGTACTGAAACAGCCCTTATCCAAGTCCCAATTTCCATGCTATGTGACTGCTCTCACCTGTTTCCATTCTTATCTCATCGTAGCCAGAAGATCAGTTGCAATGTCTTCTCTAATATAAAAGCAAAATACTGCGGATGCTGGAAGTCTGAAACAAAAACAAGAAATGCTGGATTCACTCAGCAGGTCTGGCAGCATCTGTGGAAAGAGAAGCAGAGTTAACGTTTCGGGTCAGTGACCCTTCTTTGGAACTGACAAATATTAGAAAAGTCACAGATTATGAACAAGTGAGGTGGGGGTTGGGCAAGAGATAACAAAGGAGAAGGTGCAGGTTGGACCAGGCCACATAGCTGACCAAAAGGTCACGGAGCAAAGGCAAACAATATGTTAATGGTGTGTTGAAAGACAAAGCATTAGTACAGATTAGGTGTGAATACACTGAATATTGAACAGCAGCAAGTGCAAACCTGAAGAAAAACAACCTGAAAAAAACAGTGGGTAAGCAAACAGAACAAACTAAGATGAAATGAAATAAATGCAAAAAAAGATTGTAAAAAATGTAAAAAGGAATGTAAATAAAAAAAAAGAAGGAAGAAAAAATAACTAAAAATGACTAAAAATGAAAGTAAAGTGGGGGGCTGTCATGCTCTGAAATTATTGAACTCAATGTTCAGTCCGGCAGGCTGTAGTGTGCCTAATCGGTAGATGAGATGCTGTTCCTCGAGCTTGCGTTGATGTTCACTGGAACACTGCAGCAATCCCAGGACAGAGATGTGAGCATGAGAGCAGGAGGGAGTGTTGAAATGGCAAGCAACCGGAAGCTCAGGGTCCTGCTTGCGGACTGAGCGGAGATGTTCCGCAAAGCGGTCACCCAGTCTGCGCTTGGTCTCCCCAATGTAGAGGAGACCACACTGTGAGCAGCGAATACAGTATACTACATTGAAAGAAGTACAAGTAAATCGCTGCTTCACCTGAAAGGAGTGTTTGGGGCCTGGGATAGTGAGGAGAGAGGAGGTAAATGGGCAGGTATTACACCTCCTGCGATTGCAAGGGAAGGTGCCCTGGGACGGGGACGAGGTGGTGGGGGTAATGGAGGAGTGGACCAGGGTGTCGCGGAGGGAACGCTCCCTTCGGAATGCTGACAGGGGAAGGGAGGGGAAGATGCGACTGGTAGTGGCATCACGCTGGAGGTGGCGAAAATGGCAGAGGATGATCCTTTGGATATGGAGGCTGGTGGGATGAAAAGTGAGGACAAGGGGAACCCTGTCACGGTTCTGGGAGGGAGGGGAAGGGGTGAGGGTAGAGGTGCGGGGAATGGGTCGGACACGGTTGACGGCCCTGTCAACCACAGTGGGGGGAAATCCTCGGTTGAGGAAAAAGGAGGTCATATCAGAAGCACCGTCATGGAAGGTAGCATCATCAGAGCAGATGCGTCGGAGACGGAGAAACTGGGAGAATGGAATGGAGTCCTTACAGGAGGTAGGGTGTGAAGAAGTGTAGTCGAGGTAGCTGTGGGAGTCGGTGGGCTTATAATGGATATTAGTAGACAACCTATCCCCAGAGATGGAGACAGAGAAGTCGAGGAAGGGAAGGGAAGTGTCAGAGATGGACCATGTAAAGGTGAGAGAACGGTGGAAATTGGAAGCAAAGTTGATAAAGTTTTCTAGTTCGGGGCGGGAGCAGGAAATGGCACCGATACAGTCATCAATGTACCGGAAAAAGAGTTGGGGGAGGGGGCCTGAGTAGGACTGGAACAAAGAATGCTCGACATATCCCACAAAAAGACAGGCATAACTAGGACCCATGCGGGTACCCATAGCGACACCTTTTACTTGAAGGAAATGCATGGAGTTGAAGGAGAAGTTGTTCAATGTGAGAACAAGTTCAGCCAGGCGGAGGAGGGTGGATGGGGACTGGTTGGGCCTCTGTTCAAGGAAGAAGTGGAGAGCCCTCAAACCATCCTGGTGGGGGATGGAGGTGTAGAGCGATTGGACGTCCATAGTGAAGAGGAGGCGGTTGGGACCAGGAAACTGGAAATTGTCAAAATGACGTAGGGCGTCAGAAGAGTCACAGATGTAGGTGGGAAGAGACTGGACCAGCGGAGAAAAGATAGAGTCTCGATAGGAAGAAATAAGTTCAGTGGGGCAGGAGCAGGCTGACACAATGGGTCTGCCGGGACAGTCCCGCTGGTGAATTTTGGGAAGGAGGTAGAAGCGGGCTGTCCGGGGTTGCGGGACTATGAGGTTGGAAGCTGTAGAGGGAAGATCTCCAGAGGAGATGAGGTCAGTGACAGTCCTTTGGACGGTGGCTTGATGTTCGGTGGTGGGGTCATGGTCCAGAGGGAGGTAGGAAGAGGTGTCTGTGAGTTGGCGTTGAGCTTCTGCAAGGTAGAGGTCGGTGCGCCATACAACAACAGCACCACCCTTGTCTGCAGGTTTGATGACCATGTCGGGGTTAGACCTGAGAGAACGGATTGCCTCAAGTTCAGAGGGGGGCAGGTTAGAGTGAGTGAGGGGGGCAGAGAAATTGAGATGACCAATGTCTCGCCGACAGTTTTCAATGAAGAGATCAAGAGCGGGTAAGGGGCCAGGGTGAGGGGTCCAGGTAGAGGGAGAATGCTGGAGGCGGGTGAATGGGTCTGCTGGTCGGGGGGAGGACTCCTGGTCAAAGAAGTGAGCCCGGAGGCGGAGGCGACGGAAGAAGAGCTCAACGTCATGCCGAGCGCGAAATTCATTGAGGTGGGGGCGTAAGGGGATAAAACTGAGACCTTTGCTGAGTACAGAACGCTCAGCATCAGAGAGGGGGAGGTCAGAGGGTATAGTGAATACACGGCAAGGGGTCAGATCAGAAGGGGTGGGGTCAGAGGGAAGTGAAGGGGAAGAAGGATCTGGAGGGGCATTAGTCCCCATCAGCTGCTGGAGCTTGCGTTCCTTAACACCTGAAAGGAAGAAAAAAAGTTTTTTGTTAATGCGCCGGATGAGACGTAAAATGAGATGAAACTGCGGAGTAGAACAGATTTGAGATAAGGTGAGACGGTGCTGCTGGAGAGAGAGGTCCAGTGTGTGCATGTGGCAGCGCATAGCACTGAGTGTGGATCTCAGGATGCGGCGAGAGTAGCAGTCCGAGGAACGTTGTATTTCTCGGAGTCTTCTCTTCCTGCTCCAGCACTGTTACCTCTGGTGTCTCCCCAAGGATCCATCCTTCTGCTTCTCATCGACATACAACATCATCCAAAAGCACAGTGTTTGTTTTCCCATGTACACTGACAACACCCAGCTCTACCCCTCCACTGTCTTTGATTTGTTAAGTTGTTTGTCTGACATCCAGTACTGGATGAGCAGACATTTCCTCCAGTTAAATATTTCATTCCCACAAACTCTGTTCTCTCGCCACCAACTCCATCCTTCTCCCTGACAACTGACTGAACTGAACCAGCCTGTTCATTGGGAGGCATTGGCCATTTTGTGTGCCCTCCCATCTCTGTTCCCGTCTCCAAGGGCAGGATTTTATCCTGCCCATTGTTGCAGAAAACTACCCCAAGCACACTCAAGAAATTCACTATGTTTCTGACATGTGCTAGTCTGATAATCCCAATCTATATGAAAGTTATATGAAAGAATGGTGGAGCAGGCTCGTGGCCATATGGCCTGCTCCTGCTCCTATTTCTTACGTTTTTATGTCTGTGGTGTGGCAAGCTAGTGGAAAGATGCATTGCAAGAGATCACCAGCATATTTATATTCTTGGCAATTGTAAATATTCATGAGTCGTAACTCAACCAGAATCAATTCTCCAATATTGTTTTGCAAGTGGAACCACACTCATTTTGTTGTAGCTGGCAATGACAAATTCTTCGCCTACAAAATAGCTGAGCATTTCTCTCTCAACAACCTCCTTTGTACAATAAACCTGATAGAAAGTGTGGAACTGCTAATCTTATTTGACCCAAGCTGAGTTTCTGACCTTATATCCTCTTCATTACAAAAGCCTACTTCCATCATACTTCAGACCTCACCTATGCTTTTGTTACCTCCAGTCTCCAGTATTCAAAAACCCTCCTGGCTGCCTTTTCATCCTCCATAATCTTCAGCTTGCCTAAAGCCTTACTTTACGAATCCTATCCTATACTCAATCTTGCTGACCCATAACCATCCCTTTAAAATGTAGTTGTTTTGCGTGGTCCCTTTAATTTTTTTTGCACAATCTTGTTATTTGTAATAGAACAAGGCCTGTGTAGTACCTTTTAGGTGTACCCACCAGCCTGTTCACAACCTTGACATCCTATTTAACCCTGAGCTGAGCTACCACCCCCATATTTGCACCATCACTAAGACCACCGATTTCCACCTCCATAACTTTGTCTGTCTCTGCTGCTGCTTGAGCTCATCTGCGGCTGAAACCCTCATCCATGCTTTTGTTACCTCCAGACTGGACTATTCCAATGCTCTCCTGACCGGTGTCCCACATTCGATACTCTGTGTCAGCACATCCACAAGTCTGCTGCCCATGTTCGAACTCACACCAAGAGCTTTGTGCACAGAGTGGCAAGAATCCACGAAATGGGAATTTGGTGAGAATGGGATTTTGGTGCAGGGGAAAAGGAGGTGTGAAATAATTTAAACCCAGGGGTAACAATAAATATATAAATAACCAGGAATTCATTAGATCAAAATGGATTTTTTAAAGTAAATGATGGGAAGCTGAGAGCCGTTGCCTGCAATTCCTGTGGAATGTGGGAACACGGAGATACAAACATACGAATTAGGAGCAGGTGTAGGCCACTCGGCCCCTCGAACCTGCTCTACCATTCAATAGGTTCATGGTGAAACTGATTACTCCATATTTCCACCGACCCCCGATATCCTTCCACCACCTTGCTTATGAAGAATCTATCTACCTCTGTCTGAAAAATATTCTCAGACTCTGCTTCCACCGCCTTTTGAGGAAGAGAATTCCAAAGGCTCAGGACCCTCGGAGAGAACAAATTTCTCCTCATCTCTGTCTTAAATGGGCAACCCCTTATTTTTAAACAGTGACCCCCTAGTTCGAGATTGCCCCACAAGGAGAAACATCCTTTCCACATCCACTCTGTCAAGACACCTCAGAATCTTATATGTTTTAAGCAAGTCGCCTCTTACTCTTCTAAATTCCAGCAAATACAAGCCTAACCTGTTCAATCTTTCCTCGTGTGACAGCCCGCCCATTTCAGCTACTAGTCAAGGAAACCTCCTCTGAACTGCATCCAATGCGTTTACATACTTCCTTAAATAAGGAGATCAATACTGTTCACATTACTGGGTGTCAATGTGTGTCTATGTTACTGGGTGTCAGTGTGCGTCTGTTTGTGTTACTGCGTGTCAATGTGTGTCTGTGTTACTGGGTGTCAGGTGTGTTTATGTTACTGGGTGCCACAGTGTTTGTTTTACTGGGTGTCAGTGTGTGTCTGTTTGTGTTACTGGGTGTCAGTGTGTGTCTGTTTATGTTATTTGGTGTCAGTTTGTGTCTGTGCTACTGGGTGTCAGTGTGTTTCTGTTTGTGTTACTGCGTGTCAGTGTGTGTCTGTGGTACTGGATGTCAGTGTGTGTCTGTGTTACTGGGTGTTAGTGTGTGTCTGTGTTACTGGGTGTTAGTGTATGTCTGTGGTACTGGATGTCAGTGTTTGTCTGTGTTCCTGGGTGTCAGTGTGCGTCTGTGGTACTGGGTGTCAGGTGTGTTTATGTTACTGGGTGCCACAGTGTTTGTGTTACTGGGTGTCAGTGTGTGTCTGTTTATGTTATTTGGTGTCAGTGTGTGTCTGTGCTCCTGGGTGTCAGAGTGTGTCTGTTTATGTTATTTGGTGTCAGTTTGTGTCTCTGCTACTGGTTGTCAGTGAGTTTCTGTTTGTGTTACTGGGTGTCAGTGTGTGTCTGTTTATGTTACATGGTGTCAGTGAGTGTCTGTGTTACTGGGTGTCAGTGTGTATCTGTTTATGTTATTTGGTGTCAGTTTGTGTCTGTGCTACTGGGTGTCAGTGTGTTTCTGTTTGTGTTACTGGGTGTCAGTTTGTGTCTGTGCTACTGGGTGTCAGTGTGTTTCTGTTTGTGTTACTGGGTGTCAGTGTGTTTCTGTGTTACTGGGTGTCAGTGTGTGTCTGTTTATGTTACATGGTGTCAGTGAGTGTCTGTGTTACTGGGTGTCAGTGTGTGTGCGTGTTACTGGGGGTCAGTGTGTTTTTGTTTGTGTTACTGGATGTCAGTGTGCGTCTGTGACACAGGGTGCCAGTGTGTGTTTGTTTGTGTTTCTGGATGTCAGTGTGCATCTGTGACACAGGGTGCCAGTGTGTATCTGTATTACTGGTTGTAATTGTGCATCTGTGACACTGGGTGTCAGTGTGTGTCAGTGACACTGGATGTCAATGTATGTCTGCGTTCTTGGGTGTCAGTGTGTGTCTGTTTTACAGGGTGTCAGTGTGTGTCTCAGGTACTGGGTGTCAGTGTTTGTCTGTGGTCCTGGGTGTCAGAGTGTGTCTGTGTTACTGGGTGCCAGTGTGTGTCTGTGGTACGGTGTCAGTGTGCGTCTATGATACTGGGTGTCAGGTGTGTTTGTGTTTCTGGGTGAAAGTCTGTATCTGTTTGTGTTACTGTGTGTCAGTGGGTGTCTGTGCAACTGGGTGTCAGTGTGTTTCTGTTTGTGTTACTGGGTGTCAGTGTGTGTCTGTGTTACTGGGTGTCAGTGTGTGTGTGTGTGTGTGTTACTGGGTGTCAGAGTGTGTGTGCGTTACTGGGTGTCAGTGTGTGTCTATGACACTGGGTATCAGTGTGTGATTAATTGTGTTACTGGGTGTCAGTGTGTGTCTGTGTTACTGGGTGTCAGTGTGTGTCTGTTTGTGTTACTGGATGTCAGAGTGTGTGTATGTTACTGGGTGTAAGTGTGTGTCTATGATACTGGGTGTAAGGTGTGTTTATGTTACTGGGTGCTGCAGTGTTTGTGTTACTGGGTGTCAGTGTGTGGCTGTGTTACTGGGTGTCAGTGTGTGACAGTGTTGCTGGGTGTCAGTGTGTGTCAGTGATACTGGATGTCAATGTATGTCTGCGTTCTTGGGTGTCAGTGTGTGTCTGTTTTACATGGTGTCAGTGTGTGTCTCAGATACTGGGTGTCAGTGTTTGTCTGTGGTCCTGGATGTCAGTGTGTGTCTATGATACTGGTGTCAGGTGTGATTGTGTTACTGGGTGCCACAGTGTGTGTGTGTGTGTTACTGGGTGTCAGAGTGTGTCTGTTTATGTTACTTGGTATCAGTGTGTGTCTGTGTTACTGGGTGTCAGTGTGTTTCTGTTTGTGTTACTGGGTGTCAGTGTGTGTCTGTGGTACTGGGTGTCAGTGTTTGTCTGTGTTACTGGGTGTCTGTGTGTTTCTGTTTATCTTACTGAGTGTCAGTGTGTGACTGTGTTACTGGGTGTCAGTGTGTTTCTGTTTATGTTACTGGGTGTCAGTGCTTGCCTATGATACTGGGTGTCAGTGTGTTTCTGTTTGTGTTACTGGGTGTCAGTGTGTGTCTGTGGTACTGGGTGTCAGTGTTTGTCTGTGTTACTGGGTGTCTGTGTGTTTCTGTTTATCTTACTGAGTGTCAGTGTGTGACTGTGTTACTGGGTGTCAGTGTGTTTCTGTTTATGTTACTGGGTGTCAGTGCTTGCCTATGATACTGGGTGTCAGTGTGTGTCTGTTTGTGCTACGGGGTGTCAGTGCGTGTCTGTGATAGTGGGTGTCAATGTGTGTCTGTGTTCCTGGGTGTCAGTGTGTGTCTGTGTCACTGGGTGTCAGTCTGTGTCTGTTTATGTTACTTGGTGTCCGTGTGTGTCTGTGTTACTGGGTGTCAGTGTGTGTCTTTTTGTGTTACTGGGTGTCAGTGTGTGTCTCGTTATGTTACTTGGTGTCACTGTGTGTCTGTGTTACTGGGTGTCTGTGTGTGTCTGTTTGTGTTACTTGGTGTCAGTATGTGTCAGTGACACTGGGTATCAGTGTGTATCAGTGTCTTGGGAGTCAGTGTGTGTCTATGATACCGGGTGTCAGTGTGTGTCTATGATATGGGTTGCCAGTCTGTGATTGATTGTGTTCCTGGGTGTCAGTGTGTGTCTGTGTACTGGGTGTCAGTGTGTGTCTGTTCGTGTTACTGGGTGTCAGTGTGTGCTACTGTGTTACTTGGTGTAAGTGTGTGCATGTTTGCCTTCCTGGGTGCCAGTGATTGTCTGAGTTACTGGGTGTCAGTATGTGTTTATTACTGGGTGTCACTGTTTATCTTTGTTCCTGGGTGTTAGTGCGTGTCTATGATACTGGGTGTCAGAGTGTGTGTGTGTTCTTGGGTGTCAGTGTGTGTCTGTGTTACTGGGTGTCAGTGTGTGTCTGTATATGTTATTGGGTGTCAGTGTGGATCTCCTTATGTCACTTGGTGTCACTGTGTGTCTGTGTTACTGGGTGTCTGTGTGTGTCTGTTTGTGTTACTTGGTGTAAGTATGTCTCTGTGACACTGGGTATCAGTGTGTATCAGTGTCTTGGGAGTCAGTGTGATCCTGTGATACCGGCTGTCAGTGCGTTTCTATGATATGGGTTGTCCGTCTGTGATTGATTGTGTTCCCGGGTGTCAGTGTGTGTCAGTGTACTGTGTCTGTGATAGTGTCTGTGATAGTGGGTGTCAATGTGTGTCTGTGTTCTTGGGTGTCAGTGTGTGTCTGTGTTACTGGGTGTCAGTGTGTGTCAATGATACTGGGTGTCAGGTGTGTGTGTGTTACTGGGTGTCAGTGTGTGTCTTAGGTACTGGGTGTCAGTGTTTTTCTGTGTTCCTGGGTGTCAGTATGTTTCTGTGTTACTGGGTGTCAGTGTGTGTCTGTTGGTGTTAATGGGTGTCAGTGTATGTCTGTGTTACTGGGTGTCAGTGTGTGTCTGTTTATGTTACTTGGTGTCAGTGTGTGTCTGTGCTACTGGATGTCAGTGTGTTTCTGTTTGTGTAAGTGGGTGTCAGTGTGTGTAATTGTTACTGTGTATGAGTGCATGTCTGTGATAGTGGGTGTCAGTGTGTGTATGTGTTACTGGGTGTCAGTGGGTGTCTGTGATACTGGGTGTCAGTGTGTGTCTGTGTTCCTGGGTGTCAGTGTGTGTCCGTGTTACTGGGTGTCAGTGTGTGTCTGTGGTACTGGATGTCAGTGTGTGTCTGTGTTCCTGGGTGTCAGTGTGTGTCCGTGTTACTGGGTGTCAGTGTGTGTCTGTGTTCCTGGGTGTCAGTGTGTGTCCGTGTTACTGGGTGTCAGTGTGTGTCTGTGTTCCTGGGTGTCAGTGTGTGTCCGTGTTACTGGGTGTCAGTGTGTGTCTGTGGTACTGGATGTCAGTGTGTGTCTGTGTTACTGGGTGTTAGTGTATGTCTGTGGTACTGGATGTCAGTGTTTGTCTGTGTTCCTGGGTGTCAGTGTGCGTCTGTTGTACTGGGTGTCAGGTGTGTTTATGTTACTGGGTGCCACAGTGTTTGTGTCACTGGGTGTCAGTGTGTGTCTGTTTATGTTATTTGGTGTCAGTGTGTGTCTGTGCTCCTGGGTGTCAGAGTGTGTCTGTTTATGTTATTTGGTGTCAGTTTGTGTCTGTGCTACTGGGTGTCAGTGTGTGTCTGTGTTCCTGGGTGTCAGTGTGTATCCGTGTTACTGGGTGTCAGTGTGTGTCTGTGGAACTGGATGTCAGTGTGTGTCCGTGTTACTGGGTGTCAGTGTGTGTCTGTGATACTGGGTGTCAGTGTGTGTCTGTGTTCCTGGGTGCCAGTGTGTGTCTGTGTTCCTGGGTGTCAGTATGTGTTTATTACTGGGTGTCACTGTTTATCTTTGTTCCTGGGTGTTAGTGCGTGTCTATGATACTGGGTGTCAGAGTGTGTGTATGTTACTTGGTGTCAGTGTGTGTCTGTTTATGTTACTGGGTGTCACTGTGTGTCTGTGTTACTGGGTGTCAGTGTGTGTCTGTGTTACTGGGTGTCAGTGTGTGTCTGTTTATGTTACTTGGTGTCAGTGTGTGTCTGTGCTACTGGATGTCAGTGTGTTTCTGTTTGTGTAAGTGGGTGTCAGTGTGTGTAATTGTTACTGTGTATGCGTGCATGTCTGTGATAGTGGGTGTCAGTGTGTGTATGTGTTACTGGGTGTCAGTGGGTGTCTGTGATACTGGGTGTCAGTGTGTGTCTGTGTTCCTGGGGGTCAGTGTGTGTCCGTGTTACTGGGTGTCAGTGTGTGTCTGTGGTACTGGATGTCAGTGTGTGTCCGTGTTACTGGGTGTCAGTGTGTGTCTGTGTTCCTGGGTGCCAGTGTGTGTCCGTGTTACTGGGTGTCTGTTGGTGTCTCTGTGGTACTGGATGTCAGTGTGTGTTTCTTACTGGGTGTCAGTGTGTCTCTGTGGTACTAGATGTCAGTGTGTGTCCGTGTTACTGGGTGTCAGTGTATGTCTTTGTTACTTGGTGTCAGTGTATGTCTTTGTTACTTGGTGTAAGTCTGTGTCTTTGTTACTTGGTGTCCGTGTGTGTCTGTGTTACTGGGTGTCAGTGTATGTCTTTGTTACTGGGTGTCAGTGTATGTCTGTGTTGCTTTGTGGAAGTGTGTGTCTGTGTTACTGGGTATCAGTGTCTGTCTTTGTTAATTGGTGTAAGTGTATGTCTTTGTTACTTGGTGTCAGTGTATGTCTTTGTTACTTGGTGTCAGTGTATGTCTTTGCTACTTGTTGTAGATGTGTGTCTGTGTTACTGGGTATCAGTGTATGTCTTTGTTACTTGGTGTCAGTGTATGTCTTTGTTACTTGGTGTAAGTGTGTGTCTGTGTTACTGGGTATCAGTGCATGTCTTTGTTACTTGGTGTCAGTGTATGTCTTTGTTACTTGGTGTCAGTGTCCGTCTGTGTTATTTGGTGTAAGTGTGTGTCTGTGTTACTGGGTATCATTGTATGCCTTTGTTACTTGTTGTAGATGTGTGTCTGTGTTACTGGGTATCAGTGTATGTCTTTGTTACTTGGTGTAAGTGTATGTCTGTGTTACTTGGTGAAAGTGTATGTCTTTGTTACTTGGTGTCAGTGTATGTCTGTGTTACTTGGTGAAAGTGTATGTCTTTGTTACTTGGTGTCAGTGTATGTCTGTGTTACTTGGTGTCAGTGTGTGTCTGTGTTACTTGGTGTCAGTGTATGTCTGTGTTACTTGGTGTAAGTGTCTGTCTTTGTTACTTGGTGTCAGTGTATGTCTGTGTTACTTGGTGTAAGTGTCTGTCTTTGTTACTTGGTGTCAGTGTATGTCTGTGTTACTTGGTGTAAGTGTGTGTCTGTGTTACTGGGTTTCAGTGTATGCCTTTGTTACTTGTTGTAGATGTGTGTCTGTGTTACTGGGTATCAGTGTATGTCTTTGTTACTTGGTGTAAGTGTCTGTCTTTGTTACTTGGTGTCAGTGTATGTCTGTGTTACTTGGTGTAAGTGTGTGTCTGTGTTACTGGGTTTCAGTGTATGTCTTTGTTACTTGGTGTCAGTGTGTGTCTTTGTTACTGGGTATCAGTGTCTGTCTTTGTTACTTGGTGTAAGTGTGTGTCTGTGTTACTGGGTATCAGTGTATGTCTTTGTTACTTGGTGTCAGTGTATGACTTTGTTACTTGGTGTAAGTGTGTGTCTGTGTTACTGGGTATCAGTGTATGTCTTTGTTACTTGGTGTAAGTGTATGTCTTTGTTACTTGGTGTCCGTGTGTGTCTGTGTTACTGTTTGTCAGTGTATGTCTTTGTTACTGGGTGTCAGTGTATGTCTTTGTTACTTGGTGTAAGTGTGTGTCTGTGTTACTGGGTGTCAGTGTATGTCTGTGTTACTTGGTGTAAGTGTGTGTCTGTGTTACTGGGTATCAGTGTATGTCTTTGTGACTTGGTGTCAGTTTATGTCTTTGTTACTGGGTGTCAGTGTGTGTCTTTGTGACTGGGTGTCAGTGTCTGTCTTTGTTAATTGGTGTAAGTGTATGTCTTTGTTACTTGGTGTCAGAGTGTGTCTGTGTTACTGGGTATCAGTGTATGTCTTTGTGACTTGGTGTCAGTATATGTCTTTGTTACTTGGTGTCAGTGTGTGTCTGTGTTACTTGGTATCAGTGTATGTCTTTGTTACTTGTTGTGGATGTGTGTCTGTGTTACTGGGTATCAGTGTATGTCTTTGTGACTTGGTGTCAGTGTATGTCAGTGTTACTTGGTGTAAGTGTATGTCTTTGTTACTTGGTGTAAGTGTATGTCTTTGTTACTTGGTGTAAGTGTGTGTCTGTTTTACGGGGTATCAGAGATATGTCTGTGTTACTGGGGGTCAGTGTGTGTCTGTTTTACTGGGGGTCAGCTTGAGTTTCTAACTGGGTGTCAGTGTGTGTGTTACTGGGTGTAAGTGTGTGTCTGTGTTACTGGGGGGTCAATGTGTGTGTGTGCGTTCCTGGGTCTCAGTGTGTGACTGTGACACTAGGTGTCAGTGTGTGTCTTTGTTACTGGGTGTAAGTGTATGTCTTTGTTACTTGGTGTCAGTGTGTGTCTGTGTTACTGGGTATCAGTGTCTGTCTTTGTTACTTGGTGTAAGTGTGTGTCTGTGTCACTGTGTATCAGTGTATGTCTTTGTTACTTGGTGTAAGTGTGTGTCTGTGTTACTGTGTATCAGTGTATGTCTTTGTTACTTGGTGTAAGTGTCTGTCTTTGTTACTTGGTGTCAGTGTATCTCTTTGTTAATGGGTGTCAGTGTTTGTCTTTAGTTACTTGGTGTCAGTGTATGACTTTGTTACTTGGTGGAAGTGTGTGTCTGTGTTACTGGGTATCAGTGTCTGTCTTTGTTACTTGGTGTAAGTGTGTGTCTGTGTTACTGGGTATCAGTGTCTGTCTTTGTTACTTGTTGTAAGTGTGTGTCTGTGTTACTGTGTATCAGTGTATGTCTTTGTTACTTGGTGTAAGTGTCTGTCTTTGTTACTTGGTGTCAGTGTATGTCTGTGTTACTTGGTGTAATTGTATGTCTTTGTTACTTGGTGTCAGTGTATGTCTGTGTTACTTGGTGTAAGTGTATGTCTTTGTTACTTGGTGTCAGTGTATGTCTGTGTTACTTGGTGTAAGTGTATGTCTTTGTTACTTGGTGTAAGTGTGTGTCTGTGTTACTTGGTATCAGTGTCTGTCTTTGTTACTTGGTGTAAGTGTGTGTCTGTGTTACTGTGTATCAGTGTATGTCTTTGTTACTTGGTGTCAGTGTATGTCTATGTTACTTGGTGTAAGTGTATGTCTTTGTTACTTGGTGTCAGTGTATGTCTGTGTTACTTGGTGTAAGTGTATGTCTTTGTTACTTGGTGACAGTGTATGTCTTTGTTACTTGGTGTAAGTGTGTGTCTGTGTTACTGGGTATCAGTGTATGTCTGTGTTACTGGGGTCAGTGTGTGTCTGTGTTACTGGGGGTCAGCGTGTGTTTCTAACTGGGTGTCAGTGTGTGTGTTACTGGGTGTAAGTGTGAGTCTGTGTTACTTGGTGTCAGTGTATGTGTTTGTGACTTGGTGTCAGTGTATGTCTTTGTTACTTGGTGTCAGTGTATGTGTTTGTGAATTGGTGTCAGTGTATGTCTTTGTTACTGGGTGTCAGTGTATGTCTTTGTTACTTGGTGTAAGTGTGTGTCTTTGTTACTTGTTGTCAGTGTATGTCTTTGTTACTTGGTGTCAGTGTACGTCTTTGTGACTGGGTGTCAGTGTGTGTCTTTGTGACTTGGTGTCAGTGTATGTCTTTGTTACTTGGTGTAAGTGTATGTCTTCGTTACTTGGTGTCAGTGTGTGTCTGTCGGTGTATGTCTTTGTTACTTGGTGTCAGTGTGCGTCTGTTTGTGGTACTTGGTGTAAGTGTGTGTCTTTAGTTCCTTGGTGTCCGTGTGTGTCTTTGTTACTGTGTACCAGTGTTTCTCTGTGTTACTGGGTGTCAGTGTGTGTTTGTTTCTGTTACTGGGTGTCAGTATTTAGTTTAGTTTAGAGATGCAGCACTTAAACAGGCCCTTCAGCCCACCGAGTCTGTGCCGACCATCAACCACCCATTTTTACTAATCCTACACTAATCCCGTATTCCTATCACATCCCCACCTGTCCCTATATATTTCCCTACCACCTACCTATACTAGGGGCAATTTATAATGGCCAATTAACCTAACAACCTGCAAGTCTTTGGCATGTGGGAGGAAACCGGAGCACCCGGAGGAAACCCACGCAGACACAGGGAGAACTTGCAAACTCCGCACAGGCAGTATCCAGAATCGAACCCGGGTCCCTGGCGCTGTGAGGGTGCGGTGCAAACCACTGTGCCAATGTGCCCCCCCAGTGTGTGCCTGTGTTACAGGGTATCAGTGTATGTCTTTGTTACTTGGTGTCAGAGTGTTAGTTTGTGTTACTGGGTGTCAGTGTGTGTCTGTGTTACTTGGTGTAAATGTGTGTCTTTGTTACTTGGTGTCCGTGTGTGTCTTTGTTACTGGGTGTCAGTGTATGTCTTTGTTACTTGGTGTAAGTGTGTGTCTGTGTTACTGGGTATCAGTGTATGTCTTTGTTACTTGGTGTCAGTGTATGTCTGTGTTACTTGGTGTAAGTGTGTGTCTTTGTTACTTGGTGTCAGTGTATGTCTTTGTTACTTGGTGTAAGTGTGTGTCTTCGTTACTTGGTGTAAGTCTGTGTTTGTGTTACTGGGTGTCAGTGTATGTCTTTGTTACTTGGTGTAAGTGTGTGTCTTCGTTACTTGGTGTAAGTCTGTGTTTGTGTTACTGGGTATCAGTGTATGTCTTTGTTACTTCGTGTAAGTGTATGTCTTTGTTACTTGGTGTCAGTCTATGTCTGTGTTACTTGGTGTAAGTGTGTGTCTTCGTTACTTGGTGTCAGTGTATGTCTTTGTTACTTGGTGTAAGTCTGTGTTTGTGTTACTGGGCGTCAGTGCATGTCTTTGTTACTTGGTGTCAGTGTGTTTGTTTGTGTTACTGGGTGTCAGTGTGTGTCAGTGTTACTTGGTGTAAGTGTGTGTCTTTGTTACTTGGTGTCCGTGTGTGTCTTTGTTACTTGGTGTCAGTGTATGTCTTTGTTACTGGGTGTCAGTGTATGTCTGTGTCACTTGGTGTCAGTGTGTTTGTTTGTGTTACTGGGTGTCAGTGTGTGTCTGTGTTACTTGGTGTAAGTGTGTGTCTTTGTTACTTGGTGTCCGTGTGTGTCTTTGTTACTTGGTGTCAGTGTATGTCTTTGTTACTGGGTGTCAGTGTATGTCTTTGTTACTTGGTGTAAGTGTATGTCTGTGTTACTGGGTATCAGTGTCTGTCTTTGTTACTTGGTGTAAGTGTGTGTCTGTGTTACTGGGTATCAGTGTATGTCTTTGTTACTTGGTGTCAGTGTATGTCTGTGTTACTTGGTGTAAGTGTGTGTCTTTGTTACTTGGTGTCAGTGTATGTCTTTGTTACTTGGTGTCAGTGTGTGTCTGTGTCACTGAGTATCAGTGGATGTCTTTGTTACTTGGTGTCAGTGTATGTCTGTGTTACTTGGTGTAAGTGTGTGTCTTTGTGACTTGGTGTCAGTGTATGTCTTTGTTACTTGGTTTCAGTGTTTGTCTGAGTTACTTGGTGTAAGTGTGTGTGTTTGTTACTTGGTGTAAGTGTATGTCTTTGTTACTTGGTGTCAGTGTATGTCTGTGTTACTTGGTGTAAGTGTGTGCCTGTGTTACAGGGTATCAGTGTATGTCTTTGTTACTTGGTGTCAGTGTATGTCTGTGTTACTTGGTGTAAGTGTATGTCTTTGTTACTTGGTGTAAGTGTGTGTCTGTGTTACTGGGTGTCAGTGTGTGTCTGTGTTACTTGGTGTAAGTGTATTTCTTTGTTACTTGGTGTCAGTGTGCGTCTGTGTTACTGAGTATCAGTGTATGTCTTTGTTACTTGGTGTCAGTGTATGTCTGTGTTACTTGGTGTAAGTGTGTGTCTTTGTGACTTGGTGTCAGTGTATGTCTTTGTTACTTGGTGTAAGTGTGTGTCTGTGTTACTTGGTGTAAGTGTGTGTCTTTGTGACTTGGTGTCAGTGTGTGTCTGTGTTACTTGGTGTAAGTGTGTGTCTTTGTGACTTGGTGTCAGTGTATGTCTTTGTTACTTGGTGTAAGTGTGTGTCTGTGTTACTGAGTATCAGTGTATGTCTTTGTTACTTGGTTTCAGTGTATGTCTGGGTTACTTGGTGTAAGTGTGTGTGTTTGTTACTTGGTGTAAGTGTATGTCTTTGTTACTTGGCATCAGTGCATGTCTTTGTGACTTGGTTTCAGTGTTTGTCTGGGTTACTTGGTGTAAGTGTGAGTGTTTGTTACTTGGTGTAAGTGTATGTCTTTGTTACTTGGTGTCAGTGTATGTCTGTGTTACTTGGTGTAAGTGTGTGCCTGTATTACTGGGTATCAGTGTATGTCTTTGTTACTTGGTGTCAGTGTATGTCTATGTTACTTGGTGTAAGTGCGTGTCTGTGTTACTGGGTGTCAGTGTGTGTCTGTGTAACTTGGTGTCTGTGTGTGTCTTTGTTACTGGGTGTAAGTGTGTGACTGTGTTACTGGGTATCAGTGTATGTCTTTGTTACTTGGTGTCAGTGTATGTCTTTGTTACATGGTGTAAGTGTGTGTCTGTGTGACTGGGTATCAGTGTAGGTCTTTGTGACTAGGTGTCAGTGTGTGTCTTTGTGACTTGGTGTCAGTGTATGTCTTTGTTACATGGTGTAAGTGTGTGTCTGTGTTACTGGGTATCAGTGTATGTCTTTCTTGCTTGGTGTCAGTGTATGTCAAAATACTTGGTGTAAGTGTATGTCTTTGTTACTTGGTGTAATTGTCTGTCTTTGTTACTTGGTGTCAGTGTATGTCTGTGTTACTTGGTATAAGTGTGTGTCTTTGTTACTTGGTGTCAGTGTCTGTCTTTGTTACTTGGTGACAGTGTATGTCTTTGTTACTTGGTGTAAGTGTGTGTCTGTGTTACTGGGTATCAGTGTATGTCTGTGTTACTGGGGGTCAGCGTGTGTTTCTAACTGGGTGTCAGTGTGTGTGTTACTGGGTGTAAGTGTGTGTCTGTGTTACTTGGTGTCAGTGTATGTGTTTGTGACTTGGTGTCAGTGTATGTCTTTGTTACTTGGTGTCAGTGTTTGTGTTTGTGACTTGGTGTCAGTGTATGTCTTTGTTACTGGGTGTCAGTGTATGCCTTTGTTACTTGGTGTAAGTGTGTGTCTGTATTACTTGGTGTAAGTGTGTGTCTGTGTTACTGGGTGTCAGTGTATGTCTGTGTTACTTGGTGTAAGTGTGTGTTTTTTTACTTGGTGTAAGTGTATGCCTTTGTTACTTCGTGTCAGTGTATGTCTTTGTTACTTGGTGTCAGTGTATGTCTGTGTCACTTGGTGTCAGTGTGTTTGTTTGTGTTACTGGGTATCAGTGTATGACTTTGTGACTTGGTGTCAGTGTATGTCTTTGTTACTGGGTGTCAGTGTGTGTCTTTGTGACTTGGTGTTAGTGTATGTCTTTGTTACATGGTGTAAGTGTGTGTCTGTGTTACTGGGTATCAGTGTATGTCTTTGTTACTTGGTGTCAGTGTATGTCAAAATACTTGGTGTAAGTGTATGTCTTTGTTACTTGGTGTAATTGTCTGTCTTTGTTACTTGGTGTCAGTGTATGTCTGTGTTACTTGGTGTAAGTGTGTGTCTTTGTTACTTGGTGTCAGTGTATGTCTTTGTTACTTGGTGTCAGTGTATGCCTGTGCTACTGGGTATCAGTGTATGTCTTTGTTACTGGGGGTCAGTGTGTGTCTGTCTTACTGGGGGTCAGCGTGTGTTTCTAACTGGGTGTCAGTGTGTGTGTTACTGGGTGTAAGTGTGTGTCTGTGTGACTGGGTATCATTGTATGTCTTTGTTACTTGGTGTAAGTGTATGTCATTGTTACTTGGTGTCAGTGTATGTGTTTGTGACTTGGTGTCAGTGCATGTCTTTGTTACTGGGTGTAAGTGTCTGTCTTTGTTACTTGGTGTGAGTGTGTGTCTGTGTTACTGGGTATCAGTGTCTGTCTTTGTTACTTGGTGTAACTGTGTGTCTGTGTTACTGGGTATCAGTGTATGTCTTTGTTACTTGGTGTCAGTGTATGTCTGTGTTACTTGGTGTAAGTGTATGTCTTTGTTACTTGGTGTCAGTGTATGTCTTTGTTACTTGGTGTAAGTGTATGTCTTTGTTACTTGGTGTCAGTGTATGTCTTTGTTACTTGGTGTAAGTGTGTGTCTGTGTTACTGGGTATCAGTGTATGTCTGTGTTACTTGGTGTCAGTGTGTGTCTTTGTTACTTGGTGTCAGTGTATGTCTTTGTTACTGGGTGTCAGTGTGTGTCTTTGTGACTTGGTGTCAGTGTCTGTCTTTGTTACTTGGTGACAGTGTATGTCTTTGTTACTTGGTGTCAGTGTGTGTCTATGTTACTGGGTATCAGTGTATGTCTGTGTTACTGGGGGTCAGTGTGTGTCTGTGTTACTGGGGGTCAGCGTGTGTTTCTAACTGGGTGTCAGTGTGTGTGTTACTGGGTGTAAGTGTGTGTCTGTGTTACTTGGTGTCAGTGTATGTGTTTGTGACTTGGTGTCAGTGTATGTCTTTGTTACTTGGTGTCAGTGTATGTGTTTGTGACTTGGTGTCAGTGTATGTCTTTGTTACTGGGAGTCAGTGTATGCCTTTGTTACTTGGTGTAAGTGTGTGTCTGTGTTACTGGGTGTCAGTGTATGTCTTTGTTACTTGGTGTCAGTGTATGTGTTTGTGACTTGGTGTCAGTGTATGTCTTTGTTACTTGGTGTCAGTGTATGTGTTTGTGACTTGGTGTCAGTGTATGTCTTTGTTACTGGGTGTCAGTGTATGCCTTTGTTACTTGGTGTAAGTGTGTGTCTGTGTTACTTGGTGTAAGTGTGTGTCTTTGTTACTTGGTGTAAGTGTATGCCTTTGTTACTTCGTGTCAGTGTATGTCTTTGTTACTTGGTGTCAGTGTATGTCTGTGTCACTTGGTGTCAGTTTGTTTGTTTGTGTTACTGGGTATCAGTGTATGACTTTGTGACTTGGTGTCAGTGTATGTCTTTGTTACTGGGTGTCAGTGTGTGTCTTTGTGACTTGTTGTTAGTGTATGTCTTTGTTACATGGTGTAAGTGTGTGTCTGTGTTACTGGGTATCAGTGTATGTCTTTGTTACTTGGTGTCAGTGTATGTCAAAATGCTTGGTGTAAGTGTATGTCTTTGTTACTTGGTGTAATTGTCTGTCTTTGTTACTTGGTGTCAGTGTATGTCTGTGTTACTTGGTGTAAGTGTTTGTCTTTGTTACTTGGTGTCAGTGTATGTCTTTGTTACTTGGTGTCAGTGTATGCCTGTGTTACTGGGTATCAGTGTATGTCTTTGTTACTGGGGGTCAGTGTGTGTCTGTCTTACTGGGGGTCAGCGTGTGTTTCTAACTGGGTGTCAGTGTGTGTGTTACTGGGTGTAAGTGTGTGTCTGTGTTACTGGGTATCATTGTATGTCTTTGTTACTTGGTGTAAGTGTATGTCATTGTTACTTGGTGTCAGTGTATGTGTTTGTGACTTGGTGTCAGTGCATGTCTTTGTTACTGGGTGTAAGTGTCTGTCTTTGTTACTTGGTGTGAGTGTGTGTCTGTGTTACTGGGTATCAGTGTCTGTCTTTGTTACTTGGTGTAACTGTGTGTCTGTGTTACTGGGTATCAGTGTATGTCTTTGTTACTTGGTGTCAGTGTATGTCTGTGTTACTTGGTGTCAGTGTATGTCTTTGTTACTTGGTGTCAGTGTATGTCTTTGTTACTTGGTGTCAGTGTGTGTCTGTGTTACTGGGTATCAGTGTATGTCTGTGTTACTGTGGGTCAGTGTGTGTCTGTGTTACTGGGGGTCAGCGTGTGTTTCTAACTGGGTGTCAGTGTGTGTGTTACTTGGTGTAAGTGTGTGTCTGTGTTACTGGGTATCATTGTATGTCTTTGTTACTTGGTGTAAGTGTATCTCTTGGTTGCTTCGTGCAAGTGTGTGTCTGTGTTACTGGGTATCAGTGCATTTCTTTGTTACTTGGTGTCAGTGTATGTCTTTGTTACCTGGTGTCAGTGTATGTCTGTGTTACTTGGTGTAAGAGTGTGCCTGTGTTACTGGGTATCAGTGTATGTCTTTGTTACTTGGTGTCAGTGTATTTCTGTGTTACTTGGTGTCAGTGTGTTTGTTTGTGTTACTGGGAGTCAGTGTGTGTCTGTGTTACTTGGTGTAAGTGTCTGTCTTTGTTACTTCGTGTCCGTGTGTGTCTGTGTTACTGGGTGTCAGTCTATGTCTTTGTTACTGGGTGTCAGTGTATGTCTTTGTTACTTGGTGTAAGTGTATGTCTTTGTTACTGGGTGTCAGTGTATGTCTTTGTTGCTTCGTGTAAGTGTGTGTCTGTGTTACTGGGTATCAGTGCATTTCTTTGTTACTTGGTGTCAGTGTATGTCTTTGTTACCTGGTGTCAGTGTATGTCTGTGTTACTTGGTGTAAGAGTGTGCCTGTGTTACTGGGTATCAGTGTATGTCTTTGTTACTTGGTGTCAGTGTATTTCTGTGTTACTTGGTGTCAGTGTGTTTGTTTGTGTTACTGGGTGTCAGTGTGTGTCTGTGTTACTTGGTGTAAGTGTCTGTCTTTGTTACTTGGTGTCCGTGTGTGTCTGTGTTACTGGGTGTCAGTCTATGTCTTTGTTACTTGGTGTAAGTGTGTGTCTGTGTTACTGGGTATCAGTGTATGTGTTTGTGACTTGGTGTCAGTGTATGTCTTTGTTACTTGGTGTAAGTGTGTGTCTGTGTTACTTGGTGTAAGTGTGTGTCTGTGTTACTGGTTGTCAGTGTATGTCTTTGTTACTTGGTGTAAGTGTGTGTCAGTGTTACTTGGTGTAAGTGTGTGTCTGTGTTACTGGTTGTCAGTGTATGTCTTTGTTACTTGGTGTAAGTGTGTGTCTGTGTTACTTGGTGTAAGTGTGTGTCTGTGTTACTGGGTATCAGTGTATGTCTTTCTTACTTGGTGTCAGTGTATGTCAAAATACTTGGTGTAAGTGTATGTCTTTGTTACTTGGTGTAATTGTCTGTCTTTGTTACTTGGTGTCAGTGTATGTCTGTGTTACTTGGTATAAGTGTGTGTCTTTGTTACTTGGTGTCAGTGTCTGTCTTTGTTACTTGGTGACAGTGTATGTCTTTGTTACTTGGTGTAAGTGTGTGTCTGTGTTACTGGGTATCAGTGTATGTCTGTGTTACTGGGGGTCAGCGTGTGTTTCTAACTGGGTGTCAGTGTGTGTGTTACTGGGTGTAAGTGTGTGTCTGTGTTACTTGGTGTCAGTGTATGTGTTTGTGACTTGGTGTCAGTGTATGTCTTTGTTACTTGGTGTCAGTGTTTGTGTTTGTGACTTGGTGTCAGTGTATGTCTTTGTTACTGGGTGTCAGTGTATGCCTTTGTTACTTGGTGTAAGTGTGTGTCTGTATTACTTGGTGTAAGTGTGTGTCTGTGTTACTGGGTGTCAGTGTATGTCTGTGTTACTTGGTGTAAGTGTGTGTTTTTTTACTTGGTGTAAGTGTATGCCTTTGTTACTTCGTGTCAGTGTATGTCTTTGTTACTTGGTGTCAGTGTATGTCTGTGTCACTTGGTGTCAGTGTGTTTGTTTGTGTTACTGGGTATCAGTGTATGACTTTGTGACTTGGTGTCAGTGTATGTCTTTGTTACTGGGTGTCAGTGTGTGTCTTTGTGACTTGGTGTTAGTGTATGTCTTTGTTACATGGTGTATGTGTGTGTCTGTGTTACTGGGTATCAGTGTATGTCTTTGTTACTTGGTGTCAGTGTATGTCAAAATACTTGGTGTAAGTGTATGTCTTTGTTACTTGGTGTAATTGTCTGACTTTGTTACTTGGTGTCAGTGTATGTCTGTGTTACTTGGTGTAAGTGTGTGTCTTTGTTACTTGGTGTCAGTGTATGTCTTTGTTACTTGGTGTCAGTGTATGCCTGTGTTACTGGGTATCAGTGTATGTCTTTGTTACTGGGGGTCAGTGTGTGTCTGTCTTACTGGGGGTCAGCGTGTGTTTCTAACTGGGTGTCAGTGTGTGTGTTACTGGGTGTAATTGTGTGTCTGTGTGACTGGGTATCATTGTATGTCTTTGTTACTTGGTGTAAGTGTATGTCATTGTTACTTGGTGTCAGTGTATGTGTTTGTGACTTGGTGTCAGTGCATGTCTTTGTTACTGGGTGTAAGTGTCTGTCTTTGTTACTTGGTGTGAGTGTGTGTCTGTGTTACTGGGTATCAGTGTCTGTCTTTGTTACTTGGTGTAACTGTGTGTCTGTGTTACTGCGTATCAGTGTATGTCTTTGTTACTTGGTGTCAGTGTATGTCTGTGTTACTTGGTGTAAGTGTATGTCTTTGTTACTTGGTGTCAGTGTATGTCTTTGTTACTTGGTGTAAGTGTATGTCTTTGTTACTTGGTGTCAGTGTATGTCTTTGTTACTTGGTGTAAGTGTGTGTCTGTGTTACTGGGTATCAGTGTATGTCTGTGTTACTTGGTGTCAGTGTGTGTCTTTGTTACTTGGTGTCAGTGTATGTCTTTGTTACTGGGTGTCAGTGTGTGTCTTTGTGACTTGGTGTCAGTGTCTGTCTTTGTTACTTGGTGACAGTGTATGTCTTTGTTACTTGGTGTCAGTGTGTGTCTATGTTACTGGGTATCAGTGTATGTCTGTGTTACTGGGGGTCAGTGTGTGTCTGTGTTACTGGGGGTCAGCGTGTGTTTCTAACTGGGTGTCAGTGTGTGTGTTACTGGGTGTAAGTGTGTGTCTGTGTTACTTGGTGTCAGTGTATGTGTTTGTGACTTGGTGTCAGTGTATGTCTTTGTTACTTGGTGTCAGTGTATGTGTTTGTGACTTGGTGTCAGTGTATGTCTTTGTTACTTGGTGTCAGTGTATGTGTTTGTGACTTGGTGTCAGTGTATGTCTTTGTTACTGGGTGTCAGTGTATGCCTTTGTTACTTGGTGTAAGTGTGTGTCTGTGTTACTTGGTGTAAGTGTGTGTCTTTGTTACTTGGTGTAAGTGTATGCCTTTGTTACTTCGTGTCAGTGTATGTCTTTGTTACTTGGTGTCAGTGTATGTCTGTGTCACTTGATGTCAGTTTGTTTGTTTGTGTTACTGGGTATCAGTGTATGACTTTGTGACTTGGTGTCAGTGTATGTCTTTGTTACTGGGTGTCAGTGTGTGTCTTTGTGACTTGTTGTTAGTGTATGTCTTTGTTACATGGTGTAAGTGTGTGTCTGTGTTACTGGGTATCAGTGTATGTCTTTGTTACTTGGTGTCAGTGTATGTCAAAATACTTGGTGTAAGTGTATTTCTTTGTTACTTGGTGTAATTGTCTGTCTTTGTTACTTGGTGTCAGTGTATGTCTGTGTTACTTGGTGTAAGTGTTTGTCTTTGTTACTTGGTGTCAGTGTATGTCTTTGTTACTTGGTGTCAGTGTATGCCTGTGTTACTGGGTATCAGTGTATGTCTTTGTTACTGGGGGTCAGTGTGTGTCTGTCTTACTGGGGGTCAGCGTGTGTTTCTAACTGGGTGTCAGTGTGTGTGTTACTGGGTGTAAGTGTGTGTCTGTGTTACTGGGTATCATTGTATGTCTTTGTTACTTGGTGTAAGTGTATGTCATTGTTACTTGGTGTCAGTGTATGTGTTTGTGACTTGGTGTCAGTGCATGTCTTTGTTACTGGGTGTAAGTGTCTGTCTTTGTTACTTGGTGTGAGTGTGTGTCTGTGTTACTGGGTATCAGTGTCTGTCTTTGTTACTTGGTGTAACTGTGTGTCTGTGTTACTGGGTATCAGTGTATGTCTTTGTTACTTGGTGTCAGTGTATGTCTGTGTTACTTGGTGTAAGTGTATGTCTTTGTTACTTGGTGTCAGTGTATGTCTTTGTTACTTGGTGTAAGTGTGTGTCTGTGTTACTGGGTATCAGTGTATGTCTGTGTTACTGTGGGTCAGTGTGTGTCTGTGTTACTGGGGGTCAGCGTGTGTTTCTAACTGGGTGTCAGTGTGTGTGTTACTTGGTGTAAGTGTGTGTCTGTGTTACTGGGTATCATTGTATGTCTTTGTTACTTGGTGTAAGTGTATGTCTTGGTTGCTTCGTGCAAGTGTGTGTCTGTGTTACTGGGTATCAGTGCATTTCTTTGTTACTTGGTGTCAGTGTATGTCTTTGTTACCTGGTGTCAGTGTGTGTCTATGTTACTGGGTGTCAGTCTATGTCTTTGTTACTGGGTGTCAGTGTATGTCTTTGTTACTTGGTGTAAGTGTATGTCTTTGTTACTGGGTGTCAGTGTATGTCTTTGTTGCTTCGTGTAAGTGTGTGTCTGTGTTACTGGGTATCAGTGCATTTCTTTGTTACTTGGTGTCAGTGTATGTCTTTGTTACCTGGTGTCAGTGTATGTCTGTGTAACTTGGTGTAAGAGTGTGCCTGTGTTACTGGGTATCAGTGTATGTCTTTGTTACTTGGTGTCAGTGTATTTCTGTGTTACTTGGTGTCAGTGTGTTTGTTTGTGTTACTGGGTGTCAGTGTGTGTCTGTGTTACTTGGTGTAAGTGTCTGTCTTTGTTACTTGGTGTCCGTGTGTGTCTGTGTTACTGGGTGTCAGTCTATGTCTTTGTTACTTGGTGTAAGTGTGTGTCTGTGTTACTGGGTATCAGTGTCTGTCTTTGTTACTTTGTGACAGTGTATGTCTTTGTTACTTGGTGTTAGTGTGTGTCTGTGTTACTGGGTATCAGTGTATGTCTGTGTTACTGGGGGTCAGTGTGTGTCTGTGTTACTGGGGGTCAGTGTATGTGTTTGTGACTTGGTGTCAGTGTATGTCTTTGTTACTTGGTGTAAGTGTGTGTCTGTGTTACTTGGTGTAAGTGTGTGTCTGTGTTACTGGTTGTCAGTGTATGTCTTTGTTACTTGGTGTAAGTGTGTGTCTGTGTTATTGGTGTAAGTGTGTGTCTGTGTTACTGGTTGTCAGTGTATGTCTTTGTTACTTGGTGTAAGTGTGTGTCTGTGTTACTTGGTGTAAGTGTGTGTCTGTGTTACTGGTTGTCAGTGTATGTCTTTGTTACTTGGTGTGAGTGTGTGTCTTTGTTACTTGTTGTCAGTGTATGTCTTTGTTACTTGGTGTCAGTGTACGTCTTTGTGACTGGGTGTCAGTGTATGTCTTTGTGACTTGGTGTCAGTGTATGTCTTTGTTACTTGGTGTAAGTGTATGTCTTCATTACTTGGTGTCAGTGTGTGTCTGTCGGTGTATGTCTTTGTTACTTGGTGTCAGTGTGCGTCTGTTTGTGGTACTTGGTGTAAGTGTGTGTCTTTAGTTACTTGGTGTCCGTGTGTGTCTTTGTTACTGTGTACCAGTGTTTCTCTGTGTTACTGGGTGTCAGTGTGTGTTTGTTTGTGTTACTGGGTGTCAGTATTTAGTTTAGTTTAGAGATGCAGCACTTAAACAGGCCCTTCGGCCCACCGAGTCTGTGCCGACCATCAACCACCCATTTTTACTAATCCTACACTAATCCCGTATTCCTATCACATCCCCACCTGTCCCTATATATTTCCCTACCACCTACCTATACTAGGGGCAATTTATAATGGCCAATTAACCTAACAACCTGCAAGTCTTTGGCATGTGGGAGGAAACCGGAGCACCCGGAGGAAACCCACGAGACACAGGGAGAACTTGCAAACTCCGCACAGGCAGTATCCAGAATCGAACCCGGGTCCCTGGCGCTGTGAGGCTGCGGTGCAAACCACTGTGCCAATGTGCCCCCCACAGTGTGTGCCTGTGTTACAGGGTATCAGTGTATGTCTGTGTTACTTGGTGTAAGTGTGAGTCTTTGTTGCTTGGTGTCCGTGTGTGTCTTTGTTACTGGGTGTCAGTGTATGTCTTTGTTACTTGGTGTAAGTGTGTGTCTGTGTTACTGGGTATCAGTGTATGTCTTTGTTACTTGGTGTCAGTGTATGTCTGTGTTACTTGGTGTAAGTGTATGTCTTTGTTACTTGGTGTCAGTCTATGTCTGTGTTACTTGGTGTAAGTGTGTGTCTTTGTTACTTGGTGTCAGTGTATGTCTTTGTTACTTGGTGTAAGTCTGTGTTTGTGTTACTTGGTGTAAGTCTGTGTTTGTGTTACTTGGTGTAAGTGTGTGTCTTTTTTACTTGGTGTCAGTGTCTGTCTGTGTCACTTGGTGTCAGTGTGTTTGCTTGTGTTACTGGGTGTCAGTGTGTGTCTGTGTTACTTGGTGTAAGTGTGTGTCTTTGTTACTTGGTGTCCGTGTGTGTCTTTGTTACTGGGTGTCAGTGTATGTCTTTGTTACTTGGTGTCAGTGTATGTCTGTGTTACTTGGTGTAAGTGTATGTCTTTGTTACTTGGTGTCCGTGTGTGTCTTTGTTACTGGGTGTCAGTGTATGTCTTTGTTACTTGGTGTAAGTGTGTGTCTGTGTTACTGGGTATCAGTGTATGTCTTTGTTACTTGGTGTCAGTGTATGTCTGTGTTACTTGGTGTAAGTGTATGTCTTTGTTACTTGGTATAAGTGTGTGTCTTTGTTACTTGGTGTCAGTGTATGTCTTTGTTACTTGGTGAAAGTCTGTGTATGTGTTACTTGGTATAAGTGTGTGTCTTTGTTACTTGGTGTCAGTGTATGTCTTTGTTACTTGGTGAAAGTCTGTGTTTGTGTTACTTGGTGTAAGTCTGTGTTTGTGTTACTTGGTGTAAGTGTGTGTCTTTTTTACTTGGTGTCAGTGTCTGTCTGTCACTTGGTGTCAGTGTGTTTGCTTGTGTTACTGGGTGTCAGTGTGTGTCTGTGTTACTTGGTGTAAGTGTGTGTCTTTGTTACTTGGTGTCCGTGTGTGTCTTTGTTACTGGGTGTCAGTGTATGTCTTTGTTACTGGGTGTCAGTGTATGTTTTTGTTACTTGGTGTAAGTGTGTGTCTGTGTTACTGGGTATCAGTGTCTGTCTTTGTTACTTGGTGTAAGTGTGTGTCTGTGTTACTGGGTATCAGTGTCTGTCTTTGTTACTTGGTGTCAGTGTATGTCTGTGTTAATTGGTGTCAGTGTGTGTCTGTGTTACTGAGTATCAGTGTATGTCTTTGTTACTTGGTGTCAGTGTATGTCTGTGTTACTTGGTGTAAGTGTGTGTCTTTGTGACTTGGTGTCAGTGTATGTCTTTGTTACTTGGTGTAGGTGTGTGTCTGTGTTACTGAGTGTCAGTGTATGTCTTTGTTACTTGGTGTCAGTGTATGTCTTTGTTACTTGGTGTAATTGTCTGTCTTTGTTACTTGGTTTCAGTGCATGTCTGGGTTACTTGGTGTAAGTGTGTGTGTTTGTTACTTGGTGTAAGTGTATGTCTTTGTTACTTGGCGTCAGTGTATGTCTTTGTTACTTGGTGTCAGTGTGTGTCTTTGTTACTGGGTGTCAGTGTGTGTCTTTGTGACTTGGTGTCAGTGTATGGCTTTGTTACATGGTGTAAGTGTGTGTCTGTGTTACTGGGTATCAGTGTATGTCTTTGTTACTGGGTGTCAGTGTGTGTCTTTGTGACTTGGTGTCAGTGTATGTCTTTGTTACATGGTGTAAGTGTGTGTCTGTGTTACTGGGTATCAGAGTATGTCTTTGTTACTTGGTGTCAGTTTATGTCAAAATACTTGGTGTAAGTGTATGTCTTTGTTACTTGGTGTAATTGTCTGTCTTTGTTACTTGGTGTCAGTGTATGTCTGTGTTACTTGGTGTAAGTGTGTGTCTTTGTTACTTGGTGTCAGTGTATGTCTTTGTTACTGGGTGTCAGTGTGTGTCTTTGTGACTTGGTGTCAGTGTCTGTCTTTGTTACTTGGTGACAGTGTATGTCTTTGTTATTTGGTGTAAGTGTGTGTCTGTGTTACTGGGTATCAGTGTATGTCTGTGTTACTGGGGGTCAGTGTGTGTCTGTGTTACTGGGGGTCAGCGTGTGTTTCTAACTGGGTGTCAGTGTGTGTGTTACTGGGTGTAAGTGTGTGTCTGTGTTACTTGGTGTCAGTGTATGTGTTTGTGACTTGGTGTCAGTGTATGTCTTTGTTACTTGGTGTCAGTGTATGTGTTTGTGACTTGGTGTCAGTGTATGTCTTTGTTACTGGGTGTCAGTGTATGCCTTTGTTACTTGGTGTAAGTGTGTGTCTGTGTTACTTGGTGTAAGTGTGTGTCTGTGTTACTGGGTGTCAGTGTATGTCTGTGTTACTTGGTGTAAGTGTGTGTCTTTGTTACTTGGTGTAAGTGTATGCCTTTGTTACTTCGTGTCAGTGTATGTCTTTGTTACTTGGTGTCAGTGTATGTCTGTGTCACTTGGTGTCAGTGTGTTTGTTTGTGTTACTGGGTATCAGTGTATGACTTTGTGACTTGGTGTCAGTGTATGTCTTTGTTACTGGGTGTCAGTGTGTGTCTTTGTGACTTGTTGTTATTGTATGTCTTTGTTACATGGTGTCAGTGTGTGTCTGTGTTACTGGGTATCAGTGTATGTCTTTGTTACTTGGTGTCAGTGTATGTCAAAATACTTGGTGTAAGTGTATGTCTTTGTTACTTGGTGTAATTGTCTGTCTTTGTTACTTGGTGTCAGTGTATGTCTGTGTTACTTGGTGTAAGTGTGTGTCTTTGTTACTTGGTGTCAGTGTATGTCTTTGTTACTTGGTGTCAGTGTATGCCTGTGTTACTGGGTATCAGTGTATGTCTTTGTTACTGGGGGTCAGTGTGTGTCTGTCTTACTGGGGGTCAGCGTGTGTTTCTAACTGGGTGTCAGTGTGTGTGTTACTGGGTGTAAGTGTGTGTCTGTGTTACTGGGTATCATTGTATGTCTTTGTTACTTGGTGTAAGTGTATGTCATTGTTACTTGGTGTCAGTGTATGTGTTTGTGACTTGGTGTCAGTGCATGTCTTTGTTACTGGGTGTAAGTGTCTGTCTTTGTTACTTGGTGTGAGTGTGTGTCTGTGTTACTGGGTATCAGTGTCTGTCTTTGTTACTTGGTGTAACTGTGTGTCTGTGTTACTGGGTATCAGTGTATGTCTTTGTTACTTGGTGTCAGTGTATGTCTGTGTTACTTGGTGTAAGTGTATGTCTTTGTTACTTGGTGTCAGTGTATGTCTTTGTTACTTGGTGTAAGTGTATGTCTTTGTTACTTGGTGTCAGTGTATGTCTTTGTTACTGGGTGTCAGTGTGTGTCTTTGTGACTTGGTGTCAGTGTATGTCTTTGTTACTTGGTGTCAGTGTATGTCAAAATACTTGGTGTAAGTGCATGTCTTTGTTACTTGGTGTCAGTGTATGTCCGTGTTACTGGGTGTAAGTGTGTGTCTTTGTTACTTGGTGTCAGTGTATGTCTGTGTTACTTGGTGTCAGTGTATGCCTGTGTTACTGGGTATCAGTGTATGTCTTTGTTACTGGGGGTCAGTGTGTGTCTGTGTTACTGGGGGTCAGCGTGTGTTTCTAACTGGGTGTCAGTGTGTGTGTTACTGGGTGTAAGTGTGTGTCTGTGTTACTGGGTATCATTGTATATCTTTGTTACTTGGTGTAAGTGTATGTCATTGTTACTTGGTGTCAGTGTATGTGTTTGTGACTTGGTGTCAGTGCATGTCTTTGTTACTGGGTGTAAGTGTGTGTCTTTGTGACTTGGTGTAAGTGTGTGTCTGTGTTACTTGGTATCAGTGCATGTCTTTGTTACTTGGTGTCAGTGTATGTCAAAATACTTGGTGTAAGTGTATGTCTTTGTTACTTGGTGTAAGTGTGTGTCTTTGTTACTTGGTGTCCGTGTGTGTCTGTGTTACTGGGTGTCAGTGTATGGCATTGTTACTGGGTGTCAGTGTATGTCTTTGTTAATTGGTGTAAGTGTGTGTCTTTGTGACTTGGTGTCAGTGTATGTCTGTGTTACTGGGTATCAGTGTCTGTCTTTGTTACTTGGTGTCACTGTGTGTCTGTGTTACTGGGTATCAGTGTATGTCTTTGTTACTTGGTGTCAGTGTATGTCTTTGTTACTTGGTGTAAGTGTATGTCTTTGTTACTTGGTGACAGTGTATGTCTTTGTTACTTGGTGTAAGTGTGTGTCTTTGTTACTTGGTGTCAGTGTATGTCTGTGTTACTTGGTGTAAGTGTATGTCTTTGTTACTTGGTGACAGTGTATGTCTTTGTTACTTGGTGTAAGTGTGTGTCTGTGTTACTGGGTATCAGTGTATATCTGTGTTACTGGGGGTCAGCGTCTGTCTGTGTTACTGGGGGTCAGCGTGTGTTTCTAACTGGGTGTCAGTGTGTGTGTTACTGGGTGTAAGTGTGTGTCTGTGTTGCTTGGTGTCAGTGTATGTCTTTGTTACTTGGTGTCAGTGTGAGTCTGTGTTACTGGGTATCAGTGTATGACTTTGTTACTTGTTGTCAGTGTATGTCTTTGTTACTGGGTGTCAGTGTGTGTCTTTGTGACTTGGTGTCAGTGTATGTCTTTGTTACTTGGTGTCAGTGTATGTCAAAATACTTGGTGTAAGTGTATGTCTTTGTTACTTGGTGTAATTGTCTGTCTTTGTTACTTGGTGTCAGTGTATGTCCGTGTTACTTGGTCTAAGTGTGTGTCTTTGTTACCTGGTGTCAGTGTATGTCTTTGTTACTGGGGGTCAGTGTGTGTCTGTGTTACTGGGGGTCAGCGTGTGTTTCTAACTGGGTGTCAGTGTGTGTGTTACTGGGTGTAAGTGTGTGTCTGTGTTACTGGGAATCATTGTATGTCTTTGTTACTTGGTGTAAGTGTATGTCATTGTTACTTGGTGTCAGTGTATGTGTTTGTGACTTGGTGTCAGTGCATGTCTTTGTTACTGGGTGTAAGTGTGTGTCTTTGTGACTTGGTGTAGGTGTGTGTCTGTGTTACTGGGTATCAGTGCATGTCTTTGTTACTTGGTGTCAGTGTATGGCAAAATACTTGGTGTAAGTGTATGTCTTTGTTACTTGGTGTAATTGTCTGTCTTTGTTACTTGGTGTCAGTGTATGTCTGTGTTACTTGGTGTAAGTGTGTGTCTTTGTTACTTGGTGTCAGTGTATGTCTTTGTTACTTGGTGTCAGTGTATTCCTGTGTTACTGGGTATCAGTGTATGTCTTTGTTACTGGGGGTCAGTGTGTGTCTGTGTTACTGGGGGTCAGCGTGTGTTTCTAACTGGGTGTCAGTGTGTGTGTTACTGGGTGTAAGTGTGTGTCTGTGTTACTGGGTATCATTGTATGTCTTTGTTACTAGGTGTAAGTGTATGTCATTGTTACTTGGTGTCAGTGCATGTGTTTGTGACTTGGTGTCAGTGTATGTCTTTGTTACTGGGTGTAAGTGTGTGTCTGTGTTACTTGGTGTAAGTGTGTGTCTTTGTTACTGGGTGTAAGTGTGTGTCTTTGTTACTTGGTGTAAGTGTGTGTCTGTGTTACTGGGTATCAGTGTCTGTCTTTGTTACTTGGTGTCACTGTGTGTCTGTGTTACTGGGTATCAGTGTATGTCTTTGTTACTTGGTGTAAGTGTATGTCTGTGTTACTTGGTGTAAGTGTGTGTCTTTGTTACTTGGTGTCAGTGCATGTCGTTGTTACTTGGAGTCAGTGTATGTCTGTGTTACTTGGTGTAAGTGTATGTCTTTGTTACTTGGTGTCAGTGTATGTCTGTGTTACTTGGTGTAAGTGTATGTCTTTGTTACTTGGTGACAGTGTATGTCTTTGTTACTTGGTGTAAGTGTGTGTCTGTTTTACTGGGTATCAGTGTATATCTGTGTTACTGGGGGTCAGCGTGTGTCTGTGTTACTGGGGGTCAGCGTGTGTTTCTAACTGGGTGTCAGTGTGTGTGTTACTGGGTGTAAGTGTGTGTCTGTGTTGCTTGGTGTCAGTGTATGTCTTTGTTACTTGGTGTCAGTGTATGTGTTTGTGACTTGGTGTCAGTGTATGTCTTTGTTACTGGGTGTCAGTGTATGTCTTTGTTACTTGGTGTAAGTGTGTGTCTGTGTTACTTGGTGTAAGTGTGTGTCTGTGTGACTGGGTGTCAGTGTATGTGTTTGTGACTTGGTGTCAGTGTATGTCTTTGTTACTTAGTGTAAGTGTATGTCTTCGTTACTTGGTGTCAGTGTGTGTCTGTCGGTGGATGTCTTTGTTACTTGGTGTCAGTCTGCGTCTGTTTGTGGTACTTGGTGTAAGTGTGTGTCTTTAGTTACTTGGTGTCCGTGTGTGTCTTTGTTACTGTGTACCAGTGTTTCTCTGTGTTACTGGGTGTCAGTGTGTGTTTGTTTGTGTTACTGGTTGTCATTATTTAGTTTAGTTTAGAGATGCAGCACTTAAACAGGCCCTTCGGCCCACCAAGTCTGTGCCGACCATCAACCACCCATTTTTACTAATCCTACACTAATCCCGTATTCCTATCACATCCTTACCTGTCCCTATATATTTCCCTACCACCTACCTATACTAGGGGCAATTTATAATGGCCAATTAACCTGACAACCTGCAAGTCTTTGGCATGTGGGAGGAAACCGGAGCACCCGGAGGAAACCCACGCAGATACAGGGAGAACTTGCAAACTCCGCACAGGCAGTATCCAGAATCGAACCCGGGTCCCTGGCGCTGTGAGGCTGCGGTGCAAACCACTGTGCCAATGTGCCCCCCCAGTGTGCGCCTGTGTTACAGGGTATCAGTGTATGTCTTTGTTACTTGGTGTCAGAGTGTTAGTTTGTGTTACTGGGTGTCAGTGTGTGTCTGTGTTACTTGGTGTAAGTGTGTGTCTTTGTTACTTGGTGTCCGTGTGTGTCTGTGTTACTGGGTGTCAGTGTATGGCATTGTTACTGGGTGTCAGTGTATGTCTTTGTTACTTGGTGTAAGTGCGTGTCTGTGTTACTGGGTTTCAGTGTCTGTCTTTGTTACTTGGTGTAAGCGTGTGTCTGTGTTACTGGGTATCAGTGTATGTCTTTGTTACTTGGTGTCAGTGGATGTCTGTGTTACTTGGTGTAAGTGTATGTCTTTGTTACTTGGTGTCAGTCTATGTTTGTGTTACTTGGTGTAAGTGTGTGTCTGTGTTAGTTGGTGTCAGTGTATGTCTTTGTTACTTGGTGTCAGTGTATGTCTGTGTCACTTGGTGTCAGTGTGTTTGTTTGTGTTATTGGGTGTCAGTGTGTGTCTGTGTTACTAGGTGTAAGTGTGTGTCTTTGTTACTTGGTGTCCGTGTGTGACTTTGTTACTGGGTGTCAGTGTATGTCTTTGTTACTGGGTGTCAGTGTATGTCTTTGTTACTTGGCGTAAGTGTGTGTCTGTGTTACTGGGTATCAGTGTCTGTCTTTGTTACTTGGTGTAAGTGTATGTCTTTGTTACTTGGTGTCAGTGTATGTCTGTGTTACTTGGTGTAAGTGTGTGTCTTTGTGACTTGGTGTCAGTGTATGTCTTTGTTACTTGGTGTAAGTGTGTGTCTGTGTTACTGAGTATCAGTGTATGTCTTCGTTACTTGGTGTCAGTGTATGTCAAAATACTTGGTGTAAGTGTATGTCTTTGTTACTTGGTGTAATTGTCTGTCTTTATTACTTGGTTTCAGTGTATGTCTGGGTTACTTGGTGTAAGTGTGTGTGTTTGTTACTTGGTGTAAGTGTATGTCTTTGTTACTTGGTGTCAGTGTATGTCTTTGTTACTTGGTTTCAGTGTCTGTCTGGGTTACTTGGTGTAAGTGTGTGTGTTTGTTACTTGGTGTAAGTGTATGTCTTTGTTACTTGGTGTCAGTGTATGTCTGTGTTACTTGATGTAAGTGTGTGCCTGTGTTACTGGGTATCAGTGTGTGTCTGTGTTACTTGGTGCAAGTGTGTGTCTATGTTACTGGGTGTCAGTGTGTGTCTGTGTTACTTGGTGTAAGTGTGTGTCTTTGTTACTTGGTGTCTGTGTGTGTCTGTGTTACTGGGTGTCAGTGTATGTCTTTGTTACTGGGTGTCAGTGTATGTCTTTGTTACTTGGTGTAAGTGTGTGTCTGTGTTACTGGGTATCAGTGTATGTCAAAATACTTGGTGTAAGTGTATGTCTTTGTTACTTGGTGTCAGTGTATGTCTGTGTTACTTGGTGTAAGTGTGTGTCTGTGTTACTGGGTGTCAGTGTGTGTCTGTGTTACTTGGTGTAAGTGTGTGTCTTTGTTACTTGGTGTCTGTGTGTGTCTGTGTTACTGGGTGTCAGTGTGTGTCTGTGTTACTTGGTGTAAGTGTATGTCTTTGTTACTTGGTGTCAGTGTATGTCTATGTTACTTGGTGTAAGTGTGTGTCTTTGTTACTTGGTGTCTGTGTCTGTCTGTGTTACTGGGTGTCAGTGTATGTCTTTGTTACTGGGTGTAAGTGTGTGTCTGTGTTACTGGGTATCAGTGTATGTCAAAATACTTGGTGTAAGTGTATGTCTTTGTTACTTGGTGTCAGTGTATGTCTGTGTTACTTGGTGTAAGTGTGTGTCTTTGTTACTTGGTGTAAGTGTATGCTTTTGTTCCTTCGTGTCAGTGTATGTCTTTGTGACTTGGTATCAGTGTATGGCTGTGTTACTGGGTATCAGTGTATGATTTTGTGACTTGGTGTCAGTGTCTGTCTTTGTTACTGGGTGTCAGTGTGTGTCTTTGTGACTTGGTGTCAGTGTATGTCTTTGTTACATGGTGTAAGTGTGTGTCTGTGTTACTGGGTATCAGTGTATGTATTTGTTACTTGGTGTCAGTGTATGTCTGTGTTACTTGGTGCAAGTGTGTGTCTTTGTTACTTGGTGTCAGTGTATGTCTTTGTTACTTGGTGTCAGTGTATGCCTGTGTTACTGGGTATCAGTGTATGTCTTTGTTACTGGGGGTCAGTGTGTGTTTGTGTTACTGGGGGTCAGCGTGTGTTTCTAACTGGGTGTCAGTGTCCGTGTTACTGGGTATCAGTGCATTTCTTTGTTACTTGGTGTCAGTGTATGTCTGTGTTACTTGGTGCAAGTGTGTGTCTTTGTTACTTGGTGTAAGCGTATGTCTTTGTTACTTGGTGTCAGTATATGTCTTTGTTCCTTGGTGTCAGTGCATGTCTGTGTAACTTGGTGTAAGAGTGTGCCTGTGTTACTGGGTATCAGTGTATGTCTTTGTTACTTGGTGTCAGTGTATTTCTGCGTTACTTGGTGTCAGTGTGTTTGTTTGTGTTGCTGGGTGTCAGTGTGTGTCTGTGTTACTTGGTGTAAGTGTCTGTCTTTGTGACTTGGTGTCCGTGTGTGTCTGTGTTACTGGGTGTCAGTGTATGTCTTTGTTACTGGGTGTCAGTGTCTGTCTTTGTTACTTGGTGTAAGTGTGTGTCTGTGTTACTGGGTATCAGTGTGTGTCTTTGTTACTTGGTGTAAGTGTGTGTCTGTGTTACTGGGTATCAGTGTATGTCTTTGTTACTGTGTGTCAGTGTATGTCTTTGTTACTTGGTGTAATTCTGTGTCTGTGTTACTGGGTATCGGTGTATGTCTTTGTTTGTTGGTGTCAGTGTATGTCTTTGTTGCTTGGTGTCAGTCTATGTCTGTGTTACTTGACGTAAGTGTGTGTCTTTGTTAATTGGTGTCAGTGTATGTCTTTGTTACTTGGTGTAAGTCTGTGTTTGTGATACTTGGTGTAAGTGTGCGTCTGTGTTAGTTGGTGTCAGTGTATGTCTTTGTTACTTCGTGTCAGTGTGTGTCTTTGTTACTGGGTGTCAGTGTATGTCTTTGTTACTTGGTGTAAGTGTGTGTCTTTGTTACTTGGTGTCCGTGTGTGTCTTTGTTACTGGGTGTCAGTGTATGTCTTTGTTACTGGGTGTCAGTGTATGTCTTTGTTACTTGGTGTAAGTGTGTGTCTGTGTTACTGGGTATCAGTGTTGGTCTTTGTTACTTGGTGTAAGTGTGTAGCTGTGTTACTGGGTATCAGTGTATGTCTTTGTTACTTGGTGTCAGTGTATGTCTGTGTAACTTGGTGTAAGTGTGTGTCTGTGTAACTGGGGATCAGTGTATGTCTTTGTGACCTGGTGTCAGTGTATGTCTTTGTTACTGGGAGTCAGTGTGTTTCTTTGTGACTTGGTGTCAGTGTATGTCTTTGTTACTTGGTGTAAGTGTGTGTCTGTGTTACTGAGTATCAGTGTATGTCTTTGTTACTTGGTGTCAGTGTATGTCAAAATACTTGGTGTAAGTGGATGTCTTTGTTACTTGGTGTAATTGTCTGTCTTTGTTACTTGGTTTCAGTGTATGTCTGGGTTACTTGGTGTAAGTGTGTGTGTTTGTTACTTGGTGTAAGTGTATGTCTTTGTTACTTGGTGTCAGTGTATGTCTGTGTTACTTGGTGTAAGAGTGTGCCTGTGTTACTGGGTATCAGTGTATGTCTTTGTTACTTGGTGTCAGTGTATTTCTGTGTTACTTGGTGTCAGTGTGTTTGTTTGTGTTACTGGGTGTCAGTGTGTGTCTGTGTTACTTGGTGTCAGTGTCTGTCTTTGTTACTTGGTGTCCGTGTGTGTCTGTGTTACTGGGTATCAGTGTATGTCTTTGTTACTTGGTGTCAGTGTATGTCAAAATACTTGGTGTAAGTGGATGTCTTTGTTACTTGGTGTCCGTGTGTGTCTGTGTTACTGAGTATCAGTGTATGTCTTTGTTACTTGGTGTCAGTGTATGTCAAAATACTTGGTGTAAGTGGATGTCTGTGTTACTTGGTGTAAGTGTGTGTCTGTGTTACTGGGTGTCAGTGTGTGTCTGTGTTACTTGGTGTAAGTGTGTGTCTTTGTTACTTGGTGTCTGTGTGTGTCTGTGTTACTGGGTGTCAGTGTGTGTCTGTGTTACTTGGTGTAAGTGTATGTCTTTGTTACTTGGTGTCAGTGTATGTCTATGTTACTTGGTGTAAGTGTGTGTCTTTGTTACTTGGTGTCTGTGTGTGTCTGTGTTACTGGGTGTCAGTGTATGTCTTTGTTACTGGGTGTAAGTGTGTGTCTGTGTTACTGGGTATCAGTGTATGTCAAAATACTTGGTGTAAGTGTATGTCTTTGTTACTTGGTGTCAGTGTATGTCTGTGTTACTTGGTGTAAGTGTGTGTCTTTGTTACTTGGTGTAAGTGTATGCTTTTGTTCCTTCGTGTCAGTGTATGTCTTTGTGACTTGGTATCAGTGTATGGCTGTGTTACTGGGTATCAGTGTATGATTTTGTGACTTGGTGTCAGTGTATGTCTTTGTTACTGGGTGTCAGTGTGTGTCTTTGTGACTTGGTGTCAGTGTATGTCTTTGTTACATGGTGTAAGTGTGTGTCTGTGTTACTGGGTATCAGTGTATGTATTTGTTACTTGGTGTCAGTGTATGTCAAAATACTTGGTGTAAGTGTATGTCTTTGTTACTTGGTGTCAGTGTATGTCTGTGTTACTTGGTGCAAGTGTGTGTCTTTGTTACTTGGTGTCAGTGTATGTCTTTGTTACTTGGTGTCAGTGTATGCCTGTGTTACTGGGTATCAGTGTATGTCTTTGTTATTGGGGGTCAGTGTGTGTTTGTGTTACTGGGGGTCAGCGTGTGTTTCTAACTGGGTGTCAGTGTCCGTGTTACTGGGTATCAGTGCATTTCTTTGTTACTTGGTGTCAGTGTATGTCTGTGTTACTTGGTGCAAGTGTGTGTCTTTGTTACTTGGTGTAAGCGTATGTCTTTGTTACTTGGTGTCAGTATATGTCTTTGTTCCTTGGTGTCAGTGCATGTCTGTGTAACTTGGTGTAAGAGTGTGCCTGTGTTACTGGGTATCAGTGTATGTCTTTGTTACTTGGTGTCAGTGTATTTCTGCGTTACTTGGTGTCAGTGTGTTTGTTTGTGTTACTGGGTGTCAGTGTGTGTCTGTGTTACTTGGTGTAAGTGTCTGTCTTTGTGACTTGGTGTCCGTGTGTGTCTGTGTTACTGGGTGTCAGTGTATGTCTTTGTTACTGGGTGTCAGTGTCTGTCTTTGTTACTTGGTGTAAGTGTGTGTCTGTGTTACTGGGTATCAGTGTGTGTCTTTGTTACTTGGTGTAAGTGTGTGTCTGTGTTACTGGGTATCAGTGTATGTCTTTGTTACTGTGTGTCAGTGTATGTCTTTGTTACTTGGTGTAATTCTGTGTCTGTGTTACTGGGTATCGGTGTATGTCTTTGTTTGTTGGTGTCAGTGTATGTCTTTGTTGCTTGGTGTCAGTCTATGTCTGTGTTACTTGACGGAAGTGTGTGTCTTTGTTAATTGGTGTCAGTGTATGTCTTTGTTACTTGGTGTAAGTCTGTGTTTGTGTTACTTGGTGTAAGTGTGTGTCTGTGTTAGTTGGTGTCAGTGTATGTCTTTGTTACTTCGTGTCAGTGTGTGTCTTTGTTACTGGGTGTCAGTGTATGTCTTTGTTACTTGGTGTAAGTGTGTGTCTTTGTTACTTGGTGTCCGTGTGTGTCTTTGTTACTGGGTGTCAGTGTATGTCTTTGTTACTGGGTGTCAGTGTATGTCTTTGTCACTTGGTGTAAGTGTGTGTCTGTGTTACTGGGTATCAGTGTTGGTCTTTGTTACTTGGTGTAAGTGTGTAGCTGTGTTACTGGGTATCAGTGTATGTCTTTGTTACTTGGTGTCAGTGTATGTCTGTGTAACTTGGTGTAAGTGTGTGTCTGTGTAACTGGGGATCAGTGTATGTCTTTGTGACCTGGTGTCAGTGTATGTCTTTGTTACTGGGAGTCAGTGTGTTTCTTTGTGACTTGGTGTCAGTGTATGTCTTTGTTACTTGGTGTAAGTGTGTGTCTGTGTTACTGAGTATCAGTGTATGTCTTTGTTACTTGGTGTCAGTGTATGTCAAAATACTTGGTGTAAGTGGATGTCTTTGTTACTTGGTGTAATTGTCTGTCTTTGTTACTTGGTTTCAGTGTATGTCTGGGTTACTTGGTGTAAGTGTGTGTGTTTGTTACTTGGTGTAAGTGTATGTCTCTGTTACTTGGTGTCAGTGTATGTCTGTGTTACTTGGTGTAAGAGTGTGCCTGTGTTACTGGGTATCAGTGTATGTCTTTGTTACTTGGTGTCAGTGTATTTCTGTGTTACTTGGTGTCAGTGTGTTTGTTTGTGTTACTGGGTGTCAGTGTGTGTCTGTGTTACTTGGTGTCAGTGTCTGTCTTTGTTACTTGGTGTCCGTGTGTGTCTGTGTTACTGGGTATCAGTGTATGTCTTTGTTACTTGGTGTCAGTGTATGTCAAAATACTTGGTGTAAGTGGATGTCTTTGTTACTTGGTGTCCGTGTGTGTCTGTGTTACTGAGTATCAGTGTATGTCTTTGTTACTTGGTGTCAGTGTATGTCAAAATACTTGGTGTAAGTGGATGTCTTTGTTACTTGGTGTAAGTGTCTGTCTTTGTTACTTGGTGTCCGTGTGTGTCTGTGTTACTGGGTATCAGTGTATGTCTGGGAAACTTGGTGTAAGTGTGTGTGTTTGTTACTTGGTGTAAGTGTATGTCTTTGTTACTTGGTGCAAGTGTGTGTCTTTGTTACTTGGTGTAAGCGTATGTCTTTGTTACTTGGTGTCAGTATATGTCTTTGTTCCTTGGTGTCAGTGCATGTCTGTGTAACTTGGTGTAAGAGTGTGCCTGTGTTACTGGGTATCAGTGTATGTCTTTGTTACTTGGTGTCAGTGTATTTCTGCGTTACTTGGTGTCAGTGTGTTTGTTTGTGTTACTGGGTGTCAGTGTGTGTCTGTGTTACTTGGTGTAAGTGTCTGTCTTTGTGACTTGGTGTCCGTGTGTGTCTGTGTTACTGGGTGTCAGTGTATGTCTTTGTTACTGGGTGTCAGTGTCTGTCTTTGTTACTTGGTGTAAGTGTGTGTCTGTGTTACTGGGTATCAGTGTGTGTCTTTGTTACTTGGTGTAAGTGTGTGTCTGTGTTACTGGGTATCAGTGTATGTCTTTGTTACTGTGTGTCAGTGTATGTCTTTGTTACTTGGTGTAATTCTGTGTCTGTGTTACTGGGTATCGGTGTATGTCTTTGTTTGTTGGTGTCAGTGTATGTCTTTGTTGCTTGGTGTCAGTCTATGTCTGTGTTACTTGACGTAAGTGTGTGTCTTTGTTAATTGGTGTCAGTGTATGTCTTTGTTACTTGGTGTAAGTCTGTGTTTGTGATACTTGGTGTAAGTGTGTGTCTGTGTTAGTTGGTGTCAGTGTATGTCTTTGTTACTTCGTGTCAGTGTGTGTCTTTGTTACTGGGTGTCAGTGTATGTCTTTGTTACTTGGTGTAAGTGTGTGTCTTTGTTACTTGGTGTCCGTGTGTGTCTTTGTTACTGGGTGTCAGTGTATGTCTTTGTTACTGGGTGTCAGTGTATGTCTTTGTTACTTGGTGTAAGTGTGTGTCTGTGTTACTGGGTATCAGTGTTGGTCTTTGTTACTTGGTGTAAGTGTGTAGCTGTGTTACTGGGTATCAGTGTATGTCTTTGTTACTTGGTGTCAGTGTATGTCTGTGTAACTTGGTGTAAGTGTGTGTCTGTGTAACTGGGGATCAGTGTATGTCTTTGTGACCTGGTGTCAGTGTATGTCTTTGTTACTGGGAGTCAGTGTGTTTCTTTGTGACTTGGTGTCAGTGTATGTCTTTGTTACTTGGTGTAAGTGTGTGTCTGTGTTACTGAGTATCAGTGTATGTCTTTGTTACTTGGTGTCAGTGTATGTCAAAATACTTGGTGTAAGTGGATGTCTTTGTTACTTGGTGTAATTGTCTGTCTTTGTTACTTGGTTTCAGTGTATGTCTGGGTTACTTGGTGTAAGTGTGTGTGTTTGTTACTTGGTGTAAGTGTATGTCTTTGTTACTTGGTGTCAGTGTATGTCTGTGTTACTTGGTGTAAGAGTGTGCCTGTGTTACTGGGTATCAGTGTATGTCTTTGTTACTTGGTGTCAGTGTATTTCTGTGTTACTTGGTGTCAGTGTGTTTGTTTGTGTTACTGGGTGTCAGTGTGTGTCTGTGTTACTTGGTGTCAGTGTCTGTCTTTGTTACTTGGTGTCCGTGTGTGTCTGTGTTACTGGGTATCAGTGTATGTCTTTGTTACTTGGTGTCAGTGTATGTCAAAATACTTGGTGTAAGTGGATGTCTTTGTTACTTGGTGTCCGTGTGTGTCTGTGTTACTGAGTATCAGTGTATGTCTTTGTTACTTGGTGTCAGTGTATGTCAAAATACTTGGTGTAAGTGGATGTCTGTGTTACTTGGTGTAAGTGTGTGTCTGTGTTACTGGGTGTCAGTGTGTGTCTGTGTTACTTGGTGTAAGTGTGTGTCTTTGTTACTTGGTGTCTGTGTGTGTCTGTGTTACTGGGTGTCAGTGTGTGTCTGTGTTACTTGGTGTAAGTGTATGTCTTTGTTACTTGGTGTCAGTGTATGTCTATGTTACTTGGTGTAAGTGTGTGTCTTTGTTACTTGGTGTCTGTGTGTGTCTGTGTTACTGGGTGTCAGTGTATGTCTTTGTTACTGGGTGTAAGTGTGTGTCTGTGTTACTGGGTATCAGTGTATGTCAAAATACTTGGTGTAAGTGTATGTCTTTGTTACTTGGTGTCAGTGTATGTCTGTGTTACTTGGTGTAAGTGTGTGTCTTTGTTACTTGGTGTAAGTGTATGCTTTTGTTCCTTCGTGTCAGTGTATGTCTTTGTGACTTGGTATCAGTGTATGGCTGTGTTACTGGGTATCAGTGTATGATTTTGTGACTTGGTGTCAGTGTATGTCTTTGTTACTGGGTGTCAGTGTGTGTCTTTGTGACTTGGTGTCAGTGTATGTCTTTGTTACATGGTGTAAGTGTGTGTCTGTGTTACTGGGTATCAGTGTATGTATTTGTTACTTGGTGTCAGTGTATGTCAAAATACTTGGTGTAAGTGTATGTCTTTGTTACTTGGTGTCAGTGTATGTCTGTGTTACTTGGTGCAAGTGTGTGTCTTTGTTACTTGGTGTCAGTGTATGTCTTTGTTACTTGGTGTCAGTGTATGCCTGTGTTACTGGGTATCAGTGTATGTCTTTGTTATTGGGGGTCAGTGTGTGTTTGTGTTACTGGGGGTCAGCGTGTGTTTCTAACTGGGTGTCAGTGTCCGTGTTACTGGGTATCAGTGCATTTCTTTGTTACTTGGTGTCAGTGTATGTCTGTGTTACTTGGTGCAAGTGTGTGTCTTTGTTACTTGGTGTAAGCGTATGTCTTTGTTACTTGGTGTCAGTATATGTCTTTGTTCCTTGGTGTCAGTGCATGTCTGTGTAACTTGGTGTAAGAGTGTGCCTGTGTTACTGGGTATCAGTGTATGTCTTTGTTACTTGGTGTCAGTGTATTTCTGCGTTACTTGGTGTCAGTGTGTTTGTTTGTGTTACTGGGTGTCAGTGTGTGTCTGTGTTACTTGGTGTAAGTGTCTGTCTTTGTGACTTGGTGTCCGTGTGTGTCTGTGTTACTGGGTGTCAGTGTATGTCTTTGTTACTGGGTGTCAGTGTCTGTCTTTGTTACTTGGTGTAAGTGTGTGTCTGTGTTACTGGGTATCAGTGTGTGTCTTTGTTACTTGGTGTAAGTGTGTGTCTGTGTTACTGGGTATCAGTGTATGTCTTTGTTACTGTGTGTCAGTGTATGTCTTTGTTACTTTGTGTAATTCTGTGTCTGTGTTACTGGGTATCAGTGTATGTCTTTGTTTGTTGGTGTCAGTGTATGTCTTTGTTGCTTGGTGTCAGTCTATGTCTGTGTTACTTGACGGAAGTGTGTGTCTTTGTTAATTGGTGTCAGTGTATGTCTTTGTTACTTGGTGTAAGTCTGTGTTTGTGTTACTTGGTGTAAGTGTGTGTCTGTGTTAGTTGGTGTCAGTGTATGTCTTTGTTACTTCGTGTCAGTGTGTGTCTTTGTTACTGGGTGTCAGTGTATGTCTTTGTTACTTGGTGTAAGTGTGTGTCTTTGTTACTTGGTGTCCGTGTGTGTCTTTGTTACTGGGTGTCAGTGTATGTCTTTGTTACTGGGTGTCAGTGTATGTCTTTGTCACTTGGTGTAAGTGTGTGTCTGTGTTACTGGGTATCAGTGTTGGTCTTTGTTACTTGGTGTAAGTGTGTAGCTGTGTTACTGGGTATCAGTGTATGTCTTTGTTACTTGGTGTCAGTGTATGTCTGTGTAACTTGGTGTAAGTGTGTGTCTGTGTAACTGGGGATCAGTGTATGTCTTTGTGACCTGGTGTCAGTGTATGTCTTTGTTACTGGGAGTCAGTGTGTTTCTTTGTGACTTGGTGTCAGTGTATGTCTTTGTTACTTGGTGTAAGTGTGTGTCTGTGTTACTGAGTATCAGTGTATGTCTTTGTTACTTGGTGTCAGTGTATGTCAAAATACTTGGTGTAAGTGGATGTCTTTGTTACTTGGTGTAATTGTCTGTCTTTGTTACTTGGTTTCAGTGTATGTCTGGGTTACTTGGTGTAAGTGTGTGTGTTTGTTACTTGGTGTAAGTGTATGTCTCTGTTACTTGGTGTCAGTGTATGTCTGTGTTACTTGGTGTAAGAGTGTGCCTGTGTTACTGGGTATCAGTGTATGTCTTTGTTACTTGGTGTCAGTGTATTTCTGTGTTACTTGGTGTCAGTGTGTTTGTTTGTGTTACTGGGTGTCAGTGTGTGTCTGTGTTACTTGGTGTCAGTGTCTGTCTTTGTTACTTGGTGTCCGTGTGTGTCTGTGTTACTGGGTATCAGTGTATGTCTTTGTTACTTGGTGTCAGTGTATGTCAAAATACTTGGTGTAAGTGGATGTCTTTGTTACTTGGTGTCCGTGTGTGTCTGTGTTACTGAGTATCAGTGTATGTCTTTGTTACTTGGTGTCAGTGTATGTCAAAATACTTGGTGTAAGTGGATGTCTTTGTTACTTGGTGTAAGTGTCTGTCTTTGTTACTTGGTGTCCGTGTGTGTCTGTGTTACTGGGTATCAGTGTATGTCTGGGAAACTTGGTGTAAGTGTGTGTGTTTGTTACTTGGTGTAAGTGTATGTCTTTGTTACTTGGTGCAAGTGTGTGTCTTTGTTACTTGGTGTAAGCGTATGTCTTTGTTACTTGGTGTCAGTATATGTCTTTGTTCCTTGGTGTCAGTGCATGTCTGTGTAACTTGGTGTAAGAGTGTGCCTGTGTTACTGGGTATCAGTGTATGTCTTTGTTACTTGGTGTCAGTGTATTTCTGCGTTACTTGGTGTCAGTGTGTTTGTTTGTGTTACTGGGTGTCAGTGTGTGTCTGTGTTACTTGGTGTAAGTGTCTGTCTTTGTGACTTGGTGTCCGTGTGTGTCTGTGTTACTGGGTGTCAGTGTATGTCTTTGTTACTGGGTGTCAGTGTCTGTCTTTGTTACTTGGTGTAAGTGTGTGTCTGTGTTACTGGGTATCAGTGTGTGTCTTTGTTACTTGGTGTAAGTGTGTGTCTGTGTTACTGGGTATCAGTGTATGTCTTTATTACTGTGTGTCAGTGTATGTCTTTGTTACTTGGTGTAATTCTGTGTCTGTGTTACTGGGTATCGGTGTATGTCTTTGTTTGTTGGTGTCAGTGTATGTCTTTGTTGCTTGGTGTCAGTCTATGTCTGTGTTACTTGACGTAAGTGTGTGTCTTTGTTAATTGGTGTCAGTGTATGTCTTTGTTACTTGGTGTAAGTCTGTGTTTGTGATACTTGGTGTAAGTGTGTGTCTGTGTTAGTTGGTGTCAGTGTATGTCTTTGTTACTTCGTGTCAGTGTGTGTCTTTGTTACTGGGTGTCAGTGTATGTCTTTGTTACTTGGTGTAAGTGTGTGTCTTTGTTACTTGGTGTCCGTGTGTGTCTTTGTTACTGGGTGTCAGTGTATGTCTTTGTTACTGGGTGTCAGTGTATGTCTTTGTTACTTGGTGTAAGTGTGTGTCTGTGTTACTGGGTATCAGTGTTGGTCTTTGTTACTTGGTGTAAGTGTGTAGCTGTGTTACTGGGTATCAGTGTATGTCTTTGTTACTTGGTGTCAGTGTATGTCTGTGTAACTTGGTGTAAGTGTGTGTCTGTGTAACTGGGGATCAGTGTATGTCTTTGTGACCTGGTGTCAGTGTATGTCTTTGTTACTGGGAGTCAGTGTGTTTCTTTGTGACTTGGTGTCAGTGTATGTCTTTGTTACTTGGTGTAAGTGTGTGTCTGTGTTACTGAGTATCAGTGTATGTCTTTGTTACTTGGTGTCAGTGTATGTCAAAATACTTGGTGTAAGTGGATGTCTTTGTTACTTGGTGTAATTGTCTGTCTTTGTTACTTGGTTTCAGTGTATGTCTGGGTTACTTGGTGTAAGTGTGTGTGTTTGTTACTTGGTGTAAGTGTATGTCTTTGTTACTTGGTGTCAGTGTATGTCTGTGTTACTTGGTGTAAGAGTGTGCCTGTGTTACTGGGTATCAGTGTATGTCTTTGTTACTTGGTGTCAGTGTATTTCTGTGTTACTTGGTGTCAGTGTGTTTGTTTGTGTTACTGGGTGTCAGTGTGTGTCTGTGTTACTTGGTGTCAGTGTCTGTCTTTGTTACTTGGTGTCCGTGTGTGTCTGTGTTACTGGGTATCAGTGTATGTCTTTGTTACTTGGTGTCAGTGTATGTCAAAATACTTGGTGTAAGTGGATGTCTTTGTTACTTGGTGTCCGTGTGTGTCAAAATACTTGGTGTAAGTGGATGTCTGTGTTACTTGGTGTAAGTGTGTGTCTGTGTTACTGAGTATCAGTGTATGTCTTTGTTACTTGGTGTCAGTGTATGTCAAAATACTTGGTGTAAGTGGATGTCTGTGTTACTTGGTGTAAGTGTGTGTCTGTGTTACTGGGTGTCAGTGTGTGTCTGTGTTACTTGGTGTAAGTGTGTGTCTTTGTTACTTGGTGTCTGTGTGTGTCTGTGTTACTGGGTGTCAGTGTGTGTCTGTGTTACTTGGTGTAAGTGTATGTCTTTGTTACTTGGTGTCAGTGTATGTCTATGTTACTTGGTGTAAGTGTGTGTCTTTGTTACTTGGTGTCTGTGTGTGTCTGTGTTACTGGGTGTCAGTGTATGTCTTTGTTACTGGGTGTAAGTGTGTGTCTGTGTTACTGGGTATCAGTGTATGTCAAAATACTTGGTGTAAGTGTATGTCTTTGTTACTTGGTGTCAGTGTATGTCTGTGTTACTTGGTGTAAGTGTGTGTCTTTGTTACTTGGTGTAAGTGTATGCTTTTGTTCCTTCGTGTCAGTGTATGTCTTTGTGACTTGGTATCAGTGTATGGCTGTGTTACTGGGTATCAGTGTATGATTTTGTGACTTGGTGTCAGTGTATGTCTTTGTTACTGGGTGTCAGTGTGTGTCTTTGTGACTTGGTGTCAGTGTATGTCTTTGTTACATGGTGTAAGTGTGTGTCTGTGTTACTGGGTATCAGTGTATGTATTTGTTACTTGGTGTCAGTGTATGTCAAAATACTTGGTGTAAGTGTATGTCTTTGTTACTTGGTGTCAGTGTATGTCTGTGTTACTTGGTGCAAGTGTGTGTCTTTGTTACTTGGTGTCAGTGTATGTCTTTGTTACTTGGTGTCAGTGTATGCCTGTGTTACTGGGTATCAGTGTATGTCTTTGTTATTGGGGGTCAGTGTGTGTTTGTGTTACTGGGGGTCAGCGTGTGTTTCTAACTGGGTGTCAGTGTCCGTGTTACTGGGTATCAGTGCATTTCTTTGTTACTTGGTGTCAGTGTATGTCTGTGTTACTTGGTGCAAGTGTGTGTCTTTGTTACTTGGTGTAAGCGTATGTCTTTGTTACTTGGTGTCAGTATATGTCTTTGTTCCTTGGTGTCAGTGCATGTCTGTGTAACTTGGTGTAAGAGTGTGCCTGTGTTACTGGGTATCAGTGTATGTCTTTGTTACTTGGTGTCAGTGTATTTCTGCGTTACTTGGTGTCAGTGTGTTTGTTTGTGTTACTGGGTGTCAGTGTGTGTCTGTGTTACTTGGTGTAAGTGTCTGTCTTTGTGACTTGGTGTCCGTGTGTGTCTGTGTTACTGGGTGTCAGTGTATGTCTTTGTTACTGGGTGTCAGTGTCTGTCTTTGTTACTTGGTGTAAGTGTGTGTCTGTGTTACTGGGTATCAGTGTGTGTCTTTGTTACTTGGTGTAAGTGTGTGTCTGTGTTACTGGGTATCAGTGTATGTCTTTGTTACTGTGTGTCAGTGTATGTCTTTGTTACTTGGTGTAATTCTGTGTCTGTGTTACTGGGTATCGGTGTATGTCTTTGTTTGTTGGTGTCAGTGTATGTCTTTGTTGCTTGGTGTCAGTCTATGTCTGTGTTACTTGACGGAAGTGTGTGTCTTTGTTAATTGGTGTCAGTGTATGTCTTTGTTACTTGGTGTAAGTCTGTGTTTGTGTTACTTGGTGTAAGTGTGTGTCTGTGTTAGTTGGTGTCAGTGTATGTCTTTGTTACTTCGTGTCAGTGTGTGTCTTTGTTACTGGGTGTCAGTGTATGTCTTTGTTACTTGGTGTAAGTGTGTGTCTTTGTTACTTGGTGTCCGTGTGTGTCTTTGTTACTGGGTGTCAGTGTATGTCTTTGTTACTGGGTGTCAGTGTATGTCTTTGTCACTTGGTGTAAGTGTGTGTCTGTGTTACTGGGTATCAGTGTTGGTCTTTGTTACTTGGTGTAAGTGTGTAGCTGTGTTACTGGGTATCAGTGTATGTCTTTGTTACTTGGTGTCAGTGTATGTCTGTGTAACTTGGTGTAAGTGTGTGTCTGTGTAACTGGGGATCAGTGTATGTCTTTGTGACCTGGTGTCAGTGTATGTCTTTGTTACTGGGAGTCAGTGTGTTTCTTTGTGACTTGGTGTCAGTGTATGTCTTTGTTACTTGGTGTAAGTGTGTGTCTGTGTTACTGAGTATCAGTGTATGTCTTTGTTACTTGGTGTCAGTGTATGTCAAAATACTTGGTGTAAGTGGATGTCTTTGTTACTTGGTGTAATTGTCTGTCTTTGTTACTTGGTTTCAGTGTATGTCTGGGTTACTTGGTGTAAGTGTGTGTGTTTGTTACTTGGTGTAAGTGTATGTCTCTGTTACTTGGTGTCAGTGTATGTCTGTGTTACTTGGTGTAAGAGTGTGCCTGTGTTACTGGGTATCAGTGTATGTCTTTGTTACTTGGTGTCAGTGTATTTCTGTGTTACTTGGTGTCAGTGTGTTTGTTTGTGTTACTGGGTGTCAGTGTGTGTCTGTGTTACTTGGTGTCAGTGTCTGTCTTTGTTACTTGGTGTCCGTGTGTGTCTGTGTTACTGGGTATCAGTGTATGTCTTTGTTACTTGGTGTCAGTGTATGTCAAAATACTTGGTGTAAGTGGATGTCTTTGTTACTTGGTGTCCGTGTGTGTCTGTGTTACTGAGTATCAGTGTATGTCTTTGTTACTTGGTGTCAGTGTATGTCAAAATACTTGGTGTAAGTGGATGTCTTTGTTACTTGGTGTAAGTGTCTGTCTTTGTTACTTGGTGTCCGTGTGTGTCTGTGTTACTGGGTATCAGTGTATGTCTGGGAAACTTGGTGTAAGTGTGTGTGTTTGTTACTTGGTGTAAGTGTATGTCTTTGTTACTTGGTTTCAGTGTATGTCTGGGTTACTTGGTGTAAGTGTGTGTGTTTGTTACTTGGTGTAAGTGTATGTCTTTGTTACTTGGTGTCAGTGTATGTCTATGTTACTTGGTGTAAGTGTGTGTCTGTGTTACTGGTTGTCAGTGTGTGTCTGTGTTACTTGGTGTAAGTGTGTGTCTTTGTTACTTGGTGTCTGTGTGTGTCTGTGTTACTGGGTGTCAGTGTATGTCTTTGTTACTTGGTGTAAGTGTGTGTCTGTGTTACTGGGTATCAGTGGATGTCTTTGTTACTTGGTGTCAGTGTATGTCAAAATACTTGGTGTAAGTGTGTGTCTTTGTTACTTGGTGTAAGTGTATGCCTTTGTTACTTCGTGTCAGTGTATGACTTTGTTACTAGGTGTCAGTGTGTGTCTGTGTTACTGGGTATCAGTGTATGACTTTGTGACTTGGTGTCAGTGTATGTCTTTGTTACTGGGTGTCAGTGTGTGTCTTTGTGACTTGGTGTCAGCGTATCTCTTTGTTACATGGTGTAAGTGTGTGTCTGTGTTACTGGGTATCAGGGTATGTCTTTGTTGCTTGGTGTCAGTGTTTGTCAAAATACTTGGTGTAAGTGTATATCTTTGTTACTTGGCGTAATTGTCTGTCTTTGTTACTTGGTGTCAGTGTATGTCTGTGTTACTTGGTGTAAGTGTGTGTCTTTGTTATTTGGTGTCAGTGTATGTCTTTGTTACTTGGTGTCAGTGTATGCCTGTGTTACTGGGTATCAGTGTATGTCTTTGTTACTGGGGTCAGTGTGTGTCTGTGTTACTGGGGGTCAGCGTGTGTTTCGAACTGGGTGTCAGTGTGTGTGTTACTGGGTGTAAGTGTGTGTCTGTGTTACTGGGTATCATTGTATGTCTTTGTTACTTGGTGTAAGTGTATGTCATTGTTACTTGGTGTCAGTGTATGTGTTTGTCACTTGGTGTAAGTGCATGTCTTTGTTACTGGGTGTAAGTGTGTGTCTTTGTTACTTGGTGTAAGTGTGTGTCTGTGTTACTGGGTATCAGTGTCTGTCTTTGTTACTTGGTGTAACTGTGTGTCTGTGTTACTGGGTATCAGTGTATGTCTTTGTTACTTGGTGTCAGTGTATGTCTGTGTTACTTGGTGTAAGTTTGTGTCTTTGTTACTTGGTGTAAGTGTATGTCTTTGTTACTTGGTGTCAGTGTATGTCTCTGTTACTTGGTGTAAGTGTATGTCTTTGTTACTTGGTGTCAGTGTATGTCTTTGTTACTTGGTGTAAGTGTGTGTCTATGTTACTGGGTATCAGTGTATGTCTGTGTTACTGTGGGTCAGTGTGTGTCTGTGTTACTGGGGGTCAGCGTGTGTTTCTAAATGGGTGTCAGTGTGTGTGTTACTTGCTGTAAGTGTGTGTCTGTGTTACTGGGTATCATTGTATGTCTTTGTTACTTGGTGTCAGTGTATGTGTTTGTTACTTGGTGTAAGTGTGTGTCTGTGTTACTGGGTATCAGTGCATTTCTTTGTTACTTGGTGTCAGTGTATGTCTGTGTTACTTGGTGTAAGTGTGTGTCTTTGTTATTTGGTGTCAGTGTATGTCTTTGTTACTTGGTGTCAGTGTATGCCTGTGTTACTGGGTATCAGTGTATGTCTTTGTTACTGGGGTCAGTGTGTGTCTGTGTTACTGGGGGTCAGCGTGTGTTTCGAACTTGGTGTCAGTGTATGTGTTTGTTACTTGGTGTCAGTGTGTGTCTGTGTTACTGGGTATCAGTGCATTTCTTTGTTACTTGGTGTCAGTGTATGTCTTTGTTACCTGGTGTCAGTGTATGTCTGTGTTACTTGGTGTAAGAGTGTGCCTGTGTTACTGGGTATCAGTGTATGTCTTTGTTACTTGGTGTCAGTGTATTTCTGTGTTACTTGGTGTCAGTGTGTTTGTTTGTGTTACTGGGTGTCAGTGTGTGTCTGTGTAACTTGGTGTAAGTGTCTGTCTTTGTTACTTGGTGTCCGTGTGTGTCTGTGTTACTGGGTGTCAGTGTATGTCTTTGTTACTGGGTGTCAGTGTATGTCTTTGTTACTTGGTGTAAGTGTGTGTCTGTGTTACTGGGTATCAGTGTCTGTCTTTGTTACTTGGTGTAAGTGGGTGTCTGTGTTACTGGGCATCAGTGTATGTCTTTGTTACTTGGTGTCAGTGTATGTCTGTGTTACTTGGTGTCAATGTGAGTCTGTGTTACTGGGGGTCAGCGTGCGTTTCTAACTGGGTGTCAGTGTGTGTGTTACTTGGTGTAAGTGTGTGTCCGTGTTACTAGGTATCAGTGCATTTCTTTGTTACTTGGTGTCAGTGTATGTCTGTGTTACTTGGTGTAAGTGTGTGTCTTTGTTACTTGGTGGAAGCGTATGTCTTTGTTACTTGGTGTCAGTGTATGTCTTTGTTACTTGGTGTCAGTGTATGTCTGTGTTACTTGGTGTAAGAGTGTGCCTGTGTGACTGGGTATCAGTGTATGTCTTTGTTACTTGGTGTCAGTGTATTTCTGTGTTACTTGGTGTCAGTGTGTTTGTTTGTGTTACTGGGTGTCAGTGTGTGTCTGTGTTACTTGGTGTAAGTGTCTGTCTTTGTTACTTGGTGTCCGTGTGTGTCTGTGTTACTGGGTGTCAGTGTATGTCTTTGTTACTGGGTGTCAGTGTAGGTCTTTGTTACTTGGTGTAAGTGTGTGTCTGTGCTAATGGGTATCAGTGTCTGTCTTTGTTACTTGGTGTAAGTGTGTGTCTGTGTTACTGGGTATCAGTGTATGTCTTTGTTACTTGGTGTCAGTGTATGTCTGTGTTACTTGGTGTCAGTGTGTGTCTGTGTTACTGGGTATCAGTGTATGTCTTTGTTACTGGGTGTCAGTGTATGTCTTTGTTACTTGGTGTAATTCTGTGTCTGTGTTACTGGGTATCAGTGTATGTCTTTGTTTGTTGGTGTCAGTGTATGTCTTTGTTACTTGGTGTCAGTGTATGTCTGTGTTACTGGGTATCACTGCATGTCTTTGTTACATGGTGTCAGTGTATGTCTGTGTAACTTGGTGTAAGTGTATGTCTTTGTTACTGGGTGTCAGTGTCTGTCTTCGTTACTATGTGTCAGTGTTTGTCTTTGTTACTGGGTGTCAGTGTCTGTCTTTGTGACTTGGTGTCAGTGTATGTCTTTGTTACTTGGTGTCAGTGAATGTGTTTGTGACTTGGTGTCAGTGTATGTCTGTGTTACTTGACGGAAGTGTGTGTCTTTGTTAATTGGTGTCAGTGTATGTCTTTGTTACTTGGTGTAAGTCTGTGTTTGTGTTACTTGGTGTAAGTGTGTGTCTGTGTTAGTTGGTGTCAGTGTATGTCTTTGTTACTTCGTGTCAGTGTGTGTCTTTGTTACTGGGTGTCAGTGTATGTCTTTGTTACTTGGTGTAAGTGTGTGCCTTTGTTACTTGGTGTCCGTGTGTGTCTTTGTTACTGGGTGTCAGTGTATGTCTTTGTTACTGGGTGTCAGTGTATGTCTTTGTTACTTGGTGTAAGTGTGTGTCTGTGTTACTGGGTATCAGTGTTGGTCTTTGTTACTTGGTGTAAGTGTGTAGCTGTGTTACTGGGTATCAGTGTATGTCTTTGTTACTTGGTGTCAGTGTATGTCTGTGTAACTTGGTGTAAGTGTGTGTCTGTGTAACTGGGGATCAGTGTATGTCTTTGTGACCTGGTGTCAGTGTATGTCTTTGTTACTGGGAGTCAGTGTGTTTCTTTGTGACTTGGTGTCAGTGTATGTCTTTGTTACTTGGTGTAAGTGTGTGTCTGTGTTACTGAGTATCAGTGTATGTCTTTGTTACTTGGTGTCAGTGTATGTCAAAATACTTGGTGTAAGTGGATGTCTTTGTTACTTGGTGTAATTGTCTGTCTTTGTTACTTGGTTTCAGTGTATGTCTGGGTTACTTGGTGTAAGTGTGTGTGTTTGTTACTTGGTGTAAGTGTATGTCTCTGTTACTTGGTGTCAGTGTATGTCTGTGTTACTTGGTGTAAGAGTGTGCCTGTGTTACTGGGTATCAGTGTATGTCTTTGTTACTTGGTGTCAGTGTATTTCTGTGTTACTTGGTGTCAGTGTGTTTGTTTGTGTTACTGGGTGTCAGTGTGTGTCTGTGTTACTTGGTGTCAGTGTCTGTCTTTGTTACTTGGTGTCCGTGTGTGTCTGTGTTACTGGGTATCAGTGTATGTCTTTGTTACTTGGTGTCAGTGTATGTCAAAATACTTGGTGTAAGTGGATGTCTTTGTTACTTGGTGTCCGTGTGTGTCTGTGTTACTGAGTATCAGTGTATGTCTTTGTTACTTGGTGTCAGTGTATGTCAAAATACTTGGTGTAAGTGGATGTCTTTGTTACTTGGTGTAAGTGTCTGTCTTTGTTACTTGGTGTCCGTGTGTGTCTGTGTTACTGGGTATCAGTGTATGTCTGGGTTACTTGGTGTAAGTGTGTGTGTTTGTTACTTGGTGTAAGTGTATGTCTTTGTTACTTGGTGTCAGTGTATGTCTATGTTAATTGGTGTAAGTGTGTGTCTGTGTTACTGGTTGTCAGTGTGTGTCTGTGTTACTTGGTGTAAGTGTGTGTCTTTGTTACTTGGTGTCTGTGTGTGTCTGTGTTACTGGGTGTCAGTGTATGTCTTTGTTACTTGGTGTAAGTGTGTGTCTGTGTTACTGGGTATCAGTGGATGTCTTTGTTACTTGGTGTCAGTGTATGTCAAAATACTTGGTGTAAGTGTGTGTCTTTGTTACTTGGTGTAAGTGTATGCCTTTGTTACTTCGTGTCAGTGTATGACTTTGTTACTAGGTGTCAGTGTGTGTCTGTGTTACTGGGTATCAGTGTATGACTTTGTGACTTGGTGTCAGTGTATGTCTTTGTTACTGGGTGTCAGTGTGTGTCTTTGTGACTTGGTGTCAGCGTATCTCTTTGTTACATGGTGTAAGTGTGTGTCTGTGTTACTGGGTATCAGGGTATGTCTTTGTTGCTTGGTGTCAGTGTTTGTCAAAATACTTGGTGTAAGTGTATATCTTTGTTACTTGGCGTAATTGTCTGTCTTTGTTACTTGGTGTCAGTGTATGTCTGTGTTACTTGGTGTAAGTGTGTGTCTTTGTTATTTGGTGTCAGTGTATGTCTTTGTTACTTGGTGTCAGTGTATGCCTGTGTTACTGGGTATCAGTGTATGTCTTTGTTACTGGGGTCAGTGTGTGTCTGTGTTACTGGGGGTCAGCGTGTGTTTCGAACTGGGTGTCAGTGTGTGTGTTACTGGGTGTAAGTGTGTGTCTGTGTTACTGGGTATCATTGTATGTCTTTGTTACTTGGTGTAAGTGTATGTCATTGTTACTTGGTGTCAGTGTATGTGTTTGTCACTTGGTGTCAGTGCATGTCTTTGTTACTGGGTGTAAGTGTGTGTCTTTGTTACTTGGTGTAAGTGTGTGTCTGTGTTACTGGGTATCAGTGTCTATCTTTGTTACTTGGTGTAACTGTGTGTCTGTGTTACTGGGTATCAGTGTATGTCTTTGTTACTTGGTGTCAGTGTATGTCTGTGTTACTTGGTGTAAGTTTGTGTCTTTGTTACTTGGTGTAAGTGTATGTCTTTGTTACTTGGTGTCAGTGTATGTCTCTGTTACTTGGTGTAAGTGTATGTCTTTGTTACTTGGTGTCAGTGTATGTCTTTGTTACTTGGTGTAAGTGTGTGTCTATGTTACTGGGTATCAGTGTATGTCTGTGTTACTGTGGGTCAGTGTGTGTCTGTGTTACTGGGGGTCAGCGTGTGTTTCTAACTGGGTGTCAGTGTGTGTGTTACTTGCTGTAAGTGTGTGTCTGTGTTACTGGGTATCATTGTATGTCTTTGTTACTTGGTGTCAGTGTATGTGTTTGTTACTTGGTGTAAGTGTGTGTCTGTGTTACTGGGTATCAGTGCATTTCTTTGTTACTTGGTGTCAGTGTATGTCTGTGTTACTTGGTGTAAGTGTGTGTCTTTGTTATTTGGTGTCAGTGTATGTCTTTGTTACTTGGTGTCAGTGTATGCCTGTGTTACTGGGTATCAGTGTATGTCTTTGTTACTGGGGTCAGTGTGTGTCTGTGTTACTGGGGGTCAGCGTGTGTTTCGAACTTGGTGTCAGTGTATGTGTTTGTTACTTGGTGTCAGTGTGTGTCTGTGTTACTGGGTATCAGTGCATTTCTTTGTTACTTGGTGTCAGTGTATGTCTTTGTTACCTGGTGTCAGTGTATGTCTGTGTTACTTGGTGTAAGAGTGTGCCTGTGTTACTGGGTATCAGTGTATGTCTTTGTTACTTGGTGTCAGTGTATTTCTGTGTTACTTGGTGTCAGTGTGTTTGTTTGTGTTACTGGGTGTCAGTGTGTGTCTGTGTAACTTGGTGTAAGTGTCTGTCTTTGTTACTTGGTGTCCGTGTGTGTCTGTGTTACTGGGTGTCAGTGTATGTCTTTGTTACTGGGTGTCAGTGTATGTCTTTGTTACTTGGTGTAAGTGTGTGTCTGTGTTACTGGGTATCAGTGTCTGTCTTTGTTACTTGGTGTAAGTGGGTGTCTGTGTTACTGGGTATCAGTGTATGTCTTTGTTACTTGGTGTCAGTGTATGTCTGTGTTACTTGGTGTCAATGTGAGTCTGTGTTACTGGGGGTCAGCGTGCGTTTCTAACTGGGTGTCAGTGTGTGTGTTACTTGGTGTAAGTGTGTGTCCGTGTTACTAGGTATCAGTGCATTTCTTTGTTACTTGGTGTCAGTGTATGTCTGTGTTACTTGGTGTAAGTGTGTGTCTTTGTTACTTGGTGGAAGCGTATGTCTTTGTTACTTGGTGTCAGTGTATGTCTTTGTTACTTGGTGTCAGTGTATGTCTGTGTTACTTGGTGTAAGAGTGTGCCTGTGTGACTGGGTATCAGTGTATGTCTTTGTTACTTGGTGTCAGTGTATTTCTGTGTTACTTGGTGTCAGTGTGTTTGTTTGTGTTACTGGGTGTCAGTGTGTGTCTGTGTTACTTGGTGTAAGTGTCTGTCTTTGTTACTTGGTGTCCGTGTGTGTCTGTGTTACTGGGTGTCAGTGTATGTCTTTGTTACTGGGTGTCAGTGTAGGTCTTTGTTACTTGGTGTATGTGTGTGTCTGTGCTAATGGGTATCAGTGTCTGTCTTTGTTACTTGGTGTAAGTGTGTGTCTGTGTTACTGGGTATCAGTGTATGTCTTTGTTACTTGGTGTCAGTGTATGTCTGTGTTACTTGGTGTCAGTGTGTGTCTGTGTTACTGGGTATCAGTGTATGTCTTTGTTACTTGGTGTCAGTGTATGTCTGTGTTACTTGGTGTCAGTGTATGTCTTTGTTACTGGGTGTCAGTGTATGTCTTTGTTACTTGGTGTAATTCTGTGACTGTGTTACTGGGTATCAGTGTATGTCTTTGTTTGTTGGTGTCAGTGTATGTCTTTGTTACTTGGTGTCAGTGTATGTCTGTGTTACTGGGTATCACTGCATGTCTTTGTTACATGGTGTCAGTGTATGTCTGTGTAACTTGGTGTAAGTGTATGTCTTTGTTACTGGGTGTCAGTGTCTGTCTTCGTTACTATGTGTCAGTGTTTGTCTTTGTTACTGGGTGTCAGTGTCTGTCTTTGTGACTTGGTGTCAGTGTATGTCTTTGTTACTTGGTGTCAGTGAATGTGTTTGTGACTTGGTGTCAGTGTATGTCTTTGTTACTGGGTGTGAGTGTATGTCTTTGTTGCTTCGTGTAAGTGTGTGTCCGTGTTACTGGGTATCAGTGCATTTCTTTGTTACTTGGTGTCAGTGTATGTCTGTGTTACTTGGTGTAAGTGTGTGTCTTTGTTACTTGGTGTAAGCGTATGTCTTTGTTACTTGGTGTCAGTGTATGTGTTTGTTACTTGGTGTCAGTGTATGTCTGCGTTACTTCGTGTAAGAGTGTGCCTGTGTTACTGGGTATCAGTGTATGTCTTTATTACTTGGTGTCAGTGTATTTCTGTGTTACTTGGTGTCAGTGTGTTTGTTTGTGTTACTGGGTGTCAGTGTGTGTCTGTGTTACTTGGTGTAAGTATCTGTCTTTGTTACTTGGTGTCCGTGTGTGTCTGTGTTACTGGGTGTCAGTGTATGTCTTTGTTACTGGGTGTCAGTGTATGTCTTTATTACTTGGTGTAAGTGTGTGTCTGTGTTACTGGGTACCAGTGTCTGTCTTTGTTACTTGGTGTAAGTGTGTGTCTGTGTTACTGGGTATCAGTGTATGTCTTTGTTACTGGGTGTCAGTGTATGTCTTTGTTACTTGGTGTAATTCTGTGTCTGTGTTACTGGGTATCAGTGTATGTCTTTGTTTGTTGGTGTCAGTGTATGTCTTTGTTACTTGGTGTCAGTGTATGTCTTTGTTACTTGGTGTAATTCTGTGTCTGTGTTACTGGGTATCAGTGTATGTCTTTGTTACTGGGTGTCAGTGTATGTCTTTGTTACTTGGTGTAATTCTGTCTCTGTGTTACTGGGTATCAGTGTATGTCTTTGTTACTGGGTGTCAGTGTATGTCTTTGTTACTTGGTGTAATTCTGTGTCTGTGTTACTGGGTGTCAGTGTATGTCTTTGTTACTTGGTGTAATTCTGTGTCTGTGTTACTGGGGATCAGTGTATGTCTTTGTTTGTTGGTGTCAGTGTATGTCTTTGTTACTTGGTGTCAGTGTATGTCTTTGTTACTTGGTGTAATTCTGTGTCTGTGTTACTGGGTATCAGTGTATGTCTTTGTTACTGGGTGTCAGTGTATGTCTTTGTTACTTTGTGTAATTCTGTGTCTGTGTTACTGGGTATCAGTGTATGTCTTTGTTACTGGGTGTCAGTGTATGTCTTTGTTACTTGGTGTAATTCTGTGTCTGTGTTACTGGGTATCAGTGTATGTCTTTGTTACTTGGTGTCAGTGTATGTCTGTGTTATTTGGTCTCAGTGTGTGTCTGTGTTACTGGGTATCAGTGTATGTCTTTGTTACTTGGTGTAATTCTGTGTCTGTGTTACTGGGTATCAGTGTATGTCTTTGTTTGTTGGTGTCAGTGTATGTCTTTGTTACTTGGTGTCAGTGTATGTCTGTGTTACTGGGTATCGCTGCATGTCTTTGTTCCATGGTGTCAGTGTATGTCTGTGTTACTTGGTGTAAGTGTATGTCTTTGTTACTGGGTGTCAGTGTCTGTCTTCGTTACTTGGTGTCAGTGTTTGTCTTTGCTACTGGGTGTCAGCGTCTGTCTTTGTGACTTGGTGTCAGTGTATGTCTTTGTTACTTGGTGTCAGTGTATGTCTTTGTTACTTGGTGTAAGTGTGTGTCTGTGTAACTGGGTATCAGTGCATGTCTTTGTTACATGTTGTCAGTGTATGTCTGTGTTACTTGGTGTAAGTGTGTGTCTTTGTTACTTGGTGTAATTGTATGTCTTAGTTACTTGGTGCCAGCGTATGTCTGTGTTACTTGGTGTCAGTGTATGTCTGTGTTACTTGGTGTAAGTGTATGACTTTGTTACTTGGTGTAAGTTTGTGTCTGTGTTACCTGGTGTAAGTGTGAGTCTGTGTTACTTGGTATCAGTGTATGTCTTTGTTACTTGGTGTAAGTGTGTGTCTGTGTTACTGGGTAACAGTGTATGTCTTTGTTACTTGGTGTCAGTGTATGTCTGTGTTACTTGGTGTAAGTGTGTGTCTTCATTACTTGGTGTAAGTGTGTGTCTTTGTGAATTGGTGTCAGTGTATGTCTTTGTTACTTGGTGTAACTGTGTGTCTGTGTTACTGAGTATCAGTGTATGTCTTTGTTACTTGGTGTCAGTGTATGTCTTTGTTACTTGGTGGAATTGTCTGTCTTTGTTACTTGGTTTCAGTGTATGTCTGGGTTACTTGGTGTAAGTGTGTGTGTTTGTTACTTGGTGTAAGTGTATGTCTTTGTTACTTGGTGTCAGTGTCTGTCTTTGTTACTTGGTTTCAGTGTCTGTCAAGGTTACTTGGTGTAAGTGTGTGTGTTTGTTACTTGGTGGAAGTGTATGTCTTTGTTACTTGGTGTCAGTGGATGTCTGTGTTAATTGGTGTAAGTGTGTGCCTGTGTTACTGGGTATCAGTGTGTGTCTTTGTTACTTGGTGTCAGTGTATGTCTATGTTACTTGGTGTAAGTGTGTGTCTGTGTTACTGGGTGTCAGTGTGTGTCTGTGTTACTTGGTGTAAGTGTGTGTCTTTGTTACTTGTTGTCTGTGTGTGTCTGTGTTACTGGGTGTCAGTGTATGTCTTTGTTACTGGGTGTCAGTGTATGTCTTTGTTACTTGGTGTAAGTGTGTGTCTGTGTTACTGGGTATCAGTGTATGTCTTTGTTACTTGGTGTCAGTGTATGTCAAAATACTTGGTGTAAGTGTATGTCTTTGTTACTTGGTGTCAGTGTATGTCTGTGTTACTTGGTGTAAGTGTGTGTCTTTGTTACTTGGTGTAAGTGTGTGTCTGTGTTACTGGGTATCAGTGTATGACTTTGTGACTTGGTGTCAGTGTGTGTCTTTGTTACATGGTGTAAGTGTGTGTCTGTGTTACTGGGTATCAGTGTATGACTTTGTGACTTGGTGTCAGTGTATGTCTTTGTTACTTGGTGTCAGTGTATGTCAAAATACTTGGTGTAAGTGTATGTCTTTGTTACTTGGTGTAATTGTCTGTCTTTGTTACTTGGTGTAAGTGTGTGTCTGTGTTACTGGGTATCAGTGTATGACTTTGTGACTTGGTGTCAGTGTATGTCTTTGTTACTTGGTGTCAGTGTATGTCAAAATACTTGGTGTAAGTGTATGTCTTTGTTACTTGGTGTAATTGTCTGTCTTTGTTACTTGGTGTCAGTGAATGTCTGTGTTACTTGGTGTAAGTGTGTGTCTTTGTTACTTGGTGTCAGTGTATGTCTTTGTTACTTGGTGTCAGTGTATGCCTGTGTTGCTGGGTATCAGTGTATGTCTTTGTTACTGGGGGTCAATGTGTGTCTGTGTTACTGGGGTTCAGCGTGTGTTTCTAACTGGGTGTCAGTGTGTGTGTTACTGGGTGTAAGTGTGTGTCTGTGTTACTGGGTATCATTGTATGTCTTTGTTACTTGGTGTAAGTGTATGTCATTGTTACTTGGTGTCAGTGTATGTGTTTGTGACTTGGTGTCAGTGCATGTCTTTGTTACTGGGTGTAAGTGTGTGTCTTTGTTACTTGGTGTAAGTGTGTGTCTGTGTTACTGGATATCGGTGTCTGTCTTTGTTACTTGGTGTAACTGTGTGTCTGTGTTACTGGGTATCAGTGTATGTCTTTGTTACTTGGTGTCAGTGTATGTCTGTGTTACTTGGTGTAAGTGTATGTCTTTGTTACTTGGTGTCAGTGTCTGTCTTTGTTACTTGGTGTAAGTGTGTGTCTGTGTTACTGGGTATCAGTGTATGTCTGTGTTACTGTGGGTCAGTGTGTGTCTGTGTTACTGGGGGTCAGCGTGTGTTTCTAACTGGGTGTCAGTGTGTGTGTTACTTGGTGTAAGTGTGTGTCTGTGTTACTGGGTATCATTGTATGTCTTTGTTACTTGGTGTAAGTGGATGTCTTTGTTACTTGGTGTCAGTGTATGTGTTTGTGACTTGGTGTCGGTGTATGTCTTGGTTACTGGGTGTCAGTGTATGTCTTTGTTGCTTCGTGTAAGTTTGTGTCTGTGTTACTGGGTATCAGTGTATGTCTTTGTTACTTGGTGTAAGTCTGTGTTTGTGTTACTTGGTGTAAGTGTGTGTCTGTGTTAGTTGGTGTCAGTGTATGTCTTTGTTACTTCGTGTCAGTGTATGTCTGTGTCACTTGGTGTCAGTGTGTTTGTTTGTGTTACTGGGTGTCAGTGTGTGTCTGTGTTACTTGGTGTAAGTGTGTGTCTTTGTTACTTGGTGTCCGTGTGTGTCTTTGTTACTGGGTGTCAGTGTATGTCTTTGTTACTTGGTGTAAGTGTGTGTCTGTGTTACTGGGTATCAGTGTCTGTCTTTGTTACTTGGTGTAAGTGTGTGTCGGGGTTCCTGGGTATCAGTGCATGTCTTTGTTACTTGGTGTCAGTGTATGTCTGTGTTACTTGGTGTAAGTGTGTGTCTGTGTTACTGGGTATCAGTGCATGTCTTTGTGACCTGGTGTCAGTGTATGTCTTTGTTACTGGGTGTCAGTGTGTTTCTTTGTGACTTGGTGTCAGTGTATGTCTTTGTTACTTGGTGTAAGTGTGTGTCTGTGTTACTGAGTATCAGTGTATGTCTTTGTTACTTGGTGTCAGTGTCTGTCAAAATACTTGGTGTCAGTGTATGTCATTGTTACTTGGTGTAATTGTCTGTCTTTGTTACTTGGTTTCAGTGTATGTCTGGGTTACTTGGTGTAAGTGTATGTCTTTGTTACTTGGTGTCAGTGTATGTCTTTGTTACTTGGTGTCAGTGTATGTCTATGTTACTTGGTGTAAGTATGTGTCTGTGTTACTGGGTGTAAGAGTGTGCCTGTGTTCCTGGGTATCATTGTATGTCTTTGTTACTTGGTGTAAGTGTATGTCATTGTTACTTGGTGTCAGTGTGTTTGTTTGTGTTACTGGGTGTCAGTGTGTGTCTGTGTTACTTGGTGTAAGTGTCTGTCTTTGTTACTTGGTGTCCGTGTGTGTCTGTGTTACTGGGTGTCAGTGTATGTCTTTGTTAATGGGTGTCAGTGTATGTCTTTGTTACTTGGTGTAAGTGTGTGTCTGTGTTACTGGGTATCAGTGTATGACTTTGTGACTTGGTGTCAGTGTATGTCTTTGTTACTTGGTGTCAGTGTATGTCAAAATACTTGGTGTAAGTGTATGTCTTTGTTACTTGGTGTAATTGTCTGTCTTTGTTACTTGGTGTCAGTGAATGTCTGTGTTACTTGGTGTAAGTGTGTGTCTTTGTTACTTGGTGTCAGTGTATGTCTTTGTTACTTGGTGTCAGTGTATGCCTGTGTTGCTGGGTATCAGTGTATGTCTTTGTTACTGGGGGTCAATGTGTGTCTGTGTTACTGGGGTTCAGCGTGTGTTTCTAACTGGGTGTCAGTGTGTGTGTTACTGGGTGTAAGTGTGTGTCTGTGTTACTGGGTATCATTGTATGTCTTTGTTACTTGGTGTAAGTGTATGTCATTGTTACTTGGTGTCAGTGTATGTGTTTGTGACTTGGTGTCAGTGCATGTCTTTGTTACTGGGTGTAAGTGTGTGTCTTTGTTACTTGGTGTAAGTGTGTGTCTGTGTTACTGGATATCGGTGTCTGTCTTTGTTACTTGGTGTAACTGTGTGTCTGTGTTACTGGGTATCAGTGTATGTCTTTGTTACTTGGTGTCAGTGTATGTCTGTGTTACTTGGTGTAAGTGTATGTCTTTGTTACTTGGTGTCAGTGTCTGTCTTTGTTACTTGGTGTAAGTGTGTGTCTGTGTTACTGGGTATCAGTGTATGTCTGTGTTACTGTGGGTCAGTGTGTGTCTGTGTTACTGGGGGTCAGCGTGTGTTTCTAACTGGGTGTCAGTGTGTGTGTTACTTGGTGTAAGTGTGTGTCTGTGTTACTGGGTATCATTGTATGTCTTTGTTACTTGGTGTAAGTGGATGTCTTTGTTACTTGGTGTCAGTGTATGTGTTTGTGACTTGGTGTCGGTGTACGTCTTGGTTACTGGGTGTCAGTGTATGTCTTTGTTGCTTCGTGTAAGTTTGTGTCTGTGTTACTGGGTATCAGTGTATGTCTTTGTTACTTGGTGTAAGTCTGTGTTTGTGTTACTTGGTGTAAGTGTGTGTCTGTGTTAGTTGGTGTCAGTGTGTTTGTTTGTGTTACTGGGTGTCAGTGTGTGTCTGTGTTACTTGGTGTAAGTGTGTGTCTTTGTTACTTGGTGTCCGTGTGTGTCTTTGTTACTGGGTGTCAGTGTATGTCTTTGTTACTTGGTGTAAGTGTGTGTCTGTGTTACTGGGTATCAGTGTCTGTCTTTGTTACTTGGTGTAAGTGTGTGTCGGGGTTACTGGGTATCAGTGCATGTCTTTGTTACTTGGTGTCAGTGTATGTCTGTGTTACTTGGTGTAAGTGTGTGTCTGTGTTACTGGGTATCAGTGCATGTCTTTGTGACCTGGTGTCAGTGTATGTCTTTGTTACTGGGTGTCAGTGTGTTTCTTTGTGACTTGGTGTCAGTGTATGTCTTTGTTACTTGGTGTAAGTGTGTGTCTGTGTTACTGAGTATCAGTGTATGTCTTTGTTACTTGGTGTCAGTGTCTGTCAAAATACTTGGTGTCAGTGTATGTCATTGTTACTTGGTGTAATTGTCTGTCTTTGTTACTTGGTTTCAGTGTATGTCTGGGTTACTTGGTGTCAGTGTGTTTGTTTGTGTTACTGGGTGTCAGTGTGTGTCTGTGTTACTTGGTGTAAGTGTGTGTCTTTGTTACTTGGTGTCAGTGTATGTCTTTGTTACTTGGTGTCAGTGTATGTCTATGTTACTTGGTGTAAGTATGTGTCTGTGTTACTGGGTGTAAGAGTGTGCCTGTGTTCCTGGGTATCATTGTATGTCTTTGTTACTTGGTGTAAGTGTATGTCATTGTTACTTGGTGTCAGTGTGTTTGTTTGTGTTACTGGGTGTCAGTGTGTGTCTGTGTTACTTGGTGTAAGTGTCTGTCTTTGTTACTTGGTGTCCGTGTGTGTCTGTGTTACTGGGTGTCAGTGTATGTCTTTGTCAATGGGTGTCAGTGTATGTCGTTGTTACTTGGTGTAAGTGTGTGTCTGTGTTACTGGGTATCATTGTCTGTCTTTGTTACTTGGTGTAAGTGTATGCCTTTGTTACTGGGTGTCAGTGTGTTTCTTTGTGACTTGGTGTCAGTGTATGTCTTTGTTACTGGGTGTGAGTGTATGTCTTTGTTGCTTCGTGTAAGTGTGTGTCCGTGTTACTAGGTATCAGTGCATTTCTTTGTTACTTGGTGTCAGTGTATGTCTGTGTTACTTGGTGTAAGTGTGTGTCTTTGTTACTTGGTGTAAGCGTATGTCTTTGTTACTTGGTGTCAGTGCATGTCTGTGTTACTTGGTGTAAGAGTGTGCCTGTGTTACTGGGTATCAGTGTATGTCTTTGTTACTTGGTGGCAGTGTATGTCCATGTTACTTGGTGTAAGTGTGTGTCTTTGTTACTGGGTGTCAGTGTATGTCTTTGTTACATGTTGTAAGTGTGGGTCTGTGTTACTGGGTATCAGTGTATGTCTTTGTTACTTGATGTCAGTGTATGTCAAAATACTTGGTGTAAGTGTGTGTCTTTGTTACTTGGTGTAAGTGTATGCCTTTATTACTTCGTGTCAGTGTATGTCTTTGTTACTTGGTTTCAGTGTGTGTCTGTGTTACTTGGTGTAAGTGTGTGTCTGTGTTACTTGGTGTCAGTGTGTTTCTGTGTTACTTGGTATCAGTGGATGTCTTTGTTACTGGGTGTCAGTGTGTGTCTTTGTGAATTGGTGTCAGTGTATGTCTTAGTTACTTGGTGTAAGTGTGTGTCTGTGTTACTGGGTATCAGTGTATGTCTTTGTTACTTGGTGTCAGTGTATGTCAAAATACTTGGTGTAAGTGTCTGTCTTTGTTACTTGGTGTCAGTGTATGTCTGTGTTACTTGGTGTAAGTGTGTGTCTTTGTTACTTGGTGTAAGTGTATATCTGTGTTACTTGGTGTAAGTGTGTGTCTGTGTTACTGGGTATCAGTGTATGTCTTTGTTACTTGGTGTGAGTGTGTGTCTGTGTTACTGGGTATCAGTGTATGTCTTTGTTACTTGGTGTCAGTGTATGTCAAAATACTTGGTGTAAGTGTATGTCTTTGTTACTTGGTTTCAGTGTATGTCTTTGTTACTTGGTGTAAGTGTGTGTCTGTGTTACTGGGTATCAGTGTATGTCTTTGTTACTTGGTGTCAGTGTATGTCAAAATACTTGGTGTAAGTGTATGTCTTTGTTACTTGGTGTAAGTGTATGTCTTTGTTACTTGGTGTCAGTGTATGTCTTTGTTATTTGGTGTCAGTGTGTGCCTGTGTTACTGGGTGTCAGTGGATGTCTTTGCGACTTGGTATCAGTGTATGTCTTTGTGACTTGGTGTCAGTGTATGTCTTTATTACTGGGTGTCAGTGTGTGTCTGTGTTACTTGGTGTCAGTGTATGTCTTCGTTACTGTGTATCAGTGGTCCTCTGTGTTACTGGGTGTCAGTGTGTGTTTGTTTGTGTTAATTTGTGTCAGTGTGTGTCTGTGTTACTGGGTATCAGTGTATGACTTTGTTGCTGGGTGTCAGTGCGTGTCTGTGTTACTGGGTATCAGTGTATGTCTTTGTTTCTTGGTGTAAGTGTATTTATTTGTTACTTGGTGTCCGTGTATGTCTGTGTTACTTGCTGTAAGTGTATGTCTTTGTTACTTGGTGTAAGTGTGTGTCTGTGTTACTGGGTATCAGTGTGTGTCTTTGTTACTTGGTGTCAGTGTATGTCTGTGTTACTTGCTGTAAGTGTATGTCTTTGTTACTTGGTGTAAGTGTGTGTCTGTGTTACTGGGTATCAGTGTATGTCTTTGTTACTTGGTGTCAGTAATGTCTTTGTGACTTGGTGTCAGTGTATGTCTGTGTTACTTGGTGTAAGTGTGTATCTGTGTTATTGGGTATCAGTTTATGTCTTTGTTACTTGGTGTAAGTGTGTGTCTATGTTATTGGTTATCAGTGTATGTCTTTGTTACTTGGTGTCAGTGCATGTCTTTGTTACTTGGGGTCAGTGTATGTCTTTGTTACTTGGTGTCAGTGTATGTCTGTTTTACTTGGTATCAGTATCTGTCTTTGTTACTTGGTGTCAGTATGTGTCTGTGTCACTGGGTATCAGTGTGTGTCTTTGTTACTTGGTGTCAGTGTTTGTCAAAATACTTGGTGTAAGTGTATGTCTTTGTTACTTGGTGTCAGTGTATGTCTTTGTTACTTGGTGTCAGTGTGTGTCTGTGTCACTGGGTATCAGTGTGTGTCTTTGTTACTGGGTATCAGTGTGTGTCTGTGTTACTTGGTTTCAGTGTATGTCTTTGTTACTTGGTGTCAGTGTGTGTCTGTGTTACTGGGTATCAGTGTATGTCTTTGTGACTTGGTGTCAGTGTATGTCTTTATTACTGGGTGTCAGTGTATGTCTGTGTTACTTGGTGTCAGTGTATGTCTTTGCAACTTGGTATCAGTGTATGTCTTTGTGACTTGGTGTCAGTGTATGTCTTTATTACTGTGTATCAGTGGTTCTCTGTGTTACTGGGTGTCAGTGTGTGTTTGTTTGTGTTACTGGGTGTCAGTGTGTGTCTGTGTTACTGGGTATCAGTGTATGACTTTGTTGCTGGGTGTCAGTGCGTGTCTGTGTTTCTGGGTATCAGTGTATGTCTTTCTTTCTTGGTGTAAGTGTATTTATTTGTTACTGGGTATCATTGTATGTCTGTGTTACTTGGTGTAAGTGTATGTCTTTGTTACTTGGTGTAAGTGTGTGTCTGTGTTACTGGGTATCAGTGCATGTCTTTGTTACTTGGTGTCAGTGTATGTCTTTGGGACTTGGTGTCAGTGTATGTCTGTGTTACTTGGTGTAAGTGTGTGTCTGTGTTATTGGGTATCAGTTTATGTCTTTGTTACTTGGTGTAAGTGTATGTCTTTGTTACTTGGTGTAAGTGTGTGTCTATGTTATTGGTTATCAGTGTATGTCTTTGTTACTTGGTTTAAGTGTGTGTCTGTGTTACTGGGTATCAGTGTATGTCTTTGTTACTTGGTGTCAGTGTATGTCATTGTTACTTGGTTTAAGTGTGTGTCTGTGTTACTGGGTATCAGTGTATGTCTTTGCTACTTGGTGTCAGTGTATGTCTTTGTTACTTTTTGTAAGTGTATGTCTTTGTTACTTGGGGTCAGTGTATGTCTTTGTTACTTGGTGTAAGTGTGTGTCTTTGTCAATTGGTGCAAGTGCATGTCTTTGTTACTGGGTATCTGTGTATGTCCTTGTTACTTGGTGCAAGTGTGTGTCTGTGTTACTGGGTATCAGTGTCTGTCTTTGTTACTTGGTGTAAGTGTGTGTCTGTGTTGCTGGGTATCAGTGTATGTCTTTGTTACTTGGTGTCAGTGCATGTCTTTGTTACTTGGTGTCATTGTATGTCTTTGTTACTGGGTGTCAGTGTATGTCTTTGTTACTTGGTGTAAGTGTGTGTCTGTGTTACTGGGTATCAGTGTATGTCTTGGTGACATGGTTTCAGTGTATGTCTTTGTTACTGTGTGTCAGTGTGTGTCTTTGTGACTTGGTATCATTGTATGTCTTTGTTACTTGGTGTCAGTGTATGTCAAAATACTTGGTGTAAGTGTATGTCTTTGTTACTTGGTGTAATTGTCTGTCTTTGTTACTTGGTGTAAGTGTATGTCTTTGTTACTTGGTGTCAGTGTATGTCTGTGTTACTTTGTGTAAGTGTGTGTCTGTGTTACTGGGTATCAGTGTATGTCTTTGTTACTGGGTGTCAGTGTATGTCAAAATACTTGGTGTAAGTGTATGTCTGGGTTACTTGGTGTAAGTGTGTGTCTTTGTTACTTGGTGTAAGTGTATGTCTTTGTTACTTGGTGTCAGTGTATGTCTTTGTTACTTGGGGTCAGTGTATGTCTGTGTTACTTGGTGTAAGTGTGTGCCTGTGTTACTGGGTATCAGTGTATGTCATTGTTACTTGGTGTCAGTGTATGTCTGTGTTACTTGGTGTAAGTGTGTGTCTGTGTTACTGGGTGTCAGTGTATGTCATTGTTACTTGGTGTCAGTGTATGTCTGTGTTACTTGGTGTAAGGGTGTGTCTTTGTTACTTGGTGTCAGTGTGTGTCTGTGTTACTTGGTGTCAGTGTAAGTCATTGTTACTTGGTGTCAGTGTATGTCTGTGTTACTTGGTGAAAGTGTGTGTCTTTGTTACTTGGTGTCAGTGTGTGTCTGTGTTACTGGGTGTCAGTGTATGACTTTTTTACTGGGTGTCAGTGTATGTCTTTGTTACTTGGTGTAAGTGTGTGTCTGTGTTACTGGGCATCAGTGCATTTCTTTGTTACTTGGTGTCAGTGTATGTCTTTGTTACCTGGTGTCAGTGTATGTCTGTGTTACTTGGTGTAAGAGTGTGCCTGTGTTACTGGGTATCAGTGTATGTCTTTGTTACTTGGTGTCAGTGTATTTCTGTGTTACTTGGTGTCAGTGTGTTTGTTTGTCTTACTGGGTGTCAGTGTCTGTCTTCGTTACTTGGTGTCAGTGTATGTCTTTGTTACTTGGTGTCCGTGTGTGTCTGTGTTACTGGGTGTCAGTGTATGTCTTTGTTACTGGGTGTCAGTGTATGTCTTTGTTACTTGGTGTAAGTGTGTGTCTGTGTTACTGGGTATCATTGTCTGTCTTTGTTACTTGGTGTAAGTGTGTGTCTGTGTTACTGGGGGTCAGCGTGTGTTTCTAACTGGGTGTCAGTGTGTGTGTTACTTGGTGTAAGTGTGTGTCTGTGTTACTTGGTGTCAGTGTATGTGTTTGTGACTCGGTGTCAGTGTATGTCTTTGTTACTGGGTGTCAGTGTCTGTCTTCGTTACTTGGTGTCAGTGTTTGTCTTTGTTACTGGGTGTCAGTGTCTGTCTTTGTGACTTGGTGTCAGTGTATGTCTTTGTTACTTGGTGTCAGTGAATGTCTTTGTTACTTGGTGTCAGTGTATGTGTTTGTGACTTGGTCACAGTGTATGTCTTTGTTACTGGGTGTGAGTGTATGTCTTTGTTGCTTCGTGTAAGTGTGTGTCCGTGTTACTGGGTATCAGTGCATTTCTTTGTTACTTGGTGTCAGTGTCTGTCTGTGTTACTTGGAGTCAGTGTATGTCTTTGTTACTTGGTGTCAGTGTATGTACGTGTTACTTGGTGTAAGAGTGGGCCTGTGTTACTGGGTATCAGTGTATGTCTTTGTTACTTGGTGTCAGTGTATTTCTGTGTTACTTGGTGTCAGTGTGTGTCTGTGTTACTTGCTGTAAGTGTCTGTCTTTGTTACTTGGTGTCCGTGTGTGTCTTTGTTACTGGGTGTCAGTGTATGTCTTTTTTACTTGGTGTAAGTGTGTGTCTGTGTTACTGGGTATCAGTGCATGTCTTTGTTACTTGGTGTAATTCTGTGTCTGTGTTACTGGGTATCAGTGTATGTCTTTGTTTGTTGGTGTCAGTGTATGTCTTTGTTACTTGGTGTCAGTGTATGTCTTTGTTACTGGGTATCACTGCATGTCTTTGTTACATGGTGTCAGTGTAAGTCTGTGTTACTTGGTGTAAGTGTATGTCTTTGTTACTGGGTGTCAGTGTCTGTCTTCGTTACTTGGTGTCAGTGTATGTCTTTGTTACTTGGTGTCAGTGTATGTCTTTGTTACTTGGTGTAAGTGTATGTCTTTGTTACTGGGTGTCAGTGTCTGTCTTCGTTACTTGGTGTCAGTGTTTGTCTTTGTTACATGGTGGCAGTGTCTGTCTGTGTTACTGTGTTTCAGTGCACGTCTTTGTTACATGGTGTCAGTGTATGTCTGTGTCACTTGGTGTAAGTGTGTGTCTTTGTGACTTGGTGTAAATGTATGTCTTTGTCACTTGGTGTCAGTGTTCGTCTGTGTTACTTGGCGTAAGTGTATGTCTTTGTTACTTGGTGTCAGTGTATGTCTTTGTTACTTGGTGTAAATGTGTGTCTGTCTTACTTGGTGTAAGTGTGTGTCTGTGTTACTTGGTTTCAGTGTATGTCTTTGTTACTTGTTGCAAGTGTATGTCTGTGTTACTGGGTAACAGTGTATGTCTTTGTTACTTGGTGTCAGTGTATATCTGTGTTACTTGGTGTAAGTGTGTGTCTGTGTTACTGGGTATCAGTGTATGTCTTTGTTACTTGGTGTGAGTGTGTGTCTGTGTTACTGGGTATCAGTGTGTGTCTTTGTTACTTGGTGTCAGTGTATGTCTGTGTTACTTGCTGTAAGTGTATGTCTTTGTTACTTGGTGTAAGTGTGTGTCTGTGTTACTGGGTATCAGTGTATGTCTTTGTTACTTGGTGTCAGTGTATGTCTTTGTGACTTGGTGTCAGTGTATGTCTGTGTTACTTGGTGTAAGTGTGTATCTGTGTTATTGGGTATCAGTTTATGTCTTTGTTACTTGGTGTAAGTGTGTGTCTATGTTATTGGTTATCAGTGTATGTCTTTGTTAATTGGTGTAAGTGTGTGTCTGTGTTACTGGGTATCAGTGTATGTCTTTGTTACTTGGTGTCAGTGCATGTCTTTGTTACTTGGGGTCAGTGTATGTCTTTGTTACTTGGTGTCAGTGTATGTCTGTTTTACTTGGTATCAGTATCTTTCTTTGTTACTTGGTGTCAGTATGTGTCTGTGTCACTGGGTATCAGTGTGTGTCTTTGTTACTTGGTGTCAGTGTTTGTCAAAATACTTGGTGTAAGTGTATGTCTTTGTTACTTGGTGTCAGTGTATGTCTTTGTTACTTGGTGTCAGTGTGTGTCTGTGTCACTGGGTATCAGTGTGTGTCTTTGTTACTGGGTATCAGTGTGTGTCTGTGTTACTTGGTTTCAGTGTATGTCTTTGTTACTTGGTGTCAGTGTGTGTCTGTGTTACTGGGTATCAGTGTATGTCTTTGTGACTTGGTGTCAGTGTATGTCTTTATTACTGGGTGTCAGTGTATGTCTGTGTTACTTGGTGTAAGTGTATGTCTTTGCAACTTGGTATCAGTGTATGTCTTTGTGACTTGGTGTCAGTGTATGTCTTTATTACTGTGTATCAGTGGTTCTCTGTGTTACTGGGTGTCAGTGTGTGTTTGTTTGTGTTACTGGGTGTCAGTGTGTGTCTGTGTTACTGGGTATCAGTGTATGACTTTGTTGCTGGGTGTCAGTGCGTGTCTGTGTTTCTGGGTATCAGTGTATGTCTTTCTTTCTTGGTGTAAGTGTATTTATTTGTTACTGGGTATCATTGTATGTCTGTGTTACTTGGTGTAAGTGTATGTCTTTGTTACTTGGTGTAAGTGTGTGTCTGTGTTACTGGGTATCAGTGCATGTCTTTGTTACTTGGTGTCAGTGTATGTCTTTGGGACTTGGTGTCAGTGTATGTCTGTGTTACTTGGTGTAAGTGTGTGTCTGTGTTATTGGGTATCAGTTTATGTCTTTGTTACTTGGTGTAAGTGTATGTCTTTGTTACTTGGTGTAAGTGTGTGTCTATGTTATTGGTTATCAGTGTATGTCTTTGTTACTTGGTTTAAGTGTGTGTCTGTGTTACTGGGTATCAGTGTATGTCTTTGTTACTTGGTGTCAGTGTATGTCATTGTTACTTGGTTTAAGTGTGTGTCTGTGTTACTGGGTATCAGTGTATGTCTTTGCTACTTGGTGTCAGTGTATGTCTTTGTTACTTTTTGTAAGTGCATGTCTTTGTTACTGGGTATCAGTGTATGACTTTGTTGCTGGGTGTCAGTGCGTGTCTGTGTTTCTGGGTATCAGTGTATGTCTTTCTTTCTTGGTGTAAGTGTATTTATTTGTTACTGGGTATCATTGTATGTCTGTGTTACTTGGTGTAAGTGTATGTCTTTGTTACTTGGTGTCAGTGTGTGTCTGTGTTACTTGGTGTCAGTGTAAGTCATTGTTACTTGGTGTCAGTGTATGTCTGTGTTACTTGGTGAAAGTGTGTGTCTTTGTTACTTGGTTTCAGTGTGTGTCTGTGTTACTGGGTGTCAGTGTATGACTTTGTTACTGGGTGTCAGTGTATGTCTTTGTTACTTGGTGTAAGTGTGTGTCTGTGTTACTGGGTATCAGTGCATTTCTTTGTTACTTGGTGTCAGTGTATGTCTTTGTTACCTGGTGTCAGTGTATGTCTGTGTTACCTGGTGTAAGAGTGTGCCTGTGTTACTGGGTATCAGTGTATGTCTTTGTTACTTGATGTCAGTGTATTTCTGTGTTACTTGGTGTCAGTGTGTTTGTTTGTCTTACTGGGTGTCAGTGTCTGTCTTCGTTACTTGGTGTCAGTGTATGTCTTTGTTACTTGGTGTCCGTGTGTGTCTGTGTTACTGGGTGTCAGTGTATGTCTTTGTTACTGGGTGTCAGTGTATGTCTTTGTTACTTGGTGTAAGTGTGTGTCTGTGTTACTGGGTATCATTGTCTGTCTTTGTTACTTGGTGTAAGTGTGTGTCTGTGTTACTGGGGGTCAGCGTGTGTTTCTAACTGGGTGTCAGTGTGTGTGTTACTTGGTGTAAGTGTGTGTCTGTGTTACTTGGTGTCAGTGTATGTGTTTGTGACTCGGTGTCAGTGTATGTCTTTGTTACTGGGTGTCAGTGTCTGTCTTCGTTACTTGGTGTCAGTGTTTGTCTTTGTTACTGGGTGTCAGTGTCTGTCTTTGTGAGTTGGTGTCAGTGTATGTCTTTGTTACTTGGTGTCAGTGAATGTCTTTGTTACTTGGTGTCAGTGTATGTGTTTGTGACTTGGTCACAGTGTATGTCTTTGTTACTGGGTGTGAGTGTATGTCTTTGTTGCTTCGTGTAAGTGTGTGTCCGTGTTACTGGGTATCAGTGCATTTCTTTGTTACTTGGTGTCAGTGTCTGTCTGTGTTACTTGGAGTCAGTGTATGTCTTTGTTACTTGGTGTCAGTGTATGTACGTGTTACTTGGTGTAAGAGTGTGCCTGTGTTACTGGGTATCAGTGTATGTCTTTGTTACTTGGTGTCAGTGTATTTCTGTGTTACTTGGTGTCAGTGTGTGTCTGTGTTACTTGCTGTAAGTGTCTGTCTTTGTTACTTGGTGTCCGTGTGTGTCTTTGTTACTGGGTGTCAGTGTATGTCTTTTTTACTTGGTGTAAGTGTGTGCCTGTGTTACTGGGTATCAGTGCATGTCTTTGTTACTTGGTGTAATTCTGTGTCTGTGTTACTGGGTATCAGTGTATGTCTTTGTTTGTTGGTGTCAGTGTATGTCTTTGTTACTTGGTGTCAGTGTATGTCTTTGTTACTGGGTATCACTGCATGTCTTTGTTACATGGTGTCAGTGTATGTCTGTGTTACTTGGTGTAAGTGTATGTCTTTGTTACTGGGTGTCAGTGTCTGTCTTCGTTACTTGGTGTCAGTGTATGTCTTTGTTACTTGGTGTCAGTGTATGTCTTTGTTACTTGGTGTAAGTGTATGTCTTTGTTACTGGGTGTCAGTGTCTGTCTTCGTTACTTGGTGTCAGTGTTTGTCTTTGTTACATGGTGGCAGTGTCTGTCTGTGTTACTGTGTTTCAGTGCACGTCTTTGTTACATGGTGTCAGTTTATGTCTTTTTTACTTGGTGTAAGTGTGTGCCTGTGTTACTGGGTATCAGTGCATGTCTTTGTTACTTGGTGTAATTCTGTGTCTGTGTTACTGGGTATCAGTGTATGTCTTTGTTTGTTGGTGTCAGTGTATGTCTTTGTTACTTGGTGTCAGTGTATGTCTTTGTTACTGGGTATCACTGCATGTCTTTGTTACATGGTGTCAGTGTATGTCTGTGTTACTTGGTGTAAGTGTATGTCTTTGTTACTGGGTGTCAGTGTCTGTCTTCGTTACTTGGTGTCAGTGTATGTCTTTGTTACTTGGTGTCAGTGTATGTCTTTGTTACTTGGTGTAAGTGTATGTCTTTGTTACTGGGTGTCAGTGTCTGTCTTCGTTACTTGGTGTCAGTGTTTGTCTTTGTTACATGGTGGCAGTGTCTGTCTGTGTTACTGTGTTTCAGTGCACGTCTTTGTTACATGGTGTCAGTGTATGTCTGTGTCACTTGGTGTAAGTGTGTGTCTTTGTGACTTGGTGTAAATGTATGTCTTTGTCACTTGGTGTCAGTGTTCGTCTGTGTTACTTGGCGTAAGTGTATGTCTTTGTTACTTGGTGTCAGTGTATGTCTTTGTTACTTGGTGTAAATGTGTGTCTGTCTTACTTGGTGTAAGTGTGTGTCTGTGTTACTTGGTTTCAGTGTATGTCTTTGTTACTTGTTGCAAGTGTATGTCTGTGTTACTGGGTAACAGTGTATGTCTTTGTTACTTGGTGTCAGTGTATGTCTGTGTTACTTGGTGTAAGTGTGTGTCTTTGATACTTGCTGTAATTGTATGTCTTTGTTACTTGGTGTCAGTGTATGTCTTTGTTACTTGGTGAAAGTGTCTGTTTGTGTTACTTGGTGTAAGTGTGTTTCTGTGATACTTGGTATCAGTGGATGTCTTTGTGACTGGGTGTCAGTGTGTGTCTTTGTGAATTGGTGTCAGTGTATGTCTTAGTTACTTGGTGTAAGTGTGTGTCTCTGTTACTGGGTATCAGTGTATGTCTTTGTTACTTGGTGTCAGTGTATGTCAAAATACTTGGTGTAAGTGTCTGTCTTTGTTACTTGGTGTCAGTGTATGTCTGTGTTACTTGGTGTAAGTGTGTGTCTTTGTTACTTGGTGTAAGTGTATGTCTTTGTTACTTGGTGTCAGTGTATGTCTTTGTTACTTGGTGTCAGTGTATATCTGTGTTACTTGGTGTAAGTGTGTGTCTGTGTTACTGGGTATCAGTGTATATCTTTGTTACTTGGTGTGAGTGTGTGTCTGTGTTACTGGGTATCAGTGTATGTCTTTGTTACTTGGTGTCAGTGTATGTCAAAATACTTGGTGTAAGTGTATGTCTTTGTTACTTGGTTTCAGTGTATGTCTTTGTTACTTGGTGTAAATGTGTGTCTGTGTTACTGGGCATCAGTGTATGTCTTTGTTACTTGGTGTCAGTGTATGTCAAAATACTTGGTGTAAGTGTATGTCTTTGTTACTTGGTGTAAGTGTATGTCTTTGTTACTTGGTGTCAGAGTATGTCTTTGTTACTTGGTGTCAGTGTGTGTCTGTGTTACTGGGTATCAGTGTATGTCTTTGTGACTTGGTGTCAGTGTATGTCTTTATTACTGGGTGTCAGTGTATGTCTGTGTTACTTGGTGTAAGTTTATGTCTTTGTTACTTGGTGTAAGTGTGTGTCTGTGTTACTGGGTATCAGTGCATGTCTTTGTTACTTGGTGTCAGTGTATGTCTTTGGGACTTGGTGTCAGTGAATGTCTGTGTTACTTGGTGTAAGTGTGTGTCTGTGTTATTGGGTATCAGTTTATGTCTTTGTTACTTGGTGCAAGTGTATGTCTTTGTTACTTGGTGTAAGTGTGTGTCTATGTTATTGGTTCTCAGTGTATGTCTTTGTTACTTGGTTTAAGTGTGTGTCTGTGTTACTGGGTATCAGTGTATGTCTTTGTTACTTGGTGCAAGTGTGTGTCTGTGTTACTGGGTATCAGTGTCTGTCTTTGTTACTTGGTGTAAGTGTGTGTCTGTGTTGCTGGGTATCATTGTATGTCTTTGTTACTTGGTGTCAGTGCATGTCTTTGTTACTTGGTGTCATTGTATGTCTTTGTTACTGGGTGTCAGTGTATGTCTTTGTGACTTGGTGTCAGTGTCTGTCTTTGTTACTTGGTGTAAGTGTGTGTCTGTGTTACTGGGTATCAGTGTATGTCTTGGTGACTTGGTTTCAGTGTATGTCTTTGTTACTGTGTGTCAGTGTGTGTCTTTGTGACTTGGTATCATTGTATGTCTTTGTTACTTGGTGTCAGTGTATGTCAAAATACTTGGTGTAAGTGTATGTCTTTGTTACTTGGTGTAATTGTCTGTCTTTGTTACTTGGTGTAAGTGTATGTCTTTGTTACTTGGTGTCAGTGTATGTCTGTGTTACTTTGTGTAAGTGTGTGTCTGTGTTACTGGGTATCAGTGTATGTCTTTGTTACTGGGTGTCAGTGTATGTCAAAATACTTGGTGTAAGTGTATGTCTCGGTTACTTGGTGTAAGTGTGTGTCTTTGTGACTTGGTGTCAGTGTATGTCTGTGTTACTTGGTGTAAGTGTGTATCTGTGTTATTGGGTATCAGTTTATGTCTTTGTTACTTGGTGTAAGTGTGTGTCTATGTTATTGGTTATCAGTGTATGTCTTTGTTAATTGGTGTAAGTGTGTGTCTGTGTTACTTGGTGTCAGTGTATGTCTTTGTTACTTGGTGTCAGTGCATGTCTTTGTTACTTGGGGTCAGTGTATGTCTTTGTTACTTGGTGTCAGTGTATGTCTGTTTTACTTGGTATCAGTATCTGTCTTTGTTACTTGGTGTCAGTATGTGTCTGTGTCACTGGGTATCAGTGTGTGTCTTTGTTACTTGGCGTCAGTGTTTGTCAAAATACTTCGTGTAAGTGTATGTCTTTGTTACTTGGTGTCAGTGTATGTCTTTGTTACTTGGTGTCAGTGTGTGTCTGTGTCACTGGGTATCAGTGTGTGTCTTTGTTACTGGGTATCAGTGTGTGTCTGTGTTACTTGGTTTCAGTGTATGTCTTTGTTACTTGGTGTAAGTGTGTGTCTGTGTTACTGGGTATCAGTGTATGTCTTTGTTACTTGGTGTAAGTGTATGTCTTTGTTACTTGGTGTCAGTGTATGTCTTTGTTACTTGGTGTCAGTGTGTGTCTGTGTTACTGGGTATCAGTGTATGTCTTTGTGACTTGGTGTCAGTGTATGTCTTTATTACTGGGTGTCAGTGTATGTCTGTGTTACTTGGTGTCAGTGTATGTCTTTGCAACTTGGTATCAGTGTATGTCTTTGTGACTTGGTGTCAGTGTATGTCTTTATTACTGTGTATCAGTGGGTCTCTGTGTTACTGGGTGTCAGTGTGTGTTTGTTTGTGTTACTGGGTGTCAGTGTGTGTCTGTGTTACTGGGTATCAGTGTATGACTTTTTTGCTGGGTGTCAGTGCGTGTCTGTGTTTCTGGGTATCAGTGTATGTCTTTCTTTCTCGGTGTAAGTGTATTTATTTGTTACTGGGTATCATTGTATGTCTGTGTTACTTGGTGTAAGTGTATGTCTTTGTTACTTGGTGTAAGTGTGTGTCTGTGTTACTGGGTATCAGTGCATGTCTTTGTTACTTGGTGTCAGTGTATGTCTTTGGGACTTGGTGTCAGTGTATGTCTGTGTTACTTGGTGTAAGTGTGTGTCTGTGTTATTGGGTATCAGTTTATGTCTTTGTTACTTGATGTAAGTGTATGTCTTTGTTACTTGGTGTAAGTGTGTGTCTATGTTATTGGTTATCAGTGTATGTCTTTGTTACTTGTTTTAAGTGTGTGTCTGTGTTACTGGGTATCAGTGTATGTCTTTGTTACTTGGTGTCAGTGTATGTCATTGTTACTTGGTTTAAGTGTGTGTCTGTGTTACTGGGTATCAGTGTATGTCTTTGCTACTTGGTGTCAGTGTATGTCTTTGTTACTTTTTGTAAGTGTATGTCTTTGATACTTGGGGTCAGTGTATGTCTTTGTAACTTGGTGTAAGTGTGTGTCTTTGTCAATTGGTGCAAGTGTATGTCTTTGTTACTGGGTATCTGTGTATGTCCTTGTTACTTGGTGCAAGTGTGTGTCTGTGTTACTGGGTATCAGTGTCTGTCTTTGTTACTTGGTGTAAGTGTGTGTCTGTGTTGCTGGGTATCAGTGTATTTCTTTGTTACTTGGTGTCAGTGCATGTCTTTGTTACTTGGTGTCATTGTATGTCTTTGTTACTGGGTGTCAGTGTATGTCTTTGTGACTTGTTGTCAGTGTCTGTCTTTGTTACTTGGTGTAAGTGTGTGTCTGTGTTACTGGGTATCAGTGTATGTCTTGGTGACTTGGTTTCAGTGTATGTCTTTGTTACTGTGTGTCAGTGTGTGTTTTTGTGACTTGGTATCATTGTATGTCTTTGTTACTTGGTGTCAGTGTATGTCAAAATACTTGGTGTAAGTGTATGTCTTTGTTACTTGGTGTAATTGTCTGTCTTTGTTACTTGGTGTAAGTGTATGTCTTTGTTACTTGGTGTCAGTGTATGTCTGTGTTACTTTGTGTAAGTGTGTGTCTGTGTTACTGGGTATCTGTGTATGTCTTTGTTACTTGGTGTAAGTGTATGTCTTTGTTACTTGGTGTCAGTGTATGTCTTTGTTACTTGGGGTCAGTGTATGTCTGTGTTACTTGGTGTAAGTGTGTGCCTGTGTTACTGGGTATCAGTGTATGTCATTGTTACTTGGTGTCAGTGTATGTCTGTGTTACTTGGTGTAAGTGTGTGTCTGTGTTACTGGGTGTCAGTGTATGTCATTGTTACTTGGTGTCAGTGTATGTCTGTGTTACTTGGTGTAAGTGTGTGTCTTTGTTACTTGGTGTCAGTGTGTGTCTGTGTTACTTGGTGTCAGTGTATGTCATTGTTACTTGGTGTCAGTGTATGTCTGTGTTACTTGGTGTAAGTGTGTGTCTTTGTTACTTGGTGTCAGTGTGTGTCTGTGTTACTTGGTGTAAGTGTGTGTCTTTGTTACTTGGTGTCCGTGTGTGTCTGTGTTACTGGGTGTCAGTGTATGACTTTGTTACTGGGTGTCAGTGTATGTCTTTGTTACTTGGTGTAAGTGTGTGTCTGTGTTACTGGATATAAGTGTCTGTCTTTGTTACTTGTTCTAAGCGTGTGTCTGTGTTACCGGGTATCAGTGTATGTCTTTGTTAATTGGTGTCAGTGTATGTGTTTGTAACTTGGCGTCAGTGTATGTCTTTGTTACTTGGTGTCAGTGTGTGTCTTTGTTACTGGGTGTCAGTGTATGTCTTTGTGACTTGGTGTAAGTGTGTGTCTGTGTTACTGGGTATCAGTGTCTGTCTTTGTTACTTGGTGTAAGTGTGTGTCTGTGTTACTGGGTATCATTGTCTGTCTTTGTTACTGGGTGTCAGTGTGTGTCTTTGTGACCTGGTGTAAGTGTTTGTCTGTGTTACTGGGTATCAGTGTCTGTCTTTGTTACTTGGTGTAAGTGTGTATCTGTGTTACTGGGGATCAGTGTATGTCTTTGTTACTTGGTGTCAGTGTATGTCTTTGTGACTTGGTGTAAGTGTATGTCTTTGTTACTTGGTGTCAGTGTGTGACTTTGTGACCTGGTATAAGTGTTTCTCTGTGTTACTGGGTATCAGTGTCTGTCTGTGTTTCTGGGTATCTGTGTATGTCTTTGTTACTTCGTGTAATTGTGTGTCTGTGTCACTGGGTGTCAGTGTATGTCTTTGTTACTGGGTGTCAGTGTATGACATTGTTACTTGGTGTAAGTGTGTGTCTGTGTTACTGGGTATCAGTGTCTGTCTTTGTTACTTGGTGTAAGTGTGTGTCTGTGTTACTGGGTATCAGTGTATGTCTTTGTGACTTGGTATCAGTGTATGTCTTTGTTACTGGGTGTCAGTGTGTGTCTTTGTGACTTGGTGTCAGTGTATGTCTTTGTTACTTGGTGTAAGTGTGTGTCTGTGTTACTGGGTATCAGTGTATGTCTTTGTTAATTGGTGTCAGTGTATGTGTTTGTAACTTGGCGTCAGTGTATGTCTTTGTTACTTGGTGTCAGTGTGTGTCTTTGTTACTGGGTGTCAGTGTATGTCTTTGTGACTTGGTGTAAGTGTGTGTCTGTGTTACTGGGTATCAGTGTCTGTCTTTGTTACTTGGTGTAATTGTGTGTCTGTGTTACTGGGTATCATTGTCTGTCTTTGTTACTGGGTGTCAGTGTGTGTCTTTGTGACCTGGTGTAAGTGTTTGTCTGTGTTACTGGGTATCAGTGTCTGTCTTTGTTACTTGGTGTAAGTGTGTATCTGTGTTACTGGGGATCAGTGTATGTCTTTGTTACTTGGTGTCAGTGTATGTCTTTGTGACTTGGTGTAAGTGTATGTCTTTGTTACTTGGTGTCAGTGTGTGACTTTGTGACCTGGTATAAGTGTTTCTCTGTGTTACTGGGTATCAGTGTCTGTCTGTGTTTCTGGGTATCTGTGTATGTCTTTGTTACTTCGTGTAAGTGTGTGTCTGTGTCACTGTGTGTCAGTGTATGACTTTGTTACTTGGTGTAAGTGTGTGTCTGTGTTACTGGGTATCAGTGTCTGTCTTTGTTACTTGGTGTAAGTGTGTGTCTGTGTTACTGGGTATCAGTGTATGTCTTTGTGACTTGGTATCAGTGTATGTCTTTGTTACTGGGTGTCAGTGTGTGTCTTTGTGACTTGGTGTCAATGTATGTCTTTGTTACTTGGTGTAAGTGTGTGTCTGTGTTACTGGGTATCAGTGTATGTCTTTGTTACTTGGTGTCAGTGTATGTCAAAATACTTGGTGTAAGTGAATGTCTTTGTTACTTGGTGTAATTGTCTGTCTTTGTTACTTGGTGTAAGTGTATGTCTTTGTAACTTGGTGTCAGTGTATGTCTTTGTTACTTGGTGTCAGTGTATGTCTGTGTTACTTGGTGTAAGTGTGTGACTTTGTTACTTGGTGTAAGTGTATGTCTTTGTTACTTGGTATCAGTGTATGTCTTTGTTACTTGGTGTCAGTGTATGTCAAAATACTTGGTGTAAGTGTATGTCTGTGTTAGTTGGTGTACGTGTGTGTCTTTGTTAGTTGGTGTAAGTGTATGACTTTGTTACTTGGTGTCAGTGTATGTCTTTGTTACTTGGGGTCAGTGTATGTCTGTGTTACTTGGTGTAAGTGTGTGCCTGTGTTACTGGGTATCAGTGTATGTCATTGTTACTTGGTGTCAGTGTATGTCTGTGTTACTTGGTGTAAGTGTGTGTCTGTGTTACTGGGTGTCAGTGTCTGTCTGTGTTACTTGGTGTAATTGTGTGTCTTTGTTACTTGGTGTCCGTGTGTGTCTGTGTTACTGGGTGTCAGTGTATGACTTTGTTACTGGGTGTCAGTGTATGTCTTTGTTACTTGGTCTAAGTGTGTGTCTGTGTTACTGGGTATAAGTGTCTGTCTTTGTTACTTGGTCTAAGCGTGTGTCTGTGTTACTGGGTATCAGTGTATGTCTTTGTTAATTGGTGTCAGTGTATGTGTTTGTAACTTGGCGTCAGTGTATGTCTTTGTTACTTGGTGTAAGTGTGTGTCTGTGTTACTGGGTATCAGTATATGTCTTTGTTACTTGGTGTCAGTGTGTGTCTTTGTTACTGGGTGTCAGTCTATGTCTTTGTTACTGGGTGTCAGTGTATGTCTTTGTGACTTGGTGTAAGTGTGTGTCTGTGTTACTGGGTATCAGTGTCTGTCTTTGTTACTTGGTGTAAGTGTGTGTCTGTGTTACTGGGTATCATTGTCTGTCTTTGTTACTTGGTGTCAGTGTGTGTCTTTGTGACCTGGTGTAAGTGTTTGTCTGTGTTACTGGGTATCAGTGTCTGTCTTTGTTACTTGGTGTAAGTGTGTGTCTGTGTTACTGGGGATCAGTGTATGTCTTTGTTACTTGGTGTCAGTGTATGTCTTTGTGACTTGGTGTAAGTGTATGTCTTTGTTACTTGGTGTCAGTGTGTGTCTTTGTGACCTGGTATAAGTGTTTGTCTGTGTTACTGGGTATTAGTGTCTGTCTGTGTTTCTGGGTATCTGTGTATGTCTTTGTTACTTCGTGTAAGTGTGTGTCTGTGTCACTGGGTGTCAGTGTATGTCTTTGTTACTTGGTGTAAGTGTGTGTCTGTGTTACTGGGTATCAGTGTCTGTCTTTGTTACTTGGTGTAATTGTGTGTCTGTGTTACTGGGTATCAGTGTATGTCTTTGTGACTTGGTATCAGTGTATGTCTTTGTTACTGGGTGTCAGTGTGTGTCTTTGTGACTTGGTGTCAGTGTATGTCTTTGTTACTTGGTGTAAGTGTGTGTCTGTGTTACTGGGTATCAGTGTATGTCTTTGTTACTTGGTGTCAGTGTATGTCAAAATACTTGGTGTAAGTGAATGTCTTTGTTACTTGGTGTAATTGTCTGTCTTTGTTACTTGGTGTAAGTGTATGTCTTTGTAACTTGGTGTCAGTGTATGTCTTTGTTACTTGGTGTCAGTGTATGTCTGTGTTACTTGGTGTAAGTGTGTGACTTTGTTACTTGGTGTAAGTGTATGTCTTTGTTACTTGGTGTCTGTGTATGTCTTTGTTACTGGGTGTCAGTGTGTGTCTGTGTTACTGGGTATCAGTGTATGTCTTTGTGACCTGGTGTAAGTGTTTGTCTGTGTTACTGGGTATCAGTGTCTGTCTTTGTTACTTGGTGTAAGTGTGTATCAGTGTTACTGGGGATCAGTGTATGTCTTTGTTACTTGGTGTCAGTGTATGTCTCTGTGACTTGATGTAAGTGTATGTCTTTGTTACTTGTTGTCAGTGTGTGTCTTTGTGACCTGGTATAAGTGTTTGTCTGTGTCACTGGGTGTCAGTGTATGTCTTTGTTACTGGGTGTAAGTGTGTGTCTGTGTTACTGGGTATCAGTGTCTGTCTTTGTTACTTGGTGTAAGTGTGTGTCTGTGTTACTGGGTATCAGTGTATGTCTTTGTGACTTGGTATCAGTGTATGTCTTTGTTACTGGGTGTCAGTGTGTGTCTTTGTGACTTGGTGTCAGTGTATGTCTTTGTTACTTGGTGTAAGTGTGTCTCTGTGTTACTGGGTATCAGTGTATGTCTTTGTTACTTGGTGTCAGTGTATGTCAAAATACTTGGTGTAAGTGAATGTCTTTGTTACTTGGTGTAATTGTCTGTCTTTGTTACTTGGTGTAAGTGTATGTCTTTGTCACTTGGTGTCAGTGTATGCCTTTGTTACTTGGTGTCAGTGTATGTCTGTGTTACTTGGTGTAAGTGTGTGACTTTGTTACTTGGTGTAAGTGTATGTCTTTGTTACTTGGTATCAGTGTATGTCTTTGTTACTTGGTGTCAGTGTATGTCAAAATACTTGGTGTCAGTGTATGTCTGTGTTACTTGGTGTAAGTGTGTGACTTTGTTACTTGGTGTAAGTGTATGTCTTTGTTACTTGGTATCAGTGTGTGTCTTTGTTACTGGGTGTCAGTGTATGTCTTTGTGACTTGGTGTAAGTGTGTGTCTGTGTTACTGGGTATCAGTGTCTGTCTTTGTTACTTGGTGTAAGTGTGTGTCTGTGTTACTGGGTATCATTGTCTGTCTTTGTTACTGGGTGTCAGTGTGTGTCTTTGTGACCTGGTGTAAGTGTTTGTCTGTGTTACTGGGTATCAGTGTCTGTCTTTGTTACTTGGTGTAAGTGTGTATCTGTGTTACTGGGGATCAGTGTATGTCTTTGTTACTTGGTGTCAGTGTATGTCTTTGTGACTTGGTGTAAGTGTATGTCTTTGTTACTTGGTGTCAGTGTGTGACTTTGTGACCTGGTATAAGTGTTTCTCTGTGTTACTGGGTATCAGTGTCTGTCTGTGTTTCTGGGTATCTGTGTATGTCTTTGTTACTTCGTGTAATTGTGTGTCTGTGTCACTGGGTGTCAGTGTATGTCTTTGTTACTGGGTGTCAGTGTATGACTTTGTTACTTGGTGTAAGTGTGTGTCTGTGTTACTGGGTATCAGTGTCTGTCTTTGTTACTTGGTGTAAGTGTGTGTCTGTATTACTGGGTATCAGTGTATGTCTTTGTGACTTGGTATCAGTGTATGTCTTTGTTACTGGGTGTCAGTGTGTGTCTTTGTGACTTGGTGTCAGTGTATGTCTTTGTTACTTGGTGTAAGTGTGTGTCTGTGTTACTGGGTATCAGTGTATGTCTTTGTTAATTGGTGTCAGTGTATGTGTTTGTAACTTGGCGTCAGTGTATGTCTTTGTTACTTGGTGTCAGTGTGTGTCTTTGTTACTGGGTGTCAGTGTATGTCTTTGTGACTTGGTGTAAGTGTGTGTCTGTGTTACTGGGTATCAGTGTCTGTCTTTGTTACTTGGTGTAAGTGTGTGTCTGTGTTACTGGGTATCATTGTCTGTCTTTGTTACTGGGTGTCAGTGTGTGTCTTTGTGACCTGGTGTAAGTGTTTGTCTGTGTTACTGGGTATCAGTGTCTGTCTTTGTTACTTGGTGTAAGTGTGTATCTGTGTTACTGGGGATCAGTGTATGTCTTTGTTACTTGGTGTCAGTGTATGTCTTTGTGACTTGGTGTAAGTGTATGTCTTTGTTACTTGGTGTCAGTGTGTGACTTTGTGACCTGGTATAAGTGTTTCTCTGTGTTACTGGGTATCAGTGTCTGTCTGTGTTTCTGGGTATCTGTGTATGTCTTTGTTACTTCGTGTAAGTGTGTGTCTGTGTCACTGTGTGTCAGTGTATGTCTTTGTTACTGGGTGTCAGTGTATGACTTTGTTACTTGGTGTAAGTGTGTGTCTGTGTTACTGGGTATCAGTGTCTGTCTTTGTTACTTGGTGTAAGTGTGTGTCTGTGTTACTGGGTATCAGTGTATGTCTTTGTGACTTGGTATCAGTGTATGTCTTTGTTACTGGGTGTCAGTGTGTGTCTTTGTGACTTGGTGTCAGTGTATGTCTTTGTTACTTGGTGTAAGTGTGTGTCTGTGTTACTGGGTATCAGTGTATGTCTTTGTTACTTGGTGTCAGTGTATGTCAAAATACTTGGTGTAAGTGAATGTCTTTGTTACTTGGTGTAATTGTATGTCTTTGTTACTTGGTGTAAGTGTATGTCTTTGTAACTTGGTGTCAGTGTATGTCTTTGTTACTTGTTGTCAGTGTATGTCTGTGTTACTTGGTGTAAGTGTGTGACTTTGTTACTTGGTGTAAGTGTATGTCTTTGTTACTTGGTATCAGTGTATGTCTTTGTTACTTGGTGTCAGTGTATGTCAAAATACTTGGTGTAAGTGTATGTCTGTGTTAGTTGGTGTACGTGTGTGTCTTTGTTAGTTGGTGTAAGTGTATGACTTTGTTACTTGGTGTCAGTGTATGTCTTTGTTACTTGGGGTCAGTGTATGTCTGTGTTACTTGGTGTAAGTGTGTGCCTGTGTTACTGGGTATCAGTGTATGTCATTGTTACTTGGTGTCAGTGTATGTCTGTGTTACTTGGTGTAAGTGTGTGTCTGTGTTACTGGGTGTCAGTGTCTGTCTGTGTTACTTGGTGTAATTGTGTGTCTTTGTTACTTGGTGTCCGTGTGTGTCTGTGTTACTGGGTGTCAGTGTATGACTTTGTTACTGGGTGTCAGTGTATGTCTTTGTTACTTGGTCTAAGTGTGTGTCTGTGTTACTGGGTATAAGTGTCTGTCTTTGTTACTTGGTCTAAGCGTGTGTCTGTGTTACTGGGTATCAGTGTATGTCTTTGTTAATTGGTGTCAGTGTATGTGTTTGTAACTTGGCGTCAGTGTATGTCTTTGTTACTTGGTGTAAGTGTGTGTCTGTGTTACTGGGTATCAGTATATGTCTTTGTTACTTGGTGTCAGTGTGTGTCTTTGTTACTGGGTGTCAGTCTATGTCTTTGTTACTGGGTGTCAGTGTATGTCTTTGTGACTTGGTGTAAGTGTGTGTCTGTGTTACTGGGTATCAGTGTCTGTCTTTGTTACTTGGTGTAAGTGTGTGTCTGTGTTACTGGGTATCATTGTCTGTCTTTGTTACTTGGTGTCAGTGTGTGTCTTTGTGACCTGGTGTAAGTGTTTGTCTGTGTTACTGGGTATCAGTGTCTGTCTTTGTTACTTGGTGTAAGTGTGTGTCTGTGTTACTGGGGATCAGTGTATGTCTTTGTTACTTGGTGTCAGTGTATGTCTTTGTGACTTGGTGTAAGTGTATGTCTTTGTTACTTGGTGTCAGTGTGTGTCTTTGTGACCTGGTATAAGTGTTTGTCTGTGTTACTGGGTATCAGTGTCTGTCTGTGTTTCTGGGTATCTGTGTATGTCTTTGTTACTTCGTGTAAGTGTGTGTCTGTGTCACTGGGTGTCAGTGTATGTCTTTGTTACTTGGTGTAAGTGTGTGTCTGTGTTACTGGGTATCAGTGTCTGTCTTTGTTACTTGGTGTAATTGTGTGTCTGTGTTACTGGGTATCAGTGTATGTCTTTGTGACTTGGTATCAGTGTATGTCTTTGTTACTGGGTGTCAGTGTGTGTCTTTGTGACTTGGTGTCAGTGTATGTCTTTGTTACTTGGTGTAAGTGTGTGTCTGTGTTACTGGGTATCAGTGTATGTCTTTGTTACTTGGTGTCAGTGTATGTCAAAATACTTGGTGTAAGTGAATGTCTTTGTTACTTGGTGTAATTGTCTGTCTTTGTTACTTGGTGTAAGTGTATGTCTTTGTAACTTGGTGTCAGTGTATGTCTTTGTTACTTGGTGTCAGTGTATGTCTGTGTTACTTGGTGTAAGTGTGTGACTTTGTTACTTGGTGTAAGTGTATGTCTTTGTTACTTGGTGTCTGTGTATGTCTTTGTTACTGGGTGTCAGTGTGTGTCTGTGTTACTGGGTATCAGTGTATGTCTTTGTGACCTGGTGTAAGTGTTTGTCTGTGTTACTGGGTATCAGTGTCTGTCTTTGTTACTTGGTGTAAGTGTGTATCAGTGTTACTGGGGATCAGTGTATGTCTTTGTTACTTGGTGTCAGTGTATGTCTCTGTGACTTGATGTAAGTGTATGTCTTTGTTACTTGTTGTCAGTGTGTGTCTTTGTGACCTGGTATAAGTGTTTGTCTGTGTCACTGGGTGTCAGTGTATGTCTTTGTTACTGGGTGTAAGTGTGTGTCTGTGTTACTGGGTATCAGTGTCTGTCTTTGTTACTTGGTGTAAGTGTGTGTCTGTGTTACTGGGTATCAGTGTATGTCTTTGTGACTTGGTATCAGTGTATGTCTTTGTTACTGGGTGTCAGTGTGTGTCTTTGTGACTTGGTGTCAGTGTATGTCTTTGTTACTTGGTGTAAGTGTGTCTCTGTGTTACTGGGTATCAGTGTATGTCTTTGTTACTTGGTGTCAGTGTATGTCAAAATACTTGGTGTAAGTGAATGTCTTTGTTACTTGGTGTAATTGTCTGTCTTTGTTACTTGGTGTAAGTGTATGTCTTTGTCACTTGGTGTCAGTGTATGTCTTTGTTACTTGGTGTCAGTGTATGTCTGTGTTACTTGGTGTAAGTGTGTGACTTTGTTACTTGGTGTAAGTGTATGTCTTTGTTACTTGGTATCAGTGTATGTCTTTGTTACTTGGTGTCAGTGTATGTCAAAATACTTGGTGTAAGTGTATGTCTGGGTTACTTAGTGTAAGTGTGTGTCTTTGTTAGTTGGTGTAAGTGTATGACTTTGTTACTTGGTGTCAGTGTATGTCTGTGTTACTTGGTGAAAGTGTGTGTCTGTGTTACTGGGTGTCAGTGTCTGTCTGTGTTACTTGGTGTAAGTGTGTGTCTTTGTTACTTGGTGTCCGTGTGTGTCTGTGTTACTGGGTGTCAGTGTATGACTTTGTTACTGGGTGTCAGTGTATGTCTTTGTTAGTTGGTGTAAGTGTGTGTCTGTGTTACTGGGTATAAGTGTCTGTCTTTGTTACTTGGTCTAAGCGTGTGTCTGTGTTACTGGGTATCAGTGTATGTCTTTGTTAATTGGTGTCAGTGTATGTGTTTGTAACTTGGCGTCAGTGTATGTCTTTGTTACTTGGTGTAAGTGTGTGTCTGTGTTACTGGGTATCAGTATATGTCTTTGTTACTTGGTGTCAGTGTGTGTCTTTGTTACTGGGTGTCAGTCTATGTCTTTGTTACTGGGTGTCAGTGTATGTCTTTGTGACTTGGTGTAAGTGTGTGTCTGTGTTACTGGGTATCATTGTCTGTCTTTGTTACTGGGTGTCAGTGTGTGTCTTTGTGACCTGGTGTAAGTGTTTGTCTGTGTTACTGGGTATCAGTGTCTGTCTTTGTTACTTGGTGTAAGTGTGTGTCTGTGTTACTGGGGATCAGTGTATGTCTTTGTTACTTGGTGTCAGTGTATGTCTTTGTGACTTGGTGTAAGTGTATGTCTTTGTTACTTGGTGTCAGTGTGTGTCTTTGTGACCTGGTATAAGTGTTTGTCTGTGTTACTGGGTATCAGTGTCTGTCTGTGTTTCTGGGTATCTGTGTATGTCTTTGTTACTTCGTGTAAGTGTGTGTCTGTGTCACTGGGTGTCAGTGTATGTCTTTGTTACTTGGTGTAAGTGTGTGTCTGTGTTACTGGGTATCAGTGTCTGACTTTGTTACTTGGTGTAAGTGTGTGTCTGTGTTACTGGGTATCAGTGTATGTCTTTGTGACTTGGTATCAGTGTATGTCTTTGTTACTGGGTGTCAGTGTGTGTCTTTGTGACTTGGTGTCAGTGTATGTCTTTGTTACTTGGTGTAAGTGTGTGTCTGTGTTACTGGGTATCAGTGTATGTCTTTGTTACTTGGTGTCAGTGTATGTCAAAATACTTTGTGTAAGTGAATGTCTTTGTTACTTGGTGTAATTGTCTGTCTTTGTTACTTGGTGTAAGTGTATGTCTTTGTAACTTGGTGTCAGTGTATGTCTTTGTTACTTGGTGTCAGTGTATGTCTGTGTTACTTGGTGTAAGTGTGTGACTTTGTTACTTGGTGTAAGTGTATGTCTTTGTTACTTGGTGTCCGTGTGTGTCTGTGTTAATGGGTTTCAGTGCATGTCTTTGTGACTTGGTGTAAGTGTGTGTCTGTGTTACTGGGTATCAGTGCATGTCTTTGTGACTGGGTGTCAGAGTGTGTCTGTGTTACTGGGTATCAGTGTATGTCTTTGTGACTTGGTATCAGTGTATGTCTTAGTTACTGGGTGTCAGTGTGTGTCTGTGTTACTGGGTATCAGTGTATGTCTTTGTGACTTGGTGTCAGTGGATGTCTTTGTTACTGGGTTTCAGTGTGTGTCTTTGTGACTTGGTGTCAGTGTATGTCTGTGTTACTTGGTGTAAGTGTGTGTCTGTGTTCCTGGGTATCAGTGTATGTCTTTGTGACTTGGTGTCAGTGGATGTCTTTGTTACTGGGTGTCAGTGTGTGTCTTTGTTACTTGGTGTCGGTGTATGTCTGTGTTACTTGGTGTAAGTGTGTGTCTGTGTTACTGTGTGTCAGTGTGTGTCTGTGTTACTTGCTGTAAGTCTGTGTCTTTGTTACTTGGTGTAAGTGTGTGTCTGTGTTACTGGGTATCAGTGCATGTCTTTGTTACTTGGTGTAAGTGTGTGTCTGTGTTACTGGGTATCAGTGTCTGTCTTTGTTACTGGGTGTCAGTGTGTGTCTTTGTGACCTGGTGTAAGTGTTTGTCTGTGTTACTGGGTATCAGTGTCTGTCTTTGTTACTTGGTGTAAGTGTGTGTCTGTGTCACTGGGTATCAGTGTATGTCTTTGTTACTTGGTGTAAGTGTGTGTCTGTGTTACTGGGTATCAGTGTCTGTCTTTGTTACTGGGTGTCAGTGTGTGTCTTTGTGACCTGGTGTAAGTGTGTGTCTGTGTCACTGGGTATCAGTGTATGTCTTTGTTACTTGGTGTCAGTGTATGTCAAAATACTTGGTGTAAGTGTATGTCTTTGTTACTTGGTGTCAGTGTATGTCTTTGTTACTTGGTGTCAGTGTGTGTCTGTGTTACTGGGTGTCAGTGTGTGTCTGTGTTACTTGGTGTCAGTCTCTGTCTTTGTTACTTGGTTTCAGTGTATGTCTTTGTTACTTGGTGCAAGTGTGTGTCTGTGTTACTGGATATCAGTGTCGGTCTTTGTTACTGGGTGTCAGTGTGTGTCTTTGTGACCTGGTGTAAGTGTTTGTCTGTGTTACTGGGTATCAGTGTCTGTCTTTGTTACTTGGTGTAAGTGTGTGTCTGTGTTCCTGGGTATCAGTGTATGTCTTTGTTACTTGGTGTCAGTGTATGTCTTTGTGACTTGGTGTAAGTGTATGTCTTTGTTACTTGGTGTCAGTGTGTGACTTTGTGACCTGGAGTAAGTTTTTGTCTGTGTTACTGGGTATCTGTGGATGTCTTTGTTACTTCGTGTAAGTATGTGTCTGTTACTGCGGATCAGTGTATGTCTTTGTTACTTGGTGTAAGTGTATGTCTTTGTTACTTGGTGTCAGTGTCTGTCTTTGTTACTTGGTGTAAGAGTGTGTCTGTGTTGCTGGGTATCAGTGTATGTCTTTGTTACTTGGTGTCAGTGTAGGTCTGTGTTACTTGGTGTAAGTGTGTGTCTTTCTTACTTGGTGTAAGTGCATGTCTTTGTTACTTGGTGTCAGTGTATGTCTGTGTTACTTGGTGTAAGTGTGTGTCTTTGTTAGTTGGTGTCAGTGTATGTCTTTGTTACTCGGTGTCAGTGTATGTCTGTGTTATTTGGTGTAAGTGTCTGTGTTTGTTACTTGGTGTCAGTGTATGTCTTTGTTACTTGGTGTAAGTGTTTGTCTGTGTTACTGGATATCAGTGTATGTCTTTGTTAGTTGGTGTCTGTGTATGTCTGTGATACTTGGTGTAAGTGTGTGTTTGTGTTACTTGGAGTCAGTGTGTGTCTGTGTTACTTGGTGTCAGTGTATGTCTTTGTTACTTGGTGTCAGTGTATGTCTGTGTTACTTGGTGTAAGTGTGTGTCTTTGTTAGTTGGTGTAAGTGTATGTCTTTGTTACTTGGTGTAAGTGTGTGTTTGTGTTACTTGGAGTCAGTGTGTGTCTGTGTTACTTGGTGTCAGTGTATGTCTTTGTTACTTGGTGTCAGTGTATGTCTGTGTTACTTGGTGTCAGTGTGTGTCTTTGTTAGTTGGTGTAAGTGTATGTCTTTGTTACTTGGTGTCAGTGTATGTCTGTGTTACTTGGTGTCAGTGTATGTCTTTGTTACTTGGTGTAAGTGTGTGTCTGTGTTACTGGATATCAGTGTATGTCTTTGTTAGTTGGTATCTGTGTATGTCTGTGTTACTTGGTGTAAGTGTGTGTTTGTGTTACTTGGAGTCAGTGTGTGTCTGTGTTACTTGGTGTCAGTGTATGTCTTTGTTACTTGGTGTCAGTGTATGTCTGTGTTACTTGGTGTAAGTGTGTGTCTTTGTTAGTTGGTGTAAGTGTATGTCTTTGTTACTTGGTGTAAGTGTGTGTTTGTGTTACTTGGAGTCAGTGTGTGTCTGTGTTACTTGGTGTCAGTGTATGTCTTTGTTACTTGGTGTCAGTGTATGTCTGTGTTACTTGGTGTCAGTGTGTGTCTTTGTTAGTTGGTGTAAGTGTATGTCTTTGTTACTTGGTGTCAGTGTATGTCTGTGTTACTTGGTGTCAGTGTATGTCTTTGTTACTTGGTGTAAGTGTGTGTTTGTGTTACTTGGAGTCAGTGTGTGTCTGTGTTACTTGGTGTCAGTGTATGTCTTTGTTACTTGGTGTAAGTGTGTGTTTGTGTTACTTGGAGTCAGTGTGTGTCTGTGTTACTTGGTGTCAGTGTATGTCTTTGTTACTTGGTGTCAGTGTATGTCTGTGTTACTTGGTGTAAGTGTGTGTCTTTGTTAGTTGATGTAAGTGTATGTCTTTGTTACTTGGTGTCAGTGTATGTCTGTGTTATTTGGTGTAAGTGTCTGTGTTTGTTACTTGGTGTCAGTGTGTGACTTTGTGACCTGGAGTAAGTTTTTGTCTGTGTTACTGGGTATCTGTGGATGTCTTTGTTACTTCGTGTAGGTATGTGTCTGTTACTGCGGATCAGTGTATGTCTTTGTTACTTGGTGTAAGTGTATGTCTTTGTTACTTGGTGTCAGTGTCTGTCTTTGTTACTTGGTGTAAGAGTGTGTCTGTGTTGCTGGGTATCAGTGTATGTCTTTGTTACTTGGTGTCAGTGTAGGTCTGTGTTACTTGGTGTAAGTGTGTGTCTTTCTTACTTGGTGTAAGTGCATGTCTTTGTTACTTGGTGTCAGTGTATGTCTGTGTTACTTGGTGTAAGTGTGTGTCTTTGTTAGTTAGTGTCAGTGTATGTCTTTGTTACTCGGTGTCAGTGTATGTCTGTGTTATTTGGTGTAAGTGTCTGTGTTTGTTACTTGGTGTCAGTGTATGTCTTTGTTACTTGGTGTAAGTGTTTGTCTGTGTTACTGGATATCAGTGTATGTCTTTGTTAGTTGGTGTCTGTGTATGTCTGTGATACTTGGTGTAAGTGTGTGTTTGTGTTACTTGGAGTCAGTGTGTGTCTGTGTTACTTGGTGTCAGTGTATGTCTTTGTTACTTGGTGTCAGTGTATGTCTGTGTTACTTGGTGTAAGTGTGTGTCTTTGTTAGTTGGTGTAAGTGTATGTCTTTGTTACTTGGTGTAAGTGTGTGTTTGTGTTACTTGGAGTCAGTGTGTGTCTGTGTTACTTGGTGTCAGTGTATGTCTTTGTTACTTGGTGTCAGTGTATGTCTGTGTTACTTGGTGTCAGTGTGTGTCTTTGTTAGTTGGTGTAAGTGTATGTCTTTGTTACTTGGTGTCAGTGTATGTCTGTGTTACTTGGTGTCAGTGTATGTCTTTGTTACTTGGTGTAAGTGTGTGTCTGTGTTACTGGATATCAGTGTATGTCTTTGTTAGTTGGTATCTGTGTATGTCTGTGTTACTTGGTGTAAGTGTGTGTTTGTGTTACTTGGAGTCAGTGTGTGTCTGTGTTACTTGGTGTCAGTGTATGTCTTTGTTACTTGGTGTCAGTGTATGTCTGTGTTACTTGGTGTAAGTGTGTGTCTTTGTTAGTTTGTGTAAGTGTATGTCTTTGTTACTTGGTGTAAGTGTGTGTTTGTGTTACTTGGAGTCAGTGTGTGTCTGTGTTACTTGGTGTCAGTGTATGTCTTTGTTACTTGGTGTCAGTGTATGTCTGTGTTACTTGGTGTCAGTGTGTGTCTTTGTTAGTTGGTGTAAGTGTATGTCTTTGTTACTTGGTGTCAGTGTATGTCTGTGTTACTTGGTGTCAGTGTATGTCTTTGTTACTTGGTGTAAGTGTGTGTTTGTGTTACTTGGAGTCAGTGTGTGTCTGTGTTACTTGGTGTCAGTGTATGTCTTTGTTACTTGGTGTAAGTGTGTGTTTGTGTTACTTGGAGTCAGTGTGTGTCTGTGTTACTTGGTGTCAGTGTATGTCTTTGTTACTTGGTGTCAGTGTATGTCTGTGTTACTTGGTGTAAGTGTGTGTCTTTGTTAGTTGGTGTAAGTGTATGTCTTTGTTACTTGGTGTAAGTGTGTGTTTGTGTTACTTGGAGTCAGTGTGTGTCTGTGTTACTTGGTGTCAGTGTATGTCTTTGTTACTTGGTGTCAGTGTATGTCTGTGTTACTTGGTGTCAGTGTGTGTCTTTGTTAGTTGGTGTAAGTGTATGTCTTTGTTACTTGGTGTCAGTGTATGTCTGTGTTACTTGGTGTCAGTGTATGTCTTTGTTACTTGGTGTAAGTGTGTGTTTGTGTTACTTGGAGTCAGTGTGTGTCTGTGTTACTTGGTGTCAGTGTATGTCTTTGTTACTTGGTGTAAGTGTGTGTTTGTGTTACTTGGAGTCAGTGTGTGTCTGTGTTACTTGGTGTCAGTGTATGTCTTTGTTACTTGGTGTCAGTGTATGTCTGTGTTACTTGGTGTAAGTGTGTGTCTTTGTTAGTTGATGTAAGTGTATGTCTTTGTTACTTGGTGTCAGTGTATGTCTGTGTTATTTGGTGTAAGTGTCTGTGTTTGTTACTTGGTGTCAGTGTATGTCTTTGTTACTTGGTGTAAGTGTTTGTCTGTGTTACTGGGTATCAGGGTCTGTCTTTGTTACTGGGTATCTGTGTATGTCTGTGTTACTTGGTGTAAGTGTGTGTCTTTGTTACTTGGTGTCAGTGTATGTCTTTGTTACTTGGTGTAAGTGTGTGTTTGTGTTACTTGGTGTAAGTGTGTGTCTGTGTTACTTGGTGTCAGTGTATGTCTTTGTTACTTGGTGTCAGTGTATGTCTTTGTTACTTGGTGTCAGTGTGTTTGTTTGTGTTACTGGGTGTCAGTGTGTGTCTGTGTTACTTGGTGTCAGTCTCTGTCTTTGTTACTTGGTTTCAGTGTATGTCTTTGTTACTTGGTGTAAGTGTGTGTCTGTGTTACTGGGTATCAGTGTCTGTCTTTGTTACTGGGTGTCAGTGTGTGTCTTTGTGACCTGGTGTAAGTGTTTGTCTGTGTTACTGTGTATCAGTGGCTGTCTTTGTTACTTGGTGTAAGTGTGTGTCTGTGTCACTGGGTATAAGTGTATGTCTTTGTTACTTGGTGTCAGTGTATGTCTCTGTTACTTGGTGTAAGTGTGTGTCTGTGTTACTTGGTGTCAGTGTATGTCTTTGTTACTTGGTGTCAGTGTATGTCAAAATACTTGGTGTAAGTGTATGTCTTTGTTACTTGGTGTCAATGTATGTCTTTGTTACTTGGTGTAAGTGTGTGACTTTGTTACTTGGTGTAAGTGTATGTCTTTGTTACTTGGTGTCCGTGTGTGTCTGTGTTAATGGGTTTCAGTGCATGTCTTTGTGACTTGGTGTAAGTGTGTGTCTGTGTTACTTGGTGTAAGTGTGTGACTTTGTTACTTGGTGTAAGTGTATGTCTTTGTTACTTGGTGTCCGTGTGTGTCTGTGTTACTGGGTATCAGTGCATGTCTTTGTGACTGGGTGTCAGAGTGTGTCTGTGTTACTGGGTATCAGTGTATGTCTTTGTGACTTGGTATAAGTGTATGTCTTAGTTACTGGGTGTCTGTGTGTGTCTGTGTTACTGGGTATCAGTGTATGTCTTTGTGACTTGGTGTCAGTGGATGTCTTTGTTACTGGGTTTCAGTGTGTGTCTTTGTGACTTGGTGTCAGTGTATGTCTGTGTTACTTGGTGTAAGTGTGTGTCTGTGTTCCTGGGTATCAGTGTATGTCTTTGTGACTTGGTGTCAGTGGATGTCTTTGTTACTGGGTGTCAGTGTGTGTCTTTGTTACTTGGTGTCGGTGTATGTCTGTGTTACTTGGTGTAAGTGTGTGTCTGTGTTACTGTGTGTCAGTGTGTGTCTGTGTTACTTGCTGTAAGTCTGTGTCTTTGTTACTTGGTGTAAGTGTGTGTCTGTGTTACTGGGTATCAGTGCATGTCTTTGTTACTTGGTGTAAGTGTGTGTCTGTGTTACTGGGTATCAGTGTCTGTCTTTGTTACTGGGTGTCAGTGTGTGTCTTTGTGACCTGGTGTAAGTGTTTGTCTGTGTTACTGGGTATCAGTGTCTGTCTTTGTTACTTGGTGTAAGTGTGTGTCTGTGTCACTGGGTATCAGTGTATGTCTTTGTTACTTGGTGTAAGTGTGTGTCTGTGTTACTGGGTATCAGTGTCTGTCTTTGTTACTGGGTGTCAGTGTGTGTCTTTGTGACCTGGTGTAAGTGTGTGTCTGTGTCACTGGGTATCAGTGTATGTCTTTGTTACTTGGTGTCAGTGTATGTCAAAATACTTGGTCTAAGTGTATGTCTTTGTTACTTGGTGTCAGTGTATGTCTTTGTTACTTGGTGTCAGTGTGTGTCTGTGTTACTGGGTGTCAGTGTGTGTCTGTGTTACTTGGTGTCAGTCTCTGTCTTTGTTACTTGGTTTCAGTGTATGTCTTTGTTACTTGGTGCAAGTGTGTGTCTGTGTTACTGGATATCAGTGTCGGTCTTTGTTACTGGGTGTCAGTGTGTGTCTTTGTGACCTGGTGTAAGTGTTTGTCTGTGTTACTGGGTATCAGTGTCTGTCTTTGTTACTTGGTGTAAGTGTGTGTCTGTGTTCCTGGGTATCAATGTATGTCTTTGTTACTTGGTGTCAGTGTATGTCTTTGTGACTTGGTGTAAGTGTATGTCTTTGTTACTTGGTGTCAGTGTGTGACTTTGTGACCTGGAGTAAGTTTTTGTCTGTGTTACTGGGTATCTGTGGATGTCTTTGTTACTTCGTGTAAGTATGTGTCTGTTACTGCGGATCAGTGTATGTCTTTGTTACTTGGTGTAAGTGTATGTCTTTGTTACTTGGTGTCAGTGTCTGTCTTTGTTACTTGGTGTAAGAGTGTGTCTGTGTTGCTGGGTATCAGTGTATGTCTTTGTTACTTGGTGTCAGTGTAGGTCTGTGTTACTTGGTGTAAGTGTGTGTCTTTCTTACTTGGTGTAAGTGCATGTCTTTGTTACTTGGTGTCAGTGTATGTCTGTGTTACTTGGTGTAGGTGTGTGTCTTTGTTAGTTGGTGTCAGTGTATGTCTTTGTTACTCGGTGTCAGTGTATGTGTGTGTTATTTGGTGTAAGTGTCTGTGTTTGTTACTTGGTGTCAGTGTATGTCTTTGTTACTTGGTGTAAGTGTTTGTCTGTGTTACTGGATATCAGTGTATGTCTTTGTTAGTTGGTGTCTGTGTATGTCTGTGATACTTGGTGTAAGTGTGTGTTTGTGTTACTTGGAGTCAGTGTGTGTCTGTGTTACTTGGTGTCAGTGTATGTCTTTGTTACTTGGTGTCAGTGTATGTCTGTGTTACTTGGTGTAAGTGTGTGTCTTTGTTAGTTGGTGTAAGTGTATGTCTTTGTTACTTGGTGTAAGTGTGTGTTTGTGTTACTTGGAGTCAGTGTGTGTCTGTGTTACTTGGTGTCAGTGTATGTCTTTGTTACTTGGTGTCAGTGTATGTCTGTGTTACTTGGTGTCAGTGTGTGTCTTTGTTAGTTGGTGTAAGTGTATGTCTTTGTTACTTGGTGTCAGTGTATGTCTGTGTTACTTGGTGTCAGTGTATGTCTTTGTTACTTGGTGTAAGTGTGTGTCTGTGTTACTGGATATCAGTGTATGTCTTTGTTAGTTGGTATCTGTGTATGTCTGTGTTACTTGGTGTAAGTGTGTGTTTGTGTTACTTGGAGTCAGTGTGTGTCTGTGTTACTTGGTGTCAGTGTATGTCTTTGTTACTTGGTGTCAGTGTATGTCTGTGTTACTTGGTGTAAGTGTGTGTCTTTGTTAGTTGGTGTAAGTGTATGTCTTTGTTACTTGGTGTAAGTGTGTGTTTGTGTTACTTGGAGTCAGTGTGTGTCTGTGTTACTTGGTGTCAGTGTATGTCTTTGTTACTTGGTGTCAGTGTATGTCTGTGTTACTTGGTGTCAGTGTGTGTCTTTGTTAGTTGGTGAAAGTGTATGTCTTTGTTACTTGGTGTCAGTGTATGTCTGTGTTACTTGGTGTCAGTGTATGTCTTTGTTACTTGGTGTAAGTGTGTGTTTGTGTTACTTGGAGTCAGTGTGTGTCTGTGTTACTTGGTGTCAGTGTATGTCTTTGTTACTTGGTGTAAGTGTGTGTTTGTGTTACTTGGAGTCAGTGTGTGTCTGTGTTACTTGGTGTCAGTGTATGTCTTTGTTACTTGGTGTCAGTGTATGTCTGTGTTACTTGGTGTAAGTGTGTGTCTTTGTTAGTTGGTGTAAGTGTATGTCTTTGTTACTTGGTGTAAGTGTGTGTTTGTGTTACTTGGAGTCAGTGTGTGTCTGTGTTACTTGGTGTCAGTGTATGTCTTTGTTACTTGGTGTCAGTGTATGACTGTGTTACTTGGTGTCAGTGTGTGTCTTTGTTAGTTGGTGTAAGTGTATGTCTTTGTTACTTGGTGTCAGTGTATGTCTGTGTTACTTGGTGTCAGTGTATGTCTTTGTTACTTGGTGTAAGTGTGTGTTTGTGTTACTTGGAGTCAGTGTGTGTCTGTGTTACTTGGTGTCAGTGTATGTCTTTGTTACTTGGTGTAAGTGTGTGTTTGTGTTACTTGGAGTCAGTGTGTGTCTGTGTTACTTGGTGTCAGTGTATGTCTTTGTTACTTGGTGTCAGTGTATGTCTGTGTTACTTGGTGTAAGTGTGTGTCTTTGTTAGTTGATGTAAGTGTATGTCTTTGTTACATGGTGTCAGTGTATGTCTGTGTTATTTGGTGTAAGTGTCTGTGTTTGTTACTTGGTTTCAGTGTATGTCTTTGTTACTTGGTGTAAGTGTTTGTCTGTGTTACTGGGTATCAGGGTCTGTCTTTGTTACTGGGTATCTGTGTATGTCTGTGTTACTTGGTGTAAGTGTGTGTCTTTGTTACTTGGTGTCAGTGTATGTCTTTGTTACTTGGTGTAAGTGTGTGTTTGTGTTACTTGGTGTAAGTGTGTGTCTGTGTTACTTGGTGTCAGTGTATGTCTTTGTTACTTGGTGTCAGTGTATGTCTGTGTCACTTGGTGTCAGTGTGTTTGTTTGTGTTACTGGGTGTCAGTGTGTGTCTGTGTTACTTGGTGTAAGTGTGAGTCTTTGTTACTTGGTGTCCGTGTGCGTCTGTGTTACTGGGTGTCAGTGGATGTCTTTGTTACTGGGTGTCAGTGTGTGTCTGTGTTACTGGGTGTCAGTGTGTGTCTGTGTTACTTGGTGTCAGTCTCTGTCTTTGTTACTTGGTTTCAGTGTATGTCTTTGTTACTTGGTGTAAGTGTGTGTCTGTGTTACTGGGTATCAGTGTCTGTCTTTGTTACTGGGTGTCAGTGTGTGTCTTTGTGACCTGGTGTAAGTGTTTGTCTGTGTTACTGTGTATCAGTGGCTGTCTTTGTTACTTGGTGTAAGTGTGTGTCTGTGTCACTGGGTATAAGTGTATGTCTTTGTTACTTGGTGTCAGTGTATGTCTCTGTTACTTGGTGTAAGTGTGTGTCTGTGTTACTTGGTGTCAGTGTATGTCTTTGTTACTTGGTGTCAGTGTATGTCAAAATACTTGGTGTAAGTGTATGTCTTTGTTACTTGGTGTCAGTGTATGTCTTTGTTACTTGGTGTAAGTGTGTGTCTGTGTTACTGGGTATCAGTGTCGGTCTTTGTTACTGGGTGTCAGTGTGTGTCTGTGTTACTTGGTGTCAGTCTCTGTCTTTGTTACTTGGTTTCAGTGTATGTCTTTGTTACTTGGTGTAAGTGTGTGTCTGTGTTACTGGGTATCAGTGTCGGTCTTTGTTACTGGGTGTCAGTGTGTATCTTTGTGACCTGGTGTAAGTGTTTGTCTGTGTTACTGGGTATCAGTGTCTGTCTTTGTTACTTGCTGTAAGTGCTTGTCTTTGTTACTTGGTGTCAGTGTATGTCTGTGTTACTTGGTGTAAGTGTGTGTCTTTGTTAGTTGGTGCAAGTGTATGTCTGTGTTATTTGGTGTAAGTGTCTGTGTTTGTTTATTGGTGTCAGTGTATGTCTTTGTTACTCGGTGTCAGTGTATGTCTGTGTTATTTGGTGTAAGTGTCTGTGTTTGTTACTTGGTGTCAGTGTATGTCTTTGTTACTTGGTGTAAGTGTTTGTCTGTGTTACTGGATATCAGTGTATGTCTTTGTTAGTTGGTGTCTGTGTATGTCTTTGTTACTGGGTGTCAGTGTGTGTCTTTGTGACTTGGTATCATTGTATGTCTTTGTTACTTGGTGTCAGTGTATGTCAAAATACTTGGTGTAAGTGTATGTCTTTGTTACTTGGTGTCAGTGTATGTCTTTGTTACTTGGTGTCAGTGTACGTCTGTGTTACTTGGTGTCAGTGTGTGTCTGTGTTACTGGGTATCAGTGTATGTCTTTGTGACTTGGTATCATTGTATGTCTTTGTTACTTGGTGTCAGTGTATGTCAAAATACTTGGTGTAAGTGTATGTCTTTGTTAATTGGTGTCAGTGTATGTCTTTGTTGCTTGGTGTCAGTGTATGTCTGTGTTACTTGGTGTAATTGTGTGCCTGTGTTACTGGGTATCAGTGTATGTCTTTGTTAATAGGTGTCAGTGTATGTCTTTGTAACTTGGCGTCAGTGTATGTCTTTGTTACTTGGTGTAAGTGTGTGTCTTTGTTACTTGGTGTCCGTGTGTGTCTGTGTTACTGGGTGTCAGTGGATGGCTTTGTTACTGGGTGTCAGTGTATGTCTTTGTTACTTGATGTAAGTGTGTGTCTGTGTTACTGGGTATCAGTGTCTGTCTTTGTTACTTGGTGTAAGTGTGTGTCTGTGTTACTGGGTATCAGTGTATGTCTTTGTTACTTGGTGTCAGTGTATGTCTGTGTTACTTGGTGTAAGTGTGTGTCTGTGTTACTGGGTATCAGTGTATGTCTTGGTGACTTGGTTTCAGTGTAAGTCTTTGTTACTGGGTGTCAGTGTGTGTCTTTGTGACTTGGTATCATTGTATGTCTTTGTTACTTGGTGTCAGTGTATGTCAAAATACTTGGTGTAAGTGTATGTCTTTGTTACTTGGTGTCAGTGTATGTCTTTGTTACTTGGTGTCAGTGTATGTCTGTGTTACTTGGTGTCAGTGTGTGTCTGTGTTACTGGGTATCAGTGTATGTCTTTGTGACTTGGTACCATTGTATGTCTTTGTACTTGGTGTCAGTGTATGTCAAAATACTTGGTGTAAGTGTATGTCTGGGTTACTTGGTGTCAGTGTGTGTCTTTGTTACTTGGTGTCAGTGTATGTCTTTGTTACTTGGTGTCAGTGTATGTCTGTGTTACTTGGTGTAAGTGTGTACCTGTGTTACTGGGTATCAGTGTATGTCATTGTTACTTGATGTCAGTGTATGTCTGTGTTACTTGGTGTAAGTGTGTGTCTGTGTTACTGGCTGTCAGTGTGTGTCTGTGTTACTTGGTGTAAGTGTGTGTCTTTGTTACTTGGTGTCCGTGTGTGTCTGTGTTAGTGGGTGTCAGTGTGTGTCTGTGTTACTGGGTATCTGTGTATGTCTGTGTTACTTGGTGTAAGTGTGTGTCTGTGTTACTGGGTATCTGTGTATGTCTGTGTTACTTGGTGTAAGTGTGTGTCTTTGTTACTTGGTGTCAGTGTATGTCTTTGTTACTTGGTGTAAGTGTGTGTTTGTGTTACTTGGTGTAAGTGTGTGTCTGTGTTACTTGGTGTCAGTGTATGTCTTTGTTACTTGGTGTCAGTGTATGTCTGTGTCACTTGGTGTCAGTGTGTTTGTTTGTGTTACTGGGTGTCAGTGTGTGTCTGTGTTACTTGGTGTAAGTGTGTGTCTTTGTTACTTGGTGTCCGTGTGTGTCTGTGTTACTGGGTGTCAGTGGATGTCTTTGTTACTGGGTGTCAGTGTGTGTCTGTGTTACTGGGTGTCAGTGTGTGTCTGTGTTACTTGGTGTCAGTCTCTGTCTTTGTTACTTGGTTTCAGTGTATGTCTTTGTTACTTGATGTAAGTGTGTGTCTGTGTTACTGGGTATCAGTGTCTGTCTTTGTTACTGGGTGTCAGTGTGTGTCTTTGTGACCTGGTGTAAGTTTTTGTCTGTGTTACTGGGTATCAGTGTCTGTCTTTGTTACTTGGTGTAAGTGTGTGTCTGTGTCACTGGGTATCAGTGTATGTCTTTGTTACTTGGTGTCAGTGTATGTCAAAATACTTGGTGTAAGTGTATGTCTTTGTTACTTGGTGTCAGTGTATGTCTTTGTTACTTGGTGTCAGTGTGTGTCTGTGTTACTGGGTGTCAGTGTGTGTCTGTGTTACTTGGTGTCAGTCTCTGTCCTTGTTACTTGGTTTCAGTGTATGTCTTTGTTACTTGGTGTAAGTGTGTGTCTGTGTTACTGGGTATCAGTGTCGGTCTTTGTTACTGGGTGTCAGTGTCTGTCTTTGTTACTTGGTGTAAGTGCTTGCCTTTGTTACTTGGTGTCAGTGTATGTCTGTGTTACTTGGTGTAAGTGTGTGTCTTTGTTAGTTGGTGTCAGTGTATGTCTGTGTTATTTGGTGTAAGTGTCTGTGTTTGTTACTTGGTGTCAGTGTATGTCTTTGTTACTCGGTGTCAGTGTATGTCTGTGTTATTTGGTGTTAGTGTCTGTGTTTGTTACTTGGTGTCAGTGTATGTCTTTGTTACTCGGTGTCAGTGTATGTCTGTGTTATTTGGTGTAAGTGTCTGTGTTTGTTACTTGGTGTCAGTGTATGTCTTTGTTACTTGGTGTAAGTGTTTGTCTGTGTTACTGGATATCAGTGTATGTCTTTGTTAGTTGGTGTCTGTGTATGTCTGTGATACTTGGTGTAAGTGTGTGTCTGTGTTACTGGGTATCTGTGTATGTCTGTGTTACTTGGTGTAAGTGTGTGTCTTTGTTACTTGGTGTCAGTGTATGTTTTTGTTACTTGGTGTAAGTGTGTGTTTGTGTTACTTGGAGTCAGTGTGTGTCTGTGTTACTTGGTGTCAGTGTATGTCTTTGTTACTTGGTGTCAGTGTATGTCTGTGTTACTTGGTGTAAGTGTGTGTCTTTGTTAGTTGGTGTAAGTGTATGTCTTTGTTACTTGGTGTCAGTGTATGTCTGTGTTATTTGGTGTAAGTGTCTGTGTTTGTTACTTGGTGTCAGTGTATGTCTTTGTTACTTGGTGTAAGTGTGTGTCTGTGTTACTGGGTATCTGTGTATGTCTGTGTTACTTGGTGAAAGTGTGTGTCTTTGTTACTTGGTGTCAGTGTATGTCTTTGTTACTTGGTGTAAGTGTGTGTTTGTGTTACTTGGTGTAAGTGTGCGTCTGTGTTACTTGGTGTCAGTGTATGTCTTTGTTACTTGGTGTCAGTGTATGTCTGTGTCACTTGGTGTCAGTGTGTTTGTTTGTGTTACTGGGTGTCAGTGTGTGTCTGTGTTACTTGGTGTAAGTGTGTGTCTTTGTTACTTGGTGTCCGTGTGTGTCTGTGTTACTGGGTGTCAGTGGATGTCTTTGTTACTGGGTGTCAGTGTATGTCTTTGTTACTTGATGTAAGTGTGTGTCTGTGTTACTGGGTATCAGTGTCTGTCTTTGTTACTTGGTGTAAGTGTGTGTCTGTGTTACTGGGTATCAGTGTATGTCTTTGTTACTTTGTGTCAGTGTATGTCTGTGTTACTTGGTGTAAGTGTGTGTCTGTGTTACTGGGTATCAGTATATGTCTTGGTGACTTGGTTTCAGTGTATGTCTTTGTTACTGGGTGTCAGTGTGTGTCTTTGTGACTTGGTATCATTGTATGTCTTTGTTACTTGGTGTCAGTGTATGTCAAAATACTTGGTGTAAGTGTATGTCTTTGTTACTTGGTGTAATTGTCTGTCTTTGTTACTTGGTGTAAGTCTATGTCTTTGTTACTTGGTGTCAGTGTATGTCTTTGTTACTTGGTGTCAGTGTATGTCTGTGTTACTTGGTGTCAGTGTGTGTCTGTGTTACTGGGTATCAGTGTATGTCTTTGTGACTTGGTATCATTGTATGTCTTTGTTACTTGGTGTCAGTGTATGTCAAAATACTTGGTGTAAGTGTATGTCTGGGTTACTTGGTGTCAGTGTGTGTCTTTGTTACTTGGTGTCAGTGTATGTCTTTGTTACTTGATGTCAGTGTATGTCTGTGTTACTTGGTGTAAGTGTGTGCCTGTGTTACTGGGTATCAGTGTATGTCATTGTTACTTGATGTCAGTGTATGTCTGTGTTACTTGGTGTAAGTGTGTGTCTGTGTTACTGGGTGTCAGTGTGTGTCTGTGTTACTTGGTGTAAGTGTGTGTCTTTGTTACTTGGTGTCCGTGTGTGTCTGTGATAGTGGGTGTCAGTGTATGACTTTGTTACTGGGTGTCAGTGTATGTCTTTGTTACTTGGTGTAAGCGTGTGTCTGTGTTACTGGGTATCAGTGTATGTCTTTGTTAATTGGTGTCAGTGTATGTCTTTGTTACTTGGTGTAAGTGTGTGTCTTTGTTAGTTGGTGTCAGTGTATGTCTGTGTTATTTGGTGTAAGTGTCTGTGTTTGTTACTTGGTGTCAGTGTATGTCTTTGTTACTCGGTGTCAGTGTATGTCTGTGTTATTTGGTGTAAGTGTCTGTGTTTGTTACTTGGTGTAAGTGTATGTCTTTGTTACTTGGTGTCAGTGTATGTCTTTGTTACTTGGTGTCAGTGTATGTCTGTGTTACTTGGTGTCAGTGTGTGTCTGTGTTACTGGGTATCAGTGTATGTCTTTGTGACTTGGTATCATTGTATGTCTTTGTTACTTGGTGTCAGTGTATGTCAAAATACTTGGTGTAAGTGTATGTCTGGGTTACTTGGTGTCAGTGTGTGTCTTTGTTACTTGGTGTCAGTGTATGTCTTTGTTACTTGGTGTCAGTGTATGTCTGTGTTACTTGGTGTAAGTGTGTGCCTGTGTTACTGGGTATCAGTGTATGTCATTGTTAATTGGTGTCAGTGTATGTCTTTGTTACTGGGTGTCAGTGTGTGTCTTTGTGACTTGGTATCATTGTATGTCTGTGTTACTTGGTGTCAGTGTATGTCAAAATACTTGGTGTAAGTGTATGTCTTTGTTACTTGGTGTCAGTGTATGTCTTTGTTACTTGGTGTCAGTGTATGTCTGTGTTACTTGGTGTCAGTGTGTGTCTGTGTTACTGGGTATCAGTGTATGTCTTTGTGACTTGGTATCATTGTATGTCTTTGTTACTTGGTGTCAGTGTATGTCAAAATACTTGGTGTAAGTGTATGTCTTTTTTACTTGGTGTCAGTGTGTGTCTTTGTTACTTGGTGTCAGTGTATGTCTTTGTTACTTGGTGTCAGTGTATGTCTGTGTTACTTGGTGTAATTGTGTGCCTGTGTTACTGGGTATCAGTGTATGTCTTTGTTAATTGGTGTCAGTGTATGTCTTTGTAACTTGGCGTCAGTGTATGTCTTTGTTACTTGGTGTAAGTGTGTGTCTTTGTTACTTGGTGTCCGTGTGTGTCTGTGTTACTGGGTGTCAGTGGATGGCTTTGTTACTGGGTGTCAGTGTATGTCTTTGTTACTTGATGTAAGTGTGTGTCTGTGTTACTGGGTATCAGTGTCTGTCTTTGTTACTTGGTGTAAGTGTGTGTCTGTGTTACTGGGTATCAGTGTATGTCTTTGTTACTTGGTGTCAGTGTATGTCTGTGTTACTTGGTGTAAGTGTGTGTCTGTGTTACTGGGTATCAGTGTCGGTCTTTGTTACTGGGTATCAGTGTATGTCTTTGTTACTTGGTGTCAGTGTATGTCTGTGTTACTTGGTGTAAGTGTGTGTCTGTGTTACTGGGTATCAGTGTCGGTCTTTGTTACTGGGTGTCAGTGTGTGTCTTTGTGACCTGGTGTCAGTGTTTGTCTGTGTTACTGGGTATCAGTGTCTGTCTTTGTTACTTGGTGTAAGTGCTTGTCTTTGTTACTTGGTGTCAGTGTATGTCTGTGTTACTTGGTGTAAGTGTGTGTCTTTGTTAGTTGGTGTCAGTGTATGTCTGTGTTATTTGGTGTAAGTGTCTGTGTTTGTTACTTGGTGTCAGTGTATGTCTTTGTTACTCGGTGTCAGTGTATGTCTGTGTTATTTGGTGTAAGTGTCTGTGTTTGTTACTTGGTGTCAGTGTATGTCTTTGTTACTTGGTGTAAGTGTTTGTCTGTGTTACTGGATATCAGTGTATGTCTTTGTTAGTTGGTGTCTGTGTATGTCTGTGATACTTGGTGTAAGTGTGTGTCTGTGTTACTGGGTATCTGTGTATGTCTGTGTTACTTGGTGTAAGTGTGTGTCTATGTTACCTGGTGTCAGTGTATGTCTTTGTTACTTGGTGTAAGTGTGTGTTTGTGTTACTTGGAGTCAGTGTGTGTCTGTGTTACTTGGTGTCAGTGTATGTCTTTGTTACTTGGTGTCAGTGTATGTCTGTGTTACTTGGTGTAAGTGTGTGTCTTTGTTAGTTGGTGTAAGTGTATGTCTTTGTTACTTGGTGTCAGTGTATGTCTGTGTTATTTGGTGTAAGTGTCTGTGTTTGTTACTTGGTGTCAGTGTATGTCTTTGTTACTTGGTGTAAGTGTGTGTCTTTGTTAGTTGGTGTAAGTGTATGTCTTTGTTACTTGGTGTCAGTGTATGTCTGTGCTTTTTGGTGTAAGTGGCTGTGTTTGTTACTTGGTGTCAGTGTATGTCTTTGTTACTTGGTGTCAGTGTATGTCTTTGTTACTTGGTGTCAGTGTATGGCTGTGTTACTTGGTGTCAGTGTGTGTCTGTGTTACTGGGTATCAGTGTATGTCTTTGTGACTTGGTATCATTGTATGTCTTTGTTACTTGGTGTCAGTGTATGTCAAAATACTTGGTGTAAGTGTATGTCTGGGTTACTTGGTGTCAGTGTGTGTCTTTGTTACTTGGTGTCAGTGTATGTCTTTGTTACTTGGTGTCAGTGTATGTCTGTGTTACTTGGTGTAAGTGTGTGCCTGTGTTACTGGGTATCAGTGTATGTCATTGTTAATTGGTGTCAGTGTATGTCTTTGTTACTGGGTGTCAGTGTGTGTCTTTGTGACTTGGTATCATTGTATGTCTGTGTTACTTGGTGTCAGTGTATGTCAAAATACTTGGTGTAAGTGTATGTCTTTGTTACTTGGTGTCAGTGTATGTCTTTGTTACTTGGTGTCAGTGTATGTCTGTGTTACTTGGTGTCAGTGTGTGTCTGTGTTACTGGGTATCAGTGTATGTCTTTGTGACTTGGTATCATTGTATGTCTTTGTTACTTGGTGTCAGTGTATGTCAAAATACTTGGTGTAAGTGTATGTCTGTGTTACTTGGTGTAAGTGTGTGCCTGTGTTACTGGGTATCAGTGTATGTCATTGTTAATTGGTGTCAGTGTATGTCTTTGTTACTGGGTGTCAGTGTGTGTCTTTGTGACTTGGTATCATTGTATGTCTGTGTTACTTGGTGTCAGTGTATGTCAAAATACTTGGTGTAAGTGTATGTCTTTGTTACTTGGTGTCAGTGTATGTCTTTGTTACTTGGTGTCAGTGTATGTCTGTGTTACTTGGTGTCAGTGTGTGTCTGTGTTACTGGGTATCAGTGTATGTCTTTGTGACTTGGTATCATTGTATGTCTTTGTTACTTGGTGTCAGTGTATGTCAAAATACTTGGTGTAAGTGTATGTCTTTTTTACTTGGTGTCAGTGTGTGTCTTTGTTACTTGGTGTCAGTGTATGTCTTTGTTACTTGGTGTCAGTGTATGTCTGTGTTACTTGGTGTAATTGTGTGCCTGTGTTACTGGGTATCAGTGTATGTCTTTGTTAATTGGTGTCAGTGTATGTCTTTGTAACTTGGCGTCAGTGTATGTCTTTGTTACTTGGTGTAAGTGTGTGTCTTTGTTACTTGGTGTCCGTGTGTGTCTGTGTTACTGGGTGTCAGTGGATGGCTTTGTTACTGGGTGTCAGTGTATGTCTTTGTTACTTGATGTAAGTGTGTGTCTGTGTTACTGGGTATCAGTGTCTGTCTTTGTTACTTGGTGTAAGTGTGTGTCTGTGTTACTGGGTATCAGTGTATGTCTTTGTTACTTGGTGTCAGTGTATGTCTGTGTTACTTGGTGTAAGTGTGTGTCTGTGTTACTGGGTATCAGTGTCGGTCTTTGTTACTGGGTATCAGTGTATGTCTTTGTTACTTGGTGTCAGTGTATGTCTGTGTTACTTGGTGTAAGTGTGTGTCTGTGTTACTGGGTATCAGTGTCGGTCTTTGTTACTGGGTGTCAGTGTGTGTCTTTGTGACCTGGTGTCAGTGTTTGTCTGTGTTACTGGGTATCAGTGTCTGTCTTTGTTACTTGGTGTAAGTGCTTGTCTTTGTTACTTGGTGTCAGTGTATGTCTGTGTTACTTGGTGTAAGTGTGTGTCTTTGTTAGTTGGTGTCAGTGTATGTCTGTGTTATTTGGTGTAAGTGTCTGTGTTTGTTACTTGGTGTCAGTGTATGTCTTTGTTACTCGGTGTCAGTGTATGTCTGTGTTATTTGGTGTAAGTGTCTGTGTTTGTTACTTGGTGTCAGTGTATGTCTTTGTTACTTGGTGTAAGTGTTTGTCTGTGTTACTGGATATCAGTGTATGTCTTTGTTAGTTGGTGTCTGTGTATGTCTGTGATACTTGGTGTAAGTGTGTGTCTGTGTTACTGGGTATCTGTGTATGTCTGTGTTACTTGGTGTAAGTGTGTGTCTATGTTACCTGGTGTCAGTGTATGTCTTTGTTACTTGGTGTAAGTGTGTGTTTGTGTTACTTGGAGTCAGTGTGTGTCTGTGTTACTTGGTGTCAGTGTATGTCTTTGTTACTTGGTGTCAGTGTATGTCTGTGTTACTTGGTGTAAGTGTGTGTCTTTGTTAGTTGGTGTAAGTGTATGTCTTTGTTACTTGGTGTCAGTGTATGTCTGTGTTATTTGGTGTAAGTGTCTGTGTTTGTTACTTGGTGTCAGTGTATGTCTTTGTTACTTGGTGTAAGTGTGTGTCTTTGTTAGTTGGTGTAAGTGTATGTCTTTGTTACTTGGTGTCAGTGTATGTCTGTGCTTTTTGGTGTAAGTGGCTGTGTTTGTTACTTGGTGTCAGTGTATGTCTTTGTTACTTGGTGTCAGTGTATGTCTTTGTTACTTGGTGTCAGTGTATGGCTGTGTTACTTGGTGTCAGTGTGTGTCTGTGTTACTGGGTATCAGTGTATGTCTTTGTGACTTGGTATCATTGTATGTCTTTGTTACTTGGTGTCAGTGTATGTCAAAATACTTGGTGTAAGTGTATGTCTGGGTTACTTGGTGTCAGTGTGTGTCTTTGTTACTTGGTGTCAGTGTATGTCTTTGTTACTTGGTGTCAGTGTATGTCTGTGTTACTTGGTGTAAGTGTGTGCCTGTGTTACTGGGTATCAGTGTATGTCATTGTTAATTGGTGTCAGTGTATGTCTTTGTTACTGGGTGTCAGTGTGTGTCTTTGTGACTTGGTATCATTGTATGTCTGTGTTACTTGGTGTCAGTGTATGTCAAAATACTTGGTGTAAGTGTATGTCTTTGTTACTTGGTGTCAGTGTATGTCTTTGTTACTTGGTGTCAGTGTATGTCTGTGTTACTTGGTGTCAGTGTGTGTCTGTGTTACTGGGTATCAGTGTATGTCTTTGTGACTTGGTATCATTGTATGTCTTTGTTACTTGGTGTCAGTGTATGTCAAAATACTTGGTGTAAGTGTATGTCTTTTTTACTTGGTGTCAGTGTGTGTCTTTGTTACTTGGTGTCAGGGTATGTCTTTGTTACTTGGTGTCAGTGTATGTCTGTGTTACTTGGTGTAATTGTGTGCCTGTGTTACTGGGTATCAGTGTATGTCTTTGTTAATTGGTGTCAGTGTATGTCTTTGTAACTTGGCGTCAGTGTATGTCTTTGTTACTTGGTGTAAGTGTGTGTCTTTGTTACTTGGTGTCCGTGTGTGTCTGTGTTACTGGGTGTCAGTGGAAGGCTTTGTTACTGGGTGTCAGTGTATGTCTTTGTTACTTGATGTAAGTGTGTGTCTGTGTTACTGGGTATCAGTGTCTGTCTTTGTTACTTGGTGTAAGTGTGTGTCTGTGTTACTGGGTATCAGTGTATGTCTTTGTTACTTGGTGTCAGTGTATGTCTGTGTTACTTGGTGTAAGTGTGTGTCTGTGTTACTGGGTATCAGTGTCGGTCTTTGTTACTGGGTATCAGTGTATGTCTTTGTTACTTGGTGTCAGTGTATGTCTGTGTTACTTGGTGTAAGTGTGTGTCTGTGTTACTGGGTATCAGTGTCGGTCTTTGTTACTGGGTGTCAGTGTGTGTCTTTGTGACCTGGTGTCAGTGTTTGTCTGTGTTACTGGGTATCAGTGTCTGTCTTTGTTACTTGGTGTAAGTGCTTGTCTTTGTTACTTGGTGTCAGTGTATGTCTGTGTTACTTGGTGTAAGTGTGTGTCTTTGTTAGTTGGTGTCAGTGTATGTCTGTGTTATTTGGTGTAAGTGTCTGTGTTTGTTACTTGGTGTCAGTGTATGTCTTTGTTACTCGGTGTCAGTGTATGTCTGTGTTATTTGGTGTAAGTGTCTGTGTTTGTTACTTGGTGTCAGTGTATGTCTTTGTTACTTGGTGTAAGTGTTTGTCTGTGTTACTGGATATCAGTGTATGTCTTTGTTAGTTGGTGTCTGTGTATGTCTGTGATACTTGGTGTTAGTGTGTGTCTGTGTTACTGGGTATCTGTGTATGTCTGTGTTACTTGGTGTAAGTGTGTGTCTTTGTTACCTGGTGTCAGTGTATGTCTTTGTTACTTGGTGTAAGTGTGTGTTTGTGTTACTTGGAGTCAGTGTGTGTCTGTGTTACTTGGTGTCAGTGTATGTCTTTGTTACTTGGTGTCAGTGTATGTCTGTGTTACTTGGTGTAAGTGTGTGTCTTTGTTAGTTGGTGTAAGTGTATGTCTTTGTTACTTGGTGTCAGTGTATGTCTGTGTTATTTGGTGTAAGTGTCTGTGTTTGTTACTTGGTGTCAGTGTATGTCTTTGTTACTTGGTGTAAGTGTTTGTCTGTGTTACTGGGTTTCAGGGTATGTCTTTGTTACTTGCTGTCTGTGTATGTCTGTGATACTTGGTGTAAGTGTGTGTCTGTGTTACTGGGTATCTGTGTATGTCTGTGTTACTTGGTGAAAGTGTGTGTCTTTGTTACTTGGTGTCAGTGTATGTCTTTGTTACTTGGTGTAAGTGTGTGTTTGTGTTACTTGGTGTAAGTGTGTGTCTGTTTTACTTGGTGTCAGTGGATGTCTTTGTTACTTGGTGTCAGTGTATGTCTGTGTCACTTGGTGTCAGTGTGTTTGTTTGTGTTACTGGGTGTCAGTGTGTGTCTGTGTTACTTGGTGTAAGTGTGTGTCTTTGTTACTTGGTGTCCGTGTGTGTCTGTGTTACTGGGTGTCAGTGGATGTCTTTGTTACTGGGTGTCAGTGTATGTCTTTGTTACTTGATGTAAGTGTGTGTCTGTGTTACTGGGTATCAGTGTCTGTCTTTGTTACTTGGTGTAAGTGTGTGTCTGTGTTACTGGGTATCAGTGTATGTCTTTGTTACTTGGTGTCAGTGTATGTCTGTGTTACTTGGTGTAAGTGTGTGTCTGTGTTACTGGGTATCAGTGTATGTCTTGGTGACTTGGTTTCAGTGTATGTCTTTGTTACTGGGTGTCAGTGTGTGTCTTTGTGACTTGGTATCATTGTATGTCTTTGTTACTTGGTGTCAGTGTATGTCAAAATACTTGGTGTAAGTGTATGTCTTTGTTACTTGGTGTAATTGTCTGTCTTTGTTACTTGGTGTAAGTCTATGTCTTTGTTACTTGGTGTCAGTGTATGTCTTTGTTACTTGGTGTCAGTGTATGTCTGTGTTACTTGGTGTCAGTGTGTGTCTGTGTTACTGGGTATCAGTGTATGTCTTTGTGACTTGGTATCATTGTATGTCTTTGTTACTTGGTGTCAGTGTATGTCAAAATACTTGGTGTAAGTGTATGTCTGGGTTACTTGGTGTCAGTGTGTGTCTTTGTTACTTGGTGTCAGTGTATGTCTTTGTTACTTGGTGTCAGTGTATGTCTGTGTTACTTGGTGTAAGTGTGTGCCTGTGTTACTGGGTATCAGTGTATGTCATTGTTACTTGATGTCAGTGTATGTCTGTGTTACTTGGTGTAAGTGTGTGTCTGTGTTACTGGGTGTCAGTGTGTGTCTGTGTTACTTGGTGTAAGTGTGTGTCTTTGTTACTTGGTGTCCGTGTGTGTCTGTGTTAGTGGGTGTCAGTGTATGTCTTTGTTAATTGGTGTCAGTGTATGTCTTTGTTACTTGGTGGAAGTGTGTGTCTTTGTTAGTTGGTGTCAGTGTTTGTCTGTGTTATTTGGTGTAAGTGTCTGTGTTTGTTACTTGGTGTCAGTGTATGTCTTTGTTACTCGGTGTCAGTGTATGTCTGTGTTATTTGGTGTAAGTGTCTGTGTTTGTTACTTGGTGTAAGTGTATGTCTTTGTTACTTGGTGTCAGTGTACGTCTTTGTTACTTGGTGTCAGTGTATGTCTGTGTTACTTGGTGTCAGTGTGTGTCTGTGTTACTGGGTATCAGTGTATGTCTTTGTGACTTGGTATCATTGTATGTCTTTGTTACTTGATGTCAGTGTATGTCAAAATACTTGGTGTAAGTGTATGTCTGGGTTACTTGGTGTCAGTGTGTGTCTTTGTTACTTGGTGTCAGTGTATGTCTTTGTTACTTGGTGTCAGTGTATGTCTGTGTTACTTGGTGTAAGTGTGTGCCTGTGTTACTGGGTATCAGTGTATGTCATTGTTACTTGGTGTCAGTGTATGTCTTTGTTACTGGGTGTCAGTGTGTGTCTTTGTGACTTGTTATCATTGTATGTCTTTGTTACTTGGTGTCAGTGTATGTCAAAATACTTGGTGTAAGTGTATGTCTTTGTTACTTGGTGTCAGTGTATGTCTTTGTTACTTGGTGTCAGTGTATGTCTGTGTTACTTGGTGTCAGTGTGTGTCTGTGTTACTGGGTATCAGTGTATGTCTTTGTGACTTGGTATCATTGTATGTCTTTGTTACTTGGTGTCAGTGTATGTCAAAATACTTGGTGTAAGTGTATGTCTGGGTTACTTGGTGTCAGTGTGTGTCTTTGTTACTTGGTGTCAGTGTATGTCTTTGTTACTTGGTGTCAGTGTATGTCTGTGTTACTTGGTGTAATTGTGTGCCTGTGTTACTGGGTATCAGTGTATGTCTTTGTTAATTGGTGTCAGTGTATGTCTTTGTAACTTGGCGTCAGTGTATGTCTTTGTTACTTGGTGTAAGTGTGTGTCTTTGTTACTTGGTGTCCGTGTGTGTCTGTGTTACTGGGTGTCAGTGGATGGCTTTGTTACTGGGTGTCAGTGTATGTCTTTGTTACTTGATGTAAGTGTGTGTCTGTGTTACTGGGTATCAGTGTCTGTCTTTGTTACTTGGTGTAAGTGTGTGTCTGTGTTACTGGGTATCAGTGTATGTCTTTGTTACTTGGTGTCAGTGTATGTCTGTGTTACTTGGTGTAAGTGTGTGTCTGTGTTACTGGGTATCAGTCTATGTCTTGGTGACTTGGTTTCAGTGTATGTCTTTGTTACTGGGTGTCAGTGTGTGTCTTTGTGACTTGGTATCATTGTATGTCTTTGTTACTTGGTGTCAGTGTATGTCAAAATACTTGGTGTAAGTGTATGTCTTTGTTACTTGGTGTCAGTGTATGTCTTTGTTACTTGGTGTCAGTGTATGTCTGTGTTACTGGGTATCAGTGTATGTCTTTGTTACTTGGTGTCAGTGTATGTCTGTGTTACTTGGTGTAAGTGTGTGTCTGTGTTACTGGGTATCAGTGTATGTCTTGGTGACTTGGTTTCAGTGTATGTCTTTGTTACTGGGTGTCAGTGTGTGTCTTTGTGACTTGGTATCATTGTATGTCTTTGTTACTTGGTGTCAGTGTATGTCAAAATACTTGGTGTAAGTGTATGTCTTTGTTACTTGGTGTCAGTGTATGTCTGTGTTACTTGGTGTAAGTGTGTGTCTTTGTTAGTTGGTGTCAGTGTATGTCTGTGTTATTTGGTGTAAGTGTCTGTGTTTGTTACTTGGTGTCGGTGTATGTCTTTGTTACTCGGTGTCAGTGTATGTCTGTGTTATTTGGTGTAAGTGTCTGTGTTTGTTACTTGGTGTCAGTGTATGTCTTTGTTACTTGGTGTAAGTGTTTGTCTGTGTTACTGGATATCAGTGTATGTCTTTGTTAGTTGGTGTCTGTGTATGTCTGTGATACTTGGTGTAAGTGTGTGTCTGTGTTACTGGGTATCTGTGTATGTCTGTGTTACTTGGTGTAAGTGTGTGTCTTTGTTACTTGGTGTCAGTGTATGTCTTTGTTACTTGGTGTAAGTGTGTGTTTGTGTTACTTGGAGTCAGTGTGTGTCTGTGTTACTTGGTGTCAGTGTATGTCTTTGTTACTTGGTGTAAGTGTATGTCTGTGTTACTTGGTGTAAGTGTGTGTCTTTGTTTCTTGGTGTCAGTGTATGTCTGTGTTACTTGGTGTAAGTGTGTGTCTGTGTTACTGGGTATCAGTGTATGTCTTGGTGACTTGGTTTCAGTGTATGTCTTTGTTACTGGGTGTCAGTGTGTGTCTTTGTGACTTGGTATCATTGTATGTCTTTGTTACTTGGTGTCAGTGTATGTCAAAATACTTGGTGTAAGTGTATGTCTTTGTTACTTGGTGTCAGTGTATGTCTTTGTTACTTGGTGTCAGTGTATGTCTGTGTTACTTGGTGTCAGTGTGTGTCTGTGTTACTGGGTATCAGTGTATGTCTTTGTGACTTGGTATCATTGTATGTCTTTGTTACTTGGTGTCAGTGTATGTCTTTGTTACTGGGTGTCAGTGTGTGTCTTTGTGACTTGGTATCATTGTATGTCTTTGTTACTTGGTGTCAGTGTATGTCAAAATACTTGGTGTAAGTGTATGTCTTTGTTACTTGGTGTCAGTGTATGTCTTTGTTACTTGGTGTCAGTGTATGTCTGTGTTACTGGGTATCAGTGTATGTCTTTGTTACTTGGTGTCAGTGTATGTCTGTGTTACTTGGTGTAAGTGTGTGTCTGTGTTACTGGGTATCAGTGTATGTCTTGGTGACTTGGTTTCAGTGTATGTCTTTGTTACTGGGTGTCAGTGTGTGTCTTTGTGACTTGGTATCATTGTATGTCTTTGTTACTTGGTGTCAGTGTATGTCAAAATACTTGGTGTAAGTGTATGTCTTTGTTACTTGGTGTCAGTGTATGTCTGTGTTACTTGGTGTAAGTGTGTGTCTTTGTTAGTTGGTGTCAGTGTATGTCTGTGTTATTTGGTGTAAGTGTCTGTGTTTGTTACTTGGTGTCGGTGTATGTCTTTGTTACTCGGTGTCAGTGTATGTCTGTGTTATTTGGTGTAAGTGTCTGTGTTTGTTACTTGGTGTCAGTGTATGTCTTTGTTACTTGGTGTAAGTGTTTGTCTGTGTTACTGGATATCAGTGTATGTCTTTGTTAGTTGGTGTCTGTGTATGTCTGTGATACTTGGTGTAAGTGTGTGTCTGTGTTACTGGGTATCTGTGTATGTCTGTGTTACTTGGTGTAAGTGTGTGTCTTTGTTACTTGGTGTCAGTGTATGTCTTTGTTACTTGGTGTAAGTGTGTGTTTGTGTTACTTGGAGTCAGTGTGTGTCTGTGTTACTTGGTGTCAGTGTATGTCTTTGTTACTTGGTGTAAGTGTATGTCTGTGTTACTTGGTGTAAGTGTGTTTCTTTGTTTCTTGGTGTCAGTGTATGTCTGTGTTACTTGGTGTAAGTGTGTGTCTGTGTTACTGGGTATCAGTGTATGTCTTGGTGACTTGGTTTCAGTGTATGTCTTTGTTACTGGGTGTCAGTGTGTGTCTTTGTGACTTGGTATCATTGTATGTCTTTGTTACTTGGTGTCAGTGTATGTCAAAATACTTGGTGTAAGTGTATGTCTTTGTTACTTGGTGTCAGTGTATGTCTTTGTTACTTGGTGTCAGTGTATGTCTGTGTTACTTGGTGTCAGTGTGTGTCTGTGTTACTGGGTATCAGTGTATGTCTTTGTGACTTGGTATCATTGTATGTCTTTGTTACTTGGTGTCAGTGTATGTCAAAATACTTGGTGTAAGTGTATGTCTGGGTTACTTGGTGTCAGTGTGTGTCTTTGTTACTTGGTGTCAGTGTATGTCTTTGTTACTTGGTGTCAGTGTATGTCTGTGTTACTTGGTGTAAGTGTGTGCCTGTGTTACTGGGTATCAGTGTATGTCATTGTTACTTGGTGTCAGTGTATGTCTTTGTTACTGGGTGTCAGTGTGTGTCTTTGTGACTTGGTATCATTGTATGTCTTTGTTACTTGGTGTCAGTGTATGTCAAAATACTTGGTGTAAGTGTATGTCTTTGTTACTTGGTGTCAGTGTATGTCTTTGTTACTTGGTGTCAGTGTATGTCTGTGTTACTTGGTGTCAGTGTGTGTCTGTGTTACTGGGTATCAGTGTATGTCTTTGTGACTTGGTATCATTGTATGTCTTTGTTACTTGGTGTCAGTGTATGTCAAAATACTTGGTGTAAGTGTATGTCTGGGTTACTTGGTGTCAGTGTGTGTCTTTGTTACTTGGTGTCAGTGTATGTCTTTGTTACTTGGTGTCAGTGTATGTCTGTGTTACTTGGTGTAATTGTGTGCCTGTGTTACTGGGTATCAGTGTATGTCTTTGTTAATTGGTGTCAGTGTATGTCTTTGTAACTTGGCGTCAGTGTATGTCTTTGTTACTTGGTGTAAGTGTGTGTCTTTGTTACTTGGTGTCCGTGTGTGTCTGTGTTACTGGGTGTCAGTGGATGGCTTTGTTACTGGGTGTCAGTGTATGTCTTTGTTACTTGATGTAAGTGTGTGTCTGTGTTACTGGGTATCAGTGTCTGTCTTTGTTACTTGGTGTAAGTGTGTGTCTGTGTTACTGGGTATCAGTGTATGTCTTTGTTACTTGGTGTCAGTGTATGTCTGTGTTACTTGGTGTAAGTGTGTGTCTGTGTTACTGGGTATCAGTGTATGTCTTGGTGACTTGGTTTCAGTGTATGTCTTTGTTACTGGGTGTCAGTGTGTGTCTTTGTGACTTGGTATCATTGTATGTCTTTGTTACTTGGTGTCAGTGTATGTCAAAATACTTGGTGTAAGTGTATGTCTTTGTTACTTGGTGTCAGTGTATGTCTTTGTTACTTGGTGTCAGTGTATGTCTGTGTTACTGGGTATCAGTGTATGTCTTTGTTACTTGGTGTCAGTGTATGTCTGTGTTACTTGGTGTAAGTGTGTGTCTGTGTTACTGGGTATCAGTGTATGTCTTGGTGACTTGGTTTCATTGTATGTCTTTGTTACTGGGTGTCAGTGTGTGTCTTTGTGACTTGGTATCATTGTATGTCTTTGTTACTTGGTGTCAGTGTATGTCAAAATACTTGGTGTAAGTGTATGTCTTTGTTACTTGGTGTCAGTGTATGTCTGTGTTACTTGGTGTAAGTGTGTGTCTTTGTTAGTTGGTGTCAGTGTATGTCTGTGTTATTTGGTGTAAGTGTCTGTGTTTGTTACTTGGTGTCAGTGTATGTCTTTGTTACTCGGTGTCAGTGTATGTCTGTGTTATTTGGTGTAAGTGTCTGTGTTTGTTACTTGGTGTCAGTGTATGTCTTTGTTACTTGGTGTAAGTGTTTGTCTGTGTTACTGGATATCAGTGTATGTCTTTGTTAGTTGGTGTCTGTGTATGTCTGTGATACTTGGTGTAAGTGTGTGTCTGTGTTACTGGGTATCTGTGTATGTCTGTGTTACTTGGTGTAAGTGTGTGTCTTTGTTACTTGGTGTCAGTGTATGTCTTTGTTACTTGGTGTAAGTGTGTGTTTGTGTTACTTGGAGTCTGTGTGTGTCTGTGTTACTTGGTGTCAGTGTATGTCTTTGTTACTTGGTGTCAGTGTATGTCTGTGTTACTTGGTGTAAGTGTGTGTCTTTGTTAGTTGGTGTAAGTGTATGTCTTTGTTACTTGGTGTCAGTGTATGTCTGTGTTATTTGGTGTAAGTGTCTGTGTTTGTTACTTGGTGTCAGTGTATGTCTTTGTTACTTGGTGTAAGTGTTTGTCTGTGTTACTGGGTTTCATGGTATGTCTTTGTTACTTGCTGTCTGTGTATGTCTGTGATACTTGGTGTAAGTGTGTGTCTGTGTTACTGGGTATCTGTGTATGTCTGTGTTACTTGGTGAAAGTGTGTGTCTTTGTTACTTGGTGTCAGTGTATGTCTTTGTTACTTGGTGTAAGTGTGTGTTTGTGTTACTTGGTGTAAGTGTGTGTCTGTGTTACTTGGTGTCAGTGTATGTCTTTGTTACTTGGTGTCAGTGTATGTCTGTGTCACTTGGTGTCGGTGTGTTTGTTTGTGTTACTGGGTGTCAGTGTGTGTCTGTGTTACTTGGTGTAAGTGTGTGTCTTTGTTACTTGGTGTCCGTGTGTGTCTGTGTTACTGGGTGTCAGTGGATGTCTTTGTTACTGGGTGTCAGTGTATGTCTTTGTTACTTGATGTAAGTGTGTGTCTGTGTTACTGGGTATCAGTGTCTGTCTTTGTTACTTGGTGTAAGTGTGTGTCTGTGTTACTGGGTATCAGTGTATGTCTTTGTTACTTGGTGTCAGTGTATGTCTGTGTTACTTGGTGTAAGTGTGTGTCTGTGTTACTGGGTATCAGTGTATGTCTTGGTGACTTGGTTTCAGTGTATGTCTTTGTTACTGGGTGTCAGTGTGTGTCATTGTGACTTGGTATCATTGTATGTCTTTGTTACTTGGTGTCAGTGTATGTCAAAATACTTGGTGTAAGTGTATGTCTTTGTTACTTGGTGTAATTGTCTGTCTTTGTTACTTGGTGTAAGTCTATGTCTTTGTTACTTGGTGTCAGTGTATGTCTTTGTTCCTTGGTGTCAGTGTATGTCTGTGTTACTTGGTGTCAGTGTGTGTCTGTGTTACTGGGTATCAGTGTATGTCTTTGTGACTTGGTATCATTGTATGTCTTTGTTACTTGGTGTCAGTGTATGTCAAAATACTTGGTGTAAGTGTATGTCTGGGTTACTTGGTGTCAGTGTGTGTCTTTGTTACTTGGTGTCAGTGTATGTCTTTGTTACTTGGTGTCAGTGTATGTCTGTGTTACTTGGTGTACGTGTGTGCCTGTGTTACTGGGTATCAGTGTATGTCATTGTTACTTGATGTCAGTGTATGTCTGTGTTACTTGGTGTAAGTGTGTGTCTGTGTTACTGGGTGTCAGTGTGTGTCTGTGTTACTTGGTGTAAGTGTGTGTCTTTGTTACTTGGTGTCCGTGTGTGTCTGTGTTAGTGGGTGTCAGTGTATGACTTTGTTACTGGGTGTCAGTGTATGTCTTTGTTACTTGGTGTAAGCGTGTGTCTGTGTTACTGGGTATCAGTGTATGTCTTTGTTAATTGGTGTCAGTGTATGTCTTTGTTACTTGGTGTAAGTGTGTGTCTTTGTTAGTTGGTGTCAGTGTATGTCTGTGTTACTTGGTGTAAGTGTGTGTCTGTGTTACTGGGTATCAGTGTCGGTCTTTGTTACTGGGTGTCAGTGTGTGTCTTTGTGACCTGGTGTCAGTGTTTGTCTGTGTTACTGGGTATCAGTGTCTGTCTTTGTTACTTGGTGTCAGTGTATGTCTGTGTTACTTGGTGTAAGTGTGTGTCTGTGTTACTGGGTATCAGTGTCGGTCTTTGTTACTGGGTGTCAGTGTGTGTCTTTGTGACCTGGTGTCAGTGTTTGTCTGTGTTACTGGGTATCAGTGTATGTCTTTGTTACTTGGTGTCAGTGTATGTCTGTGTTACTTGGTGTAAGTGTGTGTCTGTGTTACTGGGTATCAGTGTCGGTCTTTGTTACTGGGTGTCAGTGTGTGTCTTTGTGACCTGGTGTCAGTGTTTGTCTGTGTTACTGGGTATCAGTGTCTGTCTTTGTTACTTGGTGTAAGTGCTTGTCTTTGTTACTTGGTGTCAGTGTATGTCTGTGTTACTTGGTGTAAGTGTGTGTCTTTGTTAGTTGGTGTCAGTGTATGTCTGTGTTATTTGGTGTAAGTGTCTGTGTTTGTTACTTGGTGTCAGTGTATGTCTTTGTTACTCGGTGTCAGTGTATGTCTGTGTTATTTGGTGTAAGTGTCTGTGTTTGTTACTTGGTGTCAGTGTATGTCTTTGTTACTTGGTGTAAGTGTTTGTCTGTGTTACTGGATATCAGTGTATGTCTTTGTTAGTTGGTGTCTGTGTATGTCTGTGATACTTGGTGTAAGTGTGTGTCTGTGTTACTGGGTATCTGTGTATGTCTGTGTTACTTGGTGTAAGTGTGTGTCTTTGTTACCTGGTGTCAGTGTATGTCTTTGTTACTTGGTGTAAGTGTGTGTTTGTGTTACTTGGAGTCAGTGTGTGTCTGTGTTACTTGGTGTCAGTGTATGTCTTTGTTACTTGGTGTCAGTGTATGTCTGTGTTACTTGGTGTAAGTGTGTGTCTTTGTTAGTTGGTGTAAGTGTATGTCTTTGTTACTTGGTGTCAGTGTATGTCTGTGTTATTTGGTGTAAGTGTTTGTCTGTGTTACTGGGTTTCAGGGTATGTCTTTGTTACTTGCTGTCTGTGTATGTCTGTGATACTTGGTGTAAGTGTGTGTCTTTGTTACTTGGTGTCAGTGTATGTCTTTGTTACTTGGTGTAAGTGTGTGTTTGTGTTACTTGGTGTAAGTGTGTGTCTGTGTTACTTGGTGTCAGTGTATGTCTTTGTTACTTGGTGTCAGTGTATGTCTGTGTCACTTGGTGTCAGTGTGTTTGTTTGTGTTACTGGGTGTCAGTGTGTGTCTGTGTTACTTGGTGTAAGTGTGTGTCTTTGTTACTTGGTGTCAGTGTATGTCTTTGTTACTTGGTGTAAGTGTGTGTTTGTGTTACTTGGTGTAAGTGTGTGTCTGTGTTACTTCGTGTCAGTGTATGTCTTTGTTACTTGGTGTCAGTGTATGTCTGTGTCACTTGGTGTCAGTGTGTTTGTTTGTGTTACTGGGTGTCAGTGTGTGTCTGTGTTACTTGGTGTAAGTGTGTGTCTTTGTTACTTGGTGTCCGTGTGTGTCTGTGTTACTGGGTGTCAGTGGATGTCTTTGTTACTGGGTGTCAGTGTATGTCTTTGTTACTTGATGTAAGTGTGTGTCTGTGTTACTGGGTATCAGTGTCTGTCTTTGTTACTTGGTGTAAGTGTGTGTCTGTGTTACTGGGTATCAGTGTATGTCTTTGTTACTTGGTGTCAGTGTATGTCTGTGTTACTTGGTGTAAGTGTGTGTCTGTGTTACTGGGTATCAGTGTATGTCTTGGTGACTTGGTTTCAGTGTATGTCTTTGTTACTGGGTGTCAGTGTGTGTCTTTGTGACTTGGTATCATTGTATGTCTTTGTTACTTGGTGTCAGTGTATGTCAAAATACTTGGTGTAAGTGTATGTCTTTGTTACTTGGTGTAATTGTCTGTCTTTGTTACTTGGTGTAAGTCTATGTCTTTGTTACTTGGTGTCAGTGTATGTCTTTGTTACTTGGTGTCAGTGTATGTCTGTGTTACTTGGTGTCAGTGTGTGTCTGTGTTACTGGGTATCAGTGTATGTCTTTGTGACTTGGTATCATTGTATGTCTTTGTTACTTGGTGTCAGTGTATGTCAAAATACTTGGTGTAAGTGTATGTCTGGGTTACTTGGTGTCAGTGTGTGTCTTTGTTACTTGGTGTCAGTGTATGTCTTTGTTACTTGGTGTCAGTGTATGTCTGTGTTACTTGGTGTAAGTGTGTGCCTGTGTTACTGGGTATCAGTGTATGTCATTGTTACTTGATGTCAGTGTATGTCTGTGTTACTTGGTGTAAGTGTGTGTCTGTGTTACTGGGTGTCAGTGTGTGTCTGTGTTACTTGGTGTAAGTGTGTGTCTTTGTTACTTGGTGTCCGTGTGTGTCTGTGTTAGTGGGTGTCAGTGTATGACTTTGTTACTGGGTGTCAGTGTATGTCTTTGTTACTTGGTGTAAGCGTGTGTCTGTGTTACTGGTTATCAGTGTATGTCTTTGTTAATTGGTGTCAGTGTATGTCTTTGTTACTTGGTGGAAGTGTGTGTCTTTGTTAGTTGGTGTCAGTGTTTGTCTGTGTTATTTGGTGTAAGTGTCTGTGTTTGTTACTTGGTGTCAGTGTATGTCTTTGTTACTCGGTGTCAGTGTATGTCTGTGTTATTTGGTGTAAGTGTCTGTGTTTGTTACTTGGTGTAAGTGTATGTCTTTGTTACTTGGTGTCAGTGTACGTCTTTGTTACTTGGTGTCAGTGTATGTCTGTGTTACTTGGTGTCAGTGTGTGTCTGTGTTACTGGGTATCAGTGTATGTCTTTGTGACTTGGTATCATTGTATGTCTTTGTTACTTGGTGTCAGTGTATGTCAAAATACTTGGTGTAAGTGTATGTCTGGGTTACTTGGTGTCAGTGTGTGTCTTTGTTACTTGGTGTCAGTGTATGTCTTTGTTACTTGGTGTCAGTGTATGTCTGTGTTACTTGGTGTAAGTGTGTGCCTGTGTTACTGGGTATCAGTGTATGTCATTGTTACTTGGTGTCAGTGTATGTCTTTGTTACTGGGTGTCAGTGTGTGTCTTTGTGACTTGGTATCATTGTATGTCTTTGTTACTTGGTGTCAGTGTATGTCAAAATACTTGGTGTAAGTGTATGTCTTTGTTACTTGGTGTCAGTGTATGTCTTTGTTACTTGGTGTCAGTGTATGTCTGTGTTACTTGGTGTCAGTGTGTGTCTGTGTTACTGGGTATCAGTGTATGTCTTTGTGACTTGGTATCATTGTATGTCTTTGTTACTTGGTGTCAGTGTATGTCAAAATACTTGGTGTAAGTGTATGTCTTTTTTACTTGGTGTCAGTGTGTGTCTTTGTTACTTGGTGTCAGTGTATGTCTTTGTTACTTGGTGTCAGTGTATGTCTGTGTTACTTGGTGTAATTGTGTGCCTGTGTTACTGGGTATCAGTGTATGTCTTTGTTAATTGGTGTCAGTGTATGTCTTTGTAACTTGGCGTCAGTGTATGTCTTTGTTACTTGGTGTAAGTGTGTGTCTTTGTTACTTGGTGTCCGTGTGTGTCTGTGTTACTGGCTGTCAGTGGATGGCTTTGTTACTGGGTGTCAGTGTAGGTCTTTGTTACTTGATGTAAGTGTGTGTCTGTGTTACTGGGTATCAGTGTCTGTCTTTGTTACTTGGTGTAAGTGTGTGTCTGTGTTACTGGGTATCAGTGTATGTCTTTGTTACTTGGTGTCAGTGTATGTCTGTGTTACTTGGTGTAAGTGTGTGTCTGTGTTACTGGGTATCAGTCTATGTCTTGGTGACTTGGTTTCAGTGTATGTCTTTGTTACTGGGTGTCAGTGTGTGTCTTTGTGACTTGGTATCATTGTATGTCTTTGTTACTTGGTGTCAGTGTATGTCAAAATACTTGGTGTAAGTGTATGTCTTTGTTACTTGGTGTCAGTGTATGTCTTTGTTACTTGGTGTCAGTGTATGTCTGTGTTACTGGGTATCAGTGTATGTCTTTGTTACTTGGTGTCAGTGTATGTCTGTGTTACTTGGTGTAAGTGTGTGTCTGTGTTACTGGGTATCAGTGTATGTCTTGGTGACTTGGTTTCAGTGTATGTCTTTGTTACTGGGTGTCAGTGTGTGTCTTTGTGACTTGGTATCATTGTATGTCTTTGTTACTTGGTGTCAGTGTATGTCAAAATACTTGGTGTAAGTGTATGTCTTTGTTACTTGGTGTCAGTGTATGTCTGTGTTACTTGGTGTAAGTGTGTGTCTTTGTTAGTTGGTGTCAGTGTATGTCTGTGTTATTTGGTGTAAGTGTCTGTGTTTGTTACTTGGTGTCGGTGTATGTCTTTGTTACTCGGTGTCAGTGTATGTCTGTGTTATTTGGTGTAAGTGTCTGTGTTTGTTACTTGGTGTCAGTGTATGTCTTTGTTACTTGGTGTAAGTGTTTGTCTGTGTTACTGGATATCAGTGTATGTCTTTGTTAGTTGGTGTCTGTGTATGTCAGTGATACTTGGTGTAAGTGTGTGTCTGTGTTACTGGGTATCTGTGTATGTCTGTGTTACTTGGTGTAAGTGTGTGTCTTTGTTACTTGGTGTCAGTGTATGTCTTTGTTACTTGGTGTAAGTGTGTGTTTGTGTTACTTGGAGTCAGTGTGTGTCTGTGTTACTTGGTGTCAGTGTATGTCTTTGTTACTTGGTGTAAGTGTATGTCTGTGTTACTTGGTGTAAGTGTGTGTCTTTGTTTCTTGGTGTCAGTGTATGTCTGTGTTACTTGGTGTAAGTGTGTGTCTGTGTTACTGGGTATCAGTGTATGTCTTGGTGACTTGGTTTCAGTGTATGTCTTTGTTACTGGGTGTCAGTGTGTGTCTTTGTGACTTGGTATCATTGTATGTCTTTGTTACTTGGTGTCAGTGTATGTCAAAATACTTGGTGTAAGTGTATGTCTTTGTTACTTGGTGTCAGTGTATGTCTTTGTTACTTGGTGTCAGTGTATGTCTGTGTTACTTGGTGTCAGTGTGTGTCTGTGTTACTGGGTATCAGTGTATGTCTTTGTGACTTGGTATCATTGTATGTCTTTGTTACTTGGTGTCAGTGTATGTCAAAATACTTGGTGTAAGTGTATGTCTGGGTTACTTGGTGTCAGTGTGTGTCTTTGTTACTTGGTGTCAGTGTATGTCTTTGTTACTTGGTGTCAGTGCATGTCTGTGTTACTTGGTGTAAGTGTGTGCCTGTGTTACTGGGTATCAGTGTATGTCATTGTTACTTGGTGTCAGTGTATGTCTTTGTTACTGGGTGTCAGTGTGTGTCTTTGTGACTTGGTATCATTGTATGTCTTTGTTACTTGGTGTCAGTGTATGTCAAAATACTTGGTGTAAGTGTATGTCTTTGTTACTTGGTGTCAGTGTATGTCTTTGTTACTTGGTGTCAGTGTATGTCTGTGTTACTTGGTGTCAGTGTGTGTCTGTGTTACTGGGTATCAGTGTATGTCTTTGTGACTTGGTATCATTGTATGTCTTTGTTACTTGGTGTCAGTGTATGTCAAAATACTTGGTGTAAGTGTATGTCTGGGTTACTTGGTGTCAGTGTGTGTCTTTGTTACTTGGTGTCAGTGTATGTCTTTGTTACTTGGTGTCAGTGTATGTCTGTGTTACTTGGTGTAATTGTGTGCCTGTGTTACTGGGTATCAGTGTATGTCTTTGTTAATTGGTGTCAGTGTATGTCTTTGTAACTTGGCGTCAGTGTATGTCTTTGTTACTTGGTGTAAGTGTGTGTCTTTGTTACTTGGTGTCCGTGTGTGTCTGTGTTACTGGGTGTCAGTGGATGGCTTTGTTACTGGGTGTCAGTGTATGTCTTTGTTACTTGATGTAAGTGTGTGTCTGTGTTACTGGGTATCAGTGTCTGTCTTTGTTACTTGGTGTAAGTGTGTGTCTGTGTTACTGGGTATCAGTGTATGTCTTTGTTACTTGGTGTCAGTGTATGTCTGTGTTACTTGGTGTAAGTGTGTGTCTGTGTTACTGGGTATCAGTGTATGTCTTGGTGACTTGGTTTCAGTGTATGTCTTTGTTACTGGGTGTCAGTGTGTGTCTTTGTGACTTGGTATCATTGTATGTCTTTGTTACTTGGTGTCAGTGTATGTCAAAATACTTGGTGTAAGTGTATGTCTTTGTTACTTGATGTCAGTGTATGTCTTTGTTACTTGGTGTCAGTGTATGTCTGTGTTACTGGGTATCAGTGTATGTCTTTGTTACTTGGTGTCAGTGTATGTCTGTGTTACTTGGTGTAAGTGTGTGTCTGTGTTACTGGGTATCAGTGTATGTCTTGGTGACTTGGTTTCATTGTATGTCTTTGTTACTGGGTGTCAGTGTGTGTCTTTGTGACTTGGTATCATTGTATGTCTTTGTTACTTGGTGTCAGTGTATGTCAAAATACTTGGTGTAAGTGTATGTCTTTGTTACTTGGTGTCAGTGTATGTCTGTGTTACTTGGTGTAAGTGTGTGTCTTTGTTAGTTGGTGTCAGTGTATGTCTGTGTTATTTGGTGTAAGTGTCTGTGTTTGTTACTTGGTGTCAGTGTATGTCTTTGTTACTCGGTGTCAGTGTATGTCTGTGTTATTTGGTGTAAGTGTCTGTGTTTGTTACTTGGTGTCAGTGTATGTCTTTGTTACTTGGTTTAAGTGTTTGTCTGTGTTACTGGATATCAGTGTATGTCTTTGTTAGTTGGTGTCTGTGTATGTCTGTGATACTTGGTGTAAGTGTGTGTCTGTGTTACTGGGTATCTGTGTATGTCTGTGTTACTTGGTGTAAGTGTGTGTCTTTGTTACTTGGTGTCAGTGTATGTCTTTGTTACTTGGTGTAAGTGTGTGTTTGTGTTACTTGGAGTCTGTGTGTGTCTGTGTTACTTGGTGTCAGTGTATGTCTTTGTTACTTGGTGTCAGTGTATGTCTGTGTTACTTGGTGTAAGTGTGTGTCTTTGTTAGTTGGTGTAAGTGTATGTCTTTGTTACTTGGTGTCAGTGTATGTCTGTGTTATTTGGTGTAAGTGTCTGTGTTTGTTACTTGGTGTCAGTGTATGTCTTTGTTACTTGGTGTAAGTGTTTGTCTGTGTTACTGGGTTTCATGGTATGTCTTTGTTACTTGCTGTCTGTGTATGTCTGTGATACTTGGTGTAAGTGTGTGTCTGTGTTACTGGGTATCTGTGTATGTCTGTGTTACTTGGTGAAAGTGTGTGTCTTTGTTACTTGGTGTCAGTGTATGTCTTTGTTACTTGGTGTAAGTGTGTGTTTGTGTTACTTGGTGTAAGTGTGTGTCTGTGTTACTTGGTGTCAGTGTATGTCTTTGTTACTTGGTGTCAGTGTATGTCTGTGTCACTTGGTGTCGGTGTGTTTGTTTGTGTTACTGGGTGTCAGTGTGTGTCTGTGTTACTTGGTGTAAGTGTGTGTCTTTGTTACTTGGTGTCCGTGTGTGTCTGTGTTACTGGGTGTCAGTGGATGTCTTTGTTACTGGGTGTCAGTGTATGTCTTTGTTACTTGATGTAAGTGTGTGTCTGTGTTACTGGGTATCAGTGTCTGTCTTTGTTACTTGGTGTAAGTGTGTGTCTGTGTTACTGGGTATCAGTGTATGTCATTGTTACTTGATGTCAGTGTATGTCTGTGTTACTTGGTGTAAGTGTGTGCCTGTGTTACTGGGTATCAGTGTATGTCATTGTTACTTGATGTCAGTGTATGTCTGTGTTACTTGGTGTAAGTGTGTGTCTGTGTTACTGGGTGTCAGTGTGTGTCTGTGTTACTTGGTGTAAGTGTGTGTCTTTGTTACTTGGTGTCCGTGTGTGTCTGTGTTAGTGGGTGTCAGTGTATGACTTTGTTACTGGGTGTCAGTGTATGTCTTTGTTACTTGGTGTAAGCGTGTGTCTGTGTTACTGGTTATCAGTGTATGTCTTTGTTAATTGGTGTCAGTGTATGTCTTTGTTACTTGGTGGAAGTGTGTGTCTTTGTTAGTTGGTGTCAGTGTTTGTCTGTGTTATTTGGTGTAAGTGTCTGTGTTTGTTACTTGGTGTCAGTGTATGTCTTTGTTACTCGGTGTCAGTGTATGTCTGTGTTATTTGGTGTAAGTGTCTGTGTTTGTTACTTGGTGTAAGTGTATGTCTTTGTTACTTGGTGTCAGTGTACGTCTTTGTTACTTGGTGTCAGTGTATGTCTGTGTTACTTGGTGTCAGTGTGTGTCTGTGTTACTGGGTATCAGTGTATGTCTTTGTGACTTGGTATCATTGTATGTCTTTGTTACTTGGTGTCAGTGTATGTCAAAATACTTGGTGTAAGTGTATGTCTGGGTTACTTGGTGTCAGTGTGTGTCTTTGTTACTTGGTGTCAGTGTATGTCTTTGTTACTTGGTGTCAGTGTATGTCTGTGTTACTTGGTGTAAGTGTGTGCCTGTGTTACTGGGTATCAGTGTATGTCATTGTTACTTGGTGTCAGTGTATGTCTTTGTTACTGGGTGTCAGTGTGTGTCTTTGTGACTTGGTATCATTGTATGTCTTTGTTACTTGGTGTCAGTGTATGTCAAAATACTTGGTGTAAGTGTATGTCTTTGTTACTTGGTGTCAGTGTATGTCTTTGTTACTTGGTGTCAGTGTATGTCTGTGTTACTTGGTGTCAGTGTGTGTCTGTGTTACTGGGTATCAGTGTATGTCTTTGTGACTTGGTATCATTGTATGTCTTTGTTACTTGGTGTCAGTGTATGTCAAAATACTTGGTGTAAGTGTATGTCTTTTTTACTTGGTGTCAGTGTGTGTCTTTGTTACTTGGTGTCAGTGTATGTCTTTGTTACTTGGTGTCAGTGTATGTCTGTGTTACTTGGTGTAATTGTGTGCCTGTGTTACTGGGTATCAGTGTATGTCTTTGTTAATTGGTGTCAGTGTATGTCTTTGTAACTTGGCGTCAGTGTATGTCTTTGTTACTTGGTGTAAGTGTGTGTCTTTGTTACTTGGTGTCCGTGTGTGTCTGTGTTACTGGCTGTCAGTGGATGGCTTTGTTACTGGGTGTCAGTGTAGGTCTTTGTTACTTGATGTAAGTGTGTGTCTGTGTTACTGGGTATCAGTGTCTGTCTTTGTTACTTGGTGTAAGTGTGTGTCTGTGTTACTGGGTATCAGTGTATGTCTTTGTTACTTGGTGTCAGTGTATGTCTGTGTTACTTGGTGTAAGTGTGTGTCTGTGTTACTGGGTATCAGTCTATGTCTTGGTGACTTGGTTTCAGTGTATGTCTTTGTTACTGGGTGTCAGTGTGTGTCTTTGTGACTTGGTATCATTGTATGTCTTTGTTACTTGGTGTCAGTGTATGTCAAAATACTTGGTGTAAGTGTATGTCTTTGTTACTTGGTGTCAGTGTATGTCTTTGTTACTTGGTGTCAGTGTATGTCTGTGTTACTGGGTATCAGTGTATGTCTTTGTTACTTGGTGTCAGTGTATGTCTGTGTTACTTGGTGTAAGTGTGTGTCTGTGTTACTGGGTATCAGTGTATGTCTTGGTGACTTGGTTTCAGTGTATGTCTTTGTTACTGGGTGTCAGTGTGTGTCTTTGTGACTTGGTATCATTGTATGTCTTTGTTACTTGGTGTCAGTGTATGTCAAAATACTTGGTGTAAGTGTATGTCTTTGTTACTTGGTGTCAGTGTATGTCTGTGTTACTTGGTGTAAGTGTGTGTCTTTGTTAGTTGGTGTCAGTGTATGTCTGTGTTATTTGGTGTAAGTGTCTGTGTTTGTTACTTGGTGTCGGTGTATGTCTTTGTTACTCGGTGTCAGTGTATGTCTGTGTTATTTGGTGTAAGTGTCTGTGTTTGTTACTTGGTGTCAGTGTATGTCTTTGTTACTTGGTGTAAGTGTTTGTCTGTGTTACTGGATATCAGTGTATGTCTTTGTTAGTTGGTGTCTGTGTATGTCAGTGATACTTGGTGTAAGTGTGTGTCTGTGTTACTGGGTATCTGTGTATGTCTGTGTTACTTGGTGTAAGTGTGTGTCTTTGTTACTTGGTGTCAGTGTATGTCTTTGTTACTTGGTGTAAGTGTGTGTTTGTGTTACTTGGAGTCAGTGTGTGTCTGTGTTACTTGGTGTCAGTGTATGTCTTTGTTACTTGGTGTAAGTGTATGTCTGTGTTACTTGGTGTAAGTGTGTGTCTTTGTTTCTTGGTGTCAGTGTATGTCTGTGTTACTTGGTGTAAGTGTGTGTCTGTGTTACTGGGTATCAGTGTATGTCTTGGTGACTTGGTTTCAGTGTATGTCTTTGTTACTGGGTGTCAGTGTGTGTCTTTGTGACTTGGTATCATTGTATGTCTTTGTTACTTGGTGTCAGTGTATGTCAAAATACTTGGTGTAAGTGTATGTCTTTGTTACTTGGTGTCAGTGTATGTCTTTGTTACTTGGTGTCAGTGTATGTCTGTGTTACTTGGTGTCAGTGTGTGTCTGTGTTACTGGGTATCAGTGTATGTCTTTGTGACTTGGTATCATTGTATGTCTTTGTTACTTGGTGTCAGTGTATGTCAAAATACTTGGTGTAAGTGTATGTCTGGGTTACTTGGTGTCAGTGTGTGTCTTTGTTACTTGGTGTCAGTGTATGTCTTTGTTACTTGGTGTCAGTGCATGTCTGTGTTACTTGGTGTAAGTGTGTGCCTGTGTTACTGGGTATCAGTGTATGTCATTGTTACTTGGTGTCAGTGTATGTCTTTGTTACTGGGTGTCAGTGTGTGTCTTTGTGACTTGGTATCATTGTATGTCTTTGTTACTTGGTGTCAGTGTATGTCAAAATACTTGGTGTAAGTGTATGTCTTTGTTACTTGGTGTCAGTGTATGTCTTTGTTACTTGGTGTCAGTGTATGTCTGTGTTACTTGGTGTCAGTGTGTGTCTGTGTTACTGGGTATCAGTGTATGTCTTTGTGACTTGGTATCATTGTATGTCTTTGTTACTTGGTGTCAGTGTATGTCAAAATACTTGGTGTAAGTGTATGTCTGGGTTACTTGGTGTCAGTGTGTGTCTTTGTTACTTGGTGTCAGTGTATGTCTTTGTTACTTGGTGTCAGTGTATGTCTGTGTTACTTGGTGTAATTGTGTGCCTGTGTTACTGGGTATCAGTGTATGTCTTTGTTAATTGGTGTCAGTGTATGTCTTTGTAACTTGGCGTCAGTGTATGTCTTTGTTACTTGGTGTAAGTGTGTGTCTTTGTTACTTGGTGTCCGTGTGTGTCTGTGTTACTGGGTGTCAGTGGATGGCTTTGTTACTGGGTGTCAGTGTATGTCTTTGTTACTTGATGTAAGTGTGTGTCTGTGTTACTGGGTATCAGTGTCTGTCTTTGTTACTTGGTGTAAGTGTGTGTCTGTGTTACTGGGTATCAGTGTATGTCTTTGTTACTTGGTGTCAGTGTATGTCTGTGTTACTTGGTGTAAGTGTGTGTCTGTGTTACTGGGTATCAGTGTATGTCTTGGTGACTTGGTTTCAGTGTATGTCTTTGTTACTGGGTGTCAGTGTGTGTCTTTGTGACTTGGTATCATTGTATGTCTTTGTTACTTGGTGTCAGTGTATGTCAAAATACTTGGTGTAAGTGTATGTCTTTGTTACTTGATGTCAGTGTATGTCTTTGTTACTTGGTGTCAGTGTATGTCTGTGTTACTGGGTATCAGTGTATGTCTTTGTTACTTGGTGTCAGTGTATGTCTGTGTTACTTGGTGTAAGTGTGTGTCTGTGTTACTGGGTATCAGTGTATGTCTTGGTGACTTGGTTTCATTGTATGTCTTTGTTACTGGGTGTCAGTGTGTGTCTTTGTGACTTGGTATCATTGTATGTCTTTGTTACTTGGTGTCAGTGTATGTCAAAATACTTGGTGTAAGTGTATGTCTTTGTTACTTGGTGTCAGTGTATGTCTGTGTTACTTGGTGTAAGTGTGTGTCTTTGTTAGTTGGTGTCAGTGTATGTCTGTGTTATTTGGTGTAAGTGTCTGTGTTTGTTACTTGGTGTCAGTGTATGTCTTTGTTACTCGGTGTCAGTGTATGTCTGTGTTATTTGGTGTAAGTGTCTGTGTTTGTTACTTGGTGTCAGTGTATGTCTTTGTTACTTGGTTTAAGTGTTTGTCTGTGTTACTGGATATCAGTGTATGTCTTTGTTAGTTGGTGTCTGTGTATGTCTGTGATACTTGGTGTAAGTGTGTGTCTGTGTTACTGGGTATCTGTGTATGTCTGTGTTACTTGGTGTAAGTGTGTGTCTTTGTTACTTGGTGTCAGTGTATGTCTTTGTTACTTGGTGTAAGTGTGTGTTTGTGTTACTTGGAGTCTGTGTGTGTCTGTGTTACTTGGTGTCAGTGTATGTCTTTGTTACTTGGTGTCAGTGTATGTCTGTGTTACTTGGTGTAAGTGTGTGTCTTTGTTAGTTGGTGTAAGTGTATGTCTTTGTTACTTGGTGTCAGTGTATGTCTGTGTTATTTGGTGTAAGTGTCTGTGTTTGTTACTTGGTGTCAGTGTATGTCTTTGTTACTTGGTGTAAGTGTTTGTCTGTGTTACTGGGTTTCATGGTATGTCTTTGTTACTTGCTGTCTGTGTATGTCTGTGATACTTGGTGTAAGTGTGTGTCTGTGTTACTGGGTATCTGTGTATGTCTGTGTTACTTGGTGAAAGTGTGTGTCTTTGTTACTTGGTGTCAGTGTATGTCTTTGTTACTTGGTGTAAGTGTGTGTTTGTGTTACTTGGTGTAAGTGTGTGTCTGTGTTACTTGGTGTCAGTGTATGTCTTTGTTACTTGGTGTCAGTGTATGTCTGTGTCACTTGGTGTCGGTGTGTTTGTTTGTGTTACTGGGTGTCAGTGTGTGTCTGTGTTACTTGGTGTAAGTGTGTGTCTTTGTTACTTGGTGTCCGTGTGTGTCTGTGTTACTGGGTGTCAGTGGATGTCTTTGTTACTGGGTGTCAGTGTATGTCTTTGTTACTTGATGTAAGTGTGTGTCTGTGTTACTGGGTATCAGTGTCTGTCTTTGTTACTTGGTGTAAGTGTGTGTCTGTGTTACTGGGTATCAGTGTATGTCTTTGTTACTTGGTGTCAGTGTATGTCTGTGTTACTTGGTGTAAGTGTGTGTCTGTGTTACTGGGTATCAGTGTATGTCTTGGTGACTTGGTTTCAGTGTATGTCTTTGTTACTGGGTGTCAGTGTGTGTCATTGTGACTTGGTATCATTGTATGTCTTTGTTACTTGGTGTCAGTGTATGTCAAAATACTTGGTGTAAGTGTATGTCTTTGTTACTTGGTGTAATTGTCTGTCTTTGTTACTTGGTGTAAGTCTATGTCTTTGTTACTTGGTGTCAGTGTATGTCTTTGTTCCTTGGTGTCAGTGTATGTCTGTGTTACTTGGTGTCAGTGTGTGTCTGTGTTACTGGGTATCAGTGTATGTCTTTGTGACTTGGTATCATTGTATGTCTTTGTTACTTGGTGTCAGTGTATGTCAAAATACTTGGTGTAAGTGTATGTCTGGGTTACTTGGTGTCAGTGTGTGTCTTTGTTACTTGGTGTCAGTGTATGTCTTTGTTACTTGGTGTCAGTGTATGTCTGTGTTACTTGGTGTACGTGTGTGCCTGTGTTACTGGGTATCAGTGTATGTCATTGTTACTTGATGTCAGTGTATGTCTGTGTTACTTGGTGTAAGTGTGTGTCTTTGTTACTTGGTGTAATTGTCTGTCTTTGTTACTTGGTGTAAGTGTATGTCTTTGTTACTTGGTGTCAGTGTATGTCTTTGTTACTTGGTGTCAGTGTATGTCTGTGTTACGTGGTGTAAGTGTGTGTCTGTGTTACTGGGTATCAGTGTATGTCTTTGTGACTTGGTTTCAGTGTATGTCTTTGTTACTGGGTGTCAGTGTGTGTCTTTGTGACTTGGTGTCAGTGTATGTCTGTGTTACTTGGTGTCAGTGTGTGTCTTTGTTACTTGGTGTAAGTGTATGTCTTTGTTACTTGGTGTCAGTGTATGTCTGTGTTACTTGGTATAAGTGTGTGCCTGTGTTACTGGGGATCAGTGTATGTCATTGTTACTTGGTGTCAGTGTATGTCTGTGTTACTTGGTGTAAGTGTGTGTCTGTGTTACTGGGTGTCAGTGTGTGTCTGTGTTACTTGGTGTAAGTGTGTGTCTTTGTTACTTGGTGTCCGTGTGTGTCTGTCTTACTGGGTATCAGTGTATGACTTTGTTACTGGGTGTCAGTGTATGTCTTTGTTCCTTGGTGTAAGTGTGTGTCTGTGTTACTGGGTATCAGTGTCTGTCTTTGTTACTTGGTGTAAGCGTGTGTCTATGTTACTTGGTGTCAGTGTATGTCTTTGTTACTTGGTGTCAGTGTATGTCTGTGTTACTTGGTGTAAGTGTGTGCCTGTGTTACTGGGTATCAGTGTATGTCATTGTTACTTGGTGTCAGTGTATGTCTGTGTTACTTGGTGTAAGTGTGTGTCTGTGTTACTGGGTGTCAGTGTGTGTCTGTGTTACTTGGTGTAAGTGTGTGTCTTTGTTACTTGGTGTCCGTGTGTGTCTGTGTTACTGGGTGTCAGTGTATGACTTTGGTACTGGGTGTCAGTGTATGTCTTTGTTACTTGGTGTAAGTGTGTGTCTGTGTTACTGGGTATCAGTGTATGTCTTTGTCAATTGGTGTCAGTGTATGTCTTTGTAACTTGGCATCAGTGTATGTCTTTGTTACTTGGTGTCAGTGTGTGTCTTTGTTACTGGGTGTCAATCTATGTCTTTGTTACTGGGTGTCAGTGTATGTCTTTGTGACTTGGTGTAAGTGTGTGTCTGTGTTACTGGGTATCAGTGTATGTCATTGTTACTTGGTGTCAGTGTATGTCTGTGTTACTTGGTGTAAGTGTGTGTCTGTGTTACTGGGTGTCAGTGTGTGTCTGTGTTACTTGGTGTAAGTGTGTGTCTTTGTTACTTGGTGTCCGTGTGTGTCTGTGTTACTGGGTGTCAGTGTATGACTTTGTTACTGGGTGTCAGTGTATGTCTTTGTTACTTGGTGTAAGTGTGTGTCTGTGTTACTGGGTATCAGTGTCTGTCTCTGTTACTTGGTGTAAGCGTGTGTCTGTGTTACTGGGTATCAGTGTATGTCTTTGTTAATTGGTGTCAGTGTATGTCTTTGTAACTTGGCGTCAGTGTATGTCTTTGTTACTTGGTGTAAGTGTGTGTCTGTGTTACTGGGTATCAGTATATGTCTTTGTTACTTGGTGTCAGTGTGTGTCTTTGTTACTGGGTGTCAGTGTGTGTCTTTGTTACTTGGTGTACGTGTGTGTCTGTGTTACTGGGTATCAGTGTATGTCTTTGTTACTTGGTGTCAGTGTGTGTCTTTGTTACTGGGTGTCAGTGTATGTCTTTGTTACTTGGTGTATGTGTGTGTCTGTGTTACTGGGTATCAATGTATGTCTTTGTTACTGGGTGTCAGTGTGTGTCTTTGTTACTTGGTGTCAGTGTGTGTCTTTGTTACTGGGTGTCAGTGTATGTCTTTGTTACTTGGTGTAAGTGTATGTCTTTGTTAAATGGTGTCAGTGTATGTCTGTGTTACGTGGTGTACGTGCATTTCTTTGTTACTTGGTGTCAGTGGTTGTCTGTGTTACTTGGTGTAAGTGTGTGTCTTTGTTGGTTGGTGTAAGTGTATGTCTTTGTTAGTTGGTGTCTGTGTATGTCTGTGATACTTGGTGTAAGTGTGTGCCTGTGTTACTGGGTATCTGTGCATGTCTGTGATACTTGGTGTAAGTGTGTGTCTTTGTTACTTGGTGTCAGTGTATGTCTTTGTTACTTGGTGTAAGTGTGTGTTTGTGTTACTTGGTGTAAGTGTGTGTCTGTGTTACTTGGTGTCAGTGTATGTCTTTGTTACTTGGTGTAAGTGTATGTCTGTGTTACTTGGTGTAAGTGTGTGTCTTTGTTAGTTGGTGTAAGTGTCTGTGTTTGTTACTTGGTGTCAGTGTATGTCTTTGTTACTTGGTGTAAGTGTTTGTCTGTGCTACTGGGTATCAGGGTATGTCTTTGTTAGTTGGTGTCTGTGTATGTCTGTGATACTTGGTGTAAGTGTGTGTCTGTGTTACTGGGTATCTGTGTATGTCTGTGTTACTTGGTGTAAGTGTGTGTCTTTGTTACTTGGTGTCAGTGTATGTCTTTGTTACTTGATGTAAGTGTGTGTCTGTGTTACTGGGTATCAGTGTCTGTCTTTGTTACTTGGTGTAAGTGTGTGTCTGTGTTACTGGGTATAAGTGTATGTCTTTGTTACTTGGTGTCAGTGTATGTCTCTGTTACTTGGTGTAAGTGTGCGTCTGTGTTACTGGGTATCAGTGTATGTCTTTGTGACTTGGTTTCAGTGTGTGTCTTTGTTACTTGGTGTCAGTGTATGTCTTTGTTACTTGGTGTAATTGTCTGTCTTTGTTACTTGGTGTAAGTGTATGTCTTTGTTACTTGGTGTCAGTGTATGTCTTTGTTACTTGGTGTCAGTGTATGTCTGTGTTACGTGGTGTAAGTGTGTGTCTGTGTTACTGGGTATCAGTGTATGTCTTTGTGACTTGGTTTCAGTGTATGTCTTTGTTACTGGGTGTCAGTGTGTGTCTTTGTGACTTGGTGTCAGTGTATGTCTGTGTTACTTGGTGTCAGTGTGTGTCTTTGTTACTTGGTGTAAGTGTATGTCTTTGTTACTTGGTGTCAGTGTATGTCTGTGTTACTTGGTGTAAGTGTGTGCCTGTGTTACTGGGGATCAGTGTATGTCATTGTTACTTGGTGTCAGTGTATGTCTGTGTTACTTGGTGTAAGTGTGTGTCTGTGTTACTGGATGTCAGTGTGTGTCTGTGTTACTTGGTGTAAGTGTGTGTCTTTGTTACTTGGTGTCCGTGTGTGTCTGTGTTACTGGGTATCAGTGTATGACTTTGTTACTGGGTGTCAGTGTATGTCTTTGTTCCTTGGTGTAAGTGTGTGTCTGTGTTACTGGGTATCAGTGTCTGTCTTTGTTACTTGGTGTAAGCGTGTGTCTATGTTACTGGGTATCAGTGTATGTCTTTGTTAATTGGTGTCAGTGTATGTCTTTGTAACCTGGCGTCAGTGTATGTCTTTGTTCCTTGGTGTAAGTGTGTGTCTGTGTTACTGGGTATCAGTATATGTCTTTGTTACTTGGTGTCAGTGTGTGTCTTCGTTACTGGGTGTCAGTCTATGTCTTTGTTACTGGGTGTCAGTGTATGTCTTTGTGACTTGGTGTAAGTGTGTGTCTGTGTTACTGGGTATCAGTGTCTGTCTTTGTCACTTGGTGTAAGTGTGTGTCTGTGTTACTGGGTATCATTGTCTGTCTTTGTTACTGGGTGTCAGTGTGTGTCTTTGTGACCTGGTGGAAGTGTTTGTCTGTGTTACTGGGTATCAGTGTCTGTCTGTGTTACTGGGTATCTGTGTATGTCTTTGTTACTTGGTGTAAGTGTGTGTCTGTGTTACTGGGTATCAGTGTATGACATTGTTACTTGGTGTAAGTGTATGTCTTTGTTACTTGGTGTCAGTGTATGTCTTTGATATTTTGTGTAAGTGTGTGTCTGTGTTACTGGGTATCAGTGTCTGTCTTTGTTACTTGGTGTAAGAGTGTGTCTGTGTTGCTGGGTATCAGTGTATGTCTGTGTTACTTGGTGTAAGTGTGTGTCTTTGTTACGGTGTCAGTGTATGTCTTTGTTACTTGGTGCAAGTGTGTGTTTGTGTTACTTGGTGTAAGTGTGTGTCTGTGTTACTTGGTGTCAGTGTATGTCTTTGTTACTTGGTATCAGTGTATGTCTGTGTCACTTGGTGTCATTGTGTTTGTTTGTGTTACTGGGTGTCAGTGTGTGTCTGTGTTACTTGGTGTAAGTGTATGTCTTTGTTACTGGGTGTCAGTGTATGTCTTTGTTACTTGATATAAGTGTGTGTCTGTGTTACTGGGTATCAGTGTCTGTCTTTGTTACATGGTGTAAGTGTGTGTCTGTGTGACTGGGTATCAGTGTATGTCTTTGTTACTTGGTGTCAGTGTATGTCTGTGTTACATGGTGTAAGTGTGTGTCTGTGTTACTGGGTATCAGTGTATGTCTTTGTGACTTGGTTTCAGTGTATGTCTTTGTTACTGGGTGTCAGTGTGTGTCTTTGTTACTTGGTGTAATTGTCTGTCTTTGTTACTTGGTGTAAATGTATGTCTTTGTTACTTGGTGTCAGTGTATGTCTTTGTTACTTGGTGTCAGTGTATGTCTGTGTTACTTGGTGTAAGTGTGTGTCTGTGTCACTGGGTATCAGTGTATGTCTTTGTGACTTGGTTTCAGTTTTTGTCTTTGTTACTGGGTGTCAGTGTGTGTCTATGTGACTTGGTATCATTGTATGTCTTTGTTACTTGGTGTCAGTGTATGTCAAAATACTTGGTGGAAGTGTCTGTCTGGGTTACTTGGTGTAAGTGTGTGTCTTTGTTACTTGGTGTAAGTGTATGTCTTTGTTACTTGGTGTCAGTGTATGTCTTTGTTACTTGGTGTCAGTGTATGTCTGTGTTACTTGGTGTAAGTGTGTGCCTGTGTTACTGGGTATCAGTGTATGACTTTGTTACTTGGTGTCAGTGCATGTCTGTGTTACTTGGTGTAAGTGTGTGTCTGTGTTACTGGGTGTCAGTGTGTGTCTGTGTTACTTGATGTAAGTGTGTGTCTTTGTTACTTGGTGTCCGTGTGTGTCTGTGTTACTGGGTGTCAGTGTATGACTTTGTTACTGGGTGTCAGTGTATGTCTTTGTTACTTGGTGTAAGTGTGTGTCTGTGTTACTGGGTATCAGTGTCTGTCTTTGTTACTTGGTGTAAGCGTGTGTCTGTGTTACTGGGTATCAGTGTATGTCTTTGTTACTTGGTGTCAGTGTATGTCTGTGTTACTTGGTGTAAGTGTATGTCTTTGTGACTTGGTGTCAGTCTATGTCTGTGTTACTTGGTGTCAGTGTGTGTCTTTGTTACTTGTTGTCAGTGTATGTCTTTGTTACTTGGTGTAAGTGTGTGTTTGTGTTACTTGGTGTAAGTGTGTGTCTGTGTTACTTGGTGTCAGTGTATGTATTTGTTACTTGGTGTCAGTGTAAGTCTGTGTCACTTGGTGTCAGTGTGTTTGTTTGTGTTACTGGGTGTCAGTGTGTGTCTGTGTTACTTGGTGTAAGTGTGTGTCTTTGTTACTTGGTGTCCGTGTGTGTCTGTGTTACTGGGTGTCAGTGTATGTCTTTGTGACTGGGTGTCAGTGTATGACTTTTTTACTTGGTGTAAGTGTATGTCTTTGTTCCTGGGATTCAGTGTGTTTCTTTGTGACTTGGTGTCAGTGTCTGTCTTTGTTACTTGGTGTAAGTGTGTGTCTGTGTTACTGGGTATCAGTGAATGTCTTTGTTACTTGGTGTCAGTGTATGTCAAAATACTTGCTGTAACTGTATGTCTTTGTTACTTGGTGTAATTGTCTGTCTTTGTAACTTGGTTTCAGTGTATGTCTGGGTTACTTGGTGTAAGTGTGTGTCTTTGTTACTTGGTGTAAGTGTATGTCTTTGTTACTTGGTGTCAGTGTATGTCTTTGTTACTTGGTGTCAGTGTGTGTCTGTGTTACTTGGTGTAAGTGTGTGTCTTTGTTACTTGGTGTCCGTGTGTGTCTGTGTTACTGGGTGTCAGTGTATGTCTTTGTTACTGGGTGTCAGTGTGTGTCTGTGTTACTTGGTGTCAGTTTATGTCTTTGTTACTGGGTGTCAGTGTATGTCTTTGTTACTCAGTGTAAGAGTGTGTCTGTGTTACTGGGTATCAGTGTATGTCTTTGTTACTTGGTGTCAGTGTATGTCTGTGTTACTTGGTGTAAGTGTATGTCTTTGTGACTTGGTGTCAGTCTATGTCAGTGTTACTTGGTGTCAGTGTGTGTCTTTGTTACTTGGTGTCAGTGTATGTCTTTGTTACTTGGTGTAAGTGTGTGTTTGTGTTACTTGGTGTAAGTGTGTGTCTGTGTTACTTGGTGTCGGTGTATGTATTTGTTACTTGGTGTCAGTGTAAGTCTGTGTCACTTGGTGTCAGTGTGTGTGTTTGTGTTACTTGGTGTAAGTGTGTGTCTGTGTTACTTGGTGTCAGTGTATGTCTTTGTGACTTAGTGTCAGTGTCTGTCTTTGTGACTTGGTGTAAGTGTGTGTCTTTGTTACTTGGTGTCAGTGTCTGTCTGTGTTACTTGGTGTCAGTGTATGTCTTTGTTACTTGGTGTCAGTGTATGTCTTTGTTACTGGGTGGAAGTGTATGTCTTTGTGACTTGGTGTCAGTGTATGTCTTTGTTACTGGGTGTCAGTGTATGTCTGTGTTACTTGGTGTCAGGGCACGTCTTTGTGACTTGGTGGCAGTGTATGTCTTTGTGACTTGGTGTCAGCGTGTGTCTGTGTTACTGGGTGTCAGTGTATGTCTTTGTACTTGGTTTGTGTGTGTCTGTGTTACTGGATGTCAGTGTATGTCTTTGTTACTTTGTGACAGTGTGTGTCTGTGTTACTGGGTGTCAGTGTGTGCCTGTGTTACTTGGTGTCAGTGTGTGTCTGTGTTACTGGGTGTCAGTTTATGTCTTTGTTACTTGGTGTCAGTGTTTGTCTGTGTGACTGGGTGTCAGTGTATCTCTTTGTTACATGGTGTCAGTGTGTGTCTTTGTTACTGGGTGTCAGTGTGTGTCTGTGTTACTGGGTGTCTGTGTATGTCTTTGTGACTTGGTGTCAGTGTGTGTCTGTGTTACTGGGTGTCAGTGTATGTCTTTGTTACTGGGTGTCAGTGCGTGTCTGTGTATGTCTTTGCTACTGTGTGTCAGTGTTTCTCTGTGTTACTGGGTGTCAGTGTGTGTTTGTTTGTGTTACTGGGTGTCAGTGTGTGTCTGTGTTACTTGGCGTAAGTGTATGTCTTTGTTTCTGGGTGTCAGTGTTTGTCTTTGTTACTTGGTGTAAATGTGTGTCTGTGTTACTGGGTATCAGTGTATGTCTTTGTGACTTGGTGTCAGTGTATGTCTTTGTTACTGGGTGTCAGTGTATGTCTTTGTTACTTGGTGACAGTGTGTGTCTGTGTTAGTCTTTGTTACTTGGTGTCAGTGTGTGTCAGTGTATGTCTTTGTTACTTGGTGTCAGTGTATTTCTGTGTTACTTGGTGCAAGTGTGTGTCTGTGTTACTTGGTATCAGTGTATGTCTTTGTTACTTGGTGTCAGTGCATGTCTGTGTTAATTGGTGGAAGTGTGTGTCTTTGTTACTTGGTGTAACTGTATGTCTTTGTTACTTGGTGTCAGTGTATGTCTGTGTTACTTGGTGTAAGTGTATGTCTTTGTTACTTGGTGTCAGTGTATGTCTTTGTGACCTGGTGTCAGTGTCTGTCTTTGTGACTTGGTGTCAGTGCATGTCTTTGTTACTTGGTGTCAGTGTATGTCTTTGTTACTTGGTGTAAGTGTGTGTCTGTGTTACTGGGTATCAGTGTATATCTTTGTTACTTGGTGTAAGTGTGTGTCTGTGTTACTTGGTATCAGTGTATGTCTTTGTGACTTGGTGCCAGTGTCTGTCTTTGTGACTGGGAGTCAGTGTCTGTCTTCGTTCCTTGGTGTCAGTGTTTGTCTTTGTTACTGGGTGTCAGTGTCTGTCTTTGTGACTTGGTGTAAGTGTATGTCTTTGTTACTTGGTGTCAGTGTATGTCTTTGTTACTTGGTGTAAGTGTGTGTCTGTGTTACTGGGTATCAGTGTATGTCTTTGTGAGTCGGTGTCAGTGTATGTCTTTGTTACTGGGTGTCAGTGTATGTCTTTGTTACTTGGTGACAGTGTGTGTCTGTGTGTCAGTGTATGTCTTTGTTACTGTGTATCAGTGTTTCTCTATGTTACTGGGTGTCAGTGTGTGTTTGTTTGTGTTACTGGGTGTCAGTATTTAATTTAGTGATACAGCACTGAAACAGGCCCTTCGGCCAACCGAGTCTGTGCCGACCATCAACCACCCATTTATACTAATCCTACACTAATCCCGTATTCCTATCACATCCCCACCTGTCCCTATATATTTCCCTACCACCTGCCTATACTGGGGGCAATTTATAATGGCCAATTAACCTGTCAACCTGCATGTCTTTGGCATGTGGGAGGAAACCGGAGCACCCAGAGGAAACCCACGCAGACACAGGGAGAACTTGCAAACTGCGCACAGGCAGTACCCAGAATCGAGCCCGGGTCCGTGGAGCTGTGAGGCTGCGAACCACTGTGCCAATGTGCCGCCCGGTGTGTGTCTGTGTTACTGGGTATCAGTGTATGTCTTTGTTACTTGGTGTAAGTGTGTGTCTGTGTTACTGGGTAACAGTGTATGTCTTTGTAACTTGGTGTCAGTGCATGTCTGTGTTAATTGGTGTAAGTGTGTGTCTTTGTTGCCTGGTGTAACTGAATGTCTTTGTTACTTGGTGTCAGTGTATGTCTTTGTGACTTGGTGTCAGTGTATGTCTTTGTTACTTGGTGTAAGTGTGTGTCTGTGTTACTGGGTATCAGTGTATATCTTTGTTACTTGGTGTGAGTGTGTATCTGTGTTACTGGGCATCAGTGTATGTCTTTGTTACTTGGTTTCAGTGCATGTCTTTGTTACTGGGTGTCAGTGCTTGTCTTTGTTACTGGGTGTCAGTGTTTGTCTTTGTTACTGGGTGTCAGTGTCTGTCTTTGTTATTTGGTGTAAGTGTATGTCTTTGTTACTTGGTGTCAGTGCATGTCTTTGTTACTGGGTGTCAGTGTTTGTCTTTGTTACTGGGTGTCAGTGTCTGTCTTTGTTATTTGGTATAAGTGTATGTCTTTGTTACTGGGTGTCAGTGTCTGTCTTTGTGACTTGGTGTCAGTGTATGTCTTTGTTACTTGGTGTCAGTGTATTTCTGTGTTACTTGGTGTAAGTGTGTGTCTGTGTTACTTGGTATCAGTGTATGTCTTTGTTACTTGGTGTAAGTGTGTGTCTGTGTTACTGGGTAACAGTGTATGTCTTTGTTACTTGGTGTCAGTGTATGTCTTTGTTACTTGGTGTCAGTGTATGTCTTTGTTACTTGGGGACAGTGTATGTCTTTGTTACTGGGTGTCAGTGTCTGTCTTTGTGACTTGGTGTCAGTGTATGTCTTTGTTACTTGGTGTCAGTGTATGTCTTTGTTACTTGGGGACAGTGTATGTCTTTGTTACTGGGTGTCAGTGTCTGTCTTTGTGACTTGGTGTCAGTGTATGTCTTTGTTACTTGGTGTCAGTGAATGTCTGTGTTACTTGGTGTAAGTGTGTGTCTTTGTTACTTGGTGTAAGTGTGTGTCTGTGTTACTTGGTGTAAGTGTATGTCTTTGTTACTTGGTGTCAGTGAATGTCTGTGTTACTTGGTGTCAGTGTATGTCTTTGTTACTTGGTGCAAGTGTGTGTTTGTGTTACTTGGTGTAAGTGTGTGTCTGTGTTTCTTGGTATCAGTGTATGTCTTTGTTACTTACTGTAAGTGTGTGTCTGTGTTACTGGGTAACAGTGTATGTCTTTGTTACTTGTTGTCAGTGTGTGTCTTTGTTACTGGGTGTCAGTGTATGACTTTGTTACTTGGTGACAGTGTGTGTCTGTGTTAGTCTTTGTTACTTGGTGCCAGTGTGTGTCTGTGTATGTCTTTGCTACTGTGTGTCAGTGTTTCTCTGTGTTACTGGGTGTCAGTGTGTGTTTGTTTGTGTTACTGGGTGTCAGTGTGTGTCTGTGTTACTTGGCGTAAGTGTATGTCTTTGTTTCTGGGTGTCAGTGTTTGTCTTTGTTACTTGGTGTAAATGTGTGTCTGTGTTACTGGGTATCAGTGTATGTCTTTGTGACTTGGTGTCAGTGTATGTCTTTGTTACTGGGTGTCAGTGTATGTCTTTGTTACTTGGTGACAGTGTGTGTCTGTGTTAGTCTTTGTTACTTGGTGTCAGTGTGTGTCAGTGTATGTCTTTGTTACTTGGTGTCAGTGTATTTCTGTGTTACTTGGTGCAAGTGTGTGTCTGTGTTACTTGGTATCAGTGTATGTCTTTGTTACTTGGTGTCAGTGCATGTCTGTGTTAATTGGTGGAAGTGTGTGTCTTTGTTACTTGGTGTAACTGTATGTCTTTGTTACTTGGTGTCAGTGTATGTCTGTGTTACTTGGTGTAAGTGTATGTCTTTGTTACTTGGTGTCAGTGTATGTCTTTGTGACTTGGTGTCAGTGTCTGTCTTTGTGACTTGGTGTCAGTGCATGTCTTTGTTACTTGGTGTCAGTGTATGTCTTTGTTACTTGGTGTAAGTGTGTGTCTGTGTTACTGGGTATCAGTGTATATCTTTGTTACTTGGTGTAAGTGTGTGTCTGTGTTACTTGGTATCAGTGTATGTCTTTGTGACTTGGTGCCAGTGTCTGTCTTTGTTACTGGGTGTCAGTGTCTGTCTTTGTGACTTGGTGTAAGTGTATGTCTTTGTTACTTGGTGTCAGTGTATGTCTTTGTTACTTGGTGTAAGTGTGTGTCTGTGTTACTGGGTATCAGTGTATGTCTTTGTGAGTCGGTGTCAGTGTATGTCTTTGTTACTGGGTGTCAGTGTATGTCTTTGTTACTTGGTGACAGTGTGTGTCTGTGTGTCAGTGTATGTCTTTGTTACTGTGTATCAGTGTTTCTCTATGTTACTGGGTGTCAGTGTGTGTTTGTTTGTGTTACTGGGTGTCAGTATTTAATTTAGTGATACAGCACTGAAACAGGCCCTTCGGCCAACCGAGTCTGTGCCGACCATCAACCACCCATTTATACTAATCCTACACTAATCCCGTATTCCTATCACATCCCCACCTGTCCCTATATATTTCCCTACCACCTACCTATACTGGGGGCAATTTATAATGGCCAATTAACCTATCAACCTGCATGTCTTTGGCATGTGGGAGGAAACCGGAGCACCCAGAGGAAACCCACGCAGACACAGGGAGAACTTGCAAACTGCGCACAGGCAGTACCCAGAATCGAGCCCGGGTCCGTGGAGCTGTGAGGCTGCGAACCACTGTGCCAATGTGCCGCCCGGTGTGTGTCTGTGTTACTGGGTATCAGTGTATGTCTTTGTTACTTGGTGTAAGTGTGTGTCTGTGTTACTGGGTAACAGTGTATGTCTTTGTAACTTGGTGTCAGTGCATGTCTGTGTTAATTGGTGTAAGTGTGTGTCTTTGTTGCCTGGTGTAACTGTATGTCTTTGTTACTTGGTGTCAGTGTATGTCTTTGTTACTTGGTGTCAGTGTATGTCTTTGTGACTTGGTGTCAGTGTATGTCTTTGTTACTTGGTGTAAGTGTGTGTCTGTGTTACTGGGTATCAGTGTATATCTTTGTTACTTGGTGTGAGTGTGTATCTGTGTTACTGGGCATCAGTGTATGTCTTTGTTACTTGGTTTCAGTGCATGTCTTTGTTACTGGGTGTCAGTGCTTGTCTTTGTTACTGGGTGTCAGTGTTTGTCTTTGTTACTGGGTTTCAGTGTCTGTCTTTGTTATTTGGTGTAAGTGTATGTCTTTGTTACTTGGTGTCAGTGCATGTCTTTGTTACTGGGTGTCAGTGTTTGTCTTTGTTACTGGGTGTCAGTGTCTGTCTTTGTTATTTGGTGTAAGTGTATGTCTTTGTTACTGGGTGTCAGTGTCTGTCTTTGTGACTTGGTGTCAGTGTATGTCTTTGTTACTTGGTGTCAGTGTATTTCTGTGTTACTTGGTGTAAGTGTGTGTCTGTGTTACTTGGTATCAGTGTATGTCTTTGTTACTTGGTGTAAGTGTGTGTCTGTGTTACTGGGTAACAGTGTATGTCTTTGTTACTTGGTGTCAGTGTATGTCTTTGTTACTTGGTGTCAGTGTATGTCTTTGTTACTTGGGGACAGTGTATGTCTTTGTTACTGGGTGTCAGTGTCTGTCTTTGTGACTTGGTGTCAGTGTATGTCTTTGTGACTTGGTGTCAGTGTATGTCTTTGTTACTTGGTGTCAGTGTATGCCTTTGTTACTGTGTATCAGTGTTTCTCTATGTTACTGGGTGTCATTGTGTGTTTGTTTGTGTTCCTGGGTGTCAGTGACACTAGGTGTCAGTATTTAGTTTAGTTTAGAGATACAGCACTGAAACAGGCCCTTCGGCCAACCGAGTCTGTGCCGACCATCAACCACCCATTTATACTAATCCTACACTAATCCCGTATTCCTATCACATCCCCACCTGTCCCTATATATTTCCCTACCACCTACCTATACCAGGGGCAATTCATAATGGCCAATTAACCTATCAACCTGCAAGTCTTTGGCATGTGGGAGGAAACCGGAGCACCCGGAGGAAACCCACGCAGACACAGGGAGAACTTGCAAACTGCGCACAGGCAGTATCCAGAATCGAACCCGGGTCCCTGGAGCTGTGAGGCTGCGAACCACTGTGCCAATGTGCCGCCCAGTGTGTGTCTGTGTTACTGGGTATCAGTGTATGTCTTTGTTACTTGGTGTCAGTGTATTTCTGTGTTACCTGGTGTAAGTGTGTGTCTGTGTTACTTGGTATCAGTGTATGTCTTTGTTACTTGGTGTAAGTGTGTGTCTGTGTTACTGGGTATCAGTGTATGTCTTTGTTACTTGGTGTCAGTGCATGTCTGTGTTAATTGGTGTAAGTGTGTGTCTTTGTTACTTGGTGTAAGTGTGTGTCTGTGTTACAGGGTAACAGTGTATGTCTTTGTGACTTGGTGTCAGTGTCTGTCTTTGTGACTTGGTGTCAGTGTAGGTCTTTGTTACTTGGTGTCAGTGTATGTCTTTGTTACTTGGTGTAAGTGTGTGTCTGTGTTACTGGGTATCAGTGTATATCTTTGTTACTTGGTGTCAGTGTATGTCTTTGTTACTTGGTGTAAGTGTGTGTCTGTGTTACTGGGCATCAGTGTATGTCTTTGTTACTGGGTGTCAGTGTATGTCTTTGTTACTTGGTTTCAGTGTATGTCTTTGTTACTTGGTGACAGTATGTGTCTGTGTGTCAGTGTATGTCTTTGTTACTGTTTATCAGTGTTTCTCTATGTTACTGGGTGTCAGTATGTGTTTGTTTGTGTTACTGGGTGTCAGTATTTAGTTTAGCGATGCAGCACTGAAACAGGCCCTTCGGCCAACCGAGTCTGTGCCGACCATCAACCACCCATTTATACTAATCCGACACTAATCCCGTATTCCTATCACATCCCCACCTGTCCCTATATATTTCCCTACCACCTACCTATACTGGGGGCAATTTATAATGGCCAATTAACCTATCAACCTGCAAGTCTTTGGCATGTGGGAGGAAACCGGAGCACCCGGAGGAAACCCACGCAGACACAGGGAGAACTTGCAAACTGCGCACAGGCAGTACCCAGAATCGAGCCCGGGTCCGTGGAGCTGTGAGGCTGCGAACCACTGTGCCAATATGCCGCCCGGTGTGTGTCTGTGTTACTGGGTATCAGTGTATGTCTTTGTTACTTGGTATCAGTGTGTGTCTGTGTTACTGGGTAACAGTGTATGTCTTTGTTACTTGGTGTCAGTGCATGTCTGTGTTAATTGGTGTAAGTGTGTGTCTTTGTTACTTGGTGTAACTGTATGTCTTTGTTACTTGGTGTCAGTGTTTGTCTGTGTTACTTGGTGTAACTGTATGTCTTTGTTACTTGGTGTCAGTGTTTGTCTGTGTTACTTGGTGTAAGTGTATGTCTTTGTTACTTGGTGTCAGTGTATGTCTTTGTGACTTGGTGTCAGTGTCTGTCTTTGTTACTTGGTGTCAGTGTATGTCTTTGTTACTTGGTGTAAGTGTGTGTCTGTGTTCCTGGGTATCAGTGTGTATCTTTGTTACTTGGTGTAAGTGTGTGTCTGTGTTACTGGGCATCAGTGTATGTCTTTGTTACTTGGTATCAGTGTGTGTCTGTGTTACTGGGTAACAGTGTATGTCTTTGTTACTTGGTGTCAGTGCATGTCTGTGTTAATTGGTGTAAGTGTGTGTCTTTGTTACTTGGTGTAACTGTATGTCTTTGTTACTTGGTGTCAGTGTTTGTCTGTGTTACTTGGTGTAAGTGTATGTCTTTGTTACTTGGTGTCAGTGTATGTCTTTGTGACTTGGTGTCAGTGTCTGTCTTTGTTACTTGGTGTCAGTGTATGTCTTTGTTACTTGGTGTAAGTGTGTGTCTGTGTTCCTGGGTATCAGTGTGTATCTTTGTTACTTGGTGTAAGTGTGTGTCTGTGTTACTGGGCATCAGTGTATGTCTTTGTTACTTGGTGTCAGTGTATGTCTTTGTTGCTGGGTGTCAGTGTCTGTCTTTATGACTTGGTGTCAGTGTATGTCTTTGTTACTGTGTATCAGTGTTTCTCTATGTTACTGGGTGTCAGTGTGTGTTTGTTTGTGTTACTGGGTGTCAGTATTTAGTTCAGTGATACAGCACTGAAACAGGCCATTCGGCCAACCGAGTCTGTGCCGACCATCAACCACCCATTTATACTAATCCTACATTAATCCCGTATTCCTATCACATCCCCACCTGTCCCTATATATTTCCCTACCACCTACCTATACTAGGGGCAATTTATAATGGCCAATTAACCTATCAACCTGCAAGTCTTTGGCATGTGGGAGGAAACCGGAGCACCCGGAGGAAACCCACGCAGACACAGGGAGAACTTGCAAACTCCGCACAGGCAGTACCCGGAATCGAACCCGGGTCCTTGGAGCTGCGAGGCTGCGGTGCTAACCGCTGCGCCACTGTGCCGCCCTGTTGTTGAGGTACAAGATCAGCCATGACCTAGATGAATGGTGGAAGAGGCTCGAAGGGCCGAATGGCCTACTCCTGCTCCTATTTATATGTTCCTATGGACTGAATTTGGTTGAAATGATGTATTAGATTCAGGGACTGTATTATTTTGAGGGACTGTATTGGTTTGAGAGACGGTGTTAACTTGAGGTGTTGGATTAGTTTGAGGGATTGTTTTGGTTTCAGAGGCTGCTATTTTGAGGGACTGTATTTGATTGAGGAGGGCTATGAGTTTCAGGGGCTGCATTAGTTGCAGAGACTGTTAGTTTGAGGGACTGTATTAGCTTGAGGGTTTGTATTAGTTTGCGAAACTGTATTAGACTGAGTGGCTGTATTAGTTTGAGGATCTGTATTAGACTGAGCGGCTGTATTAGTTTGAGCGGCTGTATTAGTTTGAGGATCTGTATTAGACTGAGCGGCTGTATTAGTTTGAGGATCTGTATTAGACTGAGCGGCTGTATTAGTTTGAGGATCTGTATTAGACTGAGCGGCTGTATTAGTTTGAGGATCTGTATTAGACTGAGCGGCTGTATTAGTTTGAGGATCTGTATTAGACTGAGCGGCTGTATTAGTTTGAGGATCTGTATTAGACTGAGCGGCTGTATTAGTTTGAGGATCTGTATTAGACTGAGCGGCTGTATTAGTTTGAGGATCTGTATTAGTTTGAGGATCTGTATTAGACTGAGCGGCTGTATTAGTTTGAGGATCTGTATTAGACTGAGCGGCTGTATTAGTTTGAGGATCTGTATTAGACTGAGCGGCTGTATTAGTTTGAGGATCTGTATTAGTTTGAGGATCTGTATTAGACTGAGCGGCTGTATTAGTTTGAGGATCTGTATTAGACTGAGCGGCTGTATTAGTTTGAGGATCTGTATTAGACTGAGCGGCTGTATTAGTTTGAGGATCTGTATTAGTTTGAGGATCTGTATTAGACTGAGCGGCTGTATTAGTTTGAGGATCTGTATTAGACTGAGCGGCTGTATTAGTTTGAGGATCTGTATTAGACTGAGCGGCTGTATTAGTTTGAGGATCTGTATTAGTTTGAGGATCTGTATTAGACTGAGCGGCTGTATTAGTTTGAGGATCTGTATTAGACTGAGCGGCTGTATTAGTTTGAGGATCTGTATTAGACTGAGCGGCTGTATTAGTTTGAGGATCTGTATTAGTTTGAGGATCTGTATTAGACTGAGCGGCTGTATTAGTTTGAGGATCTGTATTAGACTGAGCGGCTGTATTAGTTTGAGGATCTGTATTAGACTGAGCGGCTGTATTAGTTTGAGGATCTGTATTAGTTTGAGGATCTGTATTAGACTGAGCGGCTGTATTAGTTTGAGGATCTGTATTAGACTGAGCGGCTGTATTAGTTTGAGGATCTGTATTAGACTGAGCGGCTGTATTAGTTTGAGGATCTGTATTAGTTTGAGGATCTGTATTAGACTGAGCGGCTGTATTAGTTTGAGGATCTGTATTAGACTGAGCGGCTGTATTAGTTTGAGGATCTGTATTAGTTTGAGGATCTGTATTAGACTGAGCGGCTGTATTAGTTTGAGGATCTGTATTGGACTGAGCGGCTGTATTAGTTTGAGGATCTGTATTAGACTGAGCGGCTGTATTAGTTTGAGGATCTGTATTAGTTTGAGGATCTGTATTAGACTGAGCGGCTGTATTAGTTTGAGGATCTGTATTAGACTGAGCGGCTGTATTAGTTTGAGGATCTGTATTAGTTTGAGGATCTGTATTAGACTGAGCGGCTGTATTAGTTTGAGGATCTGTATTAGACTGAGCGGCTGTATTAGTTTGAGGATCTGTATTAGACTGAGCGGCTGTATTAGTTTGAGGATCTGTATTAGACTGAGCGGCTGTATTAGTTTGAGGATCTGTATTAGACTGAGTGGCTGTATTAGTTTGAGGATCTGTATTAGACTGAGCGGCTGTATTAGTTTGAGGATCTGTATTATACTGAGCGGCTGTATTAGTTTGAGTGGCTGTATTAGACTGAGTGGCTGTATTAGTTTGAGGCTCTGTATTAGACTGAGCGGCTGTATTAGTTTGAGGATCTGTATTAGACTGAGCGGCTGTATTAGTTTGAGGATCTGTATTAGACTGAGCGGCTGTATTAGTTTGAGGATCCATTGGCAATATAACCTTCTTTAATTATTTAACAGAATGGTCACAGATAAAGCCAGCAGCCACATCCCAGATTACAGTATATCAGCCCTGATGGGGCACACTGACATTAGGAAATTAATTACTGAATGGTTGCAGCAGAGTGATAGCCATCACTGAATCAATATGGGAAATACAGATGTGTGTGATGGTGTTTCAAAGAACATCAACATTGTTGGGAGAATACAGCTTCTAATTATCATGGGTTAGTTAATGTGATCAGCCTGTGGATTGTTTGAATTCAATCTCAGTGCTAAATATATCCTATCACAACAGGGACTTAACTTTTCTGTCGTAATCTGTTAAGTAAAGTTAAAATACGAAATATATATGTGTACTTTGATGCAAGTTGCAACTTCAATATCCCTGTGGAGTTCCTGCAAAGTATAAATTAAAGGCCCTGGAACTGTATCGTCTTAGAGTTTAATACAGAGAGATTGCCTGCAGCACTAAGGTAACAGATCTCTTCACACAGAAAATGCATCAACCAATTAACAGTATCCAGAAAATATACTACATTATCCTTGTTGTCATTGGTGTTCCTGGTAAGTGACTAAAACAATTGAAGTTGTGTAAATCTGTGTGAGCTGGCGTCTGCTTTTGGTCTGTGACTGATAATGTTATATGTTGGTCTATTGGTAACTGTAAATCAAACACCCGATTAGTAATATAATTTCATGAAGTCAAACTCTCTTGAATTATCTATTCAGTTCTATTACATTGCCTCAGCTGAAATTAAGCCTCGGTTTGTAACTCACAGACTTGTTGTATTATCAAGTTATTGTCTTTTATTGAATATTGTGTACTGTTGTCAGTGCAAACAAATTTCTGAGGGAAGATACTACTGGGAATATCTGTCACGGTAGAATTGTACTGAGTGTGGGTCACTAACCAGAGTGGAACACTTGACCCCAGTGACCATGTATTACTGGCAATATCTGTCACTGCAGAATTGTACTGAGTGGGGTCACTAACCAGATTGGAACATCAGAAAGTGATGGAAGGTGTTATCAACAGTGCCATCAAGCGGCACTTGCTTAGCAGTAACCTGCTCAGTGACACTCAGTTTGGGTTCCGCCAGGGCCACACAGCTCCTGACCTCATTACAGCCTTGGTTCAAACATGGACAAAAGAGCTAAACTCAAGAGATGAGTTGAGAGTGACTGCCCTTGACATCAAGGCAGCATTTGACCGAGTATGGCATCAAGGAGCCCTCGCAAAACTGAGGTCAATGGGAATCATGGAGAAAACCCTCTGCTGGATGGAGTCATACCTAGCACAAAGGAAGATGGTTGTGGTTGTTGGAGGTCAATCATCTGAGCTCCAGGACATCACTGCAGGAGTTCCTCAGGGTAGTGTCCTAGGCCCAACCATCTTCAGCTGCTTCATCAATGACCTTCCTTCAATAATAAGGTCAGAAGTGGGGATGTTCGCTGATGATTGCACAATGTTCAGCACCATTCGTGACTCCTCAGATACTGAAGCAGTCCGTGTAGAAATGCAGCAAGACCTGGACAATATCCAGGCTTGGGCTGATAAGTGGCAAGTAATATTCACGCCACACAAGTGCCAGGCAATGACCATCTCCAACAAGACAGAATCTAACCATCTCCCCTTGACATTCAATGGCATTACCATCGCTGAATCCCCCACTATCAACATCCTAGGGGCTAACATTGACCAGAAACTGAACTGGAGTAGCCATATAAATACCGTGGCTACAAGAGTAGGTCAGAGGCTAAGAAGCTGAGGCGAATAACTCACCTCCTGACTCCCCAAAGCCTGTCCACCATCTACAAGGCACAAGTCAGGAGTGTGATGGAATATTCTCCACTCGCCTGGATGGGTGCAGCTCCAACAACACTCAAGAAGCTCGACACCATCCAGGACAAAGCAGCCTGCTTGATTGGCACCCCATCTACAAACATTCACTCCCTCCACCACCGATGCATAGTGGCAGCAGTGTGTACCATCTACGAGATGCACTGCAGCAACGCTCCCTAGACAGCAGCTTCCAAACCCACGACCTCTACCAACTAGAAGGACAAGGGCAGCAAATACATGGGAACACCACCACCTGCAAGTTCCCCTCCAAGTCACACACCATTCTGACTTGGAACTATATCACCGTTCCTTCACTGTCGCTGGGTCAAAATCCTGGAACTCCCTTCCTAACAGCACTGTGGGTATACCTGCCCCATGTGGACTGCAGTGATTCAAGAAGGCAGCTCATCACCACCTTCTCAAGGGCAATTAGGGATGGGCAATAAATGCTGGCCCCGCTCCCCCCCTCCCCCCGCTGTCTCCCACACCCCGCTCTCTCTCCGCTTCCCCCCCCCCAACCCTTCATGTACTTTTCTAGATCCCCCTTAAATGTTATTCATCCCAATTACTCCATGTGATAGCAAGTTCCACATTCTCACCACTTTCTGCTTAAAGAAATCTTTCCTGAATTCCTTCTTGGATTTATTAGTGAATATCCTGTATTGCTAAACATCAGCTTTGGACTCCTCACTAATATCATAGTGAGTTATACAGCACAGAAACAGGCCATTAGTCCTATCATGTCCATGCCGGCTATCAAACACCTATCTATTGTAATCCCATTTTCCGGCACTTGACCCGCAGCCTTGTGTGCTATGGCATTTCAAGTTCTCATCTAAAGACTTCTTAAATTTTATCAGGGTTCCTGCCTCTACCACCCCTTCAGGCAGTGTGTTCCATTTCCAACCACCCTCTGGGTGATCTTTTTTCCCTCAAATCCCCTCTAAACCTCCTGCCCCTTACCTTACATCTATGCCCCCTGGTTATTGGCACCTCCACTAAGGAGGTGTCCTCTGTAAAACCTATTTATCATTTTAACAGCCTCTATTAGGACATCCCTCAGTCTTCTCTTACCTACGGAAAACAGCCTTTCCTGATAGTTATAATCTTTCAGATCTGGTATTGTCTTTGTATTTTTTTTCCCTCATCCAGTGCATCGATATCCTTCATGCGATATAAAGTCTGGAACTGTACACAGTACACTGAGTGTGATACAAACACTGTTGTAAATAAACTTAATATCACCTTTCCGCTTGTATTTCTCCTCCTTTGAAAATGATCCCCTGTGCTTTGATTGCATTTCCATTGTCTTTTAAGCTTCCATTCTAATTTAAATCATTTGTGAATCTATAGCCCTGGAACCCTTTGCCCTTTGATAACTTTATCAATTACCTGTCCCCTTTCTACATTAAATCTCTTGAAGTTGTTTGATGAATTATTTCAATTATTTCTTGGCGGTTACTTCCTTCCATTTCATATTCCTCTCACTTCTTCAGTCTCTGAATCCTCACCAACTGCTCCATTCTGCCCCTACTGTCCCACAGCACGTGTGTCTTCCTGCCTTCTGAGTTCGGAGCTGCTCTCCAGATGTTCATTCATATTTCTGTCCATGTCACTTTGCCATTCTCTGCTCCAAATTCCAGTAAACCCGAGCTGCTATTTAACTCAAACAGACGGGATAATTCCTGATCCACAACATTAGATCGTTTCCCAACCAATTTCCCTTGACCATCTCCGTGGATATATTCAGAGGGCGCCATTTGGAATTTATTAGTTTGGCTCTGTTTGCTTCTCATTCCAACTGGAATTCCTGACTCACTCAGGTTCCATGTTTCACCTTTTTTTTTCTGGTGGGGTCTTTTACCTTGAACTGCAAGAAATAGAATTAACTTTGCTTCTACTTTCTGCCCCTTCATTCACATGGTCCATCTCTTCCCTTCTTCAACTTCTCTATCTCCATTTCAGGGCATTGTCTGCCCACCAATATTAAATAGAACCGCACCAACTCCTACGTGCTCCCATCCCATTTCCCGTCGGACTCTATTCCGTTCTCCCCTTCTTCTACCTGCCACTCCAACTGCCTCCACATACAGTACATCATTTCCACCACTTCCACCATGTCCAGCTAAAACCAACACCAAACACAACTTCCCATTGTCATGAAGACCCCCACCTGCCAAGAATGAGGCATATTAATTTCATCATATGAACATGAATTTTACACTGTTGCTGGAGTGAAGAAATGACTTGTTTAAAGAGATCACCAGATATCCTCACAGTCTAAGGATAAGAAGTAAGCTATTTAGGACTAAGATGAGGAAAGATGTTATCACCCAGAGAGTGGTGAACCTGTGGAATTCTCCACCACGGGAAGCAGTTGAGGCCAAATCATTAAATATATTCAAGAAAGAGTTAGATATAGTTCTTGGGGCTATTGGGATCAATGGATATGAGGAGAAAGCAGGAACAGGTTACTGAGTTTGGATGATCAGCCATGATCGTGTTGAATGGCGGAGCAGGCTCGAAGGGCCGAATGGCCTACTCCTCCTATTTTTCTTTCTATTCGGCGGGAGGACATTTTCACACTGAGAGACAGTGCTAGGAGAGACAAACAACTATTCCCTGGTCCACTTAACCCAAAGGGATTTTGATCACTAGGCATTGAAGGTGTAAGAAAGATCGCATTCCACAGTCTGCTAAGATGGAGAATCCACAAACTCAGGAGTGGGTAAACCAGCTGGTCACATGACTAACCTGCTGGTCCAGGCTTTTTTTAACTACACACAGGACAGTTTGAAGACAGACTGCAGTTTGCAACTGAACTGGAACAAGAGAGCCTCTCCCTGGCTGACTCTTTCTCACTTCCTCACAAGCATCCGGACCCACTGAAGTCACTTAAACCTCAAGAGAGAAAAGACTCCTACATTGAAACAAGTTAAAGTGTGCACTGTTGCCCAACAAATGGTAAGACTTACTGGCAAACAAAGACTCTACATCAAACACAAAGGACTGTATTACAACCAAGCTATTGCCTCAAACTTTTCCGCTTTTTTCTTTCTACTTTTTCTATATCGTGTATGCATGCTAGCATGTTGCATTGCGTACTCATAGTCATTAGCAAATTAGAGTTTAAGTTTAATAAATTTCCACCTTTCTTGTCTCTATCTGAGAAAGCCTGTCTGATTGATTTTTTTACCTTACAATTGGAAATCAGTGAACAAGGATTCACTGAGGGGGGAGCTAAAACACAGTGTAAATCCTGTTCAGTTAAACCAGGCAAAAGCTGTGAGGGAACCCCTAGACCCCTTTCTCAGCTGGTCGTAACACCATCCATTCCTGTCCCTCCGCCCCTTGTAACATACTGGGTCACTCTTCTGTCACCCACACCATCCAGTTTTCCTCCCCCGCCCGGCACCTTCCTGTGCAATCTCAGTTGATGCAACATCTGACCTTTTACCTCCTTCCTTGCAACTGCCCAGGGTTCCAAACGCTCCATCCAGGTGAAACAGAGATTTACTTCTATACTTTTCCAATGTACTTACTGTATTCACTGGCCACCATGCAGTCCTCTGTACCTTGGAAGTGTCGAAATGCAGATTGAGTGATTGATTTGCTGAACACTTCCTTTAAGGCTGCAAACAGCACCCTGAACCTTTGGTCACTTGCCCCTTTAATTCTACATCCAGCTGTGACATCTCTATCCTCAGCCTCCTGCACTGTTCCACTTTTAAAGCCAATGATAAGCAGCACCATTTTTTTTATTGGCCCCTTTACAGGGTGCTGGACTCAACACTGAGATTAAAAGCTTCAGATCATAAACACCACTATTTTCCTGGATGGTCTGTGCTTGTAATGGATGGTGGCTACACCAGTCACTGGAATGAGGTGTGGGATAGTGCTGGAGTGAGAGTTCCCTATGTGTACACGACTGACTGAGTGGTCCTCATGCCTAGGGTCTACCCAACTTTCTCCATCCCTTTCCTGGGCTACAGAGGCCTCTTGGCCATGTTTTTCAAGTGTTCATCCCCCTCTGTTTATCTGCTGTAACCATTTACTCTTCTTGAGGACCCATCTGCTCTGTCTTTAATTATCCCATTCTGCTTGCACCATCAGACCATTTGTCATTGAATCACCTCTGTCCTCCATGGACCACACACATCTTTCTTTGCTTCTCCTCCCCAACTTTTGTCTGACCCGATCCCTGCTTCAAGACTTCTAAGCTTGAATAACTTCCAGTTCTGATGAAGGTTTATCACATTGAAAAGTTGGCCAGAATTTTACCCTGCCCTCCTGGGAGTGAGGTGGGAGGCAGGGAGCGTAAAATCAGCTGAGTTGTTGAGGAGGGTGTGGGGGTGCCCATTGACTACCTGACCCCGCTGGTGTTTTACCAGTGGTGGGCAGGTGCCAGGCGGCCTGTCCACGCTTGGGCCAATCGAGGCACTTGAGTGGCGAATTATTGGCCACTAAACGACCACTTCCTGCGGTCACTGGTATTTCAGCAGCGACAGAGGGGCACTTTGTTGTGTGGGGAGGCTGCCCAGTAATACCTGGTGGCCTCCTTGCGAGCTTGTGGTGCTGCTCCTGATTGAACACTCTGTCCCGCATGGAGGGTCACCCAGTGGCATGGAATGCCCCTGTTGGAACAGGCCTGGAATCCTAATTGACCAAACCACTGACCTTGGCCTGGTGACTGGCCCCAGCGAGCCTCAATCTCTGCCTCTGAGGCTGGCGTGCATGGTGTCTCTTCTCACTGGGTGCAGTCCCAGTAGTGGCCACCACTTTCAGTGGCGCTGCTGGGACTGACAGCTGCCTGTCTTCTGATTGGCTGATAACTCTTGGAGGTTGGACATCCTGCCTTCGAGGGGCAGAATCCCCGATATGCAGACGATTAATTGCTTGAGCCACACAAACTATAGTTATGGCTTTCAGGGCCCTGTAGAGGCTTTTCAGCCGATGGGCGGGGACACCACGTACTGGTGAAATTCCGGCCATTAACTCTGTGTCTCTCTCCACAGATGCTGCCAGACCTGCTGAGTATTTCCAGCATTTCTTGTTTTTATTTCAGATTTCCAGCATCCATAGTATTTTGCTTTTATTTCAGCATGCTATGATGTTTGAATGTGTGTCTTTGGGTTCCACACTCGGAGGTCAGCCTGATAGGCAGGCTTGGCTTCCAGTCGCAAGTCGTGGACAGTGGAGCAGGCCACAGGACAAAGAATGTCCTAACCATGATCCCGAGGGGGAGTTGTCCAATTGGGGGCTGTCCAATCCCCAAACAGGGTTTTCTCCTATCCTGAAGGAATGGTCCCAGTCCGCTGAGAGCATCCAATCACAGGTCAGTCCAATCCCAGATACTGGGGTGGTGAAAATCCCAGGCAGGTTGGAGATTGGTTCAACGTTTGGGGTGTCCAATCCATGATACAATAGTGGGGGTGTGGATCCGGGGTTTTTATTCACCCCCAGATCACGGAGGGATTCCAATCCCGGGAGGGAGGAAGCGATTGTCAATTCGGAGTGTCTTGATATGAAGGGTAGTGTCTGATGGAGGAATCTGCCCGGTCAATGCCTCCTGGGTGCGATTGGTGTTTGCCCTCCTGTCCCTCCTGTGCTAAACCTGGAAATGGGCATTTTCGAGGCGGGTTCAGTTCATGGTTGAGATTTATAAATTTCAAACACTGACCTTTTTCCATTCTTGGTTTGAAAATCGAGCCCTTACTCTCTAAGCTCAGACACAGAGAATGTTTAATCAGTAATTTCCAGACTTTTTTTCCCTTCTCTCTCTTACAGTTAATTTACTGGCGATTGTGATCCTGTCCCGGGGAAAGTGCGGACTCTCCACCTGCACCACTCGCTACCTGGTGGCCATGGCAACGGCGGATCTACTGTTCATCATCACTGATGTCATACTGGGGCGGATCAGTTATTACTATTTTGCAGGATCTTTCCTGGACATCACCCCTGTGTGCAGTGTTATCAATGTCCTCCGTTATGAAGCCACAGACTGTTCTGTCTGGTTCACCGTCACTTTCTCCTTTGATCGATTTGTGGCTATTTGTTGCCAAAAGCTGAAAACTAAATATTGCACCAAGAAAACTGCGGCTGTGGTTCTAGCAACAACCTGCATTCTGCTCTGTTTACAAAACATCCCCCTCTACTTTATATATGTACCTGGAGAGATTATCGACAATGTACCGTGGTTCTGTACTGTAAATCCAAGCTGTTATACTGAGCCTGGATGGGTGGGATTTGACAGATTTGATATAGTTTTAACCCCATTGCTCCCATTCATTTTAATTCTGTTGCTCAACGCTCTGACGGTCAGACACATTTTAATGGCCAGTCGAATCCGTAAGAGACTGAGGGGTCAGAGCAAGGGAGAGAATCGCAGTGACCCAGAGATGGAGAGCAGAAGGAAGTCTATGATTTTACTCTTCACCATGTCCGGCAGTTTCATACTTCTGTGGTTGATGTATGTTATATATTTCTTAACTTGTAGTATTGCAGGGATAAATCTCGAGGATTACACTCATCCTTTGTATATCTTTGGACAAGTCGGATTGATGCTGCAGGTATTAAGTTGCTGCACAAACACATTTATTTATGGGGCGACACAGTCCAAGTTCAGAGAGCAGGTCAAGAACGCAGTGAAATATCCCATGACATCAATTATTCAATTAATGAATAAACAAAACAACTGAGAGCAGCCCAGAGGCGGGTCCCAGTGTTTCCAGTCCATGAATGTATCGGAGCCGACAGCCCCGCTGCCTTAACTTTTTGTCTGCTTGGATTGAGGAGGCTGAGTCCCTGTCTGGTCCCCATGTTAGCTGATAACAGTTGTCTCTCCTTCGCTTCTGTCAGTCTCATCCTTAAAATCTGCAGTCATCACACCTCTCATCAATAAAAAAACAAAATCCTTAACCCCTCTGTCCAAAGAATCACCCGATTTTGAACCTCTCTTTCCTCTCTAAAGTCCTTGCAGGTATTGCCAACTCGCAAATGCATGTTTGTCATTCCCGGCCGTCAATATTTGAATCCTTCAAATCAGGTTCTGCCCTGTCACAGTCACAAAATGTCTCTTCATATAGTGCAAAGGCATCTGTAAGGGTACCTGGGGGCTCTGCAAGGAGTTCTGGGGGCTCTGCAAGGGAGCTATTTATGGTTTTGTGGGTGTAGTGGTGGGTGGTGTCAGTATAGGGTTGGAAACTGCTGCGTGATGGGTCTGTCTGCTCACACTAAGGATTATCCATCATCAAGGTTGGGCTCTGAAGCCCATCAGTGACTCCAATGACACAATTGGCACATCCTGAGGTGCCAAGTCAGGAGGCCAGATGGATTCAGCAACGCAAGAAGGAGGCAAGAGACAAACAAATAACGACTCACTGAGAGCCATCATGGCCTCCATTCACAGAGTGAAATAAAGGCTCATCTTAATGCCTCAACCCTGTCACGCCCTTTCCGTTTGTGGTCCCTTCAATGGCTGCAATGCCACTAGTGACCAGAGTCGATCATATGTTAACGAGGGCTGTCATGTGAATGAGGATTGTGGTCACATTGGCTTCGCTCTAAGGGGGAAGGGGGAGGTCAGCAACTCACAATTAATGTATAATGGCACATAGTTTTCAGACAATGAAGCCGAATGATTTGAACAACGAATCTTTTAATTATTTTCAAATATATATCTAGATATATATATATATATATATATGCTTACGCATGAGACCCAAAGTGTGGTTGTGTGCTCTTCTTAATACATTTGCTGGTGCTGCTAGACAGTGTGATCCCGGCAGAAGTAGCTGGACTAGAGTCAGACTGTTGATCAGAATGAGTCTTGGCCTGTGATGACTGTGGCAGGTGTCCCCTGTCTGCCTGGGGGCATCCTGGACTGGTGCAGGACTCTCCTCAGGCATCGCAGCTGCTGGAGTTGTGCTCACTGGCGGAAGGACTGTGGATCCAGTGTTCACACTCGGAGCGCCCTGAGGGGAGCCCCCAGATGTGGATTGCAGCCTCTCATCCTCCCTTTGAAGGCTCTATTGACCCTGCCTGCACGCCAGTGAAGAACCAGGAGGTGCAGAAGCCTCTGGGCTCCTGTCCCTTCTCTCGCCTTGCCACTGCTGCACTGAGCTCATGACCAAGGCGATGGTGTTCAGGTCTGCGCGTATCTGTGGAATCTGGCTCTCCATGAGGGCCACCAAACTCTCAATGAGGAAAATATGTGCTTATAGGCCTGAGGCATGGCAGCAGTCGTGGCATTGATAAATTCCCGCATCGTGTGTCTGCGTATGACCTCTGGCATCTCCACCAGATGTTGCCTTACCTCTCTGTGGAACTCCAGCATGTTCTGTTTTGTTGACACCAGAGGCTCATAATCATCCCGGGGCTCAGTATGGGCCTGGCCACCCACAATCACTCGACTGTCAGTGGCCTTGGATGACTCAGCCTCAGACAGCTGCTTGGGTACGTGTGTGTGGCTCTTGTCAGCTTGTTTCCCAGATTCTCAAGCCCAGCGTGTACCCATCAAGGTGAAAGTATCAGTGCTGGTGGAGAGTGAAAGAGAGTTTTGGGATGGTGCATCTGCTGAGTGGTCCTCCTCCTCCGAGGTGGACGCCTGTCCCTTTGTGGCCACATACCCCTGCGAATGGCTACCTGCATGAGAGAACACGAACATAGGCTGTTCAGATCTCCTGATGCCAACCAAGTGTTACATAGGTCTCCAACAATGTGCACATGCCAATGAGTGACAATCCTCACTCTCCTGTGCAGAGACTCTAATCTCCCTGTCCGATATTGCATGGCTGCCCTGAGTGCCCGCCAGCTCCAAGTCTTTTCCTTGGCGGAAGTGAGTGAATGTAGATCTGGTCATTTCCCTCCTGTACAGGACACCTCCATCCTATTATTGCCCTGTTGACCCACAATAGGCACGATGGAGATGGTTGAGAATGGCACAGACATCAACATGGCAGTTCTGCTCATTTCACCCCTCACATCCCCTACTGAGGAATCTGATGTCTCTCATACCGACACTCGCTGTCTGGGGAGTTAAAAGGGGTGAGCTATGAAGGAAGGTGGTCTGTAGCTGGGAGACAGCCATGCATCTGTCAGGAAGAGGCAAAACTCCAGGCACTCAGGCAACTCCGCTACCCTCCCCATGTCATGCAACCTCCTGCATATAGTCACATGCAAAGCTCAGAACGGTGATTGGAATGGATCACTCACCTTGGCAGAACGCAGGTCATTGACCCTCTTCCTGCACTGGACACAGTTGCACAGGGTGATCCCACGGCTGCGAATGACCTCTGCGATCTCTGCCCAGACTTGCTTTGTCAGGTGGGAGGACCTCTTACCATCACTGGGGAAGAGAATATGTTCTTCATTACTGACTCGATCTCAAGCCTTCAAGGAAGTTATGGAAAACAATTGAAACACTACCTGTCCGCAGTGTGACTTGAATCCACATTTCCAGCGAAATCAGTAATCTGAACAAAGCACCTTAAACCATTTTAGCCATCCTGACTACCGAGCTCTAGGCAGCTTGTCATCACTTCCACACTTTGAAAAGTTCATTCAATCCTGGTGGTTCTTCCATGCTGCTGGAATGCTCAATGATTGGGCTCTTATATCGCCTGGTTTTTCTGAGCTTGTGATCGGTGTTTGGGGAGATTTGTCCTGGGCCGTGTTATCTTGCATCCCTGTCATGAATATTGACCTTCTCATCAAATCTTCATTTGCTGCTTTCCACTGGTACTGGGAAATTGCAGACTGTGGGGCTAGAATTTTCCCACTTGTCCCAGCCTCACTTACTCTGGGAAACAGTGAATAATTGATGTGTCTGTTGCTGTGTTTGTAATGTGGGCATTAACCGGGGCAGTGCCATAGGGGGAATCCTTTAATAATCTCTCACCAATCAACTGCAAACAATCAGAATGTGTAACTTTGAGCAGGGCTTTCTGCCCGTCAGGGCTGGAAAGTTGAGGGAGGGAGAGACACTGTCGATGTCTGAGTGCATACAGCACTGTACAGAAAACAAAGCCAACATACCGTGGCTGAGACACAGTGCATCATTTCACATTTAATCACAATAATATCCACAGTCAGGAGCTGAAAAGGACGAGATTAACATCTCATACGAAAGATGGCACCTCCGACTGTGCAGCTGCCTCAGTACGACATCTCCGGCTATGCAGCTCCCTCAGTACAGCACTGGGCTGTCAGCCTAGAGTACAAACAGCCATTGAAACCCACATATATTGAAAAAAGCAATGGTGCCAATGCTGACTGCTGGGGATCACCATTGTTTAAATCCTTCCAGTCTGAAAACATTTGTGAACCACAACTCATTGGTCATTTGTTTACCCATCGTGTGCTCTCCCTCTCTCCTTTCTAAACTCTTTAACCCTTTGTTCTCAGAACAAGAACAGCAACATATCGTCTTTATATATCTCCTTTTATGTTCTAAGACATGGCAAGGGGCTTTACAGACGGGTTATGAAACAAAATTTGACACTGAGCCACACAAGGAGGTATTAAGACATATGAGCAAAATCTTGAGTAAAGAGGTGAGTTTTAAGGAGCATCTTAAAGGAGGAAAGAGAGCTGGATAGACAGAGACATTTCACGAAGGAACACCATAGCTTGGGAGCCTTGCCAGTTGAAGACACACCTGCCAATAATGGAGCTTTTAAAATTGGGATTGCTCAAGAGGCCAGAATTTGGGAAGCACAGAGATCTATGGGGATTTTAGAACTGGAGGTGGTTAACGAGATAGGGAGGGGAGAGGCCATGGAGGGATGTGCTGGTGCAGATATGTGGTATGGAGCTCATCTTGGTGGTCAAATATAACACCAATGTTGTGAACAGTCTGGTTCAGCCTCAAACATTTAACAGGGAGAGGGATTGAGTCAGAGGAAATGAATAGAGTTTGCGACAGAGACTGACAACAATGGCTTCTGTCTTCCCAGTATATATTTGGAGGAAATGTCCAGTACTGGATGTCAGACAAGCAGTCTGACAGTTTAGAGACAGTGGAGTGGTCAAGAATGAGGAGTTGTTCAATTCAGATGCAGAGGGAGGAAAGCAGTGAAGACATCTCAGTGTGAAACTCGGGATGATCCTTGGGTGGGTTGTACAGAACACAGATTTTAAAAGAGAGACATGAGGGCTGGAGCAAGGTGAATTGCTCAAAGGAGGAGAAATTGCCAGAGGAGTAGGGAGACAGACCAAGATGTGATTTAGAGATAAGAACTGCACTACCAAACAGACTCGTGTCCCCTTTCCTCACTTCCATAAATACAGACTCACCCAGAGGATCTCTTTCCCCTTCTCACTCTTAAATACACACATCTCTCCCTCTCTACTCCCTTTCAGACTTTGACACTCACTTTGTCACAGCCACTGAGGGCTGAATTTTGTTCGCTTGTCGGAGGCGGGTCAGGTGGCATGGGGGGGTGGAGGGGGAGAGAATTTCCATGGAGCCGTTCACCACGGAACCCAGCGTCATATTGTAGTGTGCTAATTTTGACAGAGGTGGAGAATTACTGTGGTTGTTCTGACACCTCGACGTGGCCTCATCATAATTTCAATGTTGGAAATACTGCTTCAAATAAATTTGATTCTCATTCACAGTGATGCAATGAAGGTTTCCCAATTTTGTGGTAGACTTGCGGTACTCATGTGCCTTCGGTTTCGTGACTTTCAACAGCTGGCGTCACTGAGCCGAGAATCCCTGGTGCCATGAAGGAAGCTAACTTCACCAGAGTATTTTAGGGAAAGTGGGATCTAAATTTGCCATTGTCGCTATGCTCTGTGTGGAAGGAGCTTGTGTGTAAACAGGGGCGAGCTCTGCAAGGGGCTTGTGTGTGAATGGGAGGAGCTCTGCAAGGGGCTTGTGTGTGAATGGGGTTAACTCTGTATGGGGTTTGTATGCGAATGGGGGGAGCTGTGCAAGGAGCTTGTGTCTGAACGAGGGAGCTCTGCAAGGGGCTTGTGTGTGAATGGGAGGAGCTCTACAAGGGGCTTGTGTGTGAATGGGGTTAACTCTGTATGGGGTTTGTATGCGAATGGGGGGAGCTGTGCAAGGAGCTTGTGTCTGAACGAGGGAGCTCTGAAAGGGGCTTGTCTGTGAATGGGAGGAACTCTGCAAGTGTTTTTTTTTTGTGTGAATGGGGAGTATTCTACAAGCGGCTTGTGTGAGAAGTTTGCGGTGGGAGGTGGGGTGTTCTCTAAAGGTGTATAGGTTGCATGCTTCGGGAGCCATTGGAAGGTATCCTAAATGATATTGTTATGGGTGTGAAGGCTCACAGTTCTGGAAAAGAGGTTAGACCAACAGTAATTATAACTCTAGAGTGACATCAGACGTTTAGACAATCAAAAATTGACAAGCATTTCTAGCCAGACAAGTTCATTTTTGCTTTGGAAGGGAGACAAAAGTCACAAGGAAATTGCCATGGGTCTTATTCACCCTGTTTTTTTTCTGGATCCCCTTGGTTTGTTGAGATGCCTCCGCCGAAGGTGGGCCCGAGAGGCAGCTGTGTTCAGCTAGAAGCTCCAAGACACGAACAGCAGCAACCAGCAAGGACAAGAGGAACCAGGCATGCCGGAGTATCTACAGGACTTGCTTAATGTACCTGCAGATGGCCAGGCAACACTGTCAGCGAGGGCTGCATCTGTCCAGAGAGGGCATCACAGAACTATGTGGCCTTCTGAGCAACAAATTGCTCCCAATGTGCTTTGATGCTGTAAGGCATTTGGATATCTCTTGTATTTTTGTCATGCTGTGAGGCATTTTTTAATATCACCTGTATTTCTGTTCATGAGTACAGTGCAAGCAGTTGTGGTGTAGACGAGAATGTGGAGCTCATCGAGTGGTAAAAACATGGAGCCGAAGGGCATCGAGATGAAGGGAGAAGAATTCTGACTGTAGACGTCATCGCTGGGGCTCATACTGGACTGTTTTTTAAATAAAAGACAATGTATCTGAATAAGGACCCCCACATACACACACAGATAGACAAGTCAGGACATGCCACTGATGTGGTAGCCTGGGCGGTTAAAACATCAAACAGCCCGTCTACAACCACTTTCAATGGACTATGGCTTTTTGCAATATGTGTGAAGGTTTCTTTCTTACCTTATTAAGATGCAGATGTCACATCCCTGGGTATACGCACCTAAGAACTCTCTCTGTTGAGAGCTGGATATGACCACATGCAGATGGTCTTGCATAGCCAGGGTGGGATTGATACTGACACACAATCGGATGACCCAATTCAAAACATTACCTTATATGTCAAGGGACAAGGTTCGGAAATGGCTATAAAGCCACATCTCACAAGGATATTGTGGCTGCAGTCAGGAGGTATGACTTGGTCAGTCACAGGAAGTCAGGCGGGAGAAGTCATTCAGTGCAGCTGATCACCCGGGAATGAGTTTCTGCATGTGGGTCTATGAAGCAAATGGGGTTGTAAGTATATGTTATTGCTGGGAAATTGTATCCAAAGTCTGCTTCATGCGATTGATACTCAGTACAGGTTCAGGACCTTAGAGGGAAGTGAGACCCCCTTTTTAAGGGTCTTACAGTGGTTACCCTATGCCTGTGGCCCTCAAGATTACCATGACTCAAACCTTTTATGCATTGGTATCATTCCATGAATCCACCAGGGACATGTGTGGGGTCTCCCAAGCTGCAGCACACTGCTGCATCAAGGAGGTGACCAATACTCTGTTCAAGAGGGCCAGCGACTCTGTGCACTACCGGACAGACTCTTAGAGTCAAGCCGAAAGGTCCATCAGATTTGGGGCCATTGCTGGATTCCCCCAGGTGCAAAGTGCAATTGATTGTACAGATGTGACCATCAAGGCTCCCATGGACCAACCAGCCACCTTCACCAACAAGAAGGGGTTCCATTCAATCAGAATTAAACTGGTCTGCAACCACTGAAAGAGTTTTCTACAAGTCTGTGCCCGTTCCCCGAGAAGCTGCCACAACTCCTACATACTTTGACATTCCCAGGTGCCATAGCTTTTCGCTCCCCTGCTCACCTTCAGGGGTGGAATCTCTGGGACAAAGCTTGGCTTCTGACGCCAGTCAATAACTCTCAGAATGATGCACAGGAGAGTTACAATACTGGCCACAGCTCCACCCAAGCAAGGGGGCAAGGGACAATATTATAATGTCCGATTTTTAACAATCCTGATATCAACTCAGTAACCTTTCATCAAAACTGGGGGGAGATTGTCTGATGGACTGAGATTATGGAATCAATTACAGGATCAAAAACATTGTATCTGTAAGAATAGGGAGATGGAACTCATTAAGTACTATGCAGAAATCTAGATGTTTTTACATGGTTTTAGTCAAAATTGATTTGAATTGTGTACTTATGAATCCCATCTTTTGATGACAATGACACTTATAACAATGAAAAAACCAAGACTTGCATTTCACCACCACAAAGCGTTTTACAGCCAATGATGGACTTTCCAAGTGGAGTCACTGTAGTAATGTAGGAAACGTGGTGGTCAATTTGCGCACAGCAAGCTCCCAGAAACAGAACAGCAATGCGATAAAGACCAGATAATCTGTTTTTAACTGATATTGAATGAGGGTTAAATATTGACCAGGACATCATGGAATAATTCCCTTGCTATTCTCCAAAATAATGCCATTGTATCTGTTCACTCCAGCTGAGAAGGAAAATGGCACCTCAGTTTGCATTCTCGCTTAAAAAGGTGGCACCTCTGACAGTGTAGCACTCCCTCAGTATTTCACTTGGGTATCAGCTTGTACCCAAGTTTCTGTAGTCAGATTTGAACTCACCACTGACTGTTCAAAAATGGATTGTTATGACTGAGACACAGTGAACAATGTTGAAACGAGAGAACACAATATCAGTGATGAAGCCATGGTACTCTGTAAGGTATGACAGAAATAGATTATTAAATACAGTAAGGCAATTGACGTTATACAGAACTGAATAATATTGAACAAGGTGAATACACGCACACAACTGAAAGAGGCAGACTTTTAATCACAGCAGGAGGGAGTGTGAAGAAAGAATTCTCATCACCAGTGTCGATTTCATTAATCATTGAAGTGATAAATCATCACAGGCTGAAATAATCTAATGATAAAACAGGGGCAACAAGGATATATGACAGTATCCTATAATACCCCTACACAGGGGCAATAAATATATATGACAATATTCTGTAATATCCCGCACAGGGACAATAAGGAAAAATGACAGTATCTTGTAATAACCCACAAAGGTGCGATAAGGATGTATGACAGTATTCTGTAATAGCCCATAGAGTCAGCACGGGTTTCACAAGGGAAGGCCAGGCTAGATTAACCTTATCAAATTCTTTCCAGAATTTACAGAAAGAGTAGATAAGGGCAATACAACAGATGTAATAGATGTTTATTTTCAAAAAGCCTTCTCTAAGATACCTCGTACGAGATGCATGACTATGGTCAGAGCAGGTGGGGTTAGGGGATGGGAAACAGAATGGATAGTGTTGTGGACGTGATGCTGCTTTTTTTTTGTTTAAATATTTTTGGAGGAACTCCTCGTCAAACTGAATAAATGTTGGATCATTTTGTTTTTCAAGAGGGCACTGAAAGAACTAATTTGGCAACAATGTTTACTGGTTGTCACATGACTCACATTAGAAATAGAACAGAAACCCTGGTAACAGGGAAGATCTGAGCAGAGAAGTCAGTAGCACCCCTTGATTGGGGAGCAGTGGCACACCTGAGAGGGCAGACAACTCACAGGTTTTTGGTTGCAAGAGCCAGTGTGTGTGTTTCACCTTCTGAAGCGAGCGGTTGATACAGTAGCCTGAAGAAGTAGTGAAGGAAGAAGAGAAGACCACAACCAAGCCCGCTTTCCAGCATCTCTAAAAGACCCTGAGCAGTCTACTGTGTCAATTCATCTCGTCTCCTGTCTTAGAAGAAAGCCTGCTAAAAATAGTTATCAATGCTCCCTGAAAATAAATAAAAATAAATAAAAGAACTGTTCTAAAATATCCAAGTGACCTGCTTATGTTTACTAGGAGGCGAGACTGTATGCCAGTTTTGGAACAACATATTGCATCTGCTGTTCTTTACAAAGATGAGCAAGTAATCAGCCCAAGTGCTTTTCTTTGACTGTAACAGAGCTCTGAATTTTTTAAAAATCTCTTTCTTTTTTTTGCGGTGAACTGACGTATGTAAGTGTATGTATGTGTGAGTATAAGGGTCTAAGGTAAAAAGGGATCTTTAAAATTTACATCTATTTGTTTATGTTTTACTTCATGACTAGTTAAGACTTGTTCCATAATAAACTGTCAATTGTGTTGTTCATTGAAGAAACATGGGTAGTGTCTTCTATTCTGGCAATAGTAGAGTATATGATTGACTGTATTGGTAGGTGGGAAAATTTAATATAAATGTTGTGACCTGTGGAGAAGTCGGACTAGATTAAACAGTGCACTCCTCCCACCTTGGTTTGTAACATCAGCAAACTGAATGCAGAACAAAAAACAAAGTTTAGGTGTTAAGGAGAGCCATTCAAACTGGCTATAGGTGGGAAGTGCCGTTCCACAAGGATCGGTGCTAGGATCATCTGTTCACTACTTACGTGAACGATTTGGACTCTGGAAGCAGAACTGTAATTTCAAAATTGGCAGACATCAAATTGGAGGATATATTTAACACTGAAGTAGACCGCGATTAAATACCGTCATGTCTCTCTTTTAAAATCTTTGTTCAATACGGCTCACCCAGTTATCACACCAAGTTTCACACTGCGATATATTCACTGATTTCCTGCCTCTGCCTCTGAACTGAACAACTTCCCATCCTTGACTCTGTCTCAAAATTGTCTGACTGCTCGGATGATATCCAGCGCTGGATGAGCAAAACAATTCTCCACCTAAATACTGGGAAGACAGAAGCCATTGTTGTCAGTCGCCATGAGAAACGCCGTTCCTTTCCACTGACTCCATGCCTCTCCTTTTCAAATGTCTGAGGCTCAAACAGACTGTTCACAACACTGGTGATTTATTGGACCCTAAGATGACCTTCCTGCTACATATCCGCACAAACAAATCCCTCCATGGCCTCGTCCCTCCCTATCTCCGTCATCTCATCCAGCTCTAAAATCCCGGGAGATCTCTATGATCCCCCAATTCTGGCCTCTTGAGCAATCCTAATTTTAATCTCTCCTCCATTGGCAGGAGTTCATTCAGCTGCCAAGGCTCCCAAGCTCTGGAATTCCTTCCTTAAATTTCTCTGCCTGCCCACCTCTCTTTTCTCCTTTAAGTAACTCCTTAAATCTCACCTCTTTAATCAAGCTTTTGGTCATCTGCCCTATTACCTCCTTATGTGACTCATTGTGAAATTTGGTTTTATAAAGCACCTTGCCATGTTTTATTATGTTAAAGGAGCAATAGAAATGAAACTTGTTGCTCTTGTTGTTGTAAGAGCAAAGCGTAAAGAATATGAGAGTTTAGGAATGAGAGAGCGAGAGCATGGGACGGGTAAACCAAATAAAACTGGGAGTTGTGGTTAACAGATTATTTTAGACTGGAAGGATTTAAACAGTGGTGATTCCCAGCAATCAGACACAGCACCATTGCCTTTCTCAATATACGGGAATTTAAATGGCTGTTGATACCACTATATCAACATTTGCAGCTGTCACAAAGACAATGAGAGAGGGTAACCATAAAGAGAACTGTAGACAACTTCAGGAGGAGATAGACAGGTGAGCAGATTGGACGGTGAGATGTCAAATGGAGAGATGTGAGGTAAGAATGAGGAGAGGAAATTAACTCTATACAGTAAAACAGCGAAAGGAGGAGAGGAACACAGAATTTTACGGATGCAGGTACACAAATCTTTAAAAGTGGGAGGACACATTAATAAAGCTGTTTTACAAATATCCCCCTGGGTAGTTAGGATTTATCAATAAGGGGAAAGAGTATCAAAGCAGAGAGTTAATGTTACACCTGAACAAATGATTGGTCAGGTCACAGTCCGAATACTGTGAACAGGTTTTGGTGCATTATTTTAGTAAGAAGGTCAAGACCATGGAGAGCGACAGAAAATCTTCACTAAGATGATCCCAAGAATGATAACCTTCACATATCTTTTCTTAAGATTTGAGAAGTATAAGTGGAGATCACACGGAGGGGTTTCAAATTTTGAGGGGGTTTTATCAAGTAACTGAGGGAACACTATTTGCATTGGTTAGTGGTTCAGTAACTACAGGATACAAACGAAGGACCAAAGTAACTGAGTGAGAGGTTGTCATATATTTTTATATACCAATGTCTTACGAACTGCATTTACAGTCTCATTGCTGTTTGCTAAACCTCCTACTTTTTATCATCAACAAATATTCAGATTGTGTTCCTGAAGTCCAAACCCTGACCCTCTGTTTCCTGCCTCCAGGCAACTTTCTCCCTGCACTGTTCCACTAAGTTTAATTATCGATGAGTGAGAGGAATATATTTCACTTTGGGGCTTTTGTGAGAATTGAGAGAAAGCTGGTTCATGGTTTTTAAAACTAATTCCTGCCCCTGGGTTGGAGCTTACAGCTGCATCCGTCCAATGACAAACACAGTGTATCAACCCTTGTTAACTCGGTCGGTAGAGCACTAGACTTTTAATCTCAGTGTCGTAGGTTTAAGTCCCATGTCGTGCAGTTGATCCTTTAGGCTTTAACATCAGAGAGTCCAAGGGCTGTTCGAAATGAGATTCAACGACAGTCTCAGAAATTATTTCCTTGATTCAGGAATGTTACCTCTCTCCAGCATCTCGCTGCCAAAGATTGAAATATATTTCATTTAATTTGCAGTTCAGGGTCAGTGCGACTCAATGAGACTTTTGGCTGTCTCCTGCTTCACAATCCATCAGTGCAGGAAAGCAATGATGAATATTCCTCATATGACGTATTCTGTAACTTTTTAATAAACACTTGAACATAGATAATAGCTCAGTTGGGACAGCATTAGATTGATGATCTAAAGGCCTCTGTTTTAATCCCATGTTTCAACAATTTTCATTCCTTCTGTTTCTCTTCCTTTGGTTCCCATTCTCAAGCTGCACGATTTACTCTGCAATTATTTACCCTGCACTGAAAGACTGGATTGGAATAGTGGAATATCAAGGGTGGGAAATATATTTTTCTGTGCTCAGCTTATTCTCTATCTCCTTCGGCCCTTTTCTCTGACTTTTGTCTCTCTCGGTCTGGGTGAACATTTCATTTGCTGCAATTGTCCTAAACAGAAGCCTTTTCACATCTCGGGGCAGTCAGACACACTATTTTTTACTGCTTGTGATCATTAACGGGAAAAGGCGCATGTTAATGTTTATCAGAAAATGGAAGACATTTTTTTTTTATTCTGTGCTGATCCTGCCTAGTGACAATGATACAATAGATTTTTTTAATCCTTTTTTCAAAATAAGTGAAAATCTGCTTCTAAATTTGGAATTTAAATGTTATGAATAATCTTAAAAATTAACTCTATAGCAGTCAGGATAGCTGAGCAGTCAGTATTTCAGATACAAATTACAGTCTCTCCTTGAAGCCAGAGATCAAAATTCACTTTGCTCATTTGTTATTTTAATTAATGGTCAAAACTCATTGCTTTTGGGTCATTGATTGCCTGATGATTTTCCTCCCAGTTGATTTATACCTACCAGAAAACCAACTGACTTTGCTATGCAGATTTCTTTCCATGTGAATTTAAGTTTCAAATTGTGAGGTGGAAACTTGAGAAACATTCATATACATTTGCACTATAAGCTGCAGATTTCTTGGTGGAATGATAACATGTCTGACTCTCTGACTGCATTTTAGAATGTTGTTAAGGGAAGGTTGTGGCTGGCTAACATGATTCAATTTCTTGAGGAGGTAACAGAGAGAGTCGATGAAGTGCATTCGGTGGAGTTTATATTGATTTTAACAAGGCTTTTGATAAGGTGCCACAAAACGGACTGGTCAAGAAAGTAAAAGCCCATGAAATCCAAGGCAAGTTGCATCCAAAATTGACTAGGAGCAGGAAGCAAAGGGTAATGGTGGATGGTGTTTCTTTAACTGGAAGGCTGTTTCCAGTGAGGTTCTACAGGTATTACGTCGCTTGCTTTTTGTGGTATATATCAATGATGTGTTCTTAAATGGATGGAGTATGATTAAGAAGCTTACAGATGATAAAAAAAAAGGCAACGATTGATAATGAAGCAAGTTCCATAGATTACAGGAAGAAATCAATGGACTAGTCAGGTGGGCAGAATCGTGACAAATGGAGTTCAATCCAGAGAGGTGTGAGGTAAGGCATTTGTGGAAGGCTAACAAGGCAAGGGGATAGATGGTCAGATACTGAGAAGTGTAGAGGAACAGAGGGACCTTGGAGGGCAGGTCCACAGATCCCTGAAGGCGGCTGGACAGGTAGATAACGTGGTCAAGAAGGTGTAAGGGATACCTGCTTTATTGGCTGAGGCATAGAATAGAAGAGTTTGGAGGTTATGCTGGAACTGTATAAAATACTGGTTAGGCCACAGGGGGATTACTGTGTACAGTTCCGGTCACCACACTCCAGGAAAGATGTGGTTGCACTAGAGAGGGTGATAGACGATGTTGCCTTTACTGGAGAATTTTTATTATGAGGGAAGATTGGATAGGCTTGGGTTGTTTCCTTTGGAACAGAGTATGCCGAGGAGAGACCGAGTTGAATGTATGAGATAATGAGGGGCCTAGATAGAATGGATAGCAAGGCCCTATTCTTCTTGGTTGAGAGGTCCATAAGCAGGTAGCATAGATTTAGGGAAAGTGGTAGGAAGTTTAAGCGGGATTCGAGGGGAAATGCTTTCACCTAGAGGATGGTGGCAATCCGGAACTCACTGCCTGAAAGGGCGGTAGAGGCAGAAAACCTCATAACATTTAAAAAGTACTTGTATATTCACTTGAAGTTCCGTAACCTACACAACTAAAAACAAGAGTCTGGAAGTGAGATTAGGCTAGATGGCTCCTTGTCGGCTAGCATGGGCATGATGGGCTGAATGGCCCCCTTCCGTGTTGTTAGATTCTATGTTTCTATGAAGTACTTTTGAAGTGTAGTCACTGTTGTAATGTCGGAAATTGCTGAAATTTCGAACTGTTTCTTCTAAATTGTCAGATATCTCCATATAGGCAAAGCGCTAATCAACCACATGTGGGGCAATCAATAGTGTATTGGACATTTACCTTAGCAAATGGAAAGGAAAAATGTGGGTTTGAATTACACCAGAGGCAGGCCTGAGATCAGTTTCTCTCTTCACAGACGTTTCGTCAGCTGCTGAGTGTTTCCAGCATTGCCCGTATTGATATTCGAGTGAAGGATGCTTGATCAATTCACTATTTCCTTGCTAACTCCCTAGTGCTTTCAGTAGGGTTGTGGTTCTCACATTCACTTCACACGTAGAAGCTTCTCAATTTGTTCCCAGGCAGCAACAGTCCTGAATCGTAAAATGGTCAGAGGACAGAAGGAAGCGATTCGACTTGTTGTGCCAATGCTGACTCTCGACAAGAGCAATACGAGTCACACTCCTCGTAGCCTTGCAATTTTTTTTTTCTCTTCAGATAATTATCCAATCCACTTTTGAAAGTCACGAGTGAATCTGCCTCCACCACATTCTCAGACAGTGAATTCCAGATCCTAACCACACGCTGCTTAAGAAAGTTTGTCCTCATGTCCCCTTCGGTTCTTTTGTCATTCAACTTAAATCAGTTCCAGCTGGTTCTTGACCCTTCCACCAATGGGAACAGTTTCTCTCTATCTACTCTGTCAAAGCCCCTCATGGTTTTGAACACCTCAATCACATCTTCTCCCTGTGGCTGTTATTTTTTTTCCCCAGATTATCATTTGTAAAAATGTCCCTAACACGCATGTTAAACTGACTGGTCTGTCATTGCTGGGTTTATCCTTATGCACCTTTTTGAACAAGGGTGTAACATTTGCAATTCTCCAATCCTCTAGCACCATCTCTGCATTTAAGAAAGATGGGAAGATTGTGGCTAGCACCTCCACAATTTGCACCCTTACTACCCTCAGTATCCTGGGATGCATCTGATCCGGTCCTGGAGACTTATCAATTTTATGTGCAGCCAGCCTCCTCAGTAGCTCTTTTTAATTCAATTTTTATCTCTTCCAGTCTATCAACTACATGAAATTCATACTTTTAGAGTATTGTATAATATTATAATTTAGTTGGGAATATGTGGTTACTAATCCATTGAAAAGAGGCTCTTGACAGCCATTGCTCTACACAACTGGCTTCCTCCCTTTCTTGTGCAACAAGCTTGAGGGGCTGAATGGCCTCGCCCTGTGCCAATGTCACAGGCTTGAGGGGCTGAATGGTCTGTTCCTTGTTCTAACAGGGTCAAGGGGCTGAATGGCCTCCTGCTGTTCCTGTTCATATATTCTAAGCACAAAGGTTTGAATAACTGAAGTGAGCAAATGTAACACAACTAGTGAAGAAAGGAGGGAGAGAGAAAACAGGGAACTACAAGCCAGTTAGCCTGATATCATTCTTTGTGGAAATGCTGGAATTTATTATAAAAGAGTCGTAAATAATGCATTTAGAAAATCATAGTATGATCAGACAGTCAGCCCGGTTTTACAAAAGGAAAATTATGCTTGACATCTTTTTAACAATTTTTCAGACGATGTAACTAGTAGGGCAGATAAAGGCTAATTGGTAGATGTAGAATACTCGGTTTTTCATAAAGCATTTGATGAGGAACCACGTAACAGTTTCAATGCAAAATAAGGGCTCATCAAGTTGGGGGTAATATAGTAGCATGGATGGAGGATTGGGGAAGGGGCAGGAAGCAGAGAGCAGGGATAACTGGGGCATCTTCAAGTTGGCAGACTGTAACTAGGGGAGTGCCACAAGGATCAGTGCTAGGGTCTCAGGCAATGATAATCTACATTAATGACTTAGATTAAGACACTGATAGTAATGTATTTGAGTTGGTTTAATATTCATAATTTTAATAAAATAATAAATTATAATGCTAAATTTATATTAATAAATTAGAATACTATATAATATTATTCAAGTATGAAAGTTATGTATTGGCTACGTCTGGGGAGACGGTGCTGTAGGCATTGTCATTGAACTAAACCCAGAGACCCATGACAGATGGTGGAATTTGAATTCAACTAAAAAATCTGCAATTAATAAAAGCTAGTCTAATGATGGCCGCGAACCAATGTTGATAAAGCCTATCTGGTTCAATAATGTCAATTTGGGAGGGAAATCTGTCCTTACCTGGTCTGTTCTATATGAGTCCTGACTAACAACGTGAGTAAGAAATGTCCTAGCAAGCCACTCAGTTGTATCAAACTGCTACAAGATCAATAAGGAATGAAACTGGACCAACCACCTGGCATCAACCAAGGCACGAAAAACAACAATGGCAAACCAAGCCTGATCGACCCCGCAATATGCTCCACCCCAACATCTTGTGCCAAAGTTGGGAGAGCTATCCCACAGACTGGTTAAGCAGCAGTCTGACATAGTCCTAGTCACGAAATTCAACCTGACAATGTCCCAGACACCGCCATCACCATTTCCAGGTATGACAGAGGTGGTGTACAGTCCCGTGGGAGTTGCTCTGGGAGTACTCAACATTGACTCCAGACCCCATGATGTGTCATGACATCAGGTCAAGTGAGGGTAAGGGAACTTCCTGATAATTATAACTTACCGCCCCCTCCCCCATCAGCTGATGAATCAGTATTTCCTGATGCTGAACACCAGTTGGAGGATGCATTGAGGGTGGCAAGGGAACAGAATGTACTCTGGGTGGGGGACCTCAATGTCCATCACCAAGACTGGCTCAGTAACACCATTACTGGTTGAGTCTGAAAGGGAACAGCTGCCAGACTGGGTCTGGGGCAGGTAGTGAGGGAACCAACAAGAGGGAAAAACATGCTTGACCTCAGCCTCGCCAATCTGATTGTCACAGATGCGTCTGTCCATGACAGTATTCGTAGTAGTGACCACCATAAAGTCCCATCTTCATATTCAAAATGTGCTCCATCGTGTTGTGTGGCACTACCACCGTGCTAAATGGGATAGATTTCGAACAGATATAGCAATGCAAAACTGAGCATCCATGAGGTGCTGTGGGCCATCAGCAGACTTGAATTGTACTCAACCACAATGTGTAACCTCGTGGTCCGGCATATCCCCCACACTACCCAGGAGACCCTGGTTCAATGAAGAGTGCAGGAAGTCATGCCAGGAGCAGCACCAGGCATACCTCAAAATGAGGTGTCAACCTGGTGAAGCGACCGCCCAGGAATACTTGTGTGCCAAACAGCGAAAGCAGAATGCGATAGACAGAGCTAAGCAATCCCACATCCAACAGATCAGATCTAAGTTCTGCAGTCTTGCCATATCCAGTTGTGAATGGTGGTGGACAATCAAACAACTAACTAATTGAGATTGGATCCACAAGTATCCCCATCCTCAATGATGGGGGAGCCCAGCACATCAGAGCAAAAGATAAGGCTAAAGCATTTGCAGCAACCTTCAGCCAGAAATGCCGAGTGGATGATCCATCTCGGCCTCCTCCTGAAGTCCCCAGCTTCACAGATTCCAGTCTTCAGCCAATTCAATTCACTGCACATGATATCAATAAATGACTAATGTACTGGATCCTGCAAAGGCTGTGGACCCCGACAACATTCCGGCAATAATACTGAAGGCCTGTGCTCCAGAGGCAGACTGTTCCAGTACAGCTACAACACTGGCATCAACTCGGCAATGTGCAAAATTACTCGGGTATGTCTTGTACACAAAAAGCAGGACAAATCCAACCTGGTCAATTACCGCCTCATCAGTCTACTCTCGACCACCAGTAAAGTGATGGAAGCTGTCATCAACAGTACTATCAAACGGGTCTTGCTTAGCAATAAGCTGCTCAGTGATGCTCAATTTGGGTTCTGCCAGGAACACTCAGCTCCTAACCTTAGTACAGCCTTGGTTCAAAGATGGACAAAAGAGCTGAACTTAAGAGGTGAAGTGAGAGTTACTGCCCTTAACATCAAGGCAGTATTTGACCGAGTATGGCATCAAGGAGCCTTAGCAAAACTGAAGTCAATGGGAATCGGGGGAAAACTCTCCATTGGTTGGAGTCATACCTAGCACAAATGAAGATGGTTGTGGTTACTGGAGGTCAATCATCTAAGCTCCAGGACATCACTGCAGGAGTTCCTCAGGGTATTGTCCTAAACACAACCATTTTCAGCTGCTTCAGCAATGACCTTCAATCATGAGGTCAGAAGCGTGGGTGTTCGCCGTTGATTGCACAACATTCAGCACCATTCGTGACTCCTTAGATACTGAAACAGTCCGTGTAGTAATGCAGCAAGACCTGAATAATATTCAGGCTTGGGCTGATAAATTGCAAGAAACATTCACATGACACAAGTGTCAGGCAATGACTATCTCCCCTTGATGTTCAATGGCATTACGTTCGCTTAATCTCCCACTATCAACATTCTGGGTGTTGCCATTGATTTTAAACTGAACTGGAGTAGCCATATAAATACCATGGCTACAAGAGCAGGTCAGAGGCTAGAAATCCTGCAGCGAGTAACTCACCTCCTGACTCCCCAACATCCACAAGGCACAAGCCAGGAATGTGATGGAATATTCTCCAGTTCCTGAACGGGTGCAGGTCCAACACACTCAAGAAGCTTGATACGATCCATGACAAACCAGCCCACTTTATTGGCACCCCATTCACAAGTATTCACTCCCTCCACCACCACCGCACAGTAGCAGCAGTGTGTTCCATCTGCAAGGTGCATCGCAGCAACAACCCAAAGGCTCCTTAGACAGCACCTTTCAACCGGTGACCTGTACCACTAGAAGGACAAGAGCAACAAATACACTGGAACACCTCCACCTGCAAGTTCCCCTCCAAGCCACACAACAGCCTGACTTGGCAAATGAGTATAATGTGGAGAACTGTGAAGTTATTCATTTTGGTATTACAAATAGAAAAGCAGAAAATGTTTTTAATAGTTATGAAACTTCTAAACATTGATATGCAGAGAGACATGTGTGTACCGGTATCAGGAACAGAGAAATTTAGCATGTAGGTACAGCAAGAAATTAAGAATGCGAATGGTGTGTTAGCCTTTATTGCAAGGGGATTGGAGTACAAGAATAAGGAAGTATTTCTACAATTGTACAGGGCTTTGTTGAGACCACACCTGGAGTACTGAGCGCAGTTTTGCTCTCCATATCCAAGGAAGGATGTACTTGCCTTGGGGATTTGAGGGGAAAAAAATCACCCAGAGGGTGGTTGGAATCTGGAACACACTACCTGAAGAGGTGGTAGAGGCAGGAACCCTCACAACATTTAAGAAGTATTTAGATGAGCACTTGAAATGCCATAGCATACGAGGCTACGGGCCAAGTGCAGGAAAATGGGATTAGAATAGTTAGGTGCTTGATGGCCGGCACAGACACGATGGACCGAAGGGCCTGTTTCTGTGCTGTATAACTCTATGACTCGAGGACTCTGTGACTCTATGATACAGCGAATCCCCACATGATTGGTGCCCGGGATGAATGGGTTGTACTATGATGAGAGGCTGAGTAAATTGGCCCTATACTCTCTGCAGGTGAAAGTAATGAGAGGTGATCTCTTTAAAAAAACAAGATTCTGAAGGGGCATGAAAAGGTAGATACTGAGAGGTTGTTTCCCCTGGCTGGGGAATGTAGAACACGGGGACGCAGTCACAGGATAAGCGGTCGATTATTTGGAACTGAGATGAGGAGAAATGTTTTAACTCAGAGGGTTGTGAATCTTTGGAATTCTCTACTCCAGAGGGTGTTCTGTGCAATCGGTTCGAGTGCCTGGATGAACATAAAAGCAAAAGAAATTGGAGCAGCAGTAGGCCATTCGGCCTTTCAATCTTGTTCCACCATGTAATACAATCATGGCTGATCTTCTATCTAAATTCCACTTCCCGCACTGTCCTCATATCCTTTAATTCACTTAAAAACCAAAAGTCTGGTGTTTTCTGTCTTGAATATATTCAACGATTGAGCATTCACAGCCTCTGAGATTGAGAATTCCAAAGATTTACAAACTTCCGTGTGAAGGAATTTCTCCTCATCTCAGTTTGAAATGGCCGATCCCTCCTTCTGAGAATGTGACTCCGTGTTCTCTCTGCCATTCTCTACCATTCTATCCTTCCTCTTGCAGGACAAGAGGGCCCAAGATAGATGAGAGATGGTCCAGACAGGAGGAGGACTCCCAGAGTTATGTCCACTCACATCCTCTGAACAAGAGGCCTTGGAGCTTGCGGGCACCCAGGGCGGCCGCACAATATCAGATGAGGAGATTAGAGTATCTGCGCAGGAGAGTGAGTATTGTTTCCCATTATCATGTGCATCAATGTTGTTGACCCACATAATGCTTGCTTGCCAACAGAAGATCTGCACAGCCTAACCCACATATGTTAGTGTTCTGTCATGCAGGTAGCCATTCGCAGGGGCCCACTACACAGAGGGACAGGCGCCTACCTCTGAGGAGGAGGATCACTCAGAGGATGCACCGTCCCATGACTCTCTTTTACCCTCCATCAGCGCAGATACTTTCATCTCAGTGGCTACTGCGTGGCATTAAAATCACAGTCACAAGCTGGTGAGTGTACCACACACACGCGCCCGAGCAACTGGCCGAGCCTCAGACAGCCGAGGCCTCTGACCGCCGGAGGACGGTGGGTGGCCAGGACAATGATAACAGGACTTGACAGGGTAGATGCAGGAAGGATGTTTCCGATGTTGGGAGAGTCCAGAACCAGGGGTCATAGTCTAAGGATATGGGGTAAACCTTTCAGGACTGAGATAAGGAGAAATTTCTTCACCCAGAGAGTGGTGAGCCTGTAGAATTCGCTACCACAGAAAGCAATTGAGGCCAAAACATTGTATGTTTTCAAGGAGTTAGATATAGTTCTTGGGTTTAAAGGGATCAAAGGATATGGGTGGAAAGCGGGAACAGATTACTGAGTTGGATGATCAGCCATGACCATAATGAATGGCGGAGCAGGCTCGAAGGGCCGAATGGCCTACTCCTGCTCCTATTTTCTATGTTTCTATGTTTCTATTAGCCCAGAGTGATGACAAGTCTCTGGTGTTGACATCACATGCTGGAGTTCCAGAGAGAAGTAAGGCAACGTCTGGTGGAGATGCCAGAGCTCATGCACAGGCATGAGCGGACAATGGAGGATTCTATCCATGCCATGGCTGCTGCATGTCTCATTCAGAAGTTGGCGACCCTCATAGAGAACCAGATTCAAAGCTGCGTGCAGACCTGCACACCATCACCTTGGCCATGAGCTCAATGAAGCAGTGGCAAGGTGAGTGAAGGAACAGGAGCACGGAGGCCTCTGCAGCTCCTGGTCCTTCCCTGGAGATCATGGAGGCTCAACAGTCTTCAAAGGGAGGAGGAGAGGCTGCCATCCATATCTGGGTCACCCCTCAGATGCTCCGAGTGTGGACACTGGCTCCTCAGCCCCTCCACCAGTGTTCCCAGCTCCAGCAGCCATGATTCCTGAGGAGAACGTGCACCAGCCCAGAACAACCCCAGGCAGCCGGGGCCTTCCAGGCCTCAGGTAGACAGAGGACGCCCACCAATGTCATTACAGGCCAAGAGTCATCCTGTTCAGCAGCCTGTCTCCAGTTCAGCTGCTGCCACCGGCATGACACGATGTAGCAGCACCCGCACATACCCATACTTTGGGTCTCACGGGTGAAGCTTTTATGTTTTGTGTAAAATAATTAAAATATTATTTGGTCAATTCATTCAGCTTCATTGCCTGAAAGCTCTGTGCCATTTGCATCTTAATTGTGAGCTTCTGACCTCCCCTTTCTCCCTTCAGGCGATGCCAATGTGACCACAGTCCTCATTAACATGCCAATCGGATGACAGCCCTCGCTAACATATGATCTACACTGGTGACGAGCGGCACTGCAGCCAATCACAAGGGGCCATAAATGGAAAGGACGTGACAGAGTTGAGGCATTAATATGAGCCTTTATTTCACTCTGTCAATGGCTCGAAATGAGTTGTTATCTGTTTGCTTCTTGCCTCCTTCGCTCATTGCTCAATACATCCAACTGCTTGCCTTGGCACATGAAGATGTGCAAATTCTGTCAGCGGAGTCACGGATGGTCCTCAGAGCCCAATCATGACAATGATCCCTGCTCTGTTCCAGCAGTGTGAGCAAACAGACCCATCACACCGCAGTTTGCCAACCTATACTGACCCTCCACTACACACCAATCCCACACTTAGCCCCCTTGAAAAGCCCCGGGACCCCAGACCCTCTTGCAAAGCCTCCAGGACCTCAGATCCCTTTGCAGAGCCCAAGGACCCCAGATTCCCATGCAGAGTCTCCGGGACCCCAGATTCTCTTGCAGAGCCCTTGGGACACTTTGTATTAAAATCTGAGGCAATACAGTCCCAGAACCTTTAATTTATACTTTATATATATTTATCGATACTGCACTGAAACAGGCCCTTTGGCCCACCGAGTCTGTGCTGACCAACAACCACCCATTTATACTAATCCCGCATTCCCTACCACATCCCCACCTTCCCTCAATTCTCCTACCTACACTAGGGGCAATTTACAATGGCCAATTTACCTATCAACCTGCAAGTCTTTGGCTGTGGGAGTAAACTGGAGCACCCAGCGAAAACCCACGCGGTCACAGGGAGAACTTGCAAACTCCGCACAGGCAGTACACAGAACTGAACCCAGGTCGCTGGAGCTGTGAGGCTGCGGTGCTAACCACTGCGCCACTTGCTTTTTTAAATTATCTGCTATTTCCCTGTTCCCTGTTATGAATTCCCCATTCTCATCCTCTAAGGGCCCCACACTGAGAAAAAACATTGAACCCACGCCCCTTAAAAGAAACCAGAATTCCAGAGCCTTTAGTGAGGTAAGGATAAACAATCTGGCGCCTTAGACCACTTGGCCATCCTGACAGCTGGCTATAATTTTGCACAAACAGATTACGACAGATGAGTTAATTCCTTTTTGTGATGGAATATATTTCGCACTGAGATTGAATTTGAACAACTCAAAGACTGGACAGTTCTGATCACATTAATTCACTTGTGATAATTAAAAGCTGCATTCTCTCAACAATGGGGATGTTCCTTGACACATCATTGCACACATCGGTATTTCGAATATTGATTCAGTGATGGTTTACAGTCTGCTGTGACCATTCAGTACTTAAATTCCTAATGTTAGTCAGGTCTCTCAGAGCTGCTATACTGTATTCTGGGATGGGATTCAACCTTCCGCAACAACGTTTCTGATCTGTCCTCTTTTTCCCTCAACCGAGGAATCCCCCCACTGTGGTTGGCAGGGCCCTCAACTGTGTCCGACCCTTTCCCCTCCTTCCCAGAACAGCGACAGGGTTTCCCTTGTCCCCATCAGCCTCCACATCCAAAGGATTATCCTCCGCCATTTTCTCCACCTCCAGCGTGATGCAACCACCAAATGCATCTTCCCTCCCCTCCCCTGTCATCATTCCGAAGGGATTGTTCCCTCCGTGAAACCTTGGTCTACTCCTCTGTTACCCCCAACAACTCCTCCCTTTCCCATGGCAACTTCCCATGCATTCATAAGAGGTATAATACCTGCCCTTTTGCCTCCTCTCTCCTCACTATCCAAAGCCCCAAATGCTCCTTTCAGGTGAAGCAGAGATTTACTTGTACTTCTTTCAATTTAGTATACTGTATTCGCTGCTCACCTTGTGGTCTCCTTTACACTGGGAGAACAAACGCAGATTGGGTGACCACTTTACGGAACACATCCGCTCAGTCTGAAAGTATGACCCCAAACTTCTGGTTGCTTGCAACTTCAACACTCCCCCCTGCTCTCACGCCAACATTTCTGCCTTTGGCCTGTTCCAGTGAACATCAATGCAAGCTCAAGGAGCAGCACCTGATCTTTCGATTAGGCACTCTACAGCTATGTGGACTGAACATTGAGTTCAATAACTGGCTTTTATTTTATATTTTTTTATTTTTGAACTATGTGGCTGCTTTTCATATCGTCAGAGCTGCTCATTATTCTGCTATTAACAGTCTCTCTGGACTGATGCTTTGCCATTCACCACAAGCATTAACACACAATTTGCCTTTGTCCCAAGACAGCTTTGTTATTTAATCTCTCTTGTCTTATCAAACACCATCCCCTTTGTTCTCTCCCCCACCCCCTCCCCTTCACTTGCTTAAAACCCAATTATTTTCAAACCTTTGCCAGTTCTGATGAAGGATCACAGACCTGAAATGTTAACTCTGCTTCTCTCTCCACAGATGCTGCCAGACCTGCTGAGTATTTCCAGCACTTTTAAAAAAAATCTCATTCTTCTAAATGCTAGAGAATACAGGTCCAGTCTCTTCAATCTCTTCTCATAGGACAATCCACCATCCCAGGGATCAAACTGGCAAAGCTTAGTTGCACTCCCTGTATGGTATTTTTTTCCTTAGTTAAGGAGACCAAAACTGTACACCATGTTCCATGTGCAGTCTTACCAAGGCTCAACACCGTTGCAGCAAGATTTTTTTACACTGGTACGCAAATCCACTTGAAATAAAGGCCAGCATACCATGTTCCTTCCCAACTGCTTGCTGAAACTTAATGTTAACTTTCAATGATGCAAAAACCAAAAAACCCAGGCCCTTTGGACATTAACACTTCCCAATCTTGAGTATTGCTGAAAATAGAGACATTATGTAGAAGCTTTTCATCTTGCACTCATCAGGACAACTCGCAAGAATACTCATGTAAGGGATGCAACAAATTTATACTGTATGAGAAAAGAATGCTGGTTGGTTGGCAAGTGGAATCTGATTGGTCGTGGCATTGCCATGGAGAATGCACCAGTTTACGCTGACGGTAAAAGAGAACACGGGGCTCGAGGTCCTCACTTATCTGAAGACAGGAGCAGCTGTGGCTGGCGGACCTGGGCAGAAGCGGATCCGGAGTGGGAGCTGTAAAAGAGAACACAGGGCTTGAGGCCCTCACTTATCTGAAGGCTGGCGGACCTGGGCAGAAGCTGATCCAGAGTGGGAGCTGTAAAAGAGAACACAGGGCTTGAGGCCCTCACTTATCTGAAGGCTGGCGGACCTGGGCGGAAACTGATTTGGAGTGGGAGCTGTAAAAGAGAACACGGGGCTCGAGGCCCTCACTTATCTGAAGACAGGAGCGGCTGTGGCTGGCGGAGCTGGGCAGAAGCTGATCCAGAGTGGGAGCTGTAAAAGAGAACACAGGGCTTGAGGCCCTCACTTATCTGAAGACAGGAGCGGCGGTGGCTGGCGGACCTGGGCAGAAGCTGATCCAGAGTGGGAGCTGTAAAAGAGAACACAGGGCTTGAGGCCCTCACTTATCTGAAGACAGGAGCGGCGGTGGCTGGCGGACCTGCTTTCTCTCTTGGCGCACGCTGATCCTCAAAAAAAAACTTACAACGACATCACAGGAAATCTGTAAGGTGATTGGTTGGGTGAGTAGCAGCTGTTAGTGCATTTAAATAGCTTAAAAAAGGGGAAAGTTTTTTTGTTGGAAAAAACCTCCACTGATAAGGTGAGTACTACTAAAGTGTGTTTTTTTAATTCAGTGTAACTTATTAAGGACTTTAGATTGGAGTGGGTAGAACAAGGGCCCTAGTGTAATTAGTATTTTTTAATTAAGGGAGTAACTAATAAATCTAAGGGTAAGTCATGGCAGGAGAGCTCAGCCCCGTGATCTGCTCATCCTGCGCTATGTGGGAAATCAGGGACTCTTCCAGTGTCCCCGACGACCATGAGTGCAGGAAGTGTATCCATCTGCAGCTACTGGCTACACGCATTATGGAGCTGGAACTGTGGGTGGATTCACTTTGGAGCATCCGCGATGCTGAGAACATCATGGATAGCACGTTTAGTGAGGTGGTCACACCGCAGGTAATGGCTGCACAGGCAGAAAAGGGATGGGTGACTACCAGGTGGAGTAGCAGGCACTGGCAAGTAGTGCAGGAGTCCCCTGTTGCCATCTCCCTCTCAAACAGATATACTGTTCTGGATGCTGTTGCAGGGGATGACCTCCCAGGGGAAAGCAACAATAGCCACGTTTGTGGCACCATGGAGGGTCTGCTGCACAGCAGGGGAGGAAAAGGCATGGAAGAGCTATAGTGATAGGGGATTCTATCGTAAGGGGTGCAGATAGGTGTTTCTGTGGCCACAAGTGTGACTCCAGGATGGTATGTTGCCTCCCTGGTGCTAGGGTCAAGGATGTCACAGAGCGGCTGCAGGACATTCTGAAGGGGGAGGGTGAGCAGCCAGAGGTTGTGGTACACATTGGTACCAATGACATAGGTAGAAAGAGGGATGAGGTCCTGCAACAATAATTTAGGGAGATAGGTAGCAGATTAAAAAGCAGGACCTCAAAGGTTGTAATCTCTAGATTACACCCTGTGCCACGTGCTAGCAAGCATAGGAATAGGAGGATAGAGCAGATGAATGTGTGACTGAGAAGATGGTGCAGGAGGGAGGACTTTAGTTTCCTGGATCACTGAGTCTGTTTCTGGCAAAGGTCCCCACCTGTACAAGTTGGACAGGTTGCACCTGAACTGGAACGGGACCAACATCCTTGCTGGGAGGTTTGCTAGTGCTGTTGGGTGGGGCGGTGGGGGGGGCGGGGTTCGTGAAACTAATTTGGCGGGGGGGATGGGATACAGAGTGGAGGTACAGTAGGGGGCGAGGCACAGTCAAATGCAGAAGAGAAACTGAGTCCGTATGGAAAGCAGAGCAAATATAGACCTGTTAAGGGACAAGTGAAAAATGCAAGGCTGGATTGCATTTACTTTAATGCAAGGAGTCTTACTAATAAGGCAGATGAATTGAGAGCATTGATTAGCAGATGGGATTAAGACATTATTGCTATCACAGAGACATGGCTGAGGGAGGGGCAGGATTGGCAACTCAATATTCCAGGGTATAGAATCTTCAGGCGTGACAGGGGAGGGGATAAAAGAGGAGGTGGCATTGCACTGTTGATCAAGGAGTGAATTACTGCAGTAAGGAGGGATGATATCTTAGAAAGTTCGTCAAATGAGACTGTATGGGTAGAACTTAAGAACAAAAGGTGGGCAATCACTTGGCTGGGCGTGTACTTCAGGCCTCCAAACAGTCAGCGAGAGATAGAGGAACAGATATGTAGGCAAATCTCAGAGAGGTGTAAAAACAATTGGGAAATAATAGGGAATTTCAACTTACCTAATATCAACTGGGATAGTCTTAGTGCAAAAGGCTTAAAGGGGGAGAAATTCTTAAAATGCATACAGGAGAGCTTTATGAGCCAGTACGTGGAAAGTCCTGCAAGAGAAGGGGCAGTACTGGACCTAATCCTAGGGAATGAAGTTGGACAAGTGGTAGAAGTATCAGTAGGGGGGTATTTTGGGGATAGTGACCATAACTCTGTAAGATTTAAGGTAGTTATGGAGAAGGACAAAGATGGGCCAGAAATAAAGGTACTGAAATGGGGGAAGGCCGATTTCAATATGATAAAACAGGATTTGGCCAAAGTGAACTGGGAGCAGCTACTTGTAGGAAAGTCTACATCAGACCAGTGGGAGTCATTCAAAGAGGAAATAGTGAGGGTTCAGAGCCAACATGTACCCATTAAGGTGAAGGGTAGGACCATCAAGTCCAGGGAACCCTAGATGTCAAGGGATATAGAGTATTTGATCAGGAAAAAAAAGGCTTCGGGCAGATTCAGAGTGCTGAAAACATCAGAGGCGTTAGAGGAGTATAGAAAGTGTAGGGAGGTACTTAAAAAAGTAATTAGGAGAGCAAAGAGGGGACATGAAAAAAACAGTGGCGGGCAAGATAAAGGAAAATCGCAAGGTGTTTTATAAGTATATTAATGGCAAGAGGATAACCAGGGAAAGAGTAGGGCCCATTAGGGACCAAAGTGGCAATCTGTGTATGGAGCCAGAGGACATAGGTGAGGTTTTAAATGATTACTTTTCATCTGTTTTCACTGTGGAGAACGACAATGTAGGTGTAGAGATCAGGGAGGGGGATTGCTATATACTTGAACATATTAACATTGAAAGGGAGGAAGTATTAGATGTTTTTGCAGGCTTAAAAGTGGATAAATCCCCAGGCCCAGATGAGATGTATCCCAGGCTGTTATGTGAGGCAGGGAGGTGATATCAGGGGCTTTAACAGAGCAGAATAATGAACAGCTCTACCCAAATGCACAACGTGAAACGTGACTGGGCAAGAACACGTCAGATGGATTATAATGTGGAAAAATGTGAAGTTATCCACTTTGGTAGGTAAACCAGAAATACAGAGTATTTCGTAAATGGTGAGAGGGTGGGAAGGGTTGATATCCTAAGGGTCCTGGGTGCCCTTGTTCATAAGTGACTGAAAGCTAACATGTAGTGCAGCAAGCAATTAGGAACACAAATGGTATGTTGGCCTTTAAGGCAAGTGGATTTGAGTGCAGGAGTAATGAAGGCTTTCTTCAATTGTCTTGTTGAAACTGCACCTGGAGTATTCTGTACAGTTTTGGTTTCAAAGAAAGAACAAAGAACAGTAGAGCACAGGAACAGGCCATTCGGCCCTCCAAGCCTGCACCGATCTTGATGCCTGTCGAAACTAAAACCTTCTGCACTTCCGGGGACCGTATCCCTCTATTCCCATCCTATTCATGTATTTGTCAAGATGCCTCTTAAACGTTGCTATCGTACCTGCTTCCACCACCTCCTCCGGCAGCAAGTTCCAGGCACTCACCACCCTCTGTGTAAAGGAACTTGCCTCGCACATCCCCTCTAAACTTTGCTCCTCGCACCTTAAACCTATGTCCCCTAGTAACTGACTCTTCCACCCTGGGAAAAAGCTTCTGACTATCCATTCTGTCCATGCCGCTCATAACTTTGTAAACCTCTATCATGTCGCCCCTGCACCTCTGTCGTTCCAGTGAAAACAATCCAAGTTTATCCAGTATCCTTACCTACTTACCTAAGGAAGGATATACTTGCCACAGACAGAGTTCAACGAAGGTTCATCAGATTGATCACATGGATGGCGTGATTGTCCTATGAAGATAAATTGAGGAGACTGGACCTTTATTCTCTATAGTTGAGAAGAATGAGAGGCTATCTCATTGAAGCATACAACATTCTGACAGGGCTCATCAGAGTAGAAGCAGGAAGGATGTTTCCCCTGGCTGGTGAGTCTAGAAGCAGGGGTCACAGTCTCACACCAAGGAGTAGGCCATTTGGGACTGAGATGAGGAGGAACTTCTTCACTCAGTCTGTAGTGAATCGTTGGAATTCTCTACCCTCGAGGGCTGTGAAGGCTCAGCCATTGAGCATATTCAAAACAGACATCGATAGATTTCTAGATGTTAAAGATATCAAGGGATATGGGGAGTATGCCAGCAAATGGTGCTGACGTGGAATATAAACAATGTTCTGGAAGCATGCTGGAGCAGACTCGAGGGACCGAATGGCCTAACACTGCTCCTATTCCTATTTCCTATGGACTGTATTTGTTTGAGGTGTTGTGTTAGTTTCAGGGACTGTATTTGTGAGAGTCTGTATTGATTTGAGAGCCCATGTTTATTTGACAGGCTATATTAGTTTGAGATCCTGTATTTTTTGAGGGACTGTATTCGACTGAGGGACTGTTAATTTGAGGGACTCTATTAGTTTGATGTGATGGATTAGTTTGAGGGGCTGCATTAGTTTGAGTGACTGTTAATATGAGGGACTGTATTACATTAAGGTGTTGTACTCGTTTGGCATGCTGCAATAGTTTGAAGGGCTGAATTAATTTGAAGTGTTGTGTTAATTTGAGGAGAGCTACTAGATTCGGGTCTGTATACATTTGAGTGACTGCATTAGTTTGATAGGTCGTATTGATTTTAGGATATGTATTAGATTGAGGGGCTGTGTTAGTTTTAGTGAATTTATCAGTTAAGGAACTGATTTGGTTTGAGTTGATGGATTAGTTTGAGAGTCTGGTGAAGACAGAATATGAAAATAGAATGGCAGTCAACATGAAAAGGAACCCAAAGATCTTCTACCTACATGTAAATAGTAAGCGAGTAGTAAGAGAAGGAATGGGCCCGATCAGCGTCAGAGAGGGTAATATATGTTTCCAGGCACAGGACCATGGTAATATACTTAATAAATACTTTGTATCAGTGTTCACCTCGGTAATGGAGGCTGACAAAATATCAGTAGAAGCAATGAGAATAGAGGCAATGGGGTAAGATAAAAATTGCGAGGGGGAGATACTAAAGTGGTTGGCTAGGCTTAGGGTAGATAAGGCACATGGTCCCGATGGCTTGCATCCCAGGATGGTAAAGCAAGTGGGGATGAAGATAACTGAAGGGATGCCATAATCTTCCAAACTTCCCTGGATACAGGGGAGGTGCCAGAGAATTGGAGCGTGGCAAAAGTGACACTCTTATTCAAAAAACTGTGTCAGGACAGTCATATCATCTATAGGCCAGTTAGTTCAACATCAGTGGTGGATAAGGTTTCAGGCGCTATATAATATCAACGGCCATCTAGATATGTTCGAGTTATTTAAGAATAGCCAGCTGGGGCAAGCAGTGAGGATGATATGAAACATCTGCAACAGTCCATAGATAAGCCCGCAGAATGAGCAGAGAGGTGGCAGATGGAATTTAATACCGACAAGTGTGAGGTGATGCATTTTGGCAGAATGAATAGGGAACGGCAATATATAATTAATAACAGAGCTCTAAAGAATGTGCAGGGGCAGAGGGATGGTGGTAGGACATATTGAGGGGGTGGTTAGTAAAACCTATGGGAACTTGGGATTCATAAATAGAGGTATTGAGTACAAAAGTAGTGATGTTATGAGGCATCTTTATAAAGCTCTGGTTAAGCCCCAAGTGGAGTATTGCATCCAGTTCTGGTCAGCACACTTCAGGTAGAATGTGACGGCCCTTGAGAGGGTGCAGAGAAGATTTATAAGAACGGTTCCAGGGCTGGAGAATTTCAGTTACAAGGTTAGTTTGGAAATTCTGGATTTGTTCTCCCTTAGAACAAAGAAGATTGAGGGGAGATTTAATAGAAGTGTACAAGCTCATGACATGTTTAGATATTTTAGACAAGGAAGAACTGTTCCCATTAACAAATGGTACACAGACTAAGAGACACAGATTGAAAGTTTTGGGCAAAAGATGTGGGGGGAATCTGATGAAGCACTTTTTTTTACTCAGAGGGTGGTAATGACCTGAAAGTCACTGCTCACAAGGGTGGTGGAAGCAAAGAATATCAATGGCTTCAAGAGGATTTTCGATGGCCACCTGAGAGAAATAGGTTTACAGGACGACAGGGATTGAGCTGGGGAGTGGGGTTCACTGCAAAGCTCCATTCAGAGCCAGCATGGACTCGAAGGGCCCAGTGACCTCTTTCTGTACCGTAATTGACTCCATGACTTGATCAGGCTGTATTACTTTGTGGTTCTGCAGGATTGTCAGGAACTGTGTTAGTTTGAGGGACTGTATTACTTTGAGTGGGTGTATTAGTCTGAGGACACATATGCAGAATTTTGATCTTAAATTATTTAACTGAATGGACACAGTTACAGCGAGCAGCTGTATCCCAGAATACAGTAGAGCAGCACTAACAGGGCACACTAACATTAGGAAATTAATTACTGAATGGTTACAGCAGAGTGAATCAATATGAGAAATACAGACGTGTGCGATGGTGTTTCAAGGAACATCACCATTGTTGGGAGAATACAGCTTCTAATTATCATGAGTTAATTAATGTGATCAAATCCGTATAGTCTTTGTGTTGTTCGAATTCTGTCTCAGTGCTAAATATATTCCATCACTACTGGGACTTAAATATATATAATTTGACCAAAGTTGCAACCTCAATGTCCCCGTGGAGTTCATGCAAAGTATAAATTAAAGGCTCTGGGACTATATCATCTCAGAGTTTAATACAGAGAGAGTGTCTGCAGCACAAAGGTAACAGGTCACTTGACAAAGAAAATGCATCAACCAATTAACAGTATCCAGAAAATATACTATATTATCCTTGCTGTCATTGGTGTTCCTGGTAAGTGACTATAACCATTGAATTTATGTAAATCTATGAGCGAGCTGGTCTCTGGATTTGGTCTGTGACTGATATTGTTACATGTTGGTCTACTGGTAACTGTTATGCAGACACCCGATCAGCGATATAATTTCATGAAGTCAAATCTCCTGAAATATCTCTGTTGTTTTATTATGTTGCCTCAACGGAAATTAAGCCTTGTTTTCTAGCTTACAGACTTGGTGTATTATCCATTTATTCCCTTTGCTCGAATATTGTGTATGGTTGATTAAGACCTCAACATGAACAAATTTCAGAGGGATGATATTACTGGAATATCTGTTACTGTAAAATTACACTGACTCTCACAGCCAGCTTGACGAAGCTTGCTCCAATCCAATTTCCTGTAGGAGCCTATTCCATTCTTCTCTTCTTCTCACCTTCCACTCCAACTGGCTCCACATCATCCTCTGCCATTTACACCATGTCCAGTTACAACCAGCACCAAATACACCTTCCCATACATTCCTGTTCCCCAACCCCTTACAACACACTGGTTCACACTTCTATCACCCCCACCATCCAGTTTCCCTCCTTGCAAGGGCAGTAGATGCAACATCTGCCCTTTCACCTCCTTCCTTCTCAAACGTCTAGGGTCACAACACTCCATCCAGGAGAAACAGAGGTTTAATTGTGTACTTCTTCCAATGTAGTTAATGTATTCGCTACCCACCATGCAGTCTCTTGTACCTTGGAAGTGCCGAAATGCAGATTGAATGATTGCTCTGCTGAACTCTCCCTTTATGTCTGCAAATAGGACTCTGAGCTTCCAGTCACTTGCCCCTTTAATTCTACATCCCGCTCTGACCTCTCTATCCTCAGCCTCCTGAACTGTTCCATTTTTAAGCTCATTGAGGCTTAGCGTCGTATTTTCTGATTGGGCAGGTTGGGGGTTGGTCCGACTCTTGGGTTGTCCAATCCATGGACCAATAGCAGGGATGTTGATTCGGGTTCTGATTCATCCCAGATCACGGAGCGTTTCCAATTCCAGGAGGGAGGAGACGATAGTCAAATTTGGAATGACTCTGTGTGGAGGGTAGCGTCTGATGGAGAAACCTGTCCCGTCAATGGTAAAACTGTAAAACGGGTAAATCAGAGGCTTGAAGCCTCATTAAAATATTTTCCATGCTAAGATGCCTCCTGTTTGCGTTTTGTGTTCCCCTCCTGCTCCTTTTCTGTTAAAACTGGAATTGGGCAGTTTCATTGAGTTTTTGGGGCACAGGAACATAAAAGCAGGAGTAGGCTAATCAGCCCATCGACCCTGCCCGCCATTCAATATGATTGTGGCTGATCGTCCACTTCAATGCTTTTCTCGTGCACTATCCCCATATTCCCTTACATCATTTGTATTTAGAATTCTGTTAATCTTTGCTTTGAACCGATTCAACGACTGAGCTTCCGCAGCCCTCTGGGGTAGAGAATTCCAAAGATTCACAAACGTCTGAATAAAGAAATTTCTTTCCATTTCTGCCCGAAGTGGCTTCCCTCATATTTTGAAATTGTGTGCCCGGTTCTAGACTTGCCAACCAGGGGAAACATCTTAGCTGCATCGACCCTGTCTATCACTTTAAGTATTTTGTAGGTTTCAATGAGATCACCTCTCTTTCTTAGAAAATCTAGAGAACATAGACCCAGTTTCTCCAATCCCACTTCATAGGACAGTCCCGACATCCCGCGAACAAGTCTGGTGAATCTTCGTTGCCCTCCATAACAATAATGTCATTCCTAAGATAAGGGGACGATAACTGCACACAGTACTCCAAGTGGGGGCTATCCAAGATTCTATACAATTGAAGCATGACTTCATCATTCCTGTACTTAAATCCTCTGGTGATAAAGGGTAACCATGCATTAACCTTCTTAATTGCTTGCTGCACCTGCATGTTAGCTTTCAGTTACTTATTGACAAGGACACCTAGGTCCCTTTGTAAATCTACACTTTCTAATCTCTTACCTGCATATTCTGCACATCTATTCCTCCTGCCAAAATGGGTAACCTCACATTTTCCACATTATATTCCATCTGCCACGTTCTTTCCCACTCGCTAAGTCTGTCTAAGTCCCCTTGAAGCAGCTTTGCATCATCTACACAACACACATTCCCACCAGGTTTTGTGTCATCTGTCAACTTGGAAATACATTTGGTCCCCACATCCAAATCATTGATATATATTGTGAACAGCTGGGGCCCATGCGCTGATCCCTGCGGTACCACACTAGTCACAGCCTGCCAATGCGAGAATGACCCGTTTATTCCTACTCTCTGCTTTCTGCCTGTTAATCAATCCTAAATCGATGCCAGTATACCACCTCCTATTCCATGTGCTTCAAATTTGCTAACCAATCTCCTGTGGGTGTCTTTGTCAAAAGCCTTCTGAACAGTCAATTATACCACATCCGCCAACTCCCCTTTATCAATTCTGTTAGTAACCTCCTCAAAAAACTCCAACAGTCTCGTCAAACATGATTCCCCATTCATAAATCCATGTTGACTTTTATTAGATGGTTATTATCCAAGTCTCCATTTATCACATCCTTTAGGATAGATTCTAGCATTTTCCCAAAGACTGATGTAAGTCTAACAGGTCTATAGTTCTCTGTTTACTCTCTCCTTCCCTTCTTAAATAGTGCCAAACATTTGGGGCCTTCCAATCTGAAGTAACCGCTCCTGATTCTATAGCATTTTGGAAGATGATCACCAATGCATCCACTATCTCTATAGCTACCTCTTTCAGCACCCTAAAATGTAGAATATCAGATCCTGGGGACTTATCAACTTTCAGCCCCATTAATTTCTGCAATACAACCTTCTTACAAATATTAATTTCGTTCAATTCCTCAGTCCCCCTAATCCCTTGGATCTCTAATTCTGAGATTTATTATATATTCCTCAGTGAAGACGGGCACAAAGTAATCATTTAGCTTCTCTGTCATTTCTCTATTCCCCATTAAAAAATACTCCTGACTCTGCCTGCAATGGACCCACATTTGTTTTAGCCAAACGTTTCCTATTTACACACCTGCAAAAGCTTTTACAGTCTGTTTTTACATTTTTGCTAGCTTACATTCATATTCTATTCTCCCATTTTAAACGCTGACCCTATTCCAACCCAACTATTCTTGATGTTAAAATCGAGTCCTTACTCTCTATGCTCAGACATGGAGAATGTTTGTTCAGTAATTTCCAGTCTCTCTTCCCTTCTCTCTCTGACAGTTAATTTACTGGCGATTGTGATCCTGTCCCGGGGAAAGTGCGGACTCTCCACCTGCACCACTCGTTACCTGGTGGCCATGGCAACTGCAGACTTACTGGTCATTATCACTGATGTCATACTGTGGCGGATCAGTTATTATTATTTCCTGGAATCTTTCCTGAACATCACCCCTGTGTGTAGTGTTACCATTGTCCTCCGCCATGCAGCCACAGACTGTTCTGTCTGGTTCACTGTCACTTTCTCCTTTGATCGATTTGTGGCCATTTGTTGCCAAAAGCTGAAAACTAAATATTGCACCGAGAAAACTGCGGCTGTGGTTCTAGCAACAACCTGCATTCTGCTTTGTTTAGAAAATATCCCCTTCTACTTTCCATATGGACCTGGAGAAATAATTGACAATGTACCATGGTTCTGTACTGTAAATCCAAGCTATCAGACTGTACCTGGATGGGTGAGTTTTGACTGGTTTGATACGGTTTTAACCCCATTGCTCCCATTTGCTTTAATTCTTTTGCTCAACGCTCTGACAGTCAGACACATTATAGTGGCCAGTCGAGTCCGTAGGGGACTGAGGGGTCAGAGCAAGGGAGAGAATCGCAGTGACCCAGAGATGGAGAGCAGAAGGAAGTCTATGATTTTACTCTTCACCATATCCAGCAGTTTCATACTTCTGTGGTTGATGTATGTTATATATTTCTTAACTAGTAATATTACAGGGACAAATCTCGAGGATTACACTCATCCTTTCTATATCAATGGACAAGTCGGATTGATGCTGCAGGTTCTAAGTTGCTGCACAAACACATTTATTTATGGGGTGACACAGCCCAAGTTCAGAGAGCAGGTCAAGAACACGGTGAAATATCCAGTTACCTCAATTAAACAATTAATTAATAAAATAAACAACTGAGAGCAGCCCAGAGGTGGGTTTCCGTGTTTCTAGTCCATGGATGTGCAGGAGCCGACAGCTGCATTGCGTCAGCTTGGTGGCTGATAGAATTGAGGCAGCTGAGTCCCTACCTAGTCCCCATGTTAGCTGATAACATTTCTCTCTCCTCAGCTTCCATCTGTCTCTCCCTTAAAATCCGCTGTCATCACATCTCTCCTCAATAATACAACCCTTAACATTTCTTTTCTCTCTAAAGTCCTTGAAGGTATTTCCATTTCACAAATCTATGCTTTTGTTTCGGTTCATCCATATTTGAATCCCTCCAACTCGGTTCCGACCTGTCACAGTTGCAAAACAGCTCTTATTACTGCGCCGGGGACACTGCAAGGGGATCTGAAGTTCTGGGACTCTGCAAGCATGTCCGGGATCCCGGAGACTCCGCTAGTAGAACTGCATTCCCGCTGGCTCTGTAAGAGAATCAGGGGTCCTGGGTCTCTGCAAGAAGATATGCGGTCCCGGGGGCTCTGAAAGGGGATCTGGGGTTCCGGAGTCTCTGCAAATGTGGGTTTTGTCTGGTAGAGGCTCAGTATATGGTTGGTAACTGCCGTGTGATAAGTCTGTCTGCTCACACTGCTGAAACAGGGGGTGGGCCATCATCAAGACTGGGCTCTGAGGCCCATCAGTGAGTCTGTCGACAGAATTGGCACATCCTCAGACGCCAAGGCAGGAGGCCAGATGGGTTTAGCAACGCACGGAGAGAAATATATAACAATGCATTTACAGCCATCATGGTTTCCATTCACAGAATGAAATAAATACATCTTAATGCCTCAACTCTGTCATGTCCTTTCCATTTGTGGTTCCCTCTGAGCGGCTGCAACGTTGCTAGTGACCAGAGTGGATCATATGTTAACGAGGGTTCTCATCACATTGGCATGTTAATGAGGGCTGTGGTCACATTGGCATCACCCGAAGGGGGAAGGGGGAGGTCAGCAGCTCACAATTAAGATATAATGGCGCATGGCTTTCAGACAATGAAGCTTAATGACACGAAGAAATAATTTTTACATTTATTTGCACAAAACATATAAGCTTCACCCGTGAGACTCAAAGTGTGAATTTGTGCTCTTCGTAATACATTTGCTGCTATATGGTGTGATCTCGGGGGCAGCAGGTGGACCGGGGGCCAGGCTGCTGATCAGGGTGACCCTTGGCCTGTGATGATTTTGGCAGGCATCCTCTGTCCACCTGAGGCCTGGAAGGGCACGGCTGCCTGAGGATGACCTGGAGTGGTGCTGGACTCTGCGCTGGAATTGTGGTTGCTGGATTTGGACTCACTGGCGGAGTGGCTGAGGAGCCAGTGTCTGCACTCGGAGTGCCCTGAGTGAAGCCCCCAGATATGAGTAGCAGCCTCTCCTCCTCCCTTTGGAGGATGTCTTAAGGCCCCCGTCACACCAGAGAAGGACCAGGATCTGCAGAAGCCTCCTGGGCTCCCGTTCTTTCTCTCGGCTTTCCATTGCTGCATTGAGCTCATGGACAGGTTGATGATGTGTAGGTCTGTGGAATCTGGCTCTCCATAAGGGTAGCCAACCTCTCATTGGAGAAAGCCATGCGCTCAGAGGCCTGAGACATGGCAGCGGTCATGGCATAGATAGACTCCTTCATCGTCCGCTCATGGCTGTGCATCACCTGTGGCATCTCCTCCTCTATCTGGAACTCCAGAATGCCCTGTACCTTTGACGCCAGAGGCTCATCATCATCCTGGGGTTCAGCATGGACCTGGCCACCCACAATCACTCTATTATCAGAGGTCTTGTCTGCCTCAGCCAGCTGCTCGGATGAATGTGTGGTGGTCTCACCAGCTTGTGACCCTGATTCTCATACCGAGTGGCTAGCCATCGAGGTGAAAGTATCTGCGTTGGCAAAGGGTCCATGAGAGTCATGGGACAGTGCATCCTTTTCCTCAGAAGTGGACGCCTGTCCCTCTGTGACTATGGACCACTATGAATGGGCACATGTATGAGAGCACATTAACATTTGTAGGTCAGGCTGTCAGAACTCCTGATGCCAACCAAGCGTTATGTGGGTCTCCAACATTGATACACATGCTGACGGAAGGCAATTCTCACTCTAATATGCAGAGACTTCAACCTCCCCATCCGATATTGCACAGCCACCCTGGGTGCCCGACAGCTCCAAGGCCTTTTCCTCAGCGGATGTCAGTGGATGTAGGTCCAGCTGTCCACCTGTCTGGACCATCTTCCTCCTATTTTGGGCCCTCTTGTCCTGCAAGAGGAAGGATGGAAATGGTTGAGAAAGGTAGAGAGATCAACATGACAGTTCTGCTCATTTCAGCCCCTCATTCCCTACTGGGGAATCTGATGTCTTTCACAGCGACATTCACTGCTATGGGAGTTAAGGGCAGTGAGCTATGAAAACAGGTGGCCTGTGGCCGATGAAGAGCCATGCATCTGTCAGGAAGAGACAAAATCCTGAGGCACTCAGCCAACGCTGCAATGCTGCTACCCGATCCCCACCCCACCCCCCCGCAATGTCGTGCAACCTCCCACGTAGTCACATGCAAGCTCAGAAAGGCAATTGGAATGAGCACTCATATCGGCAGCACGCAGAAGGTCATTGATCGTCTTCCTGCACTGGACCCAGATGCACTGGGTGACCCCATGACTGCGAACCTCCTCTGTGATCTCCACCCAGGCTTGCTTGGTCAGGTTGTCGGTCCTCTTCTTTCCCTCACAGGGAATGACAAGCTCCCGTCTTTCCCTTCTAGTCTGGAGCAGTTTCTGCAGTGAGGCATCACTGAACCATGGGGCCGCTCCCTGTTTTGTTTTGACATTGTCTACTGCTGTCCTTGGTGGTCGGAAGGGCACAAAAACCAGTGGAACAAAGTTGTAGACTGCACCAAGCTGAGAATAAATCCGAGTAGGAGTGAATGCAGTTCTGGCACACCTTTAAATATGGAGCCAGCACCTGCTCCAGAGTCATCTGAGGCAGGAATCAACGACTCACATCCCGCTCCCCACCGCGTGATTGGGGGACCCGAGCCTCCCCTATGCAAAGTGGCCATCTGCTGCATAATCACGGTGGGATAGGCACTACCTGATGGACAGGAATGATGCCCTGTCCCAGGCCCACACCGGTCCCGGCTGTAGGCTCATTAAATTCAGCCCAAGGCATCTCCAAAGGGATATAGATAGGTTAATTGAGTGGCAGAAATGTGGCAGATGGAGTATAATGTGGGAAAATTTGAAGTTGTCCAATTTATGAGGAAGGATAGTGAAGCAGAATATTATTTAAATGGAGAGAAACCGCAGAATACTGAGTCAGTTTGTACCAGTCTGTAACACAGGAGTCTGTGCTCTACGGGCTGTTCCCAGGGACGCACACCGAGACAAACATCAACTGCTGCTGGAGGACTATCAATTCGGTGAAAGACGCCCTTTGGTCTGCCCGAAACTTGCTGGTCTTCCAGCGCAAAGAGTTGTCCACCACCGAATGTTGCAGACTGGCACATTCCAAGGTCCAGGACTACGTGCTGAGGGACGCACTAAAGCTTGGGGCAGCCGCAGCAAAGGCTCAATGGGGAAAGACCACAGTGTAAGGTTCCCCCACCAAGCTGGACTGAGGGGCTGGAACCATGGGAAGCCCCTCGAACTGTATCGTTAATATTCTCAATTGCTGTAAATGTAAAACTGTAATTGACATGACAATTGTGAAATGGAAGGGTTGGGAAGAAACTCATGACATTATTGAAAGAAACTGATCTCTTTTGCAATGTTTGTATTTTTTCGTGCTGTTTGGAAACTGTTTGGCAATGTAATTTTTACAGATTTTTATGAATAAAGTATATTTTGGGAAAAAAAAAATACTGAGTCAGTTTGCAGGTTCAGCAGGTCACCAGGAAGGCAAATGGAATGTTGTCATTTATTGCAAGGGGTATCGAGTATAAAAGTAGTGACGTCTTGCTACAGCAGTACCGGGCACGCGTGAGACCACACCTGGAGTACTGTTTACAGTTGTCGTCTCCTTACTTAAGGAGGGATATACTTACATTGGAAGCAGTTCAGAGAAGTTTCACTGGGCTGATTCCTGGGATGAGGTGTTTGTCTTATGAGGAAAGTTTGAGCAGATTGGGCCTGTACTTATTGGGGTTTTAGAGAATGAGAGGTGATCTTATTGAAGTGTTCAAGATTCGAAGGGGACTTGACCAGTGAGATGCTGAGAGGATTTTTCTGGGGAATCTGGAACTAGGGGGCTCAGTTTCAAATTAAGGGGTCTTCCATTTTCAGATGGAAATGAGGAGGAATTTCTTCTCTCAGAATGTGTTAACCTTTGGAATGCCCTTCGCCAGCAGTGCAGGCTGGCTCATTGAATATGTTCAAGGCTGCGTTAGGCAGACTTTTGATCTACAAGGGTGTCAAGAATTATGGGGCAGGTGGGAATGTAGAGTTAAGGCTGTGATCTCATTGCATGGCAGAGCAGGCTCAAGGGGCCAAATGGCCTACACCTGCTCCTGTTTCTTATGATTCTTATGAAATATAAAATTAATATATAGTTGACCCCTGAGTGTTGGATTGAAATTGTACTAAATGAAAAGATTACATCGGCCCATGGAAATCATTTGAAATCTGTAAATAAATCAGTTCCCACTTCACATCATTCTTGTCAGAGCGACAAGAAAAGTGCTTGGAATGAGCACTGTTATTACCAACCATTATTAACATTACTATCTTTTCTGGTTTGTGGAACTTTTAATTTAAATCTCCCCCATAATTGAATTGAATTATTGACATTTGCAAATGCAGATCTGCAAAATATTTAAAAGATATTCCATTATATTAAACATTGGAAAGAATACAGTGTGAACACGTTGTGTTCAACTGACTGAAACTAATAACGAGCAGAGACAATTAGTTCTCATGGAAACTGGCATTAATTGCATTCATTGAGCAACCTGAATGAACTCGTTTTACTCCAGCATTTTTTGTACCGAGTAAACATCTATCTATCTATGCACATAGTTGACAGATATTTCACGTCTGTGAAGTGAACTCGTCAATGAGATGGATGTTACTTCACAAACTATTTGGAAGGATGCATAATATTACACCTGCAGCCTGATAACATTCTTGGGAATTGGGAGCAGCTTTTCAGCAACATATTTCATAAAATTGCAGTGGTGAATTTTCATTTCAGCGAATGTCTATACATTTCTCTTGAATGAATTTACAGTCAGACATTGCCCCTGAACCATGTAGCAGGTCAGGTCTACCAAAGGAACATGCGAAGCCTAAGAAAAAGTAGCAGGGGTAGGCCATTCGAATCAAAATCTTATATGTTTCAGTAATATGGCCTCTCATTTTTCCAAACTCCTAAGTGTAAAGGACCAACCTGCAAAAGGGTTTCTTACAACAATACTTCTCTGGTACAGTGTGATCTCATGAACAATTTGATAAAGGACAATTGAATTGGTTCACAAATTGATCTTTGGGAGAATCGGATTAAGCTGATTGTCTTTGCTAAATGTAGATATTGAAATAAATGTTGATGTGTGATAAACATGAGTGGGAATAAAACCTGCTCCTGCTGTGTGCAACTGACTGGCACTATACGATGAAGTATTTTGCGCGTCTCCATACTCACAACATCTTAGTAGTTACCATTGACCAGAAAATGAACTGGAATCGCCATATAAATACCGTGGCTACAAGAGCAGGTCAGAGGCAATGAATCCTGAGGTGAGTAACTCACCTCCTGACTCCTCAAAGCCTGTCCACCATCTACAAGGCACAAGTCAGGAGTGTGGTCGAATACTCTGCACTTGACTGGATGGGTGCAGCTCCAACGGCACTCAAGAAGCTCGACACCATCCAGGACAAAGCAGCCCGCTTTACAAACATTCACTCCCTCCACCACCGGCACACATTGGCAGCAGTGTGTAACATCTGCAAGATGCACTGCAGTAATGCACGAAGGTTCTTTCGACATCACCTTCCAAACCTGCGACCTCTACCAACTAGAGGGACAAGGGCAACAAATGCATGGGAACACCACCAACTGCAAGTTCCCTTCCAAGTCACACAATATCCTGACTTTGAACTATATAGCCTTTTGTTCACTGTCACTGGGTTAAAATCCTGGAACTCATTCCTAACAGCACTGTGGGTGTACCTATCTCACATGGCCTGCAACAGTTCAAGAAGGCAACTCACCACCCCCTTGTCAAGGGCAATTAGGGATGGGAAATTAATGCTGGTCCAGTCAGCGACGCCCACATCCCATGAATGAATAAAAAAAATACAGGTTTCAACTGAAGCAACAGTAAACATGACTTGTCATAGAAAATGCAGCATTTGATATTTATTTGGAAATAATACTGACTTGACATCTTCAGTCAGGACAAATCCAGAGGTATCACTGAACTCATGTGTGAGTAACTACTAATCCAGTTGTATCACTCATCTCAATTGTACTGTAACTACCCATCCAGAGATAGTGCTGTCATCACTTCTGATGTAACTAGGTATCCCTGACATTTCAGTCCTCTTTCAAACATGCTACCACAACACCGAGGTAATTTCCAAGTGTTTGCCACGCGAGGATTGGGCAACTTGATCTTCAGGGTCTTCAGAGGCCTTTCTGCCCAATAGCCCAGCTGTTCCAGTACAGCCACTGTGCTCGAGAAAACTATCTTTAAATAGCAGTGTACTTGGGGGGGTCAGGTCACGGAGATACTTGAGGTGCTGAGGGTTCAATTGCGGGCAGTTACTCTGAGCAGTTGAAACTTCCAGTTCTGCGGAGTGTCTCCATACTGGCCTCACAGGCAGCAACTGTTGTGTCCTGTCTCCTCACTTACCCAGTCCCTTTGGACAAGTACGTCAGTGACGACTGGAGTTCACTAGTTGCGGATACAGAAGGTGTTGCAATGGGAGAGCTGCTAGACACGCAGGATGCTGCCTGGACTGGAGGGCATGTCTCATGAAGAAAGGTTGAGGGAGCTAGGGCTTTTCTCATTGGAGCGAAGAAGGATGAGAGGTGACTTGATAGAGGTGTACAAGATGATGAGAGGCATAAATAGAGTGGATAGTCAGAGACTTTTTCCCAGGGTGGAAAGGGCTATCACCAGGGGGCATAATTTTAAGGTGATTGGAGGAAGGTTTCGGGGAGATGTCAGAGGTAGGTTCTTTACACAGAGATTGGTGGGTGCGTGGAATGCACTGCCAGCGGTGGTAGTAGAAGCAGATACATTAGGTACAGTTAAGCGACTCTTGGATAGGTACATGGATGATAGTAGAATGAAGGGTATGTAGGTAGTTTGATCTTCGAGTAGGTTAAAGGGTCGGCACAACATCGTGGGCCGAAGGGTCTGTACTGTGCTGTACTGTTCTATGTTCTATGTTCTATGTTCTAAACAGTTACCAGTTGGGATCAGCAGAACCTGTCCTCTCAGAGGGGACGCGACACAGATTCAATTCTTCAATCCGTGGCTGTAATCTCTGGGCTGCACCAGCTGATAGCTCACCCTAAGTCAGCAAAGTCAATTGTTCCCACAGTTATTTAGTGCCTTCCTCATTCACCTGAACTCCTGGGTTAATCTTTTTCTGCTCGATGGTTTTGGTCCTGATGGCCAATCAGAGCAGAGAGAATTTACCGTTGATGTTCAAAAATTGAGAGTAACAGTGTGTGTGTGAACTGAGAGGAGGCATGAAAGAAACTGATCGCTCAAACAAATAATTTCATCGTGCTTAATAGCGTGGTGGAAAGCAGAGGGAGGGACCTGATGTTGGATTTCTACAAGTCACACAAGGGGCTGGCCAGATCAATGGTGAAATACACTGGCCCTAGTCTGACCAGCATTATTAAACAGATGTCAAGGATGATATATACCATTCAAGACTGCCAGACAGTCACCGTGGCTTCTTTCTTTAGAGCGCAGCTGAAATTTCCATTGGTTTCACAGCTGCAGGTCATAGATACTCTGGCGAGCAGATTGTTAAACTGTTTGCTCTTTGCTTTTCCAGTTGCCCAGTTGCTGTGTGTCAGAGGACTGTACAATGTTACAAATGAACATATCACACGCCTGACACACAGCAACTGGGCAACTGGAAAAATTCAGAGACCACTTGGAGAGTGATATTCACAATGATTAGTCTGCTGGGGAATAAGGGGAACCAGAATGAGGTGCTAATACCTGAGGTGCTGACGTGCCTGTCGAAGCACTCCATACAGGCAGGGCAAACAGCATCCAACCCTTTGTAGAGAAAATCCTGATCAGAATTCAACCTCTCTTTGAGGAGGAATGTGACAAAGTGTGGCTGAAGCATTGGGGATCTTGATTAAATGTGGAATCAGAGGTTCCAGGTCCACCTTCTGTCGACAGCTCCATTAAAACCTGGTGAGCCTGCTGTTCTACCTGGATGGAAAGAGTGAGGAGGTCACGAGGGTTTGTAGTTTAACACTGCGGTCACTCTTGCCACTTACTGGATCTGCCAATGCTGCCTGGTTGATTGAGAAATATCAGGTGGAGGCTATCAGGGACTATATGGACTTACTCAGGTACCTTTCTCGGCAGTTGATTCAAGACTTTCCAAAATGGATCACCTTATACAGCACGGATTGTGTGTCTGACTAGAGACTACCCACATAGGACAACAACCTTCTCCAACCCCTCTTCTTAACAGCAAACTCATGAATCAATGGAGCCACAGTGATGTTGGGATGACATCTCTGGGGAACAGCAGTCTCAGTATCTACTCAGGGACAGCTGGTCTTGAGCGAAGGAGACCTGGATACCTCCTCCCTGCTTCTTCCTCCTCTTCCTCTTCCCCCTCCTCACTCTGGAACTGCTTCCCTTCTCTGCTGCCTCTGCTACATTTCCAAATCATGTTACACCCCTAGAGGTGCTGCAGCTACAGCCCCAATTACTGAATCAGACTCTTTCCTGAAAGGCCTTCCAACTCCTCTCACCTCCTCGCCACGATCTAGCAGCACCCCTTTCAAAATCCAAAAAGTTAGTAAAACACCTCCAGTGACAATCAACACAGAACTTCCACTAACTCTGGAGCAGAAAAGCAAGTCAAGAGGACCTCACCTGGAAGTTGGATGGTTTTCCCTTTAAATAACGCTGGTTGGGTTGGCACTGGGTGGGTCCCTCATGCAGCTGAACACAGGTTCAGTTTATCAGAGAAGCATTAGCTGGACGTGCGAGGAGAGAAATGGTAAATATTGCATCAACATCAGCAGTAGAGGCTGTTTGACCTCATGATGGGCCCACTCTGCGTGCTTCTGGAACAACTGCACTCTTTGTAAGACTCTTAAACAGGGGATCGCACTTTCCTCTAAGTTCCAGACCTCATACTAAGTATCAATGACACAAAACAAACTCTGGCTACAATTTCCACTTTATGTGGAAAACCTTTATTAACCTATTAAGCAACAATATATCCTTACAAGACCCATTGCTGAATTAGACCCACATACAGGAGCCCATTCCTGGGTGGTTGATCTGTTAAATGTATTCTTCTGCATGACTTCCTGTGACTGACCAAGTGACACATCCCTGGCTGCAGCAGAAATGCCCTTGTGGGCTGTGGCTCTATAGCCCTTTCTGACCCTATCCCCTTCACATATAAGATAATCCGACTGTGTTTCAGTACCTTATCAATCCCACCATAGTTATGCAATACCAGTTGTGGTCATTTCCTGCTCTCAGTGATGGAAGGGGGGGTCGGTGGGGGGGGGTGGTGGGGTGGTGTCTTAATTGTCTATCAGCAATGTGTGCGATATCTGCATCTTTATAAGGTAGGAAGAAAGCCATTCACACATATTACGAGAGATCATTGTCTTCGAGAGTTGTTGTAGACAAAAAGTCTGATGTTGTAATAGTCTGGGCCACCTTCTTAATGACATGTCATGATATGTCTCTGTTCAGTTAAACAGTCTTTATTTTTAAGAAAAAAAATCCAATATGAGCCCCAGCAATGATATCTTCAATCAAAATTCTTCTCCCTTCGTCCCGATGTCCTTCACACACTATGTTCCTGCGACCCAGTGAGCTCCACAAGCTGGACCGCACCACAACTGGTGACATTTTCCTTATACACGTAAATACAAGAGATATTAAAAAGCCTTACAAATCTTAGGTTTGTGGGTTTGCGTCCTATGTTGTGTGGTTGTTCTCCCTTTTTCAGGCTTCATCGGCCAAGAGACCAAGGAGCGTTTGCAATTAGATTCAACAACGGTATGAGAACGTCTCTCCTTGATTCAGGACCCTTACCTCTCTCCAGCATCTCGCTGTTAAAGATTTATTTCATTCCATCTGCAGCTCGGCATCACTGTGTCTCAGTTGGACTTCAGGCTGTATCCCGCTTCCCAATCCATCAGTGCTGAGAAAGCAATGGGAATTATTACACACATGTTGAGTTCTAAAACTTTTTAGAAAAAACTTGAACTTATACCCTCTTCCAAAACAATGACACAAAGGTGAATGCATTGTGTGCTTGGAATAGCTCAGTTGAAATAGTGTTAAAGGGAACATCTTAAATTACTGGTTCAATCCCAGGTTTTCAGGAATTTCTATAATTTTCAAACTGCACGATTTACTGTGAAATCTTTTCCCCAGCACTGAAGTATTGGATTGAAATAGAGAGACATCAAGGATGGTAAATATTTATGGTAAATATAAATATGCATTTAGTTTATTCTCTATCTTCTTCTGACCTTTTTCTCTGTTTTTTGGTGCGAGGTGAACATTTAATTTAATGCACTTGTCCTAAACTGCAGCCTTTTCACATCACAGGGTGGTGAGACACCCTCTGTCTGTAGGTTACTTCTTGTGGCCATTAACAGGAATAGGCCACCAGTTCTACGTTTACCAGCAAATGGAAGACAATTAAAAAGAAATTGGTGTTACTCCAGCCCAGGGGCAAAGATACAATGGATGTTATTCAAAATAAACTCCTTGTGACATTTCATGAGAATCTGTTTACTTCTAAAGTTTGGATTTTAGTGTTCTGAAAAAATGATGAGATTAACAATGAAACTTCGGGCAGCATACATGGGAACGAAATCTGCAACCTTGATGGAGCTGGCTGTGGGCTTGAGCCCCATGCTGGGCCATGGGTGTTTTACTTGGCACACTGAGTGACAGAGCTATTGCACAAATCATGGACACAGCACATCCCTGAAACATTGTTCTGATATAAAACAGCGTGAAATAAAAACTGAGCATGTCCGACATATTCTGAATTGTTTTCCTAATATCAGATATACAATTGCTAGAAATTAAGTTTATCTTCACACAGTGCAATAGTGTATTCTAATTCTGTATGTCGCCCCACCTGGAAGGCTGACCCATCGTCGCAGACATCTGGAAGGTCTCTGTGTACACCCAGGCGTCTGTGAATATCCCAGTGCTTTGATGGAAATTAATCTTTGTATTTGTGTGTGAATTTGCCTCACCTGGCAATGTTTGGGAAATATTTTTTCTTGCAGCCAAAGCATACATAAATAATCAAGAACTGTGGCAAAGAAAGCTAAATATTTAGTTTATTGTCTTTTCCCCTATACACTCTGATACCAACAGTGTCTCTCCCACACTCAACTTTCCAGCCCTCCCAGGGCAGAAAGCCCTGCTCAAAGTTACACATTCTGACTGATTGGTGTCGATTGGTGAGAGATTATTAAAGGAGCCCCCTGCTGCGCCACCTCTGTTAATAACAGCAGGTCAAAGACAAATTAGAGACACAGATATAGACGCATCAATTATTCACTGCTCCCAGAGTGGGCGAGGCCGGGACAAGCAGCGGCATTATGGTCCCACACTATGCAGTTACCTGCTGCCAGTGAAAAGCAGCAGATACAGAATCAATCAGTGAGTTAATGTCCATTAAGGGGTTGCAAGATACCACGGCCCAGGCCAAACGTCCCGATACACCGAGCACAAGATCAGGACAACCCGTGAGAGATAAGATCCCGGTCACTGAACATTCCAGCAACATTGACCGAGCACCTGGACTGAGAAAATCTTTCAAGGTGGAGAAGTGAAGACAAGCTCCCCTGTTGCTTGGTCCGATAGTAACTATTCCTGAGATTTATTTCAGTTATTCATTTACCCAGATCTTCCTGTCAGTTGTGAAGGTGCCGCTAATGCCCCAAAAATGTACTAACTTACCTAGTTGCTAGTTTACAGGGAGAAGCATAGAAATCATAGAAACATAGAAAATGGGAGCAGGAGTAGGCCATTCGGTCTTTGGGCCTGCTCCACCATTCAAAAAAGATCATGGCTGGTCGTCTAATTCAGTAGCCTGTTCCCGCTTTCTCCTCATATCCCTTGATCCCTTTGCCATTAATAAATATATCTATCTGCTTCTTGAATATATTTAATGACTTGGCCTCCACTGCCTTCTGCAGTAGAGAATTCCACAGGTTCGCCATCCTCTGAGTGAAGAAATTTCTCCTCATCTCGGTTCGAAATGGCATACCCAGCATCTTGAGACTGTGACCCCTGGTTCTGGACTCCCCAGCCATCGGGAACATCTCCCTGCATCTAGCCTGTTTAGCCCTGTTAGAATTTTATAGGTTTCTATGAGGTCCCCTCTCATTCTTCGAAACTCTAGTGAATATAGATAGCCCAAGTCGACCCAATCTCTCCTCAGACGTCAATCCTGCCATCCCAGGAATAAGCCTAGTAAATCTTCTCTGCAGTCCCTCCATGGCAAGTACATCCTTCCTCAAATAAGGAGACCAAAACTGTACACAATACTCCAGATGTGGTCTCACCAAGGCCCTGTGTAACTGCAGTAAGACATCCTTGCTCCTGTACTCAAATCTTCTTGCAATGAAGGCGAACATACCATTCGCCTTCCTAACTGTTTGCTGCAGCTGAATGCTTGCTTTCAGCGACTGGTGCACAAGGACACCCAGGTCTCGTTGCACCTCCCACTTTCCCAATCTATCACCATTCGGATAATAACCTGCCTTTCTGTTTTTACAACCAAAATAGATAACCTCATTTATCCCCGTTATACTGCATCTGCCTTGCATTGCCCACTCACCTAACTTGTCCAAATCACATTGGAGCCTCTTTGCATCCTCCTCACAGCTCACATTCCCCCCAGCTTTGTGTCATCTGCAAACTTGGAAATGTTACATTTAGTTCCCTCACCCAAGTCATGAATATATAATATGAATAGCTGGGGCCCAAGCACTGATCCCTGTGGTACCCGACTAGTCACTGCCTGCCACTCAGAAAAAGACCTGCTTATTCCTACTCTCTGTTTCCTATCTGTCAATCATTTCTTAATCCATGCCAGTATATTAACCTCAATCCCATGTGCTTGAATTTTTCACACTAACCTCTTAAGTCGGACCTTATCAAAAGCCATCTGAAAATCCAAATACACCACATCTACTGGTTCCCCCCTTATCCATTCTACTAGTTACATCCTCAAAACACTCCAGTACATTTGTTAAGCATGATTTCCCTTTCGCAAACCCATGCTGACTTTTCCAAGCCCACTTATGCTTTCCAGGTGTTCTGCTATCACATCCTTTATAATAGACTTTAGCATCTTCCCCACCACTGATATAAGGCTAAATGGTCTGTAATTCCGTGCTTTTTCTCTCCCTCTTTTTTAAATGGTGGGGTTACATTTGCCATCCTCCAATCTGTAGGAACTGCTCCAGAGTCTATAGAATTTTGGAAATGACAACCAATGCATCCACTATTTCCAGGGCCACTTCCTTCAGTACTGTGGGATGTAGATTATCAGGCCCTGGGGATTTCTCAGCCTTTAACCCCATTAATTTACCGAGCACAATTTTGTTACTAATACTGATTTCCTTCAGTTCCTCCCTCTCATTGGTTCCCTAACATTTCTGGGAGGTTATTCGTGTCCTCCTTTGTGAAGGGAGAACTAAAGTATGTGTTTAATTGATCGGCCATTTCTTTGTTCCCCATTATAATTTCCCCCGTTTCGACAGCAAGGGACCTACATTTGTTTTCACTAATCTTTTTCTCGTCACATATTTATAGAAGTTTTTACAGTCAGGTTTTATGTTCTCTGAAAGGTTACTCTCATATTCTATTTTCCTCTGCTTAATCAACCTCTTTGTCCTCCTTTGCTGAATTCTAAACTGCTCCCAATCCTCAGATTTATTACTTTTCTGGCAATTTTACATGTTTCCTCTTTGGATCTAATACTATCCCTAATTTCTCTTGTAAGCCACGGTTCAGCAACCTTTCTGATTTAATTTTTACGCCAGAGAGGAATGAATAATTGTTGTAATTCATGCACACGTTCTCTAAATATTGTCCATTGCCGATCCACCATCAACCCTTTTAGTAAAGTTCCCCAATCTACCATAGCCAACTCGTGCCTCAGACCTTTGTAGTGTTCTTTATTTATATTCAGGACTTAGTTTTGAATTCAACTACTTCACTCTCCAACTTAAAAATAATTCCATCATGTTATGGTCGTTCCTCCCCAAAGGACCCCGCACAGTGGGCGGCACAGTGGCGCAGTGGTTAGCACCGCAGCCTCACAGCTCCAGCGACCCGGGTTCAATTCTGGGTACTGCCTGTGTGGAGTTTGCAAGTTCTCCCTATGTCTGTGTGGGTTTTCGCCGGGTACTCCGGTTTCCTCCCACCACCAAAAGACTTGCAGGTTGATAGGTAAATTGGCCATTGTAAATTGCCCCTAGTATAGGTAGGTGGTAGGAGAATATAGGGACAGGCGAGGATGTGATAGGAATATGGGATTAGTGTAGGATTAGTATAAACGGGTAGTTGATGGTCGGCACCGATTCGGTGGGCCAAAGGGCCTGTTTCAGTGCTGTATCTCTAAAATAAAAAAATAAATAAAACAACAAGATTGTTAACTAATCCTTTCTCATTGCACAATACCCAGTCTAGGATAGCCTGTTCTCTAGTTGGTTCCTCAACGTATTGGTCTAAAATACCATCACATACACACTCCAAGAAATCCTCCTCCACATTATTATTGCTAATTAAAAATAGTAATTACGCTAGGGGCCTTGTTCTACTCCAAACACTACCCACTACAATCTAAAGTCCTTACCTTTACTTCTGAAGCTAATGGACTGCAGTTGTATAAATAGTAGAACAGGTAGAAAAACTCACCTGAACCTATTTATCAATCAGCTGCTTCCCTGCGAGCACGTCACTTTTTGAATCCTGACGTCACTTGGAATTCCACCATCTGTAGTTCCTGAAGGTATGCCTCTCCTCAGCTCCTCTCGAGTCTCTGCCTCTCTGCCTCTGTTTGTGTCCTTTATCTCTCTCTCTCTCTCTCTAGCTCTGCCTCTCCTCAGCTCCTCCCTGGTCTCGGAGAACGTCCTGTTCTTCCTTCAGCAGGGATGACCATCAGGATAAAATCGTGGGTTTAAGCGTGGTGCACTGCTGGTGAAGCTGCATCCCCTTTTGACAGCACGAGATGAAGACACATCCCTTGAGGTGTGTGTTCAGCTCAATAAAAGGTAAGTTTTTGTTAATGATTTTTAGCATTTTAAAACAATTAGGACACGTTTTAAACCTGTTATAATATTTAACACATTTATAAGTCTTAAAATTGTGCAAATACCCTTCATTGTCACAAGTGAAAATCGATTAAATAATCCCCGACAAGAATATACTCCTGATCTGTGCAAATATATAATGCTCACAAATCTTTGAATTGTAAAGTGCGTTGGAAATATAAATATTAACAAAATGTTCATAACACCAACACTGCATCTCTAATTAGCAGCAGATTACTACTGCTGGTTTCAAAATGTTGGTTAACTTCTCTGTGAAGTGGGATGGAGAACCACAAAAACACAGATTCAAATTCCTCTTGGCTTCAGATTCTGGGGCTTGAGTCATGGATCAGGGAGTGAATGGCATTCCTCTGTAAAGAGTCTGTGCTCTCCGGCCTGTTCCTAGGGATGCACACCGAGATAAGCATCAACTGCTTCTGGAGAACTATCAATTCGGTGAAAGCCACCCTTTGGTCTGCCCGCAATTTGCTGGTCTTCCAGCGCCAAGAGTTGTCCATGACTGAGTGTTGCAGACTGGCACATTCCAAGGTCCAGGACTACGTGCTGAGGGATGCACTAAAGCTTGGGGCAGCCGCTGCAAAGGCTCAATGGGGAAAGACCACTGTGTACGGTTTCCCCCACCAAGGTGAACTGAGGGGCTGGATCCATGGAAAACCCCTCAACCTGCAGCCAGAAAATATTTGTTTACTGTAAAATGTACAGGGCATGTCAAATGAAATGAAAGGGTTGTGAGGCAACTCACTCCTGTATTGAAGGAAACTGATCTCCTTTGCACTCTTTGTATTGTTTGACTTGTGCTTTTTGGAACTGTTTTGTAATGTATTTCTTTTTACAGATTTTATGAATAAAGTATATTTTGGAAATTTAAAAAAAGAATGGCTTTCCTCGGTAATCTGACTCGTGTGTATTCCCCTCCCCTGCTGTTTTGCTGGTGTTGGAGGTGCCCGTGAGGGGGCGGGGCAGGGAGTCGGCAGGGGGCAGTCTGAGTGAGGGGCGGGGGTGCCATGGGTATGGGGAAGCCAAGGGGAGAAACACGAGCGCTGCAGCTACTGATATCAGTCTTGAAAAGATATTTGTGTAAATATGTGTAAGTGCTGGAAAATAAGCACCAGTTCCTGATTTACAGGGACCTGCCCCTTTAGAAACTGGCCCAGTGGAACCATCAGTATGCGCTCAGCCCAGCCCTTCGAGACACACTGCAAGTTCCAGTTTTCAATACAAGTGTAATCACTGGATGCATTGGTGTCCTTGTGGCCTTTATTAGCATCAGAAGTCGCAGCTTTCACCGCTATTGGGTCGACAAATTCCAGCCAAAATTTATTTTACATGTCTGTTTAGAGTAAGATGGTTCGTTCTGCCCGGGAGCTGTCATTGACCGACGTGAGTGCAGCATTCTGAAGGATCTTAGAGTACGCAGAGAGGCCCAACTGCTGGGAATGAGAAATAACTTCAGTGACTGGCGACCAAACAGACATTGGAGAGAAGAAATGTGAGTGTCACCAAAGAACAAAGAACAAAGAAAACTACAGCACAGGAACAGGCCCTTCGGCCCTCCAAGCCTGCGCCGATCCAGATCCTCTATTTAAACATGTCGCCTATTTTCTAAGGGTCTGTATCTCTTTGCTTCCTGCCCATTCATGTATCTGTCTAGATACATCTTAAAAGACGCTATCGTGCCCGCGTCTACCACCTCCACTGGCAACGCGTTCCAGGCACCCACCACCCTCTGCGTAAAGAACTTTCCACGCATATCCCCCCTAAACTTTACCCCTCTCACTTTGAACTCGTGACCCCTAGTATTTGAATCCCCCACTCTGGGAAAAAGCTTCTTGCTATCCACCCTGTCTATACCTCACATGATTTTGTACACCTCAATCAGGTCCCCCCTCAACCTCCGTCTTTCTAATGAAAATAATCCTAATCTACTCAACCTCTCTTCATAGCTAGCGCCCTCCATACCAGGCAACATCCTGGTGAACCTCCTCTGCACCCTCTCCAAAGCATCTACATCCTTTTGGTAATGTGGCGACCAGAACTGCACGCAGTATTCCAAATGTGGCCGAACCAAAGTCTTATACAACTGTAACATGACCTGCCAACCCTTGTACTCAATACCCCGTCTGATGAAGGAAAGCATGCCGTATGCCTTCTTGACCACTCTATTGACCTGCGTTGCCACCTTCAGGGAACAATGGACCTGAACACCCAAATCTCTCTGTACATCAATTTTCCCCAGGACTTTTCCATTTACTGTATAGTTCACTCTTGAATTGGATCTTCCAAAATGCATCACCTCACATTTTCCCTGATTGAACTCCATCTGCCATTTCTCTGCCCAACTCTCCAATCTATCTATATTCTGCTGTATTCTCTGACAGTCCCCTTCACTATCTGCTACTCCACCAATCTTAGTGTCGTCTGCAAACTTGCTAATTAGACCACCTATACTTTCCTCCTCTTTAAACCATGTCAGAGCATTCTAGCATATGTGATGTGACAAATGAATATGCATCATCATTGTAAATGTTTTCTTCTGAAATGTGGACAGACCTGCTGGAAATTGCGATAAGTCAGTGGCAGCAACCAAGGGTGTTGAAAGGAGGCTGGAGAAGGTCGTGAGTAGCGAGTCACAGAAGAAAGCGAGGGAGTAACTGAGCCTGAGGTGGAAGAGGAGTGGCATCCCGATGATCAGGAAAGTGCACGCCCTGAGTGGAAGGGCAGGTAAAGTGGCTCTGTTACTCCTGTCCCCACATTGTACCTTCGGGATGCTGATGTGCAGGGTTGGGGGGCGGTGGGTGGTGTGGGGAGGATCCTGGGACAATATTTAGATCACCATCTCTCCATCTCCTGACCCATCTTGCTCTGAATGAGACACAGAGAGATATCCTACAGGCAGCCATGAAGCTGAGGCCCATGTGCCTTAACGCGCAAAGCATTCGCAATAAAGTGGATCAATTAATCGCACAAATAGATGTAAACGGGTATCTCTAGTGGGGATTACGGAGACATGGGTGCAAGGTGACCAGGAATGGGAAATGAACATCCAGGGGTATTCAGTATTTAGGAAGGACAGACAAAAAACAAGGTGAGGGAGTGGAAGACAAGCTTTTGTCAGCAGGTGAGAGAGTTGAAGACAAGTCTTTGACAGGAAGTGAGGGAGTGGAGGAAAGTCTTTGACAGGTGGTGAAGGACTTGAAGACAAGTCTTTTTCAGCAGTTGATCAGGTCTCATTCTTCCAAACTCTAATGAATATAGGCCCAATCTGTCTAACCGTTCCTCATATGACAACCCCTTCATCCCAAGAATCAGTCGAGAAAACCTTCCCTGAACTGCTTCTAATGCAATTGCATCCTTTCTTAATTGAGACAAAAACTGTGCACGGTATTCCAGATGTGGTTTCCCCACGCGCCGTATAACTGTAGTAAAATGTCCCTACTTTGATGCTCGATTCCCCTTGCAGTAAATGACAACATTCCATTTGCATTTCTAATCACTTGGCTGTTGTGACCAGTTGAATAATTAATGTAACCTTCTTCCCCTGTGTATTAGTTATCATGTCGAATTTAATAATCAGCTGTATGTTATTTCCCTGTGTATTGATTCGCCTGACCAATTTAACCATTCGATGTAATTTTATATGCAGTGTACTAGTTTTCAAGACCAGCTTAATATTTATTTGCAACAATATTCAATTGTGCGTTCATTGTCATTTCCAATTTAGCAGCTAGTTGTAGCCTTGTACCCCGTCAACCCATTATCAAGATCAATTTAACAGTTCAATCATTTTTTTACCCATTGCTTCAGCAACTCATAGGTACCAATACCCTCTGGATCTTTCTTCCTTTACTTCTCTCTGACCCCATGCCCATGGGGTCTAATCTTGCCCTAGGCATGTATTCACGATACGCTCCAACATTCCCCTGACTAAACCTGAGCCATCTGTCCTTAATAAAAGCCTCAGTTTCATCCCCTTACACTTTCAACTCAATGAATTTTGAGCTTGGCACAATGCTGAGTTCTTCTTCTGCTGCCTTTGCCTCCGCAGTCACTTCTTTGGCTGGGAATCGTAACACCGCTCACCGGACCCATTTTACCATCACCAGTATTCTCCCTCCACCTGGACCCCTCTGTGGGGCCTCGTACCTTCACTTAATCTTTTCATTGAGAATTGCCAGCGTGACATTGACCGTCTCAATTTCTTTGCTCCCCTCACTCACTCTAACCTGTCTCCCTCTGAACTTGCAGCACTCTGTTCTCTCAGATCCAACCCTAATATTATCATTAAACCTGCTAACAAGGCTGTTGCTGACTGGTGAACCCACCTCTATCTTGCAAAGTCTGAACTCTCTGATGCTTCCTTCTGCCTTTGTCGGGGCCTTGACCCCACAACCGAATATCACGCAATCGCCTTCAGGTCTATCACTGATCTCATCTCCTCTGGAGATCTTCCTTCCATGACTTCAGCCTCACAGTCGCCCAACCCGAACTTCTATCACCTTGACAAAATCCACAAACAGGACTGTTCTGGTAGACCTATCGTTTCAGCCTGTTCCTGCCCCACTCAACTTATTTATTCCTATGAGGTCTTTATTTTTCCCCCTATTCCAGTCTCCCCCTACCTAAATTCGTGAATCTTTCGATGTCTTCCGTCACTTTAACAGTTTCCATTTTCCTGGCCCAGCCATGTCCTGTTCACCATGGACATCCAATCTCTCTACACCTCCACCCCCACGAGAATGATCTGAGGGCTCTCTGCTTTGTCCCTGAACGGAGGCCCAAACAATCTCCATCCATCGCCACCCTCCTCCACCTGGCTGAACTTGTTCTCACATTGAACAACTTTTCCTTGAACTCCATTCACTTCCTCCAACTACATATTGTTTCTATGTGTTCCGACATGGGTCCTAGCTATGCCTGCCATTTTGTGGGATATATGGATCATTCCTTGCTCCAGTCCTATTCAAGACCCATCCCTTCCCTCTTGTTTTGGTACAATGATGACTGTATCGGTGCCATTTCTTGCTCTCGCCCAGAACTGGAAAATTTCATTGGTTTTATTTCCAGTTTACACCCTTCTTTCACCTTCACATGGTCCATCTCTGCCTATTCCATTCCTTTCCTCGAATTCTCTGTCTCCATTTATGGTGATAGGTTATCAATGAATATTCACTATAGCCCACTGACCTCCAGAGGTACTTCGACTAGTCTTCCTCGCACCCTTTTTTTCCATAACAACTCCATTCCATTCACCCAGTTTCTCCATCTCCATCACATTTTTTCTGATGATGCAACTTTGCCCACCCGCAATTTTGATATGCCTTCCTTCTACCTCAACTGTGGATTCCCTAACACTGTGGTTTCCAGGGCCTTTAGTTCTGTGTTTTTCATTTTCTGCACTTCTGCTCTTAGCATTTCCTCCCAGAACCATGAGAAGGTACCCTGTGTCCTCACCTTCCATCTCACCAGCATTCATATTCAATGGATCATCCTCCGCTATTGCTAGCGTGCTGCCACCACAAATCACATCTTGACCCCCCCTGTGCTGTCAGAATTCCAAAGGGACTGTTCCCTCCCTGACACCCTCATCCACTCCTAAGTCACCACCAACACCACCTCACTTTCCCATGGCACACTTCCAGCAAGTGCAGGACTTGCAACATCTGCCCATCTACCTCCTCACTTCTCACCGTCCAAGGCCCCAAGCACTCCGTCCAAGTGAAACAGCAATTTATATGTATTTCTTTCAATTTAGTGTACTGTATTCACTGCTCACAATGTGGTCTGGTCTACACTGGGAGACCAAATGCTAATTTGGTGAAAGTTTTGCAAAACATCTCCATTCAATCGGCAAGCATGACCCGAGCTTCCAGTCGCCTGTCATTTTATTTCTCCACCTTGCTCTCCTACTGACGTCTCCCTGTCCACAGCCTCCTGCAGTGTTCCAATGAAGCTCAATTCAGCTCACGGAACAGCACCTCATCTTTAAATGAGTCACTTTACAGTCTTTTGGGCTCAGCACTGAGTTCTGCAATTTCAAACTGTAATTCCTGCCCCCATTTTGTTTCAATTTTCTTTGCAGGTTTCAGTTTTACTCTCTTTCTTTGCTTTCGGCTGGCAGTTGTTCATCCTACTGCTATTCACAGCTCCTCTGGACACATCTTTTCTTTATTTATTTGTCCCATTACCACTCCCTTTGGTCTTGCAACACCAAAACGTTTCTGATTTAATCTCTCCTGTCTTCCACCCTATCACCCTTCTCTCTAGCGCTTTTACAGCCCTCGCCACTTTCAATTGCTTAGAACCTATGACATCCTAACTTACCCCAGGTCTAATGAATAACCATTAACCTGAAAATTTAAAATGAGAACAGAAAGTGCCAGAAATACTCAGCAGGTCTGGTAGCATCTTTGTAGAGAGAAACAGAGTAAACTTTTCAGGTCTGTTGATGCTGAAAACTCTTCCTGACTAACATCTGGGAGCTTGTACCAAAGTTGGGAAAGTTGTCCCACAGAATTTACTCTGGGTGGGGGACTTCAATATCCATCACCAAGAGTGGCTTAGCAGCACCATTACTGACCGAGCTAGGCAAGCCCTAAAGAACATAGCTGTTAGACTGGGTCTGCGCCAGGTGATGAGGGAACCAACAAAACGGGAAACATATTAGACCTTGTCCTCACACATCGGCCTGCCATAGATGCATATGTCCATGACAGTATTGGTCGGAGCGACCACTGCACAATTCTTGTGGAGACAAAGTCCCTTATTTGCATTGAGGATACCCTCCTTCGTGTTGTGTGGCACTACCACTGTGCTAAATGGGATAGCCTTCTAATAGATCTATAAACTCAAAATTTGGCATTCATGTGGCACTATGGGGCATCAGCAGCAGCAGAATTGTACTCAACCCAATCTGTAACCACATAGCCCGACATATCCCCCACTCTACCATTACCAACAAACCGGAGTTCAACCCTGGTTCAGTGAAGAGTGCAGCAAGGCATGCCAGAAGCAGCACCAGGCATACCTCAAAATGAGCTGTCAACCTGGTAAAGGTACAACCCAGGACTACTTACATGCCAAACAGTGAAAGCAGCATGTGATAGACAGAGCTAAGTGATCCCGCAATCAAAGATCACACCTACGCTCTGAAGTCCTGCCACATCCAGTCATGAATGATGGAGGACAATTAGACTGCTAACAGGAGGAGGTGTCTCCATAATATCGCCATCCTCAATGATGGTGAGCTCAGCACATCAGCGTAAAAGATAAGGCTGACGCATTTTCAACAATCTTCAGCCATAAGTGCCAAATGGCTGATCCATCTCGGCCTCTTCCAGAAGTCCTCAGCTTCACAGATGCCACGCTTCTGCTAATTCAATTCACTCCACAGGATTTCAAGAAACGAATGAAGGCATTGAATGCTGTAAAGGCTATGGGCCCTGACAACATTCCGGCAAACTGAAGCCAAGATTCACAATGCAGTCCCTCTAGCTCTGTCCAGTTGAACATGATGGATGTGGCGTCCTCCCTGCCTCGTCATCTTCCACTCCACATCCTCTTCCTCCCAAGGTGGTTTCCGGATCCCAGGAGGTAGTGTCTGGGCCCTCAGAAAGTCCAGGTTATGAAGAATGCAATGCACCACCACAAAATGGACACCCTCTCAGGCGTGTACTGCAGAGCGTCTCCCTGAGCAATCTAGGCAGTGAAACCATTGCTCGAGGAGGACGATGGTTTGCTTTATGTTGTGGCAGGACACTCCATTGCTCTCATTGAAGGCCCTCTATCCTTGCATGGTGGGATGGTGGAAGGGGGGCGGGTCATCAGCCACGTGTGGCGGCAGAGCCGTTCTCACCAAGCAGCCATGCTCTGGTACATCTTAGAGGGCTATCATCGTACCGCTTTGAGGATCCAGGTCAGTGTGAAGGAGATAATACAACTCTGTACGCTCCTCAGGCACTGCTCCTGACTCCTGGCTCAGTTTGACTGCTGATCCCAGAATGCCCTTTGTGGGTCGGGCCTTCTGTGGAGAGCCAGCCTTCTCCTCCCTCCTCACAGAGCTTCCCCTCTCTGCCTCCTTTTCCATGTCCTGTTCCTGTTGCAGACCAAGTGGTTCAGCAACAACTGCTTATGCAATAAAAACAAGAAATGCTGGAACCACTCAGCAGGTCTGGCAGCATCTGTGGAAAGAGAAGCAGAGTTAACGTTTTGGGTCAGTGACCCTTCTTCGGAACTGACAAATATTAAAAATGTCACAGGTTATAAGCAAGTGAGGTGGGGGTGGGGCAAGAGATAACAAAGGAGAAGGTGCAGATTGGACAAGGCCACATAGCTGACCAAAAGTTCATGGAGCAAAGGCAAACAATATATTTAATATTTATAGATACAGCACTGAAACAGGCCCTTCGGCCCACCGAGTCTGTGCCGACCAACAACCACCCATTTATACTAATCCTACATTAACCCCATATTCTCTACCACATCCCCACCATTCTCCTGCCACCTACATACACTAGGGCCAATTTATAATGGCCAATTTACCTATCAACCTGCAAGTCTTTTGGCTTGTGGGAGGAAACAGGAGCACCCGGCGGAAACCCATACAGTCACAGGGAGAACTTGCAAACTCCACACAGGCAGTACCCAGAACTGAACCCAGGTCGCTGGAGCTGTGAGGCTGTGGTGCTAACCACTGCGCCACCACATGTTAATGGTGTGTTGAAAGACAAAGCATTAGTACAGAATAGGTGCTAACGTACTGAATATTAAACAGCAACAAGTGCAAACATGAAAAAAAACAGTGGGTAAGCAAACTGAACAAACTAAGATGAAATGAAATAAATGCAAAAAAAAAGGTTGTAAAAAATATAAAAAAGAAAAAAAGAAAAAAGAAAAAACAACTAAAAATGAAAGTAAAATGGGGGGCTGTCATGCTCTGAAATTATTGAACAATGTTCAGTCCGGCAGGCTGTAGTGTGCCTAAACGGTAGATGAGATGCTGTTCCTCGAGCTTGCGTTGATGTTCACTGGAACACTGCAGCAATCCCAGGACAGAGATGTGAGCAGGGGGGAGTGTTGAAATGGCAAGCAACCGGAAGCTCAGGGTCCTGCTTGCAGACTGAGCGGAGGTGTTCCGCAAAACGGTCACTCAGTCCGGTCATTGCGCTTGGCCTCCCCAATGTAGAGGAGACCACATTGTAAGCAGCGAATACAGTATACTGCATTGAAAGAAGTACAAGTAAATCGCGGCTTCACCTGAAAGGAGTGTTTGGGGCCTGGGATAGTGAGGAGGGAGGAGGTAAATGGGCAGGTATTACACCTCCTGCGATTGCAGGGGAAGGTGCCATGGGATGGGGACGACATGGTGGGGGTAATGGAGGAGTGGACCAGGGTGTCGCGGAGGGAACGATCCCTTCGGAATGCTGACAGGGGAAGGGAGGGGAAGATGCATTTGGTAGTGGCATCACGCTTGAGGTGGCGGAAATGGCGGAGGATGATCCTTTGGATATGGAGGCTGATGGGGTGGAAAGTGAGGACAAGGGGAACCCTGTCACGGTTCTGGGAGGGAGGGGAAGGGTTGAGGGCAGAGGTACGGGAAATGGGCCAGACGCGGTTGAGGGCCCTGTCAACAACAGTGGGGGGGAAATCCTTGGTTGAGGAAAAAGGTCATATCAGAAGCACCGTCAATGCTGGAACCCACTGAATGACAGGAGGCGGGGCCAATGCTGCAACTCACTGACTGACAGGGTGCGAGGCCAATGCTGTAACTCACTGATTGGGGGAGAGGCCAATGCTCTCACTCGCTGACTGACTGGGGTGGGGCCAAGGCCATAACTGACTGAATACTGGGGGCGGGACCAATGCTCTCTATCACTGACTGATCGGAGGTGAGGCCAATGCTGTAACTCACTGACTGACGGTGGGCGGGGACAATGCTGTAACTCACTGACAGGGGGCGAGGACAATGCTGCACTCACTGACTGCGGGAGAGGCCAAGCTGTAACGCACTGACTGACGGGGGGCGGGGCTAATTCTGTGACTCACTGACCTAATGAGGGCGTGGCCAACGCTGCAACTCACTGAATGAGAGGGGTGGGGCCAAATCTGCAACTCACTGACCGGCTGGAGATGAGGCCAATGCTCTCACTCACTCACTGAATGGGGGCGGAGCCATTTCTCGAACTCCCTGACTCAATGGGGCCCAGTCCAATGCTGAAACTCACTTACTTATGGGCGGCGCAGTGGATAGCACTGCAGCCTCACAGCTCCAGCGACCCGGGTTCAATTCTGGGTACTGTCTGCGTGGGTTTCCTCCCACAGTCTCCTCCCACAGCCAAAAGACTTGCAGCTTGATAGGTAAATTGGCCATTATAAATTGTCCCTGGTACAGGTAGGTGGTCGGGGAATATAGGGGCAGGTGAGGATGTGGTAAGAATATGGGATTGGTGTAGGATTAGCATAAATGGGTGGTAAATGGTCGGCACACACTCGGTGGACCGAAGGGCCTGTTTCAGTGCTGTATCTCTCAATCTACTGGGGGCGGGGCCAGTGCTTTCACTGACTGACTGACTGACAGGGTGCGTGGCCAATGCTGCAAATTACTGAAAGACGAAGGGCAGAGCCAATGCTCTCTCTCACTGATTGACCGGGGGCGGGGCAATGCTGTAACTCACTGACTGGGTACGAGGCCAATTCTGGAACTCACTGACTTCCTGGGGACGGGACCTATGCTGCAAATCACTGACTGATTGGGGGCGGGGCCAATGTTGCAACTCACTGACGAACTGGGGGCTATCCAATGCATCAAGTCACTGTGTGGTGCCGAGGCCAAAGCTGACACTCACTGACTGACTGGAGGCAGGGCCAAGCTGCATCTGACTTGCTGACTGGGGGCGAGGCAAAAGCTGTCACTCACTGACAGACAGGGGGCGGGGCTAAAGCTGTAACTCACTGACCGACAGGGGGCGGGGCTAAAGCTGTAACTCACTGACTGACAGGCAGTCAGTGAGTTACAGCATTGGCCTCGCCCCCTGTCTGTCAGTGAGTGACAGCTTTTGCCTCGCCCCCAGTCAGAGAGGGAGCATTAGCCCCGCCCCCAGTCAGTCAGTGCGTGAGAGCATTGGCCTCACCCCTCGTCAGGCAGTGAGGGATATAATTGGCCCCGCCCCCAGTCAGTCAGTGAGTTACAGCATTGGCCTCGCCCCCAGTCAGAGAGGGAGCATTAGCCCCGCCCCCAGTCAGTCAGTGCGTGAGAGCATTGGCCTCACCCCTCGTCAGGCAGTGAGGGATATAATTGGCCCCGCCCCCATTCAGTCAGTGAGTTACAGCATTGGCCCCGCCCCCAGTCAGTCAGTGAGTTACAGCATTGGCCTCGCCCCCAGTCAGAGAGGGAGCATTAGCCCCGCCCCCAGTCAGCCAGTGAGTGACAGCATTGGCCTCGCCCCCAGTCAGTCAGTGAGTTACAGCATTGGCCCCGCCCCCTGTCAGTCAGTGCGTGAGAGCATTGGCCTCACCCCTCGTCAGGCAGTGAGGGATATAATTGGCCCCGCCTGGCCCCGCCCTCAGTCAGTGATTGAGTTGCAGCATTGGCCCCGCCCCCAAACAGTCAGTGAGTTACAGCATTGGCCTCGGCCCCAGTCATGCAGCGAGTGAGAGAATTGGCCTCACCCACAGTCAGTCAGTGCGTTATAGCATTGGCCCCGTCCCCAGTCAGTGTGTTATAGCGTTGGACCCGCCCCCAGTCAGTCAGTGAGTTACAGCATTGGCCTCGGCCCCAGTCATGCAGCGAGTGAGAGAATTGGCCTCACCCACAGTCAGTCAGTGCGTTATAGCATTGGCCCCGTCCCCAGTCAGTGTGTTATAGCGTTGGACCCGCCCCCAGTCAGTCAGTGAGTTACAGCATTGGCCTCGGCCCCAGTCATGCAGCGAGTGAGAGAATTGGCCTCACCCACAGTCAGTCAGTGCGTTATAGCATTGGCCCCGTCCCCAGTCAGTTTGTTACAGCATTGGCCCCGCCCCCGTCCTTCGGTGGGTTACAGCATTGGCCTCGGCCCCACTCAGTCCGTGACTTGATGCATTGGCCCTGCCCCCCGTCCGTCAGTGTGATGCGGAACTGGCCCCGCCCCCAGTCAGTCTGTGAGTTGCAGGATGGGCCCCGCCCCCTGTCAGTCAGTGAGTTCAAGCATTGGCCCCGCCCCAAGTCAGTGAGTTACAGCATTGGCCCCGCCCCAAGTCAGTGAGTTACATCATTGGCCTCGCTCCCCGTCAGTCAGTGAGTTACAGCATTGGCCTCGTCCCCTGTCAGTCAGTCAATGAGTGCATTGGCCTCTCCCCCAGTCAGTCAGTGAATGAGGTAATTGGCCCCACCCCCAGTCAGTGAGTTGCAGCATTGGCCCCGCCCCCAGTCAGTCACTGAGTGACAACATTTGCCTCACATCCAGCAAATCAGTGAGTTCCAGCTTTGGCCCCGTCCCCAGTCAGTGATTCAGTTACACCATGATCGTCGCCCCCAGTCATTCAGTGAGTTCCAACATTGGCCTTGCCCCCATTCTGTCAGAGAGTTGCAGCATTGGCCTCGCTCCCACTCAGTCAGTGAGTTGCAGGCTTGGCCCCGCCCCCAGACAGTCAGTCAGTGAGTTCAAGCATTGGCCCCGCCCCCTGTCAGTCAGTCAATTACAACATTTGCCCAGCCCCCAGCCACTCAGTGAGTTTCAGCATTGGCCCCGCCCCCAGTCTGTGACTTCCAGCATTGGACTCGCCCCCTGTCAGTCACTGAGTTACAGCATTGGCCTCATCCCCCAAACTGTCAATGACTGAGTTACAGCATTGGCCTCATCCCCCAAACAGTCAATGACTGAGTTACAGCATTGGCCCCGCCCCCTGTCAGTCAGTCAATTACAACATTTGCCCAGCCCCCAGCCACTCAGTGAGTTTCAGCATTGGCCCCGCCCCCAGTCTGTGACTTCCAGCATTGGACTCGCCCCCTGTCAGTCACTGAGTTACAGCATTGGCCTCATCCCCCAAACAGTCAATGACTGAGTTACAGCATTGGCCCCGCCCCCTGTCAGTCAGTCAATTACAACATTTGCCCAGCCCCCAGCCACTCAGTGAGTTTCAGCATTGGCCCCGCCCCCAGTCTGTGACTTCCAGCATTGGACTCGCCCCCTGTCAGTCACTGAGTTACAGCATTGGCCTCATCCCCCAAACAGTCAATGACTGAGTTACAGCATTGGCCCCGCCCCCAGACAGTCAGTCAGTGAGTTCAAGCATTGGCCCCGCCCCCTGTCAGTCAGTCAATTACAACATTTGCCCAGCCCCCAGCCACTCAGTGAGTTTCAGCATTGGCCCCGCCCCCAGTCAGTGAATTACAGCATTGGCCTCGCCCCAGTCAGTCAGTGATTTACAGCATTGGCCTCATCCCCCAAACAGTCAATGACTGAGTTACAGCATTGGCCTCGCCCCCTGTCAGTCAGTGAGTTTCAGCATTGGCCCCGCCCCCGGTCTGTGACTTCCAGCATTGGCCTCGCCCCCTGTCAGTCACTGAGTTACAGCACTGGCCTCGCCCCAGTCAGTCAGTGATTTACAGCATTGGCCTCATCCCCCAAACAGTCAATGACTGAGTTACAGCATTGGCCCGCCCCCAGTCAGTGAGTTGCAGCAATGGCCTCGCCCCGCAGGCTCGGGAGTGCGGAGCGTTCCCGGCCAAGCTGACCCCCGCTCGGCCGGAACTGCTCATCGGACCCAGGCCCCGAAACCCTCCTCGGGAGCCGGTCCCGCACAACCCGAGCCGCCTCTCGGAAATGCCCTCCGTGCCATTCCAATCGGCGCGGAGGGGTTTCCTGTACGGGCTGCTCCTGCACACTCTCCACTTCCTCGCCCTCGTCAGCCGGCCGGACACGCCCTGGCGGTCCGCGTTGCCATCTGGCGGCGAGGGGAAACCCCGATGGAGGTCTCTCTACGCGGGAGTCTTCCCCCTTTACATCGGGGACCTGGGGTGGAGGGTGCTGCACAGAGCAGTCCCGTGCAATAGGCTTTTAAGTAGGTTCACGGACTCCCAGGCCACCTGTACTTTCTGCGGCCTGGACGAGTCCGTGTTCCACGTATATACGGAGTGTGCGAGGTTGCAGCCCCTATTTGAGTATCTGAAGGGGCTGCTCCTCAAATTCTGGCTGCACTTCAGTCCCACGCTCCTGATCTTTGGGCACCCGGTGCGGAGGGGCTTGGGCCGGGGGGAGGATCTCCTCATCGGTCTGCTCCTGGGCCTGGCCAAGGTGGCAATTCACAGGTCCAGGTTGCGGGCCGTCGGGGGGTCCGTCCTCCCCGATTGCCTGCCCCTCTTCCGCGGTTACGTTCGCGCCCGGGTGTCCCTGGAAAAGGAGCATGCGGTGTCCGCCGGTACGCTTGAGGCCTTCCGCGACCAGTGGGCACCGCAGGGACTGGAGTGCATTGTCGACGCCGAGAATGGCATTTTAATTTGAGTTTTTGTTTATTTACCTGGTTTTAATAAAGTTATTTTAAAAATATAAGTGTGTATATAAAGGGGGCCTGAGGAATAAAGGCCCCCTCGACATAAAAAATATATAAAGGGGGCCTGAGGAATAAAGGCCCCCTCGACATAAAAAATATATATATAAAAGGGGCCTGGGGTATAAAAAAAAATGGCCTCGCCCCCAGTCAGTCAGTCAGTTACAGCTTTGGCCTCGGCCCCAGTCAGTATTATTGGCCTCGCTGCCCGTCACTCACTGAGTTACAGCATTTGCCTCTCCCCCAGTCAGTCAGTGAATGAGGGTATTGGCGCCACCCCCAGTCAGTCAGTCAGTTACAGCATTCGCCTCGACCCCCAACAATGAGTTGCAGCACTGGCCCCGCCCCCAGACTGTCAGTGAGGGACAGAATTGGCCGCGCCCCCAGTCAGTCAGTCAATTACAACATTTGCCCAGCCCCCAGCCATTCAGTGAGTTACAGCATTGGCCTCAACTCCTGTCAGTCAGTGAGTAGCAGCATTGGCTCCGCCCCCAGTAAGTCAGTGAGTTCCAGCACTGGCCTCGCCCCCAGTCCGTGAGTTCCAATATTGTCCCCGCCCCCAGTCAGTCAGTGATTTACAGCATTGGCCTCACCCTCCAAACAGTCAATGACTGAGTTACAGCAATGCCCTCCCCCAGTCAGTGAGTTACAGCAATGGCCCGCCCTCTGTCAGTCAGTGAGTTGCAGAATCGGCTCCGCCCCCAGTCTGTCAGTGAGTTACAGCATTGGCCTCGCCCCCTGTCAGTGCGTAAGTTACATCTTTGGCCTCGCCCCCTGTCAGTCAGTGGGTTACACCATTTGCCCCGCCCCCAATCAGTCAGTGACTTGCAGCATAGGCCCCGCCCTCAGTCAGTGAGTTGCAGTATTTGCCCCGCCCCCAATCATTCAGTGAGTTCCAGCATTGGCCCCGCCCCCAATCAGTCAGTGACTTGCAGCATAGGCCCCGCCCCCAGTCAGAGTTCCAGCATTGGCCCCGCCCCCAATCAGTCAGTGACTTGCAGCATAGGCCCCGCCCCCAATCATTCAGTGAGTTCCAGCATTGGCCTCGCCCCCAGTCAGAGTTCCAGCATTGGCCCCGCCCCCAATCAGTCAGTGACTTGCAGCATAGGCCCCGCCCCCAATCATTCAGTGAGTTCCAGCATTGGCCCTGCCCCCAGTCAGTGATTTGCAGCGTTGGCCCCGCACACTGTCAGTCAGTGAGTTACAGCATTGGCCCCGCCCCCGTCCTTCGGTGGGTTATAGCATTGGCCTGACTCCCTGTCAGTCAGTAACTTGCAGCATTGCCATCGCCCCCTGTCAGTAAGTGAGTTACAGCATTGGCCTCGCCCACTGTCAGTCAGTAAGTTACAGCATTTGCTCCGCCCCCAGTTAGTAAGTTGCAGCTTGGCCCCTCCCCAGTCAGTGAGTAAGTTGCAGCTTTGGCCTTGCCCCCATTAAGTCAGTAAGTTGCAGCATTGCCCTCATCCCCAGTCAGTCAGTGAGTGAGAGCATTGGGCTCACCGCCAGTCAGTGAGAGAAGCTTTGGCCCCGCCCCCAGTAAGTCAGTTAGTTGCAGGATTGGCCCCGCTCCCAGTCAGTGAACGAGTCACAGCATTGGTCCCGTCTCCAGTCAGTGAGTAAGTTGCAGCATTGGCCTCGCCCCCTGTCAGTCAAAGAGTTACAGCATTGGCTCCGCCCCCAGTCAGTCAGTGAGTTGCAGCATTGGCCTCGCCTCCTGTCAGTGATTGAGTGACAGCCTTGGCCCCGCCCCCAGTCAGTCAGTGAGTTGCAGCTTTGGCCCCGCCCCCAGTCAGTCAGTGAGTTGCAGCATTGGCCTCGCCTCCTGTCAGTGATTGAGTGACAGCCTTGGCCCCGCCCCCAGTAAGTCAGTTAGTTGCAGGATTGGCCCCGCTCCCAGTCAGTGAACGAGTCACAGCATTGGTCCCGTCTCCAGTCAGTGAGTAAGTTGCAGCATTGGCGTTGCCCCCTGTCAGTCAAAGAGTTACAGCATTGGCTCCGCCCCCAGTCAGTCAGTGAGTTGCAGCTTTGGCCTCGCCTCCTGTCAGTGGTTGAGTGACAGCCTTGGCCCCGCCCCCAGTCAGTCAGTGAGTTGCAGCTTTGGCCCCGCCCCCAGTCAGTGAGTTGCAGCATTGGCCTCGCCTCCTGTCAGTGGTTGAGTGACAGCCTTGGCCCCGCCCCCAGTCAGTCAGTGAGTTGCAGCTTTGGCCCCGCCCCCAGTCATTCAGTGAGTTGCAGCATTGGCCCGCCCCCTGTCTGTCAATGTGTTACAGCATTGGCTTCGCTCCCTGTCAGTCAGTGAGTTCATGCATTGGCCTCGCCCCAGTCAGTGAAAGAGTTTCAGCCGTGACCCCGCCCCCAATCAGTCAGTGAGTGTCAGTATTATACCCGCCCCCAGTCATTGAGTTACAGCATTGACCTCGCCCCCTGTCAGTCAGTGAGTTACAGCATTGGAGACAGCTTTTTGGAGACAAGGGTTACCCCTTGCAGACATGCCTCCTGAGATACCCCAGTACTGCTGCAGAAGAGCGATACAATGCCAGTCACGGACCTACAAGAGCTACCATTGAGCAGGCGATCGGCACGCTAAAAATGCGATTCCGCTGCCTGAATAGATCAGGTGGTGCCCTGCGGTACAGGCCGGAAAGGAGAGTTTGCATTGTTGCTGTTTGCTTTGCTCTGCACAACTACACAGACAATAGGGGGGAGGCCTTGCAGGATGAGGAGAGACATGAGCAGGATTCATCCTCGGACAATGAGGATGCTGAGGTCTTACAGCAGGGAAGGCACATGGGAGGACAGAGAACATCCAGACACGACATGCAGGATGAGCAGCGAGCTAGGGATGTACGGCAGTGCCTCATTACTCAAAGCCTCTCCACATCATAGGAACTACATGCTCTGCACGCCACACAGCATCCTCATTCACCTGTTGTGCAGCAGTCCATATCTGCAACATCTTTGCATCCACCATTAATGGCAGCAGCAGACTGAGCCATTGTCCACATCACTGCATCTGTGAAGATGCACATGATTGATGATGTTATCCATACATTGACAATTCTGGAAGACTAATGATGTAATGGGAGGAGCCACGATCAGTACACGCTGGCACACATCACTCACACAGTAAATGCAACACAATGTTGTGAAGACGATTTTGTTTCCGGCCTTTCTAGAGTGTTGTGCCACCCATGCAGACCTATCTGTGTCAAGATACTTGTTGGAAATGCTTGCAGATGCTCCTAAGTGGTGCCAATTGTGCGCTTGCAGCCTGGCTGTAGGAAGGCTGCTGATATGATGGCCCTTTGGCTGTGGATGACTTTGGCTGTCGTACCCTGTGCGTATAAAGCCTGGAGGTCCCCAGCAGGCTGGGGAGTGCTCGTTCCTCCCCTTCCAGCATTGGACCCTTTGATGCCAGATAGCCCCATGGCTACTCACGTTCTCTGCCACCTCCAGCCAGGCTGCCTTGTTCAGGTGAGAGAACCTCTTCTTACCATCGCTGGTGAAAAGGACCTCCTGCTTTGCCACACAGACTGGAGGAGAGTGACCACTGTGACTACAACGTGGGGTCACCCCATAGTAACCCTCTGCCATCCTCGGCTTTTGGTGTGGTCCTTTAAATGCAAAGGTGACTCCACCGTTTAACAGCTCTAACATCTGGAGGCAAGATTTGTCTTGCACATGTTTGAAAACCAATGCAGAACTGGGGGGTGTAATCTGTGCTGTTGTCATGGTTTTTCAACAATTACACATCGACACATGTTCATAACCACTTTGCTTCTGCAGTAGCTGATCATATTTATTGGTGTAATATTTGTAGTTGTCAATGCAGCTAGAATATGAACATATTTTCCTTTTTTTTAAAGAAAGATGGTATAATTGCAGTTACATGTATTTTCACATAACAGTTAGCAGAGAAATGAATACAGATTCCAAATGCATATTAGTCTGAACCTTTTCACAGTCAGATGATTAGATGCTCATATAGTAGGTAATTATTCTTCAATTGTGGTTTTATTTCTATTGTGTATTTTCCTTTTATGGTATATTTAAGTCTCACATCCTGGAATGTGTAAAATTATGATTATTCACCCAGGTGCGACACGCCTACAAGAAGGAATGTTACACTTGAGTGGAAGAAGAGGATCGCAACTTCACAGGACACTGGGACACAGCAGGGTAAGTATGTGGCAGCAAAACAGAAAGTGCTGGAGTCACTCAGCAGGTCAGGTCTGTGAACTTGGACAAGTTAACTCTGCTTCTCTCTCCACAGATGCTGCCTGACCTGTGGATCTCTGCAGCAGATTGACAGCAGCCCCACTTTTCAGCAGTCAGGTAAGTATTTCTTTGACAGCTGTCAGGAAGCAGGTGCTGGGGCGCTTAAAATGGGGTCCCAGCACCTGCTGCACAACTGTTAAAAACTCTCTCGCTGCGTCGAATGTCCCGCCTCTCCCCACGTAATATGGGGAGGGCAGCTCGGCGCCATGATTCTAATGAGCCCCCACATGTAATATTACGAGGGCTCTGCTCTGCGGCAGCCGGTAAATGCGGCCACCCCGCTGAGATTAAAGGGCGCCACCGCACAGCACGAATAAAATTCATCCCAAGGTTTACCTTAGTAGTGTTTAAGATTTTTTAGTTTTTTAAAATAAATAGTTAATTTGTTGATATCTAAAGATATCTGGTTTGGTCCGCTTCATTTGGGGATTACAAGAGTGTTCCACTTAGCTGCTTTTTCCGATTTGGAAAACTTAAAGAAATGTGCTGTGACCTGTGGAGTGACGGGACTGAATTGCCAGTGCATTTGCTTCCACCGCAATCAGAATCACATTTGTAATTCGGGGGGGGGGGGGGGGGGAGGTGATTGTTCTGCGCAGTCAACAGAAAGAGTTAGAGATTCAGATGCACAAATCATAGAATCTTAAAATGGTTACAACACAGAAGGAGGCCATTCAGCCCATCAGATCTATGCTATCTCTGAGCAAGAGCAACTCAGCTGTTCCCACTCCCTCACCTTTTGCTGCAATCATTTTCTCTTCAGATAATTATCCAATTCCCTTTTGAAAGCCACGATTGAACCTGCCTCCACCGCACTCTCAGGGAGTGCATTCCAGATTCTAACCACTCATTGCAAAATATTTTTGCAGGACCGCAGATGGTCAGTTCCCTCTTATCAATATATTTGTGTGTTTGTATGTGTTATGTGGCATTGTATTTGTGTGTGCTTTGTAAAATTTATTTGTATGTAATTTAAAAATACCTCCCCCTCCCACTGCTCTGACACTGATTGACGTCCCAGAGACAGTTTCCAATCCATGTTTCCCAATCAGTAGATGTGAGAAAAGTTGAGCATGGGAATGCAGCATCTGAATGATCATTTCCTGATACTGATGATATAAATGAGGCTGATCTATTTCCCACTCCACAATCCCTCTTTATTGCTGTGCAGATTTCTCTGTCCTGGTTCAAGTGACTCGCGCATGCTCCCCTGGAGCCTCTGACTTGCACTAAGTGCAAGTACAGTGACCACGTGGTAAGGCTTATTAACCAATCATGGATTCAGTCCACATCTGTGCCTTGCATTTATTATCTCATCTTCAATATAATGGGCTGGATTTTAAACATGGGTCTTGATGCCAGGAAGGCCCCGCACCATATTACCAGTGACAGCGAGGCCTCGTGGTGGCCCCCTGCTGTTCAGTGACAGCACCAGAATTTCAATATGTAACCTTATTAAAATAAAGGAATAATTCCTTATCTTGTCACGCCATCTGAAGATCCGGTGCGGGAAGCTGGTGGGGAGTTGGGAGGAGTTAAGTATTTCAGTGTAGGACGATGGGGGGGGGGGGGGAGGGTGGCAAAAAAGAGGGAAAAGACTTACTTGATTGGTCGAGGGGGTGATGGGAAAGGTAAAGGTGAAAGGTTCTGAACTTTGAGGGGGGGGGCAGATCAGGTACTCAAGGTAAGTAATTTTGGGGGGTTGGGGGGGGCAGGTGGAAAAGAGGGCAGGAATGATATGTGATGCTCTTGTGCTGATGGGGTTGGGAAGATTTCTCCAATTAGAACAAAGAACAAAGAAAATTACAGCACAGGAACAGACCCTTCGGCCCTCCAAGCCCTTGCCGATCCAAATCCTCTATCTAAACCTGTCGCCTATTTTCTAAGGGTCTGTATCTCTTTACTTCCTGCCCATTCATGCATCTGTCTAGATACATCTTAAAAGACGCTATCGTGCCCGCGTCTACCACCTCCACTGGCAACGCGTTCCAGGCACCCACCACCCTCTGCATAAAGAACTTTCCACGCATATCCCCCCTAAACTTTTCCCCTTTCACTTTGAACTCGTGTCCCCTTGTAATTGAATCCCCCACTCTGGGAAAAAGCTTCTTGCCATCCACCCTGTCTATACCTCACATGATTTTGTACACCTCAATCAGGTCCCCCCTCAATCTCCATCTTTCTAATGAAAATAATCCTAATCTACTCAACCTCTCTTCATAGCTAGCGCCCTCCATACCAGGCAACATCCTGGTGAACCTCCTCTGCACCCTCTCCAAAGCATCCACATCCTTTTGGTAATGTGGCGACCAGAACTGCACGCAGTATTCCAAATGTGGCCGAACCAAAGTCCTATACAACTGTAACATGACCTGCCAACTCTTGTACTCAATACCCCGTCCGATGAAGGAAAGCATGCCGTATGCCTTCTTGACCACTCTATTGACCTGCGTTGCCACCTGAACACCCAAATCTCTCTGTACATCAATTTTCCCCAGGACTTTTCCATTTACTGTATAGTTCACTCTTGAATTGGATCTTCCAAAATGCATCACCTCGCATTTGCCCTGATTGAACTCCATCTGCCATTTCTCTGCCCAACTCTCCAATCTATCTATATTCTGCTGTATTCTCTGACAGTCCCCTTCACTATCTGCTACTCCACCAATCTTAGTGTTGTCTGCAAACTTGCGAATCAGTCCACCTATACTTTCCTCCAAATCATTTATGTATATCACAAACAGTGGTCCCAGCACGGATCCCTGTGGAACACCACTGGTCACACGTCTCCATTTTGAGAAACTCCCTTCCACTGCTACTCTGTCTCCTGTTGCCCAGCCAGTTCTTTATCCATCTAGCTAGTACACCTTGGACCCCATGCGCCTTCACTTTCTCCATCAGCCTACCATGGGGAACCTTATCAAACGCCTTACTGAAGTCCATGTATATGACATCTACAGCCCTTCCCTCATCAATCAACTTTGTCACTTCCTCAAAGAATTCTATTAAGTTGGTAAGACATGACCTTCCCTGCACAAAACCATGTTGCCTATCACTGATAAGCCCATTTTCTTCCAAATGGGAATAGATCCTATCCCTCAGTATCTTCTCCAGCAGCTTCCCTACCACTGACGTCAGGCTCACCGGTCTATAATTACCTGGATTATCCCTGCTACCCTTCTTAAACAAGGGGACAACATTAGCAATTCTCCAGTCCTCCGGGACCTCACCCGTGTTTAAGGATGTTGCAAAGATATCTGTTAAGGCCCCAGCTATTTCCTCTCTCGCTTCCCACAGTAACCTGGGATAGATCCCATCCGGACCTGGGGACTTGTCCACCTTAATGCCTTTTAGAATACCCAACACTTCCTCCCTCCTTATGCCGACTTGACCTAGAGTAATCAAACATCTGTCCCTAACCTCAACATCCATCATGTCCCTCTCCTCGGTGAATACCAATGCAAAGTACTTGTTTAGAATCTCACCCATTTTCTCTGACTCCACGCATAACTTTCCTCCTTTGTCCTTGAGTGGGCCAATCCTTTCTCTAGTTACCCTCTTGCTCCTTATATATGAATAAAAGGCTTTGGGATTTTCCTTAACCCTGTTTGCTAAAGATATTCATGACCCCGTTTAGCCCTCTTAATTCCTCGTTTCAGATTGCGCCTACAATCCCGATATTCTTTCAAAGCTTCGTCTTTCTTCAGCCGCCTAGACCTTATGTATGCTTCCTTTTTCCTCTTCGCTAGTCTCACAATTTCACCTGTCATCCATGGTTCCCTAATCTTGCCATTTCTACCCCTCATTTTCACAGGAACATGTCTCTCCTGCACGCTAATCAACCTCTCTTTAATAATTATTAATAGTTTCAAATACACTGTCTCTTTAAAAATTGAAACTGTCAGGAAGTGCTCCAAGCCCTTTAAAAATGGTGCCTGTGCAGTGGCTCCAGACACCGTTGCCGAGGATGGAGTGCTCGCCCCTCAACGTCACTGGGGGCAGGTGGTCCGCTCCAGCCATGTAAATGGAGTAAATCTCACTCGTGCTCCCTGCTGTTTTTGAAGCTCGTCCACTGGAAAAATTCAACCCAATGTTTCCGCCGGGTGCTCCGGTTTCCTCCCACCTCCAAAAGACTTGCAGGTTGAGAGGTCAATTGGCCATTGTAAATTGCCCCTAGTGTAGGTAGGTGGTAGGAGAATGGTGGGGATGTGGTCGAGAATATGGGATTAATGTAGGACTGGTATAAATGGGTGGCTGTTGGTCAGCACAGACTCGGTGGGCCGAAGGGCCTGTTTCAGTGCTGTATCTCTAAATAAAAAAATAAAAAATAAAATAAATGTTTCTCTGAAGAAGACCCTTTTGACTTGTTTTCCCCTCATTGTTTCTTACATCTGGAAATCAGTATCACGTTGCACGTTTAACATTTGCATTTCATTCTGGACACCAGGAATAAGGGATGGGAGGAGTGAGCCACACAGCCCCTCCAACCTGCTCTGCCATTGATATAAAGTGACAATAGCTGAGCTACTAGCCCTGATCCTTGTGGCACTCCACACACTACCATCCCAGAAATCACCTGTATATTCCCACATTAAATACAGACTCTCAGCAGGCTAGGGCAGCATCAGTGAAACTGGGAACCTGAGGGGTAGCTCAAACTGGAAGGAAGTAAAGCTGGTAACAGGAAGTAGAAAAGTCACAAGTGTAATTCGAAGGCAGGTGAAACAAAGGCAAGCTTCAGCTAAGTTAAGAATGCAGAATAACTTTTAAAAAGACAAAGTTAAGGACACTCTACTTAAATCCACGCAGCATTCGCAACAATGTAGATAATTTACAGGCACAAATAGAAGCAAATGGTTTAATTGTCATTACAGAAACATGGCTACAGGGTGACCAAGACTGGGAACTGAATATTCAAGGATATTTGACTATTAGGAAAGACAGGCAAAAAGGAAAAAGGAGGTTGTGTTACACTGATAAGGATGGGATCATCTCCGATCGGAAGAACAAAATGTGGAATCTGTTTGGGTAAAGCTGAGAAACAGCAAGGGGCAGCAAACATTGGTAAGAGTTGTTTATAGGCCACCAATCAGTAATGGTAGTGTGGGGCATGGTATTCATCAGGAGATTAGAGAAGCATGTAGCATGGGTAATATAGTAATCACGGATGACTTCAATCTGCATATCGACTTGGGAAACCTAATGAGCACTAATGCTGTGGAGGACAGGTTTTTGGAGTGCGTTTGGGGCGGTTTTCTGGAGCAGTATGTTGAGGAACCAACTCGAGAACAGGCTATTTTAAATCTAGTATTATGTAATGAGAAAGGGCTAATTAATAATCTTGTTGTGAAAGAACCTTTAGGGATGCGTGACCATGATATTATAAAATGTTATAGTATGTTTGAAAGTGAGGTAGTTCAATTTGAAGCCAGGGTGTTAAATTTGAACAAAGGAAATTATGAAGATATGTGGGGCAAATTGGCTGAGGTGGATTGGGAAAATATATTGAAAGATATAGGCAATGGATAGTCTTTAAAGAATTATTACATTGTTTCCTGCGACTATACATTCCTTCAAGACACAAAAACTCCATGGTAGTCAACCGTGGCTAAGTTATGATTGAAAGAAAAGGCCGAAAAAGTTGCCAGAAATATCAGTAAACCTGAGGATTGGGAGGATTTTAGAATACAGCAAAGGAGGACGAAGAAACTGATAAGTAAAGGGAGAATAGAATATGAATGTAAACTAGAAACAACAAAAACGGACTGTAAAAGCTTTTATAGATGCATTAAAAGGAAAGATTTGGCACAGACAAATGTGGGTCCATTACAGGCAGAATCTGGAGAATTTATAATGGGGAATAGAGAAATAGCAGAGAAGCTAAATGATTTTTTTATTTATGATTATTTATTTAAGCTAAATGATTACTTTGTGTCTGTCTTCACTGAGGAAGATACAAAAAATTTGCTAGAATTAGTGATCCAAGGGACAAGGGAGAATGAGGAATTGAAGGAAATTAGTAAGATGGTTGTGTTGGAGAAATTAATGGGGCTGAAGGTTGATAAGTCCCCAGGACCTGATATTCTACATCCCAGAGTTGAAAGAGGTCGCTATGGAGATAGTGGATGCATTCTTCCAAATTCTATAGATTCTGGAGCAGTTCCTGCATATTGGAAGATAGCAGATGTCACCCCATTGTTTAAGGGAGGAAGAGATAAAACAGGGAATTACAAACCTGTTAGCCTTACATCAGTAGTAGGATAAATTCTAGAATTGGTTCGAAAGCATGTGATAAATGGACACTTGGATAGTGATGATCTGATTGGGCATAGTCAACATGGATTTACGAATGGGAAATCATGTTTGATAAACCTGCTGGTGTTTTTTGAGAACGTTATCAACAGAAAAGATAAAACTGAGTGGTGGATGTAGTATACTTGGATTTTCAGAAGGCTTTTAATAAAGCCCCCCTCAGGAGATTGGTTAGCTAAATTAAAGCACATCGGATAGGAGGTGTGGATACTGGTATTGATTAGGATTGGTTAATAGGCAGAAAACAGAGTGGGAATAAACGGGTCATTCTCGCATTGGCAGGCAGTGACTAGTGGTGTACAACAAGGATTAGTACTTGGGACCCAGCTGTTCACAATATATATCAATGATTTGGATGTGGGGGATCAATTGTAACAGTACCTGGGCCCCAGCTGTTCACAATATTGTCATGGAAGTAGTTTTTTTTTAAAAACAGAGGTAAAAAAACAAGGTGGTGACAGAAATAAAAACAAGAAACGCTGGAAAGATTTTGGTTTAGGCAGGCATCAAGATCGGCGCAGGCTTGGAGGGCCGAATGGCCTGTTCCTGTGCGTACTGTTCTTTATTCTTTGAAATACTCAGCAGGTCTGGCAGCATCTGTGAAGAGAGAAGCAGAGAAGCAGCTACTGCGTGTCCTTGATAAGTATGTACCTGTCAGGCAGGGAGGAAGTTGTCGAGTGAGGGAGCCGTGGTTTACTAAAGAAGTTGAAGCGCTTGTCAAGAGGAAGAAGAAGGCTTATGTTAGGATGAGACGTGAAGGCTCAGTTAGGGCGCTTGAGAGTTACAAGCCAGCCAGGAAAGATCGAAAGGGAGAGCTAAGAAGAGCGAGGAGAGGACACGAGAAGTCATTGGCGGATAGGATCAAGGAAAACCCTAAGGCTTTCTATAGGTATATCAGGAATAAAAGAATGACTAGAGTTAGATTAGGGCCAATCAAGGATAGTAGTGGGAAGTTGTGTGTGGAATCAGAGGAGATAGGGGAAGCGTTAAATGAATATTTTTCGTCAGTATTTACAGTGGAGAAAGAAAATGTTGTCGAGGAGAATACTAAAATACAGACTACTAGGCTAGATGGGATTGAGGTTCACAAGGAGGAGGTGTTAGCAATTTTGGAAAGTGTGAAAATAGATAAGTCCCCTGGGCCAGATGGGATTTATCCTAGGATTCTCTGGGAAGCCAGGGAGGAGATTGCAGAGCCTTTGTCCTTGATCTTTATGTCGTCATTGTCGACAGGAATAGTGCCGGAAGACTGGAGGATAGCAAATGTTGTCCCCTTGTTCAAGAAGGGGAGTAGAGACAGCCCTGGTAATCATAGACCTGTGAGCCTTACTTCGGTTGTGGGTAAAATGTTGGAAAAGGTTATAAGAGACAGGATTTATAATCATCTTGAAAAGAATAAGTTCATTAGCGATAGTCAGTACGGTTTTGTGACGGGTAGGTCGTGCTCACAAACCTTATTGAGTTTTTCGAGAAAGTGACCAAAGAGGTGGATGAGGGTAAAGCTGTGGATGTGGTGTATATGGATTTCAGTAAGGCGTTTGATAAGGTTCCCCACGGTAGGCTATTGCAGAAAATACGGAAGTATTGGATTGAAGGTGATTTCGTGCTTTGGATCAGAAATTGGCTAGCTGAAAGAAGACAGAGGGTGGTGGTTGATGGCAAATGTTCATCCTGGAGTTTAGTTACTAGTGATGTACTGCAAGGATCTGTTTTGGGGCCACTGCTGTTTGTCATTTTTATAAATGACCTGGATGAGGGTGTAGTAGGGTGGGTTAGTAAATTTGCGGATGACACGAAGGTCGGTGGAGTTGTGGATAGTGCCAAAGGATGTTGTAGGATACAGAGGGACATAGATAGGCTGCAGAGCTGGGCTGAGAGATGGCAAATGGAGTTTAATGCGGAGAAGTGTGAGGTGATTCACTTTGGAAGGAGTAACAGGAATGCAGAGTACTGGGCTAATGGGAAGATTCTTGGTAGTGTAGATGAACAGAGAGATCTTGGTGTCCAGGTACATAAATCCCTGAAAGTTGCCACCCAGGTTAATAGGGCTGTTAAGAAGGCATATGGTGTGTTAGCTTTTATTAGGGCGGCACAGTGGCGCAGTGGTTAGCACCGCAGCCTCACAGCTCCAGCGACCCGGGTTCAATTCTGGGTACTGCCTGTGTGGAGTTTGCAAGTTCTCCCTGTGTCTGCGTGCGTTTTCTCCGGGTGCTCCGGTTTCCTCCCACAAGCCAAAAGACTTGCAGGTTGGTAGGTAAATTGGCCATTATAAATTGCCACTAGTAGAGGTAGGTGGTCGGGAAATATAGGGACAGGTGGGGATGTGGTAGGAATATGGGATTAGTGTAGGATTAGTATAAATGGGTGGTTGATGGTCGGCACATACTCGGTGGGCCGAAGGGCCTGTTTCAGTGCTGTATCTCTAAACTAAACTAAAATTAGTAGGGGGATCGAGTTTCGGAGCCACGAGGTCATGCTGCAGCTGTACAAAACTCTGGTGAGACCGCACCTGGAGTGTTGCGTGCAGTTCTGGTCACCACATTATAGGAAGGATGTGGAAGCTTTGGAAAGGGTGCAGAGGAGATTTACTAGGATGTTGCCTGGTATGGAGGGAAGGTCTTATGAGGAAAGGCTGAGGGACTTGAGGTTGTTTTCGTTAGAGAGAAGGAGGAGGAGAGGTGACTTAATAGAGACATATAAGATAATCAGAGGGTTAGATAGGGTGGATAGTGAGAGTCTATTTCCCCAGATGGTGATGACAAACACGAGGGGACATAGCTTTAAGTTGAGGGGTGATAGATATAGGACAGATGTTAGAGGTAGTTTCTTTACTCAGCGAGTAGTGGGGGCGTGGAACGCCCTGCCTGCAACAGTAGTAGACTCGCCAACTTTAAGGGCATTTAAGTGGTCATTGGATAGACATATGGATGAAAATGGAATAGTGTAGGTCAGATGGTTTCACAGGTCGGCGCAACATCGAGGGCCGAAGGGCCTGTACTGCGCTGTAATGTTCTATGTTCTATGTTCAGAGTTAACGTTTCAGGTCAGTGACCCTTCTTCAGAACTGGCAGATGTAAGAAATGTAAAAGATTTTAAGCAAGTAAAGCGGGGGTGGGGCAAGAGATAACAAAAGAGGTGGTGTTGATAGGACCAGGTCACAGAATAGCTGATCAGAAGGTCATGGAGCAAAGGCAAACAATATGTTAATGGCGTGCTCAAAGACAAAGCATTCGTACAGATAGGGTGTTAATGGACTGAAAACTGAACAGCCACAAGCACAAACATGAAAAAAAACAGTGGATAGACACAGTAGAAACAAACTAAAATAAAGCACAAAAAAAAATAAAAAAAAATAACTAAAAATAAAAGTAAAACGGGGGGCCAGTCATGCTCTGAAATTATTGAATTCAATGTTCAGTCCGGTAGGCAGTAACGTTCCTAATCGATAAGTAAGATGCTGTTCCTCGAGCTTGTGTTGATGTTCACTGGAACACTGCAGTAATTCCAGTGCAGAGATGTGAGCATGAGAGCAGTGAGGGTGTTGAAATGGCAAGCAACCAGAAGCTCGGGGTCATGCTTTCGGACTGAGCACAGGTGTTCCGCAAAGCGGTCACCCAGTCTCCGTTTGGTCTCCCCAATGTAGAGGATTTACTAATTAGGCACACTACAGCCTGCTGGACTGAACACTGAGTTCAATAATTTCAGAGCATGACAGGCCCCCCATTTCACTTTTATTTATAGATTTTTTTTTCTTTTTTGTGTTTATTTTATTTTAGTTGGTTCAATTTGTTTCTACTGTGCCTACCCACTGTTTTTTCATGTTTGTGCTTGTGGCTGTTCAGTTTTCAGTCCATTAACACCCTATCTGTATTATTGCATTCACTTTCAGCACACTGTTAACATATTGTTTGCCTTTGCTCCATGACACTCTGGTCAGCTATTCTGTGACCTTGTCGTAATAACACCTTCTCTTTTGTTATCTCTTGCCCCATCACAGTTTTGCTTGTTTAAAATCTTTGACATTTCTTATACCTACCAGTTCTGAAGAAGGGTCACTGACCTGAAATGTTAACTCTGCTTCTCTCTTCACAGATGCTGCTAGACCTGCTTAGTATTTCCAGTGTTTCTTATTTTTATTTCAGATTTCCAGCATCCACAGTATTTTGCTTTTATATTAAGGTGGGGTCAATCTGTGTACCTTTAAGACTGAGAGTTGTTCTCTCTCTCTGGGAACAGTGTGTGCAAGCAGCAAGCCTGTTTCCTAGGCAAAGGCAAGAGAGAAGTCACATGCCATATTGTATCAGTTAACTATGTGTAAAAACTAGCTAGAACCAGTTTGATCTGGGAGACCAACAAAGTGTGCTCTCCATGAAGGATGGATTTGTCTCTCTCTCTCTCTCTCTCAGCAGAAAATCTACATCGGCCTACAGACTGTGTTTTGCCTAAAGAGGGAAAAAATCCTGGAAAGGAATTGTTGCAGGTAGCAAATTCCTTTTTACTTCCAATCTCTGAGGTCTCTGCCTCAGTCGTAACTTTCTGTCGCCTTTATGTTTTTGGGAGTTCTGGAATTCTCAGGAAAGTTTCCACTGTTGGACTGTTATTTTAAAAACCCAAATAGACTTGTTGCTATACTTCTTGCTGAAAGATCTGTGTGACACCTGCTACAACCGAAGTGCCTTGAATGCCTATCCATTACAGACTGTTCATCAAATTCGCCTGGAGACTTCGAGCAGCATCTGACTTTACGACTCTGGGACACCTCATCAAATCAGGAACATAACCCATGAGGATTTACAACCCGGCTATTTATTTATTCCTAAGAAACAGCTCTAATTTAAAATATCATTTTTGAAACCGGTTAACTCTTGTTTTTTGAATGTATGTATGTGTGTGTGCATGAGGGTTCAGAGGAATAGAAGTTATGAAGTCTTTTTAGACATGGATTTATCTCAATATTGTTTAAGATATAGTTTATTAATAAATAATTAATTTGTTGTTGTTTAAAGAAAATTAGTTCAGTGTGCTTTATTCTGGGTTAATAAAGTGTTTATCTTGGCTAATTTCTAGGAGATGGGAAACTTTAATAATAACCTGTGACATGTGGAGTGGTGGGACTGAATTGACAGCGTATTACTCTTGCCTGGGCTGTAACAATATATATCAATGATTTGAATGTGGAGATTAAATGTAATATTTCCAAGTTTGTGAATGACACAAAACTAGGTGGGAATGTGTGTTGTGAGGAAGATGCAAAGCAGCTTCAAGGGGATTTGGACAGACTTAGTGAGTGGGCAAGAACATGGCAGATGGAATATAATGTGGAAAAATGTGAAATTATCCACTTTGGTCGGAGGAATTGATGTGCACAATATTTCTTAAATGGTAAGAGATTAGAAAGTGTAGATGTACAAAGGGACCGGGATGACCTCGTCAATAAGTTACTGAAAGCTAATATGCAGGTGCAATTCAGAAGGCTAATGGTATGTTAGCCTTTATCGCGAGAGGATTTGAATACAGGAGTAGTGAAGTCTTGCTTCACTTGTATAGAACTTTGGTTCGACCTTGGGAAGGATATTATTGCCATAGAGGGAGTGCAACGAAGGTTCACCAGATTTGTTCATGGGCTGGTAGGACTGTCCTATGAAGAGAGATTGGGGAAACTGGGCATGTATTCTCTAGAGTTTAGAAGAATGAGAGGTTGTCTCATTGAAATCTACAATACTTAAAAGGATAGACAGGGTAGATGCAGGAAAGATGTTTCCCCTGGTTGGGGAGTCTATAACCAGGGGACACAATTTCAAAATAAGGGGGAAGCCATTAGGGCAGATAGTAGGAAAAATTTCTTTAGAACATAAGAAATAGGAGCAGGAGTAAGGCATTCGGCCCCTCAAGCCTGCCCCAGACCTCAACTCCTCTTTTGTGCCAACTCCTCATAGCCCTCAACTCCCTGATATTTTAAAAAATCTATCTACCTCCTCTCTAAATACTTTCAATGATCTAGCCTCCACAACTCTCTCGGGTAGAGAATTCCAGACATTCACTACCATCCGAGAGAAGAAGTTCCTTCGCATCTCAGTTTTAAATGAGTTTCCCCTTATTCTGTAACTATGTCCCCTAGTTCGAGATTCTCCCACTAGTGGAAACATCTTCTCAGCATCTACCCTGTCAAGCCCCCTCAGAATCTTGTATGTTTCAATAAGATCACCTCTCATTCTTCTTAACTCTAATGAATAAAGGCCTAACCTGTTTAGCCATTCTTGATAAGTCAACCCCTTCATCCAGGAATCGGCCTAGTGAATCTCTTTTGAACTGCCTCCAAAGCTAGTATATCCTTTCTTAAATACAGAGACCAAAGCTATATGCAGTACTCCAGGTGCAGCCTCACCAACACCCTGTACAGTTGTAAAAAGACTTATATAATAATATATATTAAAAACAAGAAATGCTGGAAACACTCAGCAGGTCTGGCAGCATCTGTAGAGAGAGAAGCAGTTAACGTTTCAGGTCAATGACCCTTTTTCAGAACAAGACTTCCCTATTTTTAATCTCCATCCCCCTAGCACTAAAGGCCAAAATTCCTTTTGCCTTCTTAATTACTTGTTGCACCTGCATGCTAACTTTTTGTGTTCATGCACAAGAACACCCAGATCCCTCTGTGCTGCACTTCTTTGAAGTCTCTCTCCATTTAAATAATAGTCTGCCTTTTGATTCTTCCTACCAAAGTGCACTTTCTGACATTAAACTCCATTGGCGAAGTTTTTGCCCACTCACTCAACCTATCTATATCCCCTTGCAGATTCCTTATGTCCTCATCACAACATGCCCTCCGCCTATTTTTGTATCGTCAGCAAATTTGGATATATTGCACTCTGCCCCCTCCTCCAAGTCAATAATATAAATAGTAAATAATTGAGGCCCTCGGATTGATCCTTGTGGCACTCCACTAGTTACATCTTTCCAACCTGAAAAAGACCCATTATCCCATCTCTCTGTCTTCTGTGAGTTAACCAATCCTCAATCCATGCTAATAGATTACCCCCAATACCGTGAGCTCCTATCTTGTGCAATAATCTTTCATGTGGCACCTTATCGAATGCCTTCTGGAAATCTAAATACATTACATCTACCGGTTCCCCTTTATCAACTCTGATTGTTATATCCTCAAAGATCTCCAGAAATTTGTCAAATATGATTTCCCTTTCACAAAACCATGTTGACTCTGTTTGATTGCATTAAGCTTTTCTAAATGTCTTGCTATTTATTCCTTAATAATGGACTCTAGCATTTTCCCAATGACCGATGTTAGGCCTACTAGCCTATAGTTTCCTGCTTTTTGTCTCCCTCCCTTCTTGACTAGGGGTGTCACATTAGCGGTTTTCCAATCTGCTGGGACCCTCCCGGAATCCAGAAAGTTCTGGAATATTTCAACCAATGTCTCCACTATCTCTGCAGCCACTTCCTTTAAAACCCTTGGATGCAGGCCATCAGGTCCTGGCGACTTGCCTGCCTTTAGTCCCATTAGTTTGTCGAATACTTTGTCCCTTGTGATAGAGACTGTTACAAGATCTTTCCTCCCATTAGCTCCTTGCTTATCTGATATCTGTGGGATGTTTATACTGTCCTCGACCATGAAGACCAATGCAAAATAATGGTTTAATTTATCTGCCATTTCCCTGTTTCTCATTATCAATTCTCCAGTCGCATTCTCCAAGGGTCCCACACTCACTTTAGCTACTCTCTTTCTTTTTACATACCCATAGAAGCTCTTGCAGTTTGTTTTATTTCTTGATAATTTACTTTCATAAATCAATTGCTGGTTCCTAAAAAATTCCCAATCCTCTGGCCTACCATAGTTTTCGCTGCTTTGTATGCCTTAGATTTTGATTGGATGCTCTCCTTGACCACCTTTAGTTTAGAGATACAGCACTGAAACAGGCCCTTCAGCCCACCGAGTCTGTGCCAACCATCAACCATCCATTTATACTAATCCTACACTAATCCCATATTCCTACCATATCCCCACCTCCTACCTATACTAGGGGCAATTTTTAATGGCCAATTAACCTATCAACCTGCAAGTCTTTGGCATGTGGGAGGAAACCGGAGCACCCGGAGGAAACCCACGCAGACACAGGGAGAACTTGCAAACTCCACACAGGCAGTACCCAGAATTGAACCCGGGTCGCAGGAGCTGTGAGGCTGCGGTGCTAACCACTGCGCCACTGTGCCGCCCACAACTGGTTCATCCTTTCCATCGAGTCCTTCTTTTTGACTGGGATAAATTTTTGCTGAGCGTTATGAAATATCTGCTTAAAAGTCTGCCACTACTCATCCACTGACCTTCCCCTGTAGTCTATTTTCCCAGCCCGCTTTAGACAACTCTTTCTTCAGACCTCTGTAATTGTCCTTGTTTAAGTTGAGGACACTGGCTTGAGACCCGAGTTGCTCACTCTCAAACTGAATTTACTCAGAGGGTTGTGAATCTTTGGAATTCTCTACACCAGAGGGCTGTGGAAGCTCAGTCATGAAGTATGTTTAAAGCAGAGATTGACAGATTTCTAAATACCAATGATATTAAGGGATATGGGGATAGTGTGGGGAAAAAGGTATTGAAGTTATTGATCAGCCATGATGGTATTGAATGGTGGAGCAGGCTCAATGATCTGAATGGCCTACTCCTTCACCTATGTTCCAATGTTCCTTTGACAAGGACAGCTAGGTCCCTTTTAGTCATCAGCACTTCCCAATCTCTCACCAGCTAAGAAATTCTCTGCATTTCTGTTTCTCCTACCAAAGTCGATAACTTCACATTTGTCCACATTATGGGCGGCATAGTGGCGCAGTGGTTAGCACCGCAGCCTCACAGCTCCAGGGACCTGGGTTCGATTCTGGGTACTGCCTGTGCGGAGTTTGCAAGTTCTCCCTGTGTCTGCGTGGGTTTCCTCCCACATGCCAAAGACTTGCAGGTTGATAGGTTAATTGGCCGTTATAAATTGCCCCTAGTATAGGTAGGTGGTAGGGAAATATATAGGGACAGGAGGGAATGTGGTAGGAATATGGGATTAGTGTAGGATTAGTAGAAATGGGTGGGGGTGGTTGATGGTCGGCACAGACTCGGTGGGCCGAAGGGCCTGTTTCAGTGCTGTATCTCTAAACTAAACTAAACATTATATTCCATCTTCTATCTTCTTGCTCCACTCACTTAATCTATCTAAATCCCCTTGAAGTCTCTTTGCATCCTCCCCACATTGCCACCGAGTTTTGTGTCATCAGAAAACCTGGATATATTTTCCCTCCAGCTATTCACAATCCACATCAATGATTTGGACACATTTGGTCCCCACATCCAAATCTTTGTTATGGATTGTGAATAGCTGGAACGCAAGCACTGATCCTTGCAGTATCCCACCAGTCACAGTCAGCCAACCTGAAAATGACCTGTTTATTGCTACCCTCTGTTTTCTGTCCACTAACCAATTCTCAATCCATGACAGTATATTGCCCCCAATCCCATGTGTTTTAATTTTGCTCACTAATCTTGTGTTGGACCTCATCAAAAGCCTTCTGAAAATCCAAATACACCACATCCCCTTTATCGATTCTGCTAAATACATCTTCAAAAAACTCTAACTGATTTGTCAGATGTTACTATCTTTTGGTAAATCCATGTTGATTTTGCCCAATCCTATCACTGTTTATGTTCCTGTTATCACATCCTTTATAATAAATTCTGGCATTTTGCCTACAACTGATGTCAGGCTAACAGCTCTGCAGTTCCCTGTTTTCACTTTCCTTCCTTGCTTAAAATAGTGGGGTTACATTTGCCACCTTCCAATCTTCAGGAACAATTCCAGAATCTATCGAATTTTGGAAGATGATCACTAACGCATCCATTATCTCTAAAGCCACCTCAGGGATGTAAATCATTTGATAAATCCCCTGGACCCACTTTCAGTTCCATTCATTTCTCCAGTATTACTTTTTTCCTAACACTAATCTCTTTCAGCTCATCATTCTTTCTAGTCTCTTGGTTTTCTAGTATTCCTGGGAGGATTTTTGTATCTTCCTCCAAGAAGACAGACACAACATACTTGTTTAGTTTCTCTGTCATTTCTTTATTCCCCATTATAAATTCCCCTGACTCTGCCTCTGTAATGGGCTCACATTTGTCTTTGCTAATCTTTTCCTTTTTACATACCTTTAGAAGCTTTTACAATCTGTTTTTAATGTTTCTCATTAGTTTATTTTCATATTCTATTTTTCTCTTTATCAGTTTCTTGGCCCTCCTTTGCTGAATTCCAAAATGCTCCCAATCCTCAGGATTAATACTTTTTGGGGGCAAATTTTTAAGCCTCTTCCTTTGATCTAATACAATCTTGAATTTCTTTTGTTAGCCATGGTTGGATCACTTATCTTGCTGTTTTATTTGTGCCTTCATGGGATGTAGGCGTCACTGACTAGGCCAGCATTTATTGCCCATCCCTAATTGTCCTTGAGAAGGTGGTGGTGAGCTACCTTCTTGAACTGCTACAGTCCATGAGAGGTCGGTACACCAACAGTGCTGTTAGGAAGGGATTTCCAGGATTTTGACCCAGCAACAGTGAAGGAATGGCGATATAGTTCCAAGTCAGGATGGTGTGTGACTGGGAGGGGAACTTGTAGGTGGTGGTGTTCCCATGCATTTGCAGCTCTTGTCCTTTTAGTTGGTAGAGGTCGCGGATTTGGAAAGTACGATCTAAGAAGCCTTGGTGCGTTGCTACAGTGCATCTTGCAGATGGTACACACTGCTGCCACTGTGCATCGGTGGTGGAGGGAGTGAATGTTTGTAGATGGACTGCCAATCAAGCGGGCTGCTTTGTCCTGAATGGTGTCGAGCTTCTTGAGTGTTGTTGGAGCTGCACCCATCCAGGCAAGTGGAGAGTATTCCATCACACTCCTGACTTGTGCCTTGTAAATGGTGGACAGGCTTTGGGGAATCAGGAGGTGAGTTATTTGCCGCAGGATTCCTAGCCTCTGACCTGCTCTTGTAGCCACGGTATTTATATGGCTACTCCAGTTCAGTTTCTGGTCAATGGTAGCCCCTAGGATGTTGATAGTGGGGGATTCAGTGATGTTAATGTCATTGAATGTCAAAGGGAGATGGTTAGATTCTCTCTTGTTGGAGATGGTCATTGCCTGGCACTAGTGTGGTGCAAATGTTACTTACGATTTATCAGCCCAAGTCTGAATATTGTCCAAGTCTTGCTGCATTTCTACACGGACTGCTTCAGAATCTGAGGAGTTGCAAATGGTGCTGAACATTGTGCAATCATCAGCGAACATCCCCACTTCTGACCTTATGATTGAAGGGAGGTCATTGATGAAGCAGCTGAAGATGGTTGGGCCTAGGACACTACCCTGAGGAACTGCTGCAGTGATGTCCTGGAGCTCATATGATTGACCAACAACCACAACCACCTACCTTTGCGCTAGGTATGACTCCAACCAGTGGAGATCTTTCCCCCGATTCCCATTGACTTCAGTTTTGCTAGGGCTCCCGGATGCCATACTCGGTCAAATGCTGCCTTGATGTCAAGAGCAATCTCATTCTCACCTCACCTCTTTTGTCCATGATGAACCAAGGCTGTAATGAGGTCAGGAGCTGAGTGGCCCTGGCGGAACCCAAACTGGGTACCACTGAGCAGGTTATTGCTCAGCAAGTGCCACTTGATGGCACTGTTGACGACACCTTCCATCACTTTACTGTTGATTGAGAGCAGGCTGATGGGGCGGTAATTGGCCGGACTGGACTTGCTTTTTGTGTACAGGGCATACCTGGGCAATTTTCCACATTGCAGGGTAGATGCCAGTGTTGTGGCTGTACTGGAACAGCTTGGCTAGGGGCGTGGCAAATTCTGGTGCACAGGTCTTCAGTACTATTGCCGGTATATTGTCAGGGCCCATAGCCTTTGCAGTATCCAGTGCCAGTCGTTTCTTGATATCACGCGCAGTGAATCGAATTGGCTGAAGTCTGGTATCTGTGATGCTGGGGACTTCAGGAGGAGGCCGAGATGGATCATCAACTCGACACTTCTGGCTGAAGATTGTTGCAAATGCTTCAGCCTTATCTTTCGCACGGATGTGCTGGCTCCCCCATCATTGATGATGGGGATATTTGTGGAGCCACCTCTTTCAGTTAGTTGTTTAATTGTCCACCACCATTCACGGCTGGATGTGGCAGGACTGCAGAGCTTAGATCTTATCTGTTGGTTATGGGATCGCTTAGCTCTCTCTATTGCATGCTGCTTATGCAGTTTGGCATGCAAGTAGTCCTGTGTTGTAGCTTCACCAGGTTGACACCTAATTTTGAGGTATGCCTGGTCCTGCTCCTGGCATGCCCTCCTGCACTCTTCATTGAACCAGGGTTGGTCTCCTGGCTTGATGGTAATGGTAGAGTGGGGGATATGCCAGTCCATGAGGTTACAGATTGTGGTTGAGTACAATCTGCTGCTGCTGATGGCCCACAGCACCTCATGGATGCCCAGTTTTGCATTGCTAGATCTGTTTGAAATCTATCCCATTTAGCACTGTGGTCGTGCCACACAACACGATGGACGGTATCCTCAATGTGAAAGCGGAACTTTGTCTCCACAAGGAATGTGTGATGGTCACTCCTACCAATACTGTCATGAACAGATGCATCTGTGACAGGCAGATTGGTGAGGATGAGGTCAAGTACGTTTTTCCCTCTTGTTGGTTCCCTCACCACCTGCCACATACCCAGTCTAGCAGTTATGTCCTTTAGGGCTCGGCCAGCTCGGTCAGTAGTGGTGCTACCGAGCCACTCCTGGTGATGGATATTGAAGTCCCCCACCCAGAGTACATTCTGTGCCCTTGCCACCCTCAGTGCTTCCTCCAAGTGCTGTTCAACATGGAGGAGTACTGATTCATCAGCTGAGGGAGGACAGTAGGTGGTAATCAGTAGGAGGATTCCTTGTCCATGTTTGACCTGATGCCATGAGACTTCATGGAGTCCACAGTCAATGTTGAGGACTCCCAGGGCAACTCCCTCCCAATTGTATACCACTGTGCCGCCACCTCTGCTGGGTCTGTCCTGCTGGTGGGACAGGATATACCCGGGGATGGTGACAGCAGTGTCTGGGACATTGTCTGTCAGGTATGATTCTGTGAGTATGAGTATGTCAGGCTGTTGCTTGACTGGTCTGTGGGACAGCTCTCCCAACTTTGGCACAAGCCCCCAGATGTTAGTAAGGAGGACTTTGCAGGGTTGACAGGGCTGGGTTTGCCATTGTCGTTTCCTGTGCCTATGTCGATGCCGGGTGGTCCATCCGGTTTCACTCTTTTTTTATTGACTTCATAGCGGTTAGCTGCAACTGAGTGGCTTGCTAGGCTATTTCAGAGAGCATGTAAGAATTAACCACATTGCTGTGGGTCTGGAGTCACATGTAGGCCAGACTAGGTAAGGACAGAAGATTTCTTTCCCTAAAGTACATTAGTGAACCAGATGGGTTTTTACTGCAATCAACAATGGTTTCATGGCCATCATTAGACTAGCTTTTTAATTCCAGATTTATTCATTGGATTCAAATTCCACCTTCTGCTGGGTAGGATTTGAACCCATACCCCCGGAGCAATTACCTGCGTCTCTGGGTTACTAGTCCAGTGACAATACCACTATGCCACCACAGTGTAAATGTGTTATAAACCATGTATTAAATTCTTTAAACACTAGCCATTGTCTGTCTACCATGATACCTTTTAAAGTAGTTTCTCAATGTACCACAACCAACTTGCACCTCGTACCTTTGTAGTTTCCTTTGTTGAGATTTAAGACCCTAGTTTCGGATTGAACTACATCACTTTCAAACCTATTTGTTACTTTATCATAATATGGTCACTCTTCCCTAAAGACTTCTTTACAATGAAATTAATTAGCCCTTTCTCATTGCACAATTCCAGATCTAAAATAGCCTGTTGGCTGGTTGGTTCCTCAACATTCTGTTCTAGAAAATCATCTCATACATTCCAGGAATTCTTCCTCCACAGCATTAGTGCTAATTAGGTTTACCCAGTCTATATGTAGATTAATGCCCCTATGATTACTGTATTACCCTGGTTACATGCACCTCTAATTTCATGCTTTATACCATGCCGTACATTACCACCACTATTTGGTGGCCTATGAACAATTCCTACAAATGTTTGCTGCCCCGCAATGTTTCTTTGCTCAACCCAAACTGATTCTACATCTTGATCTTTTGATCCAAGATCCTCTCTCACTAATGCATCCTTTATTAACAGTGCTACTTGACCTCCTTTTCCTTTTTGTCTATCCTTGCTAAACATCAAATACCCTTCAACATTCAGTTCCCAGCCTTGGTCACCCTACAGCCATAATAACAATTAGATCATACCTGATACTTCTATTTGTGCTGTCATTCATCGACTTTGTTGCAAATGCTCTGTGCATTCAGATATACAGCCTTTAATTCTGTCTTTTTTAATATTTTCACAGCCTCTAGCCTTATCAGCTGGCGGACTCTTCAAGATTGTACACTCTGTCCCTTCCTGCCACACTGATTATCATTACCCTTATGGCTACCTTGCTCTCTTGCCTTTTTTTTCACCTTTAAGTTATCACATTTTCCCTCACTTGATCCCTTTCCCCCACTATTTAGTTTAAAGCCCTCTCTACTGCCCTAGTTATATAACTCACCAGAACACTGATCCCAGCATGGTTCAGGTGAAGACCATCCAATGGTACAGCTCCCACTTTCCCCAGTACTGGAGCCAGTGCCCCATGAATAAAAAAACATTTCTCCCACACCAATTTTTAACCACGGATTAAATTATCCAACCTTAGTTACCCTATGCCAATTTGCTCAGGGCTCAGCTAATAATCCAACGATTACCTTTGAGGTTCTGCTTTTCAATTTAGCCCCTATTTGCTCATCCTCCCTATGCAGAACCTCTTTCCTCATCCTAACAATGTGGTTGGTACCCATGTGGACCATGACAACTGGATCTTCCCCCTCCCACTGCAAGTGCCTCTCCAGCCCTGAGAAGATGTCTCAACCCCTGCCACTGGGCAGGAAACACAGCCTTCTGGGCTCTTGCTCTTGCGGCAGAGAACTGTGTCTATCCCCATGACTATACTGTCTCCTATCACTACATTCCTATTTACTCCCCCTGCTTGAATGGCTTCATGCACCATAGAAAACAAGCTGAAAGAACCTCAAACCTGTTAGACAATTGCAAGGGTTGGGGCTCCTCCACTTCTACCTTCTCGATCCCTTTACCTGTCTCACTCGCAGTCATATTCTCCTGTCCCTGACCAAGTCTGAAGACTCTATCCTATAGGTTGTGACTGCCTCCTGGAACAAAGTGTCCAGGTAATGTTCCCCCTCCCTGATACATCAGTGTCTGTAGCTCAGCCTCCAGTTCATTGAGCCAAAGCTCAAGACACAGACACTTACTACAAACATGTTTGCCATGGATCACACTGGTGTTCACCAGCTCCCACATACTGCAGCCATGACACATCACCTGCCCCGTCATCTTTATTATTTGTTAAGTATAAATTAAGAAAATAAATTAATTAATAAACCCCACTACTACTAATAGTCTTTACTACTGCTAGTAAAGCTTACTACTGGTAATACTACTAAAACCTTAATAAATTACCTGAGTCTCAGAAGATTTTGATTCTTATTATTTCAATTAACATTATACTAACACCATTTAAAATTCCTCAGTTTATATAAAAGAGAAAATGTTCACCAACCAATCACTTACATTCTTTGCGATAATGTCCACGTCAATTGTTTTTTGGAATGCTCTGAACCCACAGAGTGACCACTCCAGCTCTTCAAACTCTTGCTGCTGTCTATCGGTAACCCCTATATTTCTGGGAAGCAACTTGCGTCTTCTACAGCTTTTTGAGGCTGAAAAAGGAGCACCTCTTTCCCCCACTGCACTGAATTCCCAAGTGAAGCAAATTCCCACATTCACATTTTGACTGTGTCTCACTCAGGCAAAGTCTCCTCTCCGTGCGCCTCTTACTCTGTGCTTTGAAAACCTGACTGCTTTTGTAGAGCCTCGGATGAGTCACTAGCGAGCTTAACTTCCTACTACAGTAATTAACACCTGTTGAACAAACTACTTTGAGCTGATTTACAGATAACTGCCGCTGCCAGGCAGCTCCCTGTTTAAACAAGGCAATTTAACTAACTTGAAATTTGGAAGTTCTCTGTCCAGAGCCTGACTCTTAATCTAAATTAAAACTTGAGAAAAACTTACCAAAACTTACTGCATGAACCAAATTCTCACCTTCACATTCTGACTTCATCTCACTCAGGCAGTCTCTTGTCTATGCCCCCCTTACTCCAGGTCGAAACAAACCTTCTACAGAAACAACCTTCCAAATGTAAGCTGGCAGTGATCTTTCCATTGTTCACACTCTTCGACCTGACCACCTTCACTCCTCCATAGATCAGTCAGTGCAGCTCCCTTTCCTTCATGGAAACTGCTTGCACAGCCTCCACCTCAAACTGACTCAGTTTACAAACCAATTGTGATGTCTGATCTCACTGTGATGCACAATGTGAGGGGGAGGCTTGCCCTGTGATGTCATAGTTTGACCCATCTAGTTAAAGGGGTCCGACCTGATGAAACAGTGTTTGAAAAACCTTTGGGCTTCATTTAGATGACAATGACTTGATGTGCTGGAATACGATAACAGGTTTCCACATGGTTACCACCCAGGATGCACAGGTGATGGGCCATGATGGGATTATTTGCCTCCTGCCCATGATGTTAAATTAGTTGAATACAGTTACAGCAGCAGGTGGAGGCCATTCAGTCCTTCAAGCCCATTCTGTAATTTAATTAGATGATGGCTGTTCTGTATCTTAACCCTCTGGGTTCCATATCTGTATGTGTGTGTGGGCCATTGATGGGATTGTTTGCCTCCTTGAAGAGATCCAGGAGCACTGAGACACAGCAGGGTCGAGTGCTTCACCAGAGAAGCAAACTGCTGCAGTTACAGAAAATCTGAAATGCTTAAAATACTCCGCAGGTCTGGCAGCATCTGTGGAGAGAGAAACAGAGTTAACGTTTCAACTATGTGACCATTTATCAGAACGCTTCACTTGTTGTCACTGTGAGATCTCCTCTGACTTTACCCACAGGTAGGTCAAGGCCTAAAGTGTGGTTATTGATATTTACTGGGCCCACCAAAGGGCTGAAGCTTCCTCCTCATCAGTGATCCCATTGGAACTGTGTTGACCGAGGTCGGTACCTGACTACATGGTTCCTGACATGGGCCAGCTGTTAACTTTCACATGGGAATTGGATATCTACCTGTAAAAGAGACATTTGCCAGGCTATGGGGAAAGAGCAGGGCAGTAGGATTAATTAGATAACTCTTTAAAACAGCTGGCACAGACATAATGGGCTGAATAGTCTCCTTCTGTGCTATATGATTCCATGATTCTAGTTGTACACATTTACACAACAGGTGGAGGCTATTCCGTCATTTCAGTAGATCATGTCTGATCTGAACCTCACCTCCATTTCCCCACCATGGCTCTATTTTGATAAACTTAGGAAGATAGCAGCAGGAGTCGGCCATTCAGTTACTAAAGTCTTTTCTGCCATTCAGTTAGTCCATGCATGATCTGTATATTAACTCCATCAGCCTGCTTTGCTTCCATATCCATTCATACCCTTAACTGACAAAATTCCATCAAAATCAGGTTTGAAATTTTCAATAGACCTAGTCTCAAAAGTTCCTTTTGGTCTGAGAGTTGAGGTTTTTCACTACCCTTTGTGTGAATACATTAAAACAGAAACATAGAACTTTTCCGGAGCAAAAGGAGGCCATTCAGCCCTTCAGGTCCATGCCAGTCAATAAAAGAGTCATCCAGCCTAACTCCAGCTTCCAGTTTTTGGTCTGTAGCCCTGTAGGTTATGGCAGCTCATGTGCATATCCAAGCATCTTATAAATGAAAGAGTAAAAAAACACTGGGAAAGATATAGAGGAATAAATTTGCAGGGAAATTGCAGAGAGGAGCAAAAATCATAGAATAGCGATAATGGGAAAATTTAGTTCTCCTAATATACACTGTGTAGTGTATAGTGTAAAGGGCAGAGAGGAAGAAGAGTAGTTTATGAAATGTGTTCAGGAGAATTTTTTGATCATTATGCTTCCGGCCCAACAAGGAAGGAGGCATTGCTGGATCTGGCTGTGGGGAATGAGGTGGGTCAAGTAGATCGAGTATCAGTAGGGGAACATTTAGAGAACTGTGATCATAGTATCGTAAGGATTCGGATAGCTACGGAAAAAGGAGAAGGACCAATCCAGTGTAAAATTAATTAACTGGGGGAGGGCCAATTTCAGTTGGTCGAAAACAGATCTGCCCCAGGTAAACTGGAATCAAAGATTGGCAGGCAAAACTGAAATGGAACAGTGGGCTGCCTTTAAAGAGGATATAGTTCAGGCACAGTTGAGACACTTACCCACAAGGGGGAAAGGTAGGGCAACCAAAACAAGTGCTCTTTGGATGATGAAAGAGATAGAGAATAAGATGAAGCAGAATAAGGGGGTGTATGACAGATGTCAGGTTGGTAATGCAAGTAAGAACAAGACTGAATATAGAAAGGTCAGAAGGGAAGTGAAAAAGGAAATGAAAAGTAGAGGGAGTATGAGAAGAGACTGGCAGCTAACATTACAGGGAATCCAACAGTCTTCCACAAGCATTTAAATAGTGAAAGTGTATAAGAGAAGGGGTGGAATTGATTAGGGACCAAAGGGGAACTACCCTGGAGGCAGAGTGCAGGACTGAGAGGCTAAATGAGTACTTGCAAATGTTTTTACGAAGGAAGAAGATGCTGCCAAAGTCATAGTGAAAAAGGTAGTTGAGACAGTGGATGTGCTCAAAATTAATAAAGAGGAGGTTTTAGAAAGGCTTAAAGTTGATAAGTCACCAGGGCCAGATGGAATACATCCAAGGATGCTGAGGGAAGTGAGGGTAAAAATTGTGCAGGCACTGGCCCTAATCTTCTAATTCTCCTTCGAAACAGGTATGGTTCCAGAGGACTGCAGAACTGAAAATGTTACATCCGTGTTCAAAAAAGGGGGTGAGAATAAACCCAGCAACTAAAGGCATCATCTTTATAAAGCACTGGTTCAGCCTCAACTGGAGTATTGTGACCGATTTTGGGCAGCAGACTTTAAGAATGATGTGAAGGTTTTTAGAAGGGGTGCAGAAAAGGGTTATAAGAATGGGGTCCAGGCATGAGGGACTTCAGTATAGTGGATAGATTGGAGAACCTAAGTTTGTTCTTCCCAGAGGAGAAGGTTCAGAGAAGATTTGATAGAGGTGTTCAAAATCATGAGGTGTCTTGACAGAGCAGACAAAGGGAAAATGTTCCCGTTGGTGGAAGGGTGGAAAAATAGTGCACTCTAATTTAAAGAGAATGGTGAAAAAACAAACAGTGACATGAGGAAAAAGATTTTTTTTTACACAGCAAGTGGTTAGGATCTGGAATGCACGACCTGAGAATGTGGTGGCAACAGATTCAATTGGGAAATTCAAAAGCATCTGAAGGGAGAAAAATGGAAGGCAACAGGGAAAGGATGGGGGTGGGCCGGGTGGGACTAGCAGAGTTACTCATGTAGAGAGCTAGCACGGCCATGATGGGCCAAATGGTTTCCTTCTGAGCAGAAACCATTCTTTGATTCTCTGATTCGAAGATAATCAGATACAAAGTGTGGTTAGGTTTACTAACCTGTAATTACTCTGTAATTACAATGTTAGCAGTCCTCCAGTCCTCTGGTGCCTGTAGCCAGAGAAGATTGGAAAATGATAATCAGACTCTCTACTATTGTTTCCTTAGAACCATCAAAAAGTGCAGAAAGAGGCCATTCAACCGGTTGTATCCATGCCGATTGAAAAAAACTAGCCGCTCAATCTTATGCCATCCTCCAGCACCTGGTCTGTAGCCTTTCAGGTTACAGCACTTCAGGTGCAGGTCCAGGTGCCCTTTAAATGAGTTGAGAGTTTCTGCCTCCATCCCAGATCCGGGCAGTGAATTCCAGACACCCACCACCGTCTGGGTGAAGAAGTTTTTCCTCATGTCCTCTCTAATCCTTCTAGCAATCACCTTAAATCTGTGCCCCTGGAAATTAACTTCTCTGATAGGGGAAACAGGTCCTTCATGTCTACTCTATCTGGGCCCCTCATAATTTTGTACACCTCAATTAAGTTGAAGTCACCCATCAGCCTCCTCTGTTTTAAGGAAAACAACCCTAGCCTATCCAATCTTTCCCCATAGCTGCAATTTTCAAGCCCTGCAACATTCCTGTAAATCTCCTTTGTATTCTCTCCAGAGCAATTATGTCCTTCCTGTAATGTGGTGACCAGAACTGTACACAATACTCCAGCTGTGGCCTAATCAGTGTTTTATACAGTTCCAGCATTACATCCCTGCTTTTGTATTCTATACCTCGGCCAATAAAGGAAAGCGTTCCATATTCCTTCTTCACCACTCTATCCACCTGTCCTGCCATCTTCAGGGACCTGTGGACATGCACTCCAAGATCTATCACTTCTTCTACCCCTCTCAATATCCTCCCATTTATTGTATATCCCCTTGCTTTGTTTTCCCTCCCCAAATGCATGACCTCACACTTCTCTGGATTGAATTCCATTTGCTACTTTTCCGCCCACTCAACCAAATCATTGATATCACTCTGGAGTCCACAGCTATCCTCTTCACTATCAACTACAAGGCCAATTTTTGTGTCATCTGCAAATTTCCCAATAATATCTCCCACATTCAGTTCAAATTCATTAATATATACTACAAACAGCAAGGGACCCAACACTGAGCCCTGTGGAATGCCACTGGAAACTGCCTTGCATTTGCAAAAACATCCATCGGCCATTAACCTTTCTTTCCTGTCACTGAGCCAATTGGGATCCAACTCACCATATTCCCTTATATCTCATGGGCTTTTATTTTTCTGACCAGTCTGCCATGTGGGACCTTGTCTAATGCCTTACTAAAAATCCACTGCACTACCCTCATCAACCCTCCTTGTTATTCCCTCAAATAAAATCAATTAAGTTAGTCAGACCAGACCTTCCCTTAATAAATCCATGCTGACTATCACTGATTAATCTGTGTCTTTCTGAGTGACAGTTTATCCTATCTTTCAGAATTGATTCTAATAATTTGCCCACCACCGATGTCAGGCTGACTGGTCGATAATTATTTGGCCTATCCCTCGCACCCTTTTTAAACAATGATGCAATGTTTGCAGACCTCCAATCCCCTGGTACCTCTCCTGTATCTAGTGTGGATTTGAAGTTGATCCTCAAAGCATCTGCTATTTCCTCCCTGGCTTCCTTTAAAAACCTTGCTTCTCTTGGCAGCCTGAGATACATTCATCCAGGCCTGGTAATTTATCCACTTTCAAGGATGCTAAACACCTTAACATTTCCACTTTGACTAGTTTATCACATCCAATATTTCACAATGCTCCACTTTAATTACGATGTCTGCTTTGTCCCTTCCTTTTGAGAAAACCTGTGCAAAGTATTAAGAACCAGGCCCATGTCTTCCACCTCAACACAAATTACCTTTTGGACTCTCGTTGGCCCGACTCATTCCTTCCTTATCCTATCGCTATTTATGCATTAAAAACATCTCAGGATTTTTGATTTTACTTGCTAATATTATTCCATGCCCAGTCTTTGCTTTTCTAATTTCCTTATAAATTTCACCCCTGAATTTTCTATACTCTGCCAGGCTTTCTGCAGCATTGAGATCTTGGCATCTAACATAAGCTCTTTTTTTGCCTTATCCTACTTTGTATGTTCATTGTCATCCAGGGGGTCTGGATTTGGGAGTCCTACCCTTAGTGGAAACATATTTGTTCTGAACCCTCTACCTCCTCCTTGAATGCCTCCCACTGCTCTCACATTAATTTATCTTCAAGTAGTTGTTTCCAGTCCACTTTTAACAAATTGCATCTCAGCTAAGAAAAATTGGCATTTCCCCAATTAGAACTTTTATTGTTAGTCTATCTTTATCTTTTTCCATAACTAATCTAACTTAATTATGGTGACTACCACTAACATGTTCTTCCACTGATACCCCTTCCACCTGCCCAAATTCATTTGCTAAAACTCAGTTCAGAACTGTCCCTTTCCTTATTGGGCTTGCTCTGTACTGGCTACAAATGGTCTCCTGAACACATTTTAGGGGTTCTGCACCCTCTGTATCTTTTTACACTGATTTTATCCAGCTAATCTGAGATCCCCTGCTATTATTGCCCTTTTGCTTCTGTACTTCTCAGCAATGTGTCTACATATTTGCTCTTCTATCTCCCTCTGACTGTTTGGAGCTCTATAGTACACTCCCAGCAGTGTGACTGCTTCTCTTTTATTTTCCAGTTTAACCCATATGGCCTCCTTTAATGATCCTTCCTCATTCCTCCTCACATCTATGATTGTTTCTTGAAACAATGTTGTGAACATTTCCCCTTTCTATATCCCTTTTCTATCCAGTCTGAAAACCCTGTAACCAGTAATGTTGAGCTGCCATTCCTGTCCTTCTTTAAGTGTCTATCTGTGCCCTTGGCTCATCAGCTTTATTCACGAGACTCCTTGCATTGAAGGAAATAGCACGAATCACAGAACAGCTCCTTTGTTGCATAAATAAGTGTTTTCTGACATCATCCCTAAATGGTCCAGCCCTAATTTTAGTTTATGCCCCTTGTCCTGGACTACCCCACCAGAGAAAATAGTTTCTCTCCATCAACCTGATCAACTCCTTGAATCATCTTCAACACCTCAATTAGTTCAGTCCTTAACCTTCCATACTTCCATAACAAATCTTAGTCTATATAACCTGTCCTCATCATTTAGCCCTCTTAACCATGGTATAATTCTGATGAATCTGCACTGCACCCACTCCAAGACCAATATCTCCTTCCTGAGATGTGGTGCTCGAACTGAATACCGTTTAACCAACTGGAGCATAACTTCCACCCATCAGTATTCCAACCCTCTTGAGATGCCAGCTAACATTCCATCAAATTCCCCAAGGCCCCGAGTATAATTAGTATTTTTTAAAGGGAGTAACTAATTAATCTAAAGGTAAGTTATGGCAGGAGAGCTCGCACCCGTGATATGCTCCTCCTGCGCTATGTGGGAAATCAGGGACGTTTCCAGTGTCCCTGACGACCATGTGTGCAGTAAGTATATCCATCTGCAGCTACCGGCTACCCGCATTACGGAGCTGGAGCTGTGGGTGGATTCACTGTGGAGCATCCGCGATACTGAGGACATCGTGGATGGCACATTTGGCGAGGTGGTCACACCGCAGGTAATAGCAGCACAGGCTGAAAAGGGATGGGTGACCACCAGGCGGAGTAGTAGGCGCAGGCAGTTAGTACAGGAGTCCCCTGTGGCCATCCCCCTCTCAAACAGATATACCGCTTTGGATCCTGTTGGGGGGGATGGCCTCCCAGGGGAAAGCAACAACAGCCAGGTTCGTGGCACCATGGAGGGCTCTGCTGCACAGCAGGGGAGGAAAATGGGTGGAAGAGCGATAGTGATAGGGGATTCTATCGTAAGGGATACAGATAGGTGTTTCTGTGGCCGCAAACGTGACTCCAGAATGGTATGTTGCCTCTCTGTTGCTAGGGTCAAGGATGTCACGGAGCGGCTGCAGGACATTCTGAAGGGGGAGGGCGGGCAGCCAGAGGTCGTGGTACACATTGGTACCAACGACATAGGTACAGAAAGGGATGAGGTCCTGCAACAAGAATTTAGGGAGTTAGGTAGCAAATTAAAAAGCAGGACTTCTAATGTTGTAATCTTTGGATTACACCAGGTGCCAGGTGCTAGTGCGTTTAGAAATAGGAGGATAGAGCAGATGAATGCTGAGGAGATGGTGCAAGGGGGAGGGCTTTAGGTTCCTGGATCGCTGGGTCTGTTTTTGGCAAAGGTGAGACCTGTACAAGTTGGACGGGTTGCACCTGAACCGGAATGGGACAAGAATCCTTGCTGGGAGGTTCACTAGTGCTGTTGAGGGGGTTGAGGGGGGTGGGCGTGTTTAAACTAATTTGGCGGGGGGATGGGATACAGAGTGGGGGGCATTCAAAAAGGAAATGGGGAGGGTACAGGCCCAACATGTTCCCTCTAGGGTAATAGGTAGGAGCAACAAGCCCAGAGAACCATGGATGACCAGAAACATTCAGGGTACGATGAGAAGGAAAAGAGAGGCTTTTAGCAAATTCAAGGAGAACAAATCAACGGAAGCATTCGTGGAGTACAGAAAGTGTAGGATGGAGCTTAAGAAAGCAATGAGGAGAGCAAAGAGGGGATATGAGAAAGCTCTGGCTGGTAAAAGTAGGGAAAATCCCAAGATATTCTATAAGTATATCAATGGGAAGAGGATAACCAGGGAAAGAGTAGGACCCATGAGGGACCAAGGGGGAAATTTGTGGGTGGAGCCGGAGGACATTGGTAGGGTGTTGAACGAATACTTCACATCTGTCTTCACCCAAGAGAAAGAGGACGTAGATATGGAACTTAGAGGGAGAGACTGTGAGGTTCTTGAGCAAATTGTCATAGGGAGTGACAAGGTATTGGAGGTTTTGGAAGGCTTAAAGGTGGACAAATCTCCAGGTCCAGATGATTTGTGTCCCAGGATGCTGTGGGAGGCGAGGGTGGCGATCGCAGGGGCTCTGACCCTAATTTTTAATTCCTCTCTGGCCACAGGGGAGATGCCAGAGGACTGGAGAACAGCTAATGTGGTCCCACTATTTAAGAAAGGTTGTAGAGATAAGCCAGGGAACTACAGACCAGTGAGTCTCACGTCAGTGGAAGGGAAACTATTGGAGAAAATTCTGAAGGAGAGAATCTATCTCCACTTGGAGAGGCAAAATTTGATTAGGAGTAGTCAGCATGGCTTTGTCAGAGGGAGGTCATGCCTAACAAATTTGATTGAATTTTTTGAGCATGTGACCAGGTGTGTAGATGTGGGTAGTGCAGTTGATGTAGTTTACAGGGATTTCAGCAAAGCCTTTGACAAGGTCCCACGTGGGAGACTTATCAAGAAAGCAAATGCACATGGGATACAAGGTAACTTGACAAGATGGATTCAAAATTGGCTTCGCTCTAGGAGACAGAGAGTGATGACAGATGGCTGTTTTAGTGACTAGAAGCCAGTGTCCAGTGGTGTACCACAGGGATCTGTGCTGGGTCCCCTATTGTTTGTCATTTATATAAACGACATAGATGACTATGTGGGGGGTAGGATCAGTAAGTTCGCGGATGACACTAAGATTGGCCGAGTGGTTAACAGTGAGGTTGAGTGTCTTAGGTTACAGGAAGATATAGACGGGCTGGTCAAATGGGCAGAAAAGTGGCAGATGGAATTTAACGCTGAAAAGTGTGAGGTGATACACTTTGGAAGGAGTAATGTGGCACGGAAGTATTCAATGAATGGCCTGACACTGGGAAGTTCCGAGGAACAAAGGGACCTTGGTGTGTTTGTCCATAGATCTCTGAAGGCAGAAGGGCAGGTTAATAGGATGGTGAAAAAGGCATATGGGACACTTGCTTTTATCAATCGAGGGATGGATTACAAAAGCAGGGATGTCATGTTGGAGTTGTACAGAACTTTGGTAAGGCCACAGCTGGAGTACTGTGTGCAATTCTGGTCGGCACATTATAGGAAGGATGTGATTGCACTGGAGGGGGTGCAGAGGCGATTCACCAGGATGTTGCCTGGGATGGAACATTTAAGCTATGAAGAGAGGTTGGATAGGCTTGGGTTGTTTTCACTGGAGCAGAGAAGACTGAGGGGTGACGTAATCGAGGTGTACAAGATTATGAGGGGCATGGACAGGGTGTATAGGGAGCAGCTGTTCCCCTTAGTTGAAGGGTCAGTTACGAGGGGACACAAGTTTAAGGTGAGGGGCGGGGGGTTTAAGGGGGAATTGTGGAAGAACTTTTTTACCCAGAGGGTGGTGACGGTCTGGAATGCCCTGCCTGGGTGGGTGGTAGAGGTGGGTTGCCTCAGATCCTTTAAAAAGTACCTGGATGAGCACTTGGCACATCATAACATTCAAGGCTATGGGCCAAGTGCTGGCAAATGGGATTAGGTAGACAGGTCAGGTGTTTTAATGCATCAGTGCAGACTCGATGGGCCGAAGGGCCTCTTCTGCACTGTATTATTCTGTGATTCTGATTCACTGTGGATGTACAGTAGGGGGTAATATCGAACAGAAAGTGAGTCTGTCTGGAAGGCAGAGCAAATATAGATCTGGTAAGGCGCAAGTGAAAAATGCAAGGCTGGATTGTATCTATTTCAATGTAAGGAGTCTTACTCGTAAGGCAGATGAACTGACGGCGTTGATTAGCACATGGGATTATGATATTATTGCTATCACAGAGACATGGTTGAGGGAAGGGCAGAACTGGCAGCTCAATATTCCAGGGTATAGAATCTTCAGGCGTGACAGGGGAGGGTGTAAAAGAGGAGGTGGCATTGCACTGTTGATCAAGCAGTCAATTACTGCAGTAAGGAGGGATGATATCTTAGAAGGTTCCTCAAATGAGACCATTTGGGTAGAACTTAAAAACAAAAAAAGGGGCAATCACTTGGCTGGGAGTGCACTACAGGCCTCCAAACAGTCAGGGAGAGATGGAGGAGCAGATATGTTGGCAAATCTCAGAGAGGTGTAAAAATAATCGGGTAATAATAGTAGGGGATTTCAACTTCCCCAATATTAACTGGGATAGTCTTAATGCAAAAGGTTTAAAGGAGGCGGAATTCTTAAAAAGCATACAGGCGAGCTTTTTGAGCCAGTAGGTAGAAAGTCCTACAAGAGAAGGGACAGTACTGGACCTAATCCGAGGGAATGAAGCTGGTAGAAGTGTAGGTGGGGGAGCATTTCGGGGATAGTGACCATAACACTGTGAGATTTAAGGTAGTTATGGAAAAGGACAAAGATGGACCAGAAATAAAGGGACTGAATTGGGAGAAGGCCAATTTCAATATGAGAAAATAGAATCTGGCCAAAGTGGACTGGGAGCAGCTACTTGTAGGAAAGTCTACATCAGATCAGTGGGAGTTATTCAAAGGGGAAATTGTAAGAGTTCAGAGCCAACAAGTACCGGTTAAGGTGAAGGGTAGGACCAACAAGTCCAGGGAACCCTGGATGTAAAGGGATATAGAGGATTGGATCAGGAAAAAAAAGGTTTACGGCAGATCCCAAGCACTGAAAACAGCGGAGGCCTTAGAGAAGTATAGAAAGTGTAGGGTGGAACTTAAAAATGTAATTAGGAGAGCGAAGAGGGGACATGAAAAAACATTGGCGGGCAAGTTAAAGGAAAATCCTAAGGTGTTTTATAAGTATGTTAAGTGTAAGAGGATAACCAGGGAAAGAATGGGCCCATTAGGGACCAATGTAGCAATCTTTGTGTGGAGCCGGAGGACATAGGTGAGGTTTTAAATGATTACTTTTTATCGGTGTTCACTATAGAGAAGGACAATGTAGTAGTAGAGATCAGGGAGGGGGATTGTGATATACTTGAACATATTAGCATTGAAAGGGAGGAAGTATTAGCTGTTTTAGCGGGCTTAAAAGTGGATAAATCCTCAGGCCCAGATGAGATGTATCCCAGGCTGTTATGTGAGGCAAGGGAGGAGATAGCAGGGGCACTGACACAAATTTTCAAATCCTCTCTGGCCACAGGAGAGGTACCAGAGAACTAGAGGACAGCGAAAGTGGTACCATTATTCAAGAAGGGTCTAACATCAGTGGTTGGGAAAATATTGGAAAATGTTCTGAGGGACAGGATTAATCCCCACTTGGAGAGGCAGCGATTAATCAGGGATAGTCAGCATGGCTTTGACAGGGGGAGATCTTGTCTAACTAACTTGATTGAATTTTTCGAGTCGGTGACTAGATGTGTAGATGAGGGTAAAGCAGTAGATGTAGAATACATGGATTTCAGTAAGGCTTTTGATAAGGTCCTGCATGGGAGATCGGTTAAGAAGGTAAGAGCCCATGGGATCCAGGGCAATTTGGCAAATTGAATCCAAAATTGGCTTTGTGGGAGAAGGCAGAGGGTAATGGTCGAGGGCTGTTTTTGCGAGTGGAAGCCTGTGACCAGTGGTGTACCACAGGGATCGGTGCTAGGACCCTTGCTGTTTGTAGTGTACATTAATGATTTAGACGTGAATATAGGAGGTATGATCAGTAAGTTCGCAGATGACACGAAAATTGGTGGTGTTGTTACTAGTGAGGAGGAAATCCTTAGATTACAGGACGGTATAGATGGGCTGGTAAGATGGGTGGAGCAGTGGCAAATGGAATTTTATCCTGAGAAGTGTGAGGTAATGCATTTTGGGAGGACTAACAAGGCAAAGGAATATACAATAGATGGTAGGACCCTAGGAAGTGCAGAAAGTCAGAGGGACCTTGGTGTACTTGCCCATAGATCACTGAAGGCAGCAGTACAGGTAGATAAGGTGGTTAGGAAGGCATATGGGATACTTGCCTTTATTAGCCGAGGCATAGAATATAAAAGCAGGGAGGTTATGATGGAGCTGTATATAACACTAGTTAGGCCACAGCTGGAGTACTGTGTGCAGTTCTTGTTGCCACACTTTTGGAAGGATATGATTGCACTGGAGAGGGTGCAGAGGAGATTCACCAGGATGTTGCCTGGGCTGGAGCATTTCAGCTTTGAAGAAAGATTGAAAAGGCTAGGGTTGTTTTCCTTGGAGCGGAGAAGACGGAGGAGGTCATGATTGAGGTATACAAGATTATGAGGGGCATTGATAGGTTAGGTAGGAAGAAACTTTTTTCCCTTAGCGGAGGAGTCAAGAACCAAAGGGCATAGATTTAGGGTAAGGGGTAGAAGGTTTAGAGGGGATTTGAGGGAAAAAAATTTCACCCAGAGGGTGGTTGGAATCTGGAATACACTACCTGAAGAGGTGGTAGAGGCAGGAACCCTCACAACATTTAAGAAGTATTTCGATGAACACTTGAAATGCCATAGCATACAAGGCTACGGGCCAAGTGCTGGAAAATGGGATGAGAATAGTTGGGTGCTGGATGGCCGGCGCAGACACGATGGGCCAAAGGGCCTGTTTCTGTGCTGTATAACTCTATGACTCAATGACTAAGACAGCTTACTTCCACTTTAGTAACATCAGCCAATTCTGCCACTGCTTCAGCTCATCTGCTGCTGAAATATCATCAATGCCTTCGTTACCTGTAAACCACAGCAATGTGGTTGGTTCTCAACTCCCCCTCTGTAATGGTCTAGCAAGACACTCAGTTGTACCAAACCACTATGACAATGTATAATAAGAATAAAAGAGGATGAACCATCAACAGAGTCATCAGATTCAGATATGATAAAAGCACATCCAGTCCAGTCTACCCTGCAAAATCCTCCTCAGGAATATCTGGGGACTTCTGCCAAAATTGGGAATGCTGTCCCACAGACTAGTCAAGAAACAGCCTGACATAGTCATACTCACTGAATCATACTTTACAGCCAATGTCCCAGACTCATCCGTCACCAGCCAGTCCCACCAGCAGAACAGACCCACCAGAAAGCTGTGGTATACAGGCAGGATGGAGTGACCCTTTGAGTCCTCAACATTGACTCCAGACCCCATGAAGTGTCAAAGCATCAGGTCAAACATTGGCTTGGACACCTTGTGCTGATTACCACCTACTGCCTTCCTTTACCTGTTATGTCAGTGCTCCTCCATGTTCAACACTGCTTGGAAGAAGCACTGAGGTTAGCAAGGGCATAGAATGTACTCAATGTCCATTAGCAAGAGTGGCTCAGTAGCACCAAGACTGACTGAGTCCTGGAGGACATACCTGCCAAACTGGGTCTGCAGCAGTTAGTGAGGAAACAAACACGGGTGAAAATCCTACTTGTCCTCGTCCTCACAACTCTACCTGTCTCAGATGCATCTGCTCATGACCGTATTTGTGGTTGTGACCACTGCAGAGTATTGGGGAGACCAAATCCCGTCTTCACACTGAAGACACCCTCCATTATATTGTGTAGCACTACCACTTTGTTAAATGGGATTGATTCAGAACAGGTCTAGCAGCTCAAACCTGGGCATCTATGAGATGCTGTCAGCAATGAACAGCAGCAGAATTGTATTCAACCACAATCTGTAACCTCATGGCCCAGCATATTCCTCACTCTACCATTACCATTGAACCAGGGTTAATCCACTGGCTCAATGAAAAGTGTATGCTAACATATCAGAAGCAGCACCAGGTGTAAAAAAAAAGAGGTGCCAACCTGCTGAAGCTGCAGCACAGGACTACATGCAGAAGCAGCATGCAATAGACAAAGCTAAGTGACTCACAACCAACACATCATATCTTAACACTTAGTGACGTATTCCATTGAGGAGGAAAGACTCTACCAGAAGGTGCATTATCCATGGCTAACCAAGGGGTGGTATCAAATTGAAAGAAAATGTGCACAGTGCTGCAAAGATTAGTGGCAGGCGCGAAGGTTGGGAAAATTTTAGAAACAGCAAAGGATGGCGAAATAAAAAGGAGGGAGAAATTGGAATATAAGAAAAAATTGGCAAGAAATATAAAAACAGCTTCTACAAATACATAAAAAGGAAAAGAGTAGTGAATGTGAGCTTAGGTCCCTTAAAGGGTGAGACTGGGGAATTAATAATAGGAAACAAGGCAATGGCAGAGGCTTTGAACAAGTATTTTGCATCCGGCTTCATAGTAGAAGACACAAAAAAATCCCAAGAATAGCAGAAATTCAGGAGGCAAAAGGGAGGCAGGAACATAAAACAATCACTATCACTGGAGAAAAAGTAATGGAATACTAATGGAACTGAAGGCTGACAAGTCCCCTGGACCTGATGGCCAGAATCCGAGGGTCTTAAAGGAAGTGGCTGCAGAGATAGTAGATGCATTTGTTGTAAACTTCCAAAAGTTTCTTGATTGTGGAAGGGTCTCAGCAGATTGGAAAACCAATAATGTAACACCTCTGTTCAAGAAAGGAGGGAGACAGAAAACTGGCAACTGTAGGCCAGATAGCCTTACATTTGTCGTTGGGAAAATGCTAGCATCGACTATTAAAGAGGTAGTAGTAGGACATGTAAAAAAACACAATACAATCTGGCAAAGTCAACATGGTTTTGTTTGACAGATTTATTAGAGTTCTTTGAGGATGTAACAAGCAGGGTGGATAAAAGGGTATGCAGTGTATTTGGATTTCCAAAAGACATTCTATAAGGTGACACATAAAAGGTTACTACACAAATTCAGAGCTCATGCGGTTGGGAGTGATATATTAGCATGGATTGAGGACTGGCTAACGAACAGGAAACAAACAGTCAGCATCAATGGGTCATTTTCAGGATGGCAAATTGTAACCAATGGAGTGCCACAAGGATATCTGCTGGGGCCTCAACTATTTATAATCTATATTAATGACTTAGATGAAGGGACCTACTGTATTGTAGCCAAATTTGCTGGTGATAGGTAGGAAAGCAAGTTGTGAGGAGGATGCAAGGAATCTGCAAAGGAATATAGATAGGTTGAGTGAGTGGGCAAAAAAATTGACAGATGGAGCACAATGTGGGAAAATGTGAGGTTGTCTATTTTGGTAGGAAGAATAGAAAAACAGTTTATTTAAATGGAGAGAGACTGCAGAATGCTGCGGTACAGAGGAACCTGGGTGTTAAATTACAGAAAGCTTGTTGTGGAAGGATAATGCTGGAGCCTATATTTACTCAGTTTCACATTTATTGTGCAGAATAAAAGGATTACAAACACATAGCTCCTCACTTAAACCCTCCACCAGTCTCAGTGTCTGCTTATAAGTGCTCAACTAAGACCCCAATTAAGACCCTTCACCTGCATATAATCAAACCATTGACACACAATAAACAGATTAAGAGATTCCCTTCTTTTTTTTACATCTCTTTACGCTCCCTCCATGGCAAGAACATCCTTCCTCAGATAAGGAGACCAAAACTGCACACAATACTCCAGATGTGGTCTCACCAAGGCCCTGTTTAACTGCAGTAAGACATCCTTGCTCCTGTACTCAATTCCTCTTGCAATGAAGGCCAACATACCATTTACCTTCCTAACTGCTTGCTGCACCTGAACGCTTGCTTTCAGCGACTGGTGTACAAGGACCTCCCCCTTTCCCAATCTATCACTATTCAGATAATAATCTGCCTTTCTGTTTTTACAACCGAAGTGGATAACCTCAAATTTATCCACATTATACTGCATCTGCTGTATTTGCCCACTCACTCAACTTGTCCAAATCACATTGGAGCCACATTGCATCCTCCTCCCAGCTCACATCCACCCACCACCCACCCCCCACCCCCCGCCCCCCCAGCTTTGTGTCGTCTGCAAACTTGGAAATGCTACATTTAGTTCCCTCACCCAAGTCATTAATATATATTGTGAATAGCTGGGACCCAAGCACTGATCCCTGCGGTCCCCCACTAGTCACTGCCTGCCACCCGGAAAAAGACCCGTTTATTCCTACTCTCTGTTTCCTGTTTGTCAACCAATTCTCAATCCATGTTACCCCCAATCCGATGTGCTTTAATTTTGCACACTAACCTCTTATGTGGGACCTTATCAAAAGACTTCTGAAAATCCAAATACACCACTTCCACTGGTTCTCCCTTATCTATTCTACTAGTTACATCCTCAAAAACTCCAGTAGATTTGTTAATCATGATTTCTGTTTCGTAAACCCATGCTGACTTTGTCCAATCCCATTTATGCTTTCTAGGTGTTCTGCTATCACATCCTTTATAATAGACTCTCGCATTTTCCCCACTACTGATGTAAGGCTAACTGGTTTGTCGTTCCCTGTTTTTTTCTCTCCCTCCATTTTTAAATAGCAGGGTTACATTTGCCATCCTCCAATCTGTAGGAACTGCTCCAGAGTCTATAGAATTTTGGAAGATGACCACCAATGCATCCACCATTTCTGGGGCCACTTCCTTTAGTACTCTGGGATGTAGGTTATCAGACCCTGGGGATTTCTCAGCCTTTAACCCCATTAATTTACCTCGCACTATTTTTTTACTAATACTGATTTCCTTCAGTTCCTCCCTCTCATTGGACCCTTGTTCCCTAACATTTCTGGGAGGTTATTTGTGTCCTCCTTTGTGAAGACAGAACCAAAGTATTTGTTTAATTGTTCTGCCATTTCTTTGTTCCCCATTATAATTTCCCCCGTTTCTGGCTGTAAGGGACCTACATTTGTCTTCACTCATCTTTTTCTTGTCACATATTTATTGAAGCTTTTACAGTCAGTTTTTATGTTCCCCGCAACTTTACTCTCATTCTATTTCCCCCCGCTTAATCAACCTCTTTGTCCTCCTTTGCTGAATTCTAAACTGCTCCAAATCCTCAAATTTGCTGCTTTTTCTGGCAATTTTATATGCCTCCTCTTTGGACATAATACTGTCCCTAATTTCTTTTGTAAGCCACGTTTGTGCCACCTTTCCGGTTTTATTTTTGCACCAGACATGAATGAATAATTGTTGTAATTCATGCACATGTTCTTTAAATATTATCCATTGCCTATCCACCATCACCCCATTTAGTAAAGTTCCCCAATCTACAATAGCCAACTCAAGCCTCAGACCTTCATAGTTTCCTTATTTAGATTCAGGACCCTACTTTCGGATTCAACTTCTTCACTCTGCATCTTAATGAAGAATTCTAGCATGTTATGGTCACTCCTCCCCAAGGGACCCTGGACAACAAGATTGTTAATTAATCCTTTCTCATTGCACAATAACCAGTCTAGGATAGCCTGTTCTCTAGTTGGTTCCTCAATGTATTGGTCTGAAGTACTGTCACATACACACTCCAGGAAATCCTCCTCCATAGTATTATTGCTAATTTGGTTTGACGAATCTATATGTAGTTTAAAGTCACCCATAATTACAGTTGTTTTCTCTGCCTTCCAACTTTGCTTCTTACCTTTCTGTCTTTCATTTCTATCCTTGTTTCTCCTTCCTCTGTCTCCCTGCTCAGATCCCCATCCTCCTGCCATTCTAGTTTAAACCCACCCTGACAGGACCAGCAAACACCCCCCTGAGGAAATTGGTCCCGGTCTTGCCCAGATGCAACCCGTCAAGCTTGTACTGGTCCCACGTTCCCCAGAACCGCTCCCAATGTCCCAGGAATCTGAATCCCACCCCCTTACACCATTTCTCCAGCCTCATATTCATCTAATATATCCTATTTCTGCTCTCACTAGCACATGGCACTGGTAGTAATCCTGAGATTACTACATTTGAGGTCCTACTTTTTAATTTACGTCCTAACTCCCTATATTCAGCTTACAGGACCTCATCCCTTTTTTTACCTATGTCGTTGGTACCGATACGTACCATGACAACCGGCTGCTAGCCCTCCCCCTCAGAATGTCCTGCAGCCACTCAGAGACATCCTTAACCCTAGCACCAGGGGGGCAACATACCATTCTGGAGTCTCTTGTGACCGCAGAAACACCTGTCTATTCCTTTTACAATTGAATCCCCTATCACTATAGCCCTGCCACTCCTCTTCTTCCCCTCCTGTGCAGCAGAGCCGCCTATGGGACCATGAACTTGGCTCTTGCTGCTTTTCCCTGAGCCATCTCCCCCAACAATATCCAAAGTGGTATATCTGTTAGAGAGGGGGATGGCCACAGGAGACTCCTGCACTACCTGCCTTCCTCTACTCTGCCTGGTGCTCACCCATTCCCTTTCTGCCTTTGCAGCATTTGCCTGCGGTGTGACTAGCTCGCTAAACGTGCTATCCACGCTGATTTCAGCATTGCGGATGCTCCATAGTGAATCCACCCGCAGCTCCAGCTCCATAATGCAGGTAGCCAGTAGCTGCAGCTGGAGACACCTCTTGCACATGTGTTCACCCTGGACACTGGAAGTGTCCCTGACTTCCCACATTGCACAGCAGGAGCACTCCAAGCTGTCGAGCTTCCCTGCCATGACTCACTCTTAATTTATTCCCTTAAATTACTCAAAAATTAGAGATTATTTACACTCGGGACCTTGATTCCCTAAAAAACACTATTACTATATAATAAAACTGTAGACCTTACCCTACTCCCAATAACAGGGAATTCTGCAGCGAGTAATTCACTTCCTGAGTCCCAATGCTTGTCCACCATCTATAAGGCACAAGTCAGGAGTGTGATGGAATACTCTACCTGCCTGGATGGGTGCAGCTCCAACAACACTCAAGAAGCTCGACATCATCCATGTCAAAGCAGCCCGCTTGATTGGCACGCTATCACCATCTTAAACGTTCACTCCCTGCACCACCAGTACGCAATGGAAACAATGTGTACCATTTACAAGAAGCACTGCAGTGACTCACCAAAGCTCCCTTGACAGCACCTTCCAAACACATGACCTCTCCCAGCTAGAAAAACAAGGACAATAAACGCATGGGAACACCACCACCTGCAAGTTCCCCCCCAAGTCGCACACCATTTTGACTTGGAAATATATCGCCATTCCTTCACTGTTGCCGGGTCAAAATCGTGGAACTCCTCCCTAATAGCTCTATGGATGTACCAATACCACGTGGATTGCAGCAGTTCAAGAAGGAAGCTCACTACCGCTTTCTCTAGGGCAATTGGGGATGGGCAACGAGTGCTGGCCTTGCCAGCGATGCCCACGTCCTCTGAATGAAATACAAGAAAAGACCGTTTTCTACCTTTCACAAATCCATGCTGAAATACTTTGACAACCTACGAATAATTCTGTGCGAGATCTACCGATGATATTAAGTCGTCTTATACATTTAGGAACAGGGAGTGAGCATTAAACTCAAGGGCTGGGTGAGGGACAACAGGGAGGGAGCTGAGAGTGAGGCCTAGTAAACATCAGTAACCAGTCTCCAGATTGGAAGTGACCTGTGAGCAACACCATGGACAATCGACTCATGTTATCAAATTGAACTATTGCAGCTGACTGTGTATCCAATATTACTGGGTCTGTTAAACTGTTCTTATTGCTTATTATGACTTCCACAAATTATGATACAAGACCAACAGGTTGAGACAAACCTCTCCGTGTAAACGTCCTTCTATCTAATTTGTTATTTGATGATATTTCCATTGTTCACACTTCCTTCAAAAAGTAAAGCTGTTCCGATCTTCTGCCCGATCACCTTCACTCCTCAATAGGTTAGTCTCAGTCAGTGCAGCCACCTTTCCTTCACTGAAACTGATTGTGTAGCCTCCTGCCTCAAATTGACCCAGTTTACAAACTGATTGTGATGTATAATCTCACTGTCTGTTGATCACTGTGATGCACAATGTGAGGATGAGGCTTTCCCTGTGATATCACAGTTTGACCCGTCTCGTTAAAGGGGCCTCACATTGATGAAACAGTGGGGGAATTTTATGCTCTCCCCCATGGCGGGTTTGGAGGTAGGGAGAGCACAGGTTGGGTGGCACAGTGGTGCAGTGGTTAGCACCGCAGCCTCACAGCTCCAGGGACCCGGGTTCAATTCTGGGTACTGCCTGTGCAGAGTTTGCAAGTTCTCCCTGTGACCGGGTGTTCCAGCGAAAGACTTGCAGGTGATAGGTAAATTGGCCATTGTAAATTGTCCCTAGTGTAGGTAGGCGGTAGGGATATGGGATTACTGTAGGGTTAGTATAAATGGGTGGTTCTTGGTCAGCACAGACTCAGTGGGCCGAAGGGCCTGTTTCAGTGCTGTATCTCTAAATAAAATAAAAATCAGATGGGATTGTGGCGCGGGGTTGGTGGGTGGGGTCCCTGTCACCATCCCGCCTCTGCCGAAATTTAATCTGGGGCAGGAAGGCCTGTGAATGGCCTTCCCACCCCACCACCAATTAAGGCCCTTAACTGGGCAATTAACCCCAGTTAAGAGCTTCATCCTGCTGTAGCTACAATTAGCTGTGCAGTGGGCGGCCCTGTCACTGCACGGAAAGCACCGCACGAAAAACCATGTGGGCTGCTTCCCAGCTCTGGGGTGGTGGGGGGCTTCCCTTATTAAAAGGCACTTAGTGTCTGAACAAAGGTCCCAGCACCGGGAGTGGGGGGAGGCCCACTGAGAGCCACCTCCTGCCCTTGCTACTGACACGCCTACCGCCCTTCCCCATGACCTTCACCCTACGAGACCCCTCCCACCCTGATCTACCTGTGGCCTGGGTCCAGCAACTCTACTTGGTAGAGTCTGGTAGGTGCTCCTCCAGCAGTGGCCACCGCCTATGCAGTGGCAGTCGCTGTGAAAGAGCTACTGGCCTCTGATTGGCCAGCAGCTCTCCAAGGCAGGACTTCCGGTGATGGGATGCCTCCACAGCTTATTTGGGAGAGGGAGTTCCAGATTGCACTGCCTTGTGTGTGAAGAAGTGTTTTCTGACTTCACCCCTGCATGGTCTAGCTCTAACTTTAATGTTCTGCCCCTTGTTCGGGACTCTCCCAGCAGAGGAATTAACTGCTCTGTATCTATCTTTTGATCATCTTAAATGCTTCAATTAGATCACCCCTTAATCTTATATGGTTGAGGGAATACAAGGCCAGACTACACAACCTGTCCTCATAATTTTACACTTTAGGGACCAGTATGATCCCGTGAATTTGCACTGCACCCATTCCAAGGCCAGTGTATTGGTCCTGAAGTGCAATACCCATGATCAATGTGGATGCTCCAGTTAAGTTTCTGCCCTAAAAACAGAAAATGCTGGATATACTCAGTTCTAATGAAAGGTCATTGACCTCTCTCCACAGATGCTTCCAGACCTGCTGAGTATTTCCAGCATTTTCTGTTTTTATTTTGGATTTGCAGCATCTGCAGGATTTTGCTTTGTCTTTGGTCAATGGTAAGTCCAAGAATATTGATGGTGGGGGATTCAGCAATGATAATGTTGTTGAATGTCAAGAGGAGATGGTGAGATTCTCTCTTGTTGGAGATGGTCATTGCCTGACACTTGTGTGGCACAAATGTTACTTGCCAGTTATCAGCCCAAACCTGGATATTGTCCAGATCTTGCTATATGCAGGCACGGACTGCTTCATTAGGAGAGAAGGTGGCATAGTGGTAATGTCACTAGTATAGTAATCCAGAGACCCAGGATAACGCCCTGGAGACATGGGTTCCAATCCCACCACGACAGCTGGTGGAATTTAAATTCAATTAAGTAATAAAAAATCTGGAGTGGTGCCATGTCATAAAAACCCATCTGGTTCACTAATGTCCTTCAGGGAACAAAATCTGCCATCCTGACCTGGTCTGGCCTACATGTGACTCCAGACTGACAGCAATGGCCTTGCTAGCTACGCAGCTGTCAAGGGCAATTGAGGATGGGAAACAAATGCTGGCTGTGCCAATGAGGTCAACATCCCATGAAAGAATAAAAAAGCAATTACCTGAGGAGATGTGAATGGAACGGAACACTGTGCAATCAGCAACAAACATCCCCCTTCTCAGCTTATGATAGAGGAAAGGTCATTGATGAAGCAGCTGAAAATGGTTGGGCCTAGAATACTGCTCTGAGTAACTCCTGCAGTAATGTCCTGGGGCTCAGATGATTGGATGCTAACCACCACAACCATCTTCCTTTGTGCTAGATATGACTCCAACCAGTGGAGAGTTTTCCCCCTGTTTCCCATTGACAACAATGTTGCTAGGGGTCCTTGATGTTATACTTGTTCAAATTCTGCATTGATGTCAAGGGCAGTCACTTTCATCTCACCCCTTGAATTCAGTTCTTCTGGTCATGTTTGGCTAAGACTATAATGAGGTCTGGAGCAAGGTGGTTCTACTGGGACCCAATCTGAGTGAGCAGGTAATTGCTATTTACGTGGTGCTTGATAACACTGTCAACGACACCTTCCATCACTTTGCTGGTAATTGAGAGTAGACTAATGTGGCAGTAATTGGCCAAATTGGATTTGTCCTGCTTTTTGTGGACAGGACATCCCCGGGCAATTTTTCACAATGTCAGGTAGATGCCAGTGTTGTCACTGTTCTGGAGTTGCTTGGTTAGGGCCATGGCTAGTTCTGGAGCACAAGTCTTCAGTACAACATCCGGGATGTTGTAAGGGTTCATAGCCTTTGCAGTATCCAGTGCCTTCAGCCATTTCTTGATAATCCTGTGGAATGAATTGAATTGGCTGAAGACTGCCTTCTGTGATGCTGGGGACCTCAGGAGGAGACCGAGATGGATCATCCACTCAGCACTTCTGACTGAAGATGGTTGCAAATGCTTCAGCCTTTGCTTTACCACTAATGTGCTGGGCTTCCGCATCATTGAGAATGGGGATATTTGTGGAGTCTCCTCCTCTTGTTGGTTGTTTAATTGCCCACCACCATTCATGAATAGATGTGGCAGGACTGCAGAGCTTTGATCTGATCCGTTGGTTGTGGGATCACTTAGCTCTGTCTATAGAATGCTTTTTCCACTGTTTAGCATGCATGTAATCCTGTGTTGTTGCTTCACCAGGTTGGCACCACATTTTCAGGTATGCCTAGTGCTGCTTCTGGAATGCTCCCCTACAATCCTCATGAGAGTCATAGAGTCATAGAGTCGTACAGCATAGAAACAGGCCCTTCTGCCCAGTGTGTCCACGCGACCATAATGCCTATCTATACTAATCCCATCTGTCTGCATTAATTCCATATCCCTCTATGCCTTGCTCATTCAAGCACCTGTCCAGATGCCTCTTAAATGTCGCTACTGTTCCTGCCTCCACCACCACCTCAGGCAGCTCATTCCAGATACCCACTATTCTTTGTGTGAAAGATTTACCCCTTTGATCTCCTTTAAACCTCCTCCCTCTCACCTTAAATCTATGCCCTCTAGTTTTAGTCACCCCTACCATGAGAAACAGACTCTGGCTATCTACCCTATCTATGCCTCTCATAATTTTATATACCTCTGTCATGTCCCCTCTCAGCCTCCTTCACTCCAGGGAAAACAGACCCAGCCTATCCAATCTCTCTTTATAACTCAAGCCCTCCAAACCAGGCAACATCCTTGTGAATCTTTTCTGCACCCTCTTTAGCTTAATCACATCTTTCCTGTAGTGCGGTGACCAGAACTGCACACAGTACTCCAAATGTGGCCTAACCAACGTCATGTACAACTGTAACATGACATCCCAACTCGTGTACTCAATGCCTCGGCCAATGAAGGCAAGCATGCCGTACACCTTCTTCACCACCCTGTCTACCTGTGTTGCCACTTTCAGGGAACTATCTACTTGCACCCCAAGGTCTCTCTGCTCAACAACACTCCCAGGGCCCTGCCATTCACTGTATATGTCCTGCCCTGGTTTAACTTCCCAAAATGCATCACTTCACACTTGTCTGCATTAAATTCCATTTGCCAATCCCTTGCCCACTTTCCCAGTTGATCTATATCCTGTTGTAACCTTCGACAACCTTCTTCACTGTCCACTATAGCACCAATTTTGGTGTCATCTGCAAACTTACTAATCATGCCCCCTACCTTCACATCCAAGTCATTAATATATATGACAAATAACAGAGGGCCCAGCACCGATCCCTGTGGCATACCACTGGTCACCGGCCTACAATCTGAAAATCAACCCTCCACTACCACCCTCTGCCTCCTCTCACCAAGCCAATTTTGTATCCAATTGGCTAGCTCACTCTGGATCCCATGTGTTCGAACCTTCTGGATCAGCCTACCATACGGGACCTTGTCAAAGGCCTTGCTAAAGTCCATGTAGACAACGTCCATCACCCTGCCCTCGTCAATCTTCTTGGTCACCTCCTCGAAAAACTCAATCAAATTCGTGAGACATAATTTCCCACGCACAAAGCCTTGCTGACTATCCCTAATCAGACCATGCCATTCCAAACGCATATGAATCCTGTCTCTCAGAATCCCTTCCAATAACTTTCCCACCACTGATGTAAGGCTCACCGGCCTGTAGTTCCCTGGCTTATCCCTGCTACCCTTCTTAAATAAAGGCACAACATTAGCTATCCTCCAGTCTTCCGGTACCTCACCGTGGCTAACACTGATAATTAAACCAGGGTTGATCCCCTGGCCTGATGTTAATGGTAGAGTGAGGGATATGCTGGGCCATAAGGTTACAGATTGTGGTTGAGTACAATTCTCAGGCTTCAATTAGGAGATCAGTGGGAATTGTGGCCAGCGGGAGTTGCCTTCTCAAAGTGACAAGTGTTTACAGATTGTCTGATGAAGTTTCCTGAGGAGAGTTAAAGTAAATGATGCGATGCCAACATTAAGAGGGACTGACAGAAAGGGATGAAGTAAATGGTGATAAAGTAACTTACGGCACAGAAGGAGGCCATTTGGCCCATAGAGTTCATGCCAGCTCTCTGCGGAGCTATTCAGTCAGTCCCACTCCCCAGTTCGATCCCTGTAGCTCTGCAAGTCTATTTCTCTCAGGTTGCCATCCAACTTCCTCTTGAAGTCATTGATTATCTCCACTTCCATCACCTTGTGGGCAGTGAGTTCCAGGTCATTACCACCCACTGTGTAAAACAGCGCTCCCTCATATTCCCCCTGCATCTCTTGCTCAAAACGGGCGGCACAGTGGCACAGTGGTTAGCACTGCAGCCTCACAGCTCCAGCGACCCGGGTTCAATTCTGGGTACTGCCTGTGTGGAGTTTGCAAGTTCTCCCTGTGTCTGCGTGGGTTTCCTCCGGGTGCTCCGGTTTCCTCCCACATGCCAAAGACTTGCAGGTTGATAGGTTAATTGGCCATTATAAATTGCCCCTAGTATAGGTAGGTGGTAGGGAAATATAGGGACAGGTGGGGATGTGGTAGGAATATGGGATTAGTGTAGGATTAGTATAAATGGGTGGTTGATGGTCGGCACAGACTCGGTGGGCCGAAGGGCCTGTTTCAGTGCTGTATCTCTAAACTAAACTATTTGTTAATTGGAACAGCTTTTCCTTGTCTAACTTACCTCAGCCCATCATAATCTTGTATACTTCTATTAAATCTCCCATTAATCGCCTTTGTTCTAAGGTGTTGAACCCAACTTTTCCCACCTAACCTTGCAACTAAAATCCTCCATCCCTGGACCCATTCTGGTAAATCTCCTCTGCACCCTCTCAAGGACCCTCACATCCTTCCTGAATTGTGATGACCTGAACTAGATGCAATAATCCAGTTGGGGCCTAATCAGAGCTTTCTGAAGATTCAGCATAACGTCCATGCTTTTGTACTCAATTATGAAGCCCGAGATCCCATATGCTTTGCTGACCACTCTCTCAATATGTCCTCTCATTTTCAAAGATCTATGAACAAGCACCCCCAGCGACTTCTGCTCCTGCACACTCTTTAGAACTGTGCCATTCAGTATATATTGCTTCTCCCTATTCCTTCGGCCAGAATGCATCACCTCATACCTGCCAGTATTACATTCCATCTTCCACCTCTCTGCCCATTCTACTAGCCTATCTATGTCCTATTGCAGGTGGTTCATATCATCCTCACTGTTTGCCACACCACCAACTTTGGTGTTGTCAGCAAATTTTGAGATTCTACTCTGTATTTCAAGATCCAAGTCATTTATATGCATCAAAGAAAGCAATGATCCCAGCACTGACCCTTGAGGAATACCACTGTTTATCATCCTCCAGTCTGAAAAGCAACTATTTACTATGACTCTCTGTTTTCTGTCCTTAAGACAATTTTTTTATCCAATTGGACACTGACCCTCCTATTCCATTAGCTTCAATTTTCTTATCCAGGCTTTTATGCTGTACTTTATCAAATGCATTCTTAAAAGCTATATAAACAATATCCACCTCATTCCCTTCATCAACCTTCTCTGTTACTTTATCAAAAAAATCAATTAGATTAGTCAAGCGTGATCTGCCTTTCACAAATCGATTCTGATTATCCTTAATTAACTCAATTGATATTTTCCCTGATTATTGTTTCTAAAACCTTACCCACCACTGATGTTAAGCTAACTGACTTTGGATGCTCGGACTTTCCTTACACCCTTTTTTGAATAAGGATGTCACATTTGCCACTCTCCAATCCTCTGACACCTCCCCCATATCCAGGGAAGCTTGGAAGATTATGGCAAGTCCTTCCACTATCACCATATCCATTTCCTTTAGCAACCTGGGATGTTAGCCATCCAGACCAGGTGACTTATCTACCCTAAGCATAGCCAGCCTTTTTAGTACCTCTCCTCTCTCAATTTTTATCCTATCCATTGTCTATACTTTCTCTGCTTCTACTGATATTTTTTCAGCCTCCATTTCCTTAGTGAACACTGATACAACATACTCATTAAGTACTTGCCCACACCTCTAAGCATATATTTGCCTCTCTGTCCCTAACAGGTCCCACTCCTCCTCTTACTACTGGCTTACTATTTACATGCTGGTTGAAGATCCTTGGGTTTCCATTTATGTTGACTGCCATTCTATTTTCATATTCTCACTTTGCCAGTCTTATTTTCCTCTTCACCTCCCCTCTCAACTTATCATATCTGTCCTGATTCTCACTTGATGAGTTCACTTGGCATGCATCATACACCCTCTTTTGTTGTTTCATCATCATCTCTATCTCCCTCATCAACCAAGGAGCCCTGTTTTTGGTTGTTCTACGTTTCACCCTTATTGGAATGTTCCTAGCCTGTACCTGAAGCATCTTTTCCTTAAAGATAACCCATTGTTCCGATAAAGCTCTTCCTTCCAGTCTTTGGTTCCATTTCATCCTGGCTAGATCACTTGTCATTGCATTGAAATGATCCCTCTTCCAATCTAGACATTCTACCTTGTCTTGTTCCTTGCTTTTCTGTATTACGAGTCTAAACCTTATGATACTATGATCACTCTTACCCAAGTGCTCCCCACAGACACTTGGTCCACTTGGACCACCACATTGCCCAGCACCAAATCCAGCAATGCATCTTTTCTAGTTGCACTGAGAACAAACTGATCAAGGAAGTTCTCCCGAATACATTTTAGAAATTCCTCTCTCTCCTTAGCCTTTACTCTAAAATTATCCTAATCGATATTTGGGTAATTAAAGTCCCCCAATATCGCCACTCTATAGTTCTTGCACATCTCTGTGATTTCCCTGAAGATTTGCTCCCGTATCTCCCTCTCACTATTTGGAGGCCCATAGAATACCCTAAGCAGCGTGATCATACCCTCTTTGCTCCTGAACGCTAACCAAGTAGGTTCTGTCCTTGTCCCTTCAAGGACATCTTCCCAGTCTAGCACTGCAATGCAAGAAGCTGTTAAAGTGGAGGGAGTTAAAAGGGATGTAGTGGTAGCAGGGGGCAGTATAGTCAGACACTGTTTTCTGCAGCCGAAAGCGAGAGTCTAGAAGGCAGTGTTGCCTGCCCGGTGCCAGGGTTCAGGAAATCTGCTCCGGCTGGAGAGAAACTTGCAGTGGGAGGTGGAGGATCCAGTGTTCGTAGTCCACGTGGGTACCAATAACGTAGATAGGACTAGGAAAGAGGATCTGTATTGGGAGTATGAGAAGTTAGGCATTAAATTCAAAAGCAGAACCTCAAAGGTAATAATCTCTGGATTAGTGGGTTCTGGTTCGTGGGTCACTGGGGAAAGTGAAGGCTGTACTGTTAGGATGGTCTTCACCTGAACCATGATGGGACCAGTGTTCTAGCGAGTCATATAACTTGGGAAGTAGAGAGGGCTTTAAACTAAATAGAGGGGGGAAGGGATCATGTAGGGGAAGTTTGAATAAATTAAAGGGAAATGATACAGCAATAGATCAAGGTAGCATTAAAGATAATGATGATCAGAATATGGCAGGGAGGGACAGTGATTGCAAACTTAAGAGTGTGCTGGCAGATAGGGTCAGAGTTTACAAAAACACTGTGGCACAATGGTTAGCACCGTAGCCTCACAGCTCCAGTGATCCAGGTTCGATTCTGGGTCCTGCCTGTGCGGAGTTTGCAAGTTCTCCCTGTGACCGTGGGTTTTCGCCGGGTGCTCCAGTTTCCTCCCACAGCCAAAGACTTGCACATTGATAGGTAAATTGGCCATTATAAATTGCCCCTACTATATTATATACCTAGTATAGGTAGGTGGTAGGGGAATTGTGGAGATGTGGTAGGAATATGGGATTAATGTAAGATTAGTATAAATAGGTGGTTGATGGGCAGCACAGACTTGGTGGGCCGAAGGGCCTGTTTCAGTGCTGTATCTCTAAATAAAAAAATGAATTAAGGGCTCTATATCGAATGCCTGCAGTATTTGCAATAAAGCAGATGAACTGTCAGCTCAAATAGAAATTCCTATGTATGACCTGATAGACATTACAGAGACATGGCTACAAGGAAACCAAAGCTGGGACCTGAACATCCAACAGTCTGTGACATTCAGGAAGGACAGGAAGCTGGGAAGAGGTGCTGGGTAGTTCTGTTAATTAAAGATGGCATTAGTACTGTAGAGAGAAATGACCTTAGTTCTAAAGGTCAAGATGTAGAATCAGTTTGAGTGGAGCTAGGAAACAGCAAGGAGCAGAAAACATTGGTGGGAGTTGTTTATAGATCATCAAACAGCAGTGGTAATGTAAATCACAGTATAAATCAGGAAATTAGAGGTGCATATAACAAGGGTAATAGAGTAATCATGGGGGATTTTAATCTATATATAGACTGGGTAAACATTATTAGTACTAATGTTAAGGAGGACAAATTCTTGGAATGTATGCGAGATGATTTTCTAGAGCAGCACATTGAGGAACCAAATAGGGAGTAGGCTATTTTAGATCTAGTTTGATGCAATAAGAAAGGGCTAATTAATAATCTTGGTTGTAAAGGAGCCTTTAGGAAAGAGTAACCTTAATTTGATAGAATTTTACATTAAGTTTTCAAGTGATATAGTTCAATCAGAAACGAGGGTCTTAAATCTAAGCAAAGGAAACTATGAAGGGCAAATTGGCTATGGTGAATTGGGAAACTACATTAAAAGGTAAGACTAATATTTAAAGAACTAATATACAGTTTACAAAAATAAAATATTGCTTAATGGATAAAAACCCAGCAAGAAAATTGCTCTAACCGTGGTTAACAAAAGAAATCAAGGATTGTATTTGAGCAAAGGAAGAAGCATCCAAATTTGCCAAAAAAAAACTAAGCCTGAGGATTGCAGCATATCAGAATTCTGCAAAGGAGGACCAAGAAAAGTATTAAGAAAGGGAAAATATAATATGAGAGTCAACTCGTGAGAAACAGATAAAGAACTGTAAAAGCTTCAATAGGTATTTAAAATGATAATTTATAATGGGGAATAGGAAAATGGCAGAGAAACTAAACAAATACTTTGTGTCTGTCTTCATGGAGGAAAATACTAAAAACCTCCCAGAAATAATGGAGAGTCAAGGAACTAGTGTAAATGAGGAACTGCAAGATATTAATATTAGCTTAAAAAATGTACAAGGGAAATTAATGGGACTTAAAGTAATTAAATCCCCTGGACCTGATGATCTATATGCCAGACTGTTGAACGAGGTGGCTGTAGAGATGGTAGATACATTGGTGGTCATCTTTCAAAATTCTAAAGATTCTGGAATGGTTCCTGCAGATTGGAAGGTGGCTATTTTAACCCCTCTATTTAAGAAAGGAGGGAGAGAGAAAATAGGGATCCAGTAGCCTAATATTTTTTTTTATTCATTCATGGGATGTGGGCATCACTGGCCAGGCCAGCGTTTATTGCCCATCCCTAATTGCCCTTGAGAAGGTGGTGGTGAGCTGCCTTCTTGAACCGCTGCAGTCCGTGTGAGGTAGGTACACCCACAGTGCTGTTAGGAAGGGATAGCCATGATTTTGACCCAGCGACAGTGACGGATGGCGATATTGTTCCAAGTCAGGATGGTGTGTGACTTGGAGGGGAACTTGCAGGTGGTGGTGTTCCCATGTATTTGCTGCCCTTGTCCTTCTAAGTGGTAGAGGCCACGGGTTTGGAAGATGCTGCCTAAGGAGCCTTGGTGCGTTGCTGCAGTGCATCTTGTAGATGGTACACACTGCTGCCACTGTGCGTCAGTGGTGGAGGGAGTGAATGTTTGTAAATGGGGTGCCAATCAAGCGGGCTGCTTTGTCCTGGGTGGTGTCAAGCTTCTTGAGTGTTGTTGGAGCTGCACCCATCCAGGCAAGTGGAGAGTATTCCATCACACTTAGTCATTGGGAAAATGCTAAAATCTATAATAAAGGATGTAATAACAGGACACTTAGAAAATATTGGTAGGATTGGGCAGAGTCAACATGGATTTATGAAAGGGAAATCCTGTTTAACAAACCAGTTGGAGTTTTTTGAGGATGTAACCAGCAGAATAGATTGGGGGGAACCAGTGGATGTGGTATATTTAGATTTTCAGAAATCTTTTGAAATGGTCCACACAAGAGGTTAGGAAACAAAATTAGAGCACATGGGGTTGGAGGGAATATACTGACATGGATTGAGAACTGGTTAACGGACAGAAAACAGAGTAGGAATAAATGGCTTATTTGTGGATTGGGAGGCTGTGACTCGTGGGGTACCACAAGGATCAGTGCTTGGGCCCCAGCTATTCACAATCTATATCAATGAGTTGTGTGTGGGGATTAAATGTAATATTTCCAAGTTTGCAGATAACACAAACTAGGTGGAAGTGTGAGTTATGGGGAGGATGTAAAGACGGTTCAAGGGGATTTGAAGAAGCTAAGTGAGTGGGCAAAAATTTGGCAGATGGAATACAATGTGGAGAAATGTGAGGTTATCCACTTTGGTAGGAAAACAGAAATACAGAGTATTTCTTAAATGGTGAGAGGCTAGGAAGTGTTGAATTTCAAAGGGACTTGGGTGTCCTTGTTCATGAGTCACTGAAAGCTAACATGCAGGTATAGCAAGCAATTGTGAAGACAAATGGTATGTTGGCCTTCATTACAAGAGGATTTGAGTATGGGAATAAAGATATCTTACTGCAATTATATAGAGCCTTGGTGAGATCACACCTGGAGTCTTGTGTGCAGTTTTGGTCTCCTTACCTCAAGAAAGATATGCTTGCCATAGAGGGAGTGCAAAGATTCACCAAACTAATTCCTGGGACAGAGGGATTGTCCTATGAGGAAAAATTAAATAGATTGGGCCTTTATTCTCTGGAGTTTAGAAGAATGAGAGGTGATCTCATTCAACCATACAAAATTCTTACAGGGCTCAACAGGGTTGATGCAGGAAGGATGTTTCCCCTGACTGGGTAGTCCAGAACCAGGGCACACAGTCTCAGAATAAGGGCTGGTCGTTTAGGACTGATATGAGGAGGAATTTCTTCATTCAAAGGGTGGTGAATCTTTGGAATTCTTTTCCCCAGAGGGCTGTGGAGGCTCAGTCGTTGAGTATGTTCAAGACTGAGATCGATAGATTTCTACATATTAAAAACATCAAGGGATACGGGGATAGTGAAGGAGAATGGTGTTGAGGTAGATCAGCCATGATCTCATTGAATGGTGGAGCGGGTTTGAAGGGTTGGATGGCTGACCCCTGCTCCTATTTCTTAAGTTCTTATGTTCCTATGTTTCCTAATCAGTACTGCCACACCACCTTCCTTCTTCCCTTCGCTATCTTTTCTGAATACTTTATAACTTCCAACCTCATTCACCACACTTCATGCATTTGCACACATGCATTGTAATCTTGTCTTTGCATTCCTTGTGGTTCTTCTCAGTCCACTCCCATCTAATATGGACTACTCCCCCCCAGTATAATTTAACACTCTCACTCTGATCCCACCTAATACTTTGCTATTTCCTACTCTAGTGCTATCTGTCTCTTCCAACGCTCTGTGCACCTTAGTGTTCCTCCCTTGTATTGTCGCCTGGTTTCCACGCCCCTTCACACAGAGAGTTGTGAATCTTTGGAATTCTCTGCCCAGAGGATTGTGGATGCTCAGTCATTGAGTCTATTCAAGACTGGGATTGATAGATTTTCGGACTTGAGGAGAATCAAGGGATATGGGAATCGGGCAGGAAAGTGGAGTTGAGGTCCAAGATCTGTGATTCTGTGATTCTGATTCAGTCATGATTTTATTGAATGGTGCAGCAGGCTCGAGGGGCTGTATGATCTAATCCTGCTCTTATTTCTTGTGTTCTAACTAATCTTCTAACCAGGTCAATAACTCCATGAACTTTAATTTTAGCTACAGTTTCTTATGAGGAACCTTATCGAATGCCTTCTGGATGAGCACATAAATCATATCTATCCACATTCCCCTGTCTGCTACTTCGTCAAAAACTGTCAATAGGTTTGTTGTACTTGACCTACCTGTTACAAATCCATGTTGGCTCTGTCATATCAGCTCAAGTGTCTCTAAGTCACTCAGTCCTCAATTATAGATTTCAAATACTTCTCCAGATGTTAGATGAACAATCCATAATCTTACAGCACAGAATCGAGACATTTGGCCCATTGTGCCTGTTCTGGCTCTTTGAAAGGGCTGTATAATTAATCCCACCACCTCACCTCTTTGCCCATATCCTTGCAATTTCTCCCCTTCAAGTCTTTCTTGAAGCCAGATCCACAAACATTCAGGCAAAATCCTGCAAAATCAACTCCGGTTCACTGGTTACTGTCTATGCATGGCTGAAAATCATCTTTCCCAACATGTCCTGTTCTCACAACTCTGAAATGGCCAATGTTCCAGGAGGACAAAGAAAATGCTTCAAAGACACTCTGAAGCTCTCCTCGAAGCCCAGCTGCATTGACCTTATGACTGGGAGGAGCTTGTTACCAACCACTCAGAATGGCAGCAACTTGTCCACCGAGCTGCATCACACTGCGAATCCCAATGCTTTAATGATGAGGCAGAATGACGGCAGAGAAAGAAAGAAAAGGAAACAAATCCTGCACTCTGGATCCCACTACCTCATGGGACGTCTTGTCTCATGTGCCCAAAGATCTGCAGATCAAAAATGGTCCTGCTCAGTCACATGAAGACCCATGGCAGAAACAAAGTGAGGGACAGCCAACAGACAATTATTCATTTCTCCTTTGAAATTTACTATTGAATTTGCTGCCACCAAACTTTCAGTGCATTCCAAATCACAGCAACTTTTTTTTATCCTTTCATGAGATGTAGATACCGCTGGCAGGCCCAATATTTCTTGTCCATCCCTAATTGCCCTTTACAACTGAGTAGCTTGCTCAGCCATTTCAGAGGGCAGTTAAGAGTCAACCTAATTGTAGTTATTATGTTCTATTTACTAACAGTATAGCTTAATAGATTGGTTGGTGAGGATTACCTATTAATTAAATAAATAATTATTTGAATATTTAAAACGCTGTAAAGATGGCAGGGCAGGTGTTGTGTTGTGGTTGCTGTATATGGGAGCTGGTGGATGCCAGTGTGATCCAGGGCAAATGCGTCTGCAGTAAGTGTCCACGGCTCGAGGAGCTTCAGCTCAGAGTCAGTGAGCTGGAGATTGAGCTCCAGACATTGCAATGCATCAGGGAGGGGGGAAAGTTACCTAGAGGCGGCACAGTGGTGCAGTGGTTAGCACTGCAGCCTCACAGCTCCAGCGACCCGGGTTCAATTCTGGGTCCCGCCTGTGTGGAGTTTGCAAGTTCTCCCTGTGTCTGCGTGGGTTTTCTCTGGGTGCTCCGGTTTCCTCCCACAAGCCAAAAGACTTGCAGGTTGGTAGGTAAATTGGCCATTATAAATTGCCCCTAGTATAGGTAGGTGGTAGGGAAATATAGGGACAGGTGGGGATGTGGTAGGAATATGGGATTAGTGTAGGATTAGTATAAATGGGTGGTTGATGGTCAGCACAGACTCGGTGGGCCGAAGGGCCTGTTTCAGTGCTGTATCTCTAAAACTAAAACGAAGACACTTTGTTCCAGAAGGCAGTCGCACCTCATTGGATAGGGTCTTCTGATTTGGTCAGTGGTCAGGGACAGGAGAGTGTGGCTGCAGCTGAGGCAGGTAAGGGACCCAGAGGGCAGGAACCTCAGCCTTTGCAATTGTCCAACAAGTTTGAGGTTCTTTCAACTTGGTTGGATGAGACCGGGGCTGCAACCTGACCATTGCATGGTGGAACAGCAAGCTATTTAAGTGGGGGGAGCAAAAAGGAATGTAGTAAGGGACAATTATGTGAGCAGGATTGACACAGTTCTTTGCAGCAAAGAGCAAGAGTCCAGACTGAAGTGTTGCCTGCCTGGTGCCAGGGTTCGGGACATCTGCTCAGGGCTGGAGGGGAACTTACAGTGGGAGGGGGAGGATCCAGTCATCCTGGTCCATGTTGGTACCAACAACATGGGCAGGACAAGGAAAGAGTCAGTATGAGGAACTAGGCACCAAATTAAGAAGCAGAACCTCAAACGTAATAATCTCTGGATTATTACCTGAGCCACGTGCAAATTGGCATAGGGTAAATAAAATTAGAAAAATGAACGCGTGGCTCAAAGACTGGTGTGGTAGAAGTGGTTCCAGTTCATACTATTTGAAGTGTAGTCACTGGTGTAGGAAATGCAACAGCCAATTTTTGCATAAGAAGGCCCCACAAACAGCAATGTGATAATGAGCAGATCATGTTTTTGCAAAATGAATTGAGGGATAAATGTTGGCCAGGACACTGGGGAGAACTCCCCTGCTCTTCTTCAAAATAGTGCCATGGGATCTGTTACACCCACTGAGAGGACAGACAGGGCACTGTTTTAACATTTCACCCCAAAGACTTAAGGACAGAGGGGTCAAGTGTGGATTTGTTAAGGAGAAGGTGATGACAGCAAATTTGAAGGATATGGGACAATACCTGAGGAGAGAGAACCATTAACAATATCAGGAAACAGGGAGGGAAGTTGGATGGTCAGCAATGTTCTGGGAATAGAGTCATGGAAGCAGGAGATGGGTCTCATGGACAATATGAGCTTGGACAGGGCATGATGGGAGATAGGAAAGAAAGTTGCGAGTTCAGGGCTAGGACAGGAGGGAACCTTGTAGGAAGTTTGACCCAGTGGTAGAGGAGAGGAAGTGTCATAGACTGCTGAACATATGGTCTTAATCTTAGTGACAAAGAACTCCATGAGCTCCTCACACTTGTTGATTGTGTGGTAAATATTTGTTTATATAGTTGCTTTTTCTTTCCCCAGGAGTGACTAAACTGACAATAACAAAATTCCAATCCAAATTCAAGCTGGAAATTACAATCAGCATCGCCATTCAAACAGATCATGGCTGACCATCTACCTCTACACCAAATTTCTCCACTATCCCCTTATCCTTTGATGTCATCAGAATCCAGATATCTATTGATTTCTATCTTGAACATGCTCAATGATTGAGCTTCCACAGCCCTCTGGGGTAGAGAATTCCATGGATTCACCACCCTCTGAGTAAAGAAATTCCTCCTCATTGCAGTCTTAAACAGCCTGCCCTTATTCTGAGACTGTGTCCCCTAGTTCTAGACTCACCAGCCAGAGGAAACATCCTCTCCACATTTACCCTGTCATGCCCTGTAAGAATTTTATAAATTTCAATGCGATCAGCTCTCATTCTTCGAGACTCGAGGGAATACAGGCCCAGTTTCCTCAATCTCTCCTCATAAGACAATTCCGCCATCCCAGGGATCAGTCTGGTGAACCTCCGTTGCACTCCCTCTATGGCAAGTATATCCTTCCTTAGATAAGGCGATCAAAACTATACACAAAACCCCAGGTGTGGTCTCACCAAGGCTTTATACAATTACAGCAAGACATCTTTACTCCTTCACTCAAATCCCCTTGTGTTGAAAGCCAACATACCATTTGCCTTCTTAATTGCTTGCTGCACCTGCATGCTAGCTTTTAGTGACTCGTGAACAAGGACACCCAGGTCCCTTTGGACACCAAGCTCTCACCATTTAAAATATACTTTGTCTTTCTGTTTTTTCCTACCAAGGTGGATCACTTTATATTTATTCACATTATATTCCATCTGACATGTTCTTGCCCATTCACTTAGTCTGTCCAAATCCCCATGAAGCCTCCTTGCATCCTCCTCACAATTTACATTCCCACCTAGTTTTGTGTCATCAGCAAATTTGGAAATATTACAATTGGTCCCCAAATCCAAATCATTTATAGAGATTGAGAACAGCTGTTGCCCCAGTACTGATCTTTGTGGTACCCCACTAGTAACAGCAGTGTGGCTTCAGAGAAGTCACAAGGACTAGTGTGAAGCTGAACATAGTTAGAATGTGATAAAGGGTTACTGTTCAAAGTACTGCAGACTCAGTCATCTCTCTAAGCTAGACTAACTCTATAACTAAGTATATTAATGTGGCAGCAGACAAACTAAACATACAACATGGTGAACAGCAGTGGTTCTTACCATGCAACACCCAGAAGAAGAATTTGAAGAAATACTTTGAAGAGGGTTGACCTGAATAAGCACCAAAAGTGCAGAACTCGAGAAGAGGCTGTGAAAGAGATCCAGAGCTGCTCTGTGGATAAAGGAGGCATGGAGAGTCGGGAAATTGGCTTGTAGAGGGATTCAGGCTGTACCACAGAGGCGGGTAGTCTGTGGATAAAAAAGTCCACTCGGCAATCGTAGGTTTCAAGTCGGAGAACCAATCAACAATCGGGGATCTGGTGAGCAACTGGTAAATTGGGTAAACAATAGTTTTGTCACTAACGGCACAAGCAGGCAGTGCAGGGAAAACCAAACATCCTGAGCGAGGGCACATTACAGCTCAGCACCATTACACATGGCAACCGGGAGGCAGAAAACATCAAAGAGGTTGCAAATACTCAATACTCCAAGTGAAGGGAGTAAAAAGAGTATCGCAGAAATGCTACGAAGCTGCATGTGAAACAAGGAGGAAATAAATTCAGAGTCTAGCAGTGAGATTTCACAGGGAGAAATGGTGACATAGCGGGAGTCAGCGCAAGGCACAAAAAGTGTGAGAAACTTCTGATACCAGAGGGAAATTTTAAAAAGAAAAGAGTAAATCAAATAGAAAGCCATGGATCTTAAATTCACAATACCAGACAGGTTTGGACACATGGGAGGACCAAATCCAACTCAAAATTGGTCACACTGGTGAAAAATATTTTTGAAATACACAATTGCTTCCAAATTTGACAGTCAGTCTGAAGCAGAACAAGTTAACACATTGCTGTATTTCATTGCAACAAAAGCACATGATGTTATTACAAGTTGAGGCATTAATGAGACATCAGGTACATTTGATGATGTTTTAAAAGCCTTTGATAGCTATTTCAACCTGAGGAGCAATAAGATTCTGGAAAGGGCAAAATTTAACAGCAGGGTCCAAAAACCAGGTGAAACAGTTGATGGTTTTATTAATGACCTTTACAGGCTAGTTGAAGGATGTGAATATGGAGACCTAAAAGCAGAATTAATACAAGACCACATTGAAGTAGGTATTGCTGATGAATCCCTATCAGATTTATTGCAGTCTAAGGAAGACCTCACTCTAGACAAAGCAATACAGCTGGTGAGATAAAGAGGTCGGGAGAAGAACAGAGCAGTCCTGAGAGGTGAAGAAAAACATTGGTTCAGGAAACCTCCAGCAACACTACAGTTCCTTAACCAGGGGACTGGGAAAGAGGCAGCAGAAAAGAAGGTACTTGGGGGGGGGGGGGGGGGGGTGGGGGTGGGGGTGGATGTTAAAGCACAAAACACCATGAAACCCCACCAAAAAGAGCCACAAGTGCGAAGTGCCCTGCAAACAAAGCAGAATGCTTCTATTGTAAGAAGATGCCAAAGTAAAATCTCTACATCCACAAATTCAAAAGAAATCTTCAAGCATAGATTTGTTAATGAAGTTGAACAAATCCCATCAGGAAAGAAATCAGGAAACTTCCTTGATGAGATCAATGATCCTAATCATGCATTCTGGTCTGCAGATATATGTATATATATATATATATATATATATATATATATATATCAATGGACATATCACTAATTTTAAACTAGACACTGGAGCAAGTGTAATGGTTTTATCAAACAACAAACCGTGATTATCAACGCATTATCTGGAACCAACAGAAACTCAGTTACACAGCCCAGGAGGGATTGAACTGAAAGTCAAGGGAAAGCTCCAGACAACACTCCAGTACAAGGGAAAGCAGACATTGGAAACACTGTATGTTCTACAGAATCAGGAATTCTCTCTCTTAAGTAGAAGAGCTGGTATTGACCTTCATCTCCTAAGAAAAGTAGAAGAAATTAAGCAACAAGAATCCAGGGGTCACTTCCAAAAAGACTTCCTGAAATTGGGAGGTGGTGGCAAACTGGCATTGTCACTGTTCTAGTAACTCAGAGACCCTGGGTATTGCTCGAGGAACATGGGTTTGAATCCCACCACAACAGAAGGTAGAATCTGAATTCAATTCATAAATCTGGAATTAAAAGCTAATCTAATGATGGCCATGAAACCATTGTTGTAAAAACCCATTTGGTTCACAAATGTCCTCTCGGGAAGGAAATCTGTTGTCCTTACCTGGTCTGGCATACATGTGACTCCAGACCCACAGTGATGTCGTTGACTCTTAAATGCTTTCTGAAATAGCTGAACAAACCACTCAGTTGTATCTCACTGCTGTGAAGTCAATAAGGAATGAAACTGGACCGGCTACCTGGCATCAACCTAGGCACTGGAAATGATAACACCATACCCAGCCTTGTCGACCCTGCAAAGTCCTCCTTACTAGCATCAGGGGGCTTATGCAAAAGTTGGGAGAGCTGTCCCACAGACTAGTCAGACAGCCTGACACAGTCATACTTACGGAATCATACCTTACAGACAATATCCCAGACACTGCCATCACCGGCTATGTCCTGTCCCACCAGCAGCACAGACCCACCACATATAGCGGCACAGTGGTATACAGTCAGCAGGGAGTTGCCCTGAGAGTCCTCAACATCAACTCCATACCCCATGAAGTCTCATGACATCAGGTCAAACATGGGCAAGGAAACCTCCTGCTGATTACCACCTACTGCCCTGCCTCAGCTGATGAATCAGTACCCCTCCATTTTGAACAGCACTTGGAGGAAGCACTGAGGGTGGCAAGGCCGCAGAATGTACTCTGGGTGGGGGACTTCAATGTCCATCACCACTACTGACTGAGCTGGCCGAGGCCTAAAGGACATAGCTGTTAGACTGAGTCTGCGGCACGTGGTGGGGGAACCAACAAGAGGGAGAAATATACTTGACCTCGTCCTCACCAATCTGCCTGCCGCAGATGCACCTGTCCATGGCAGTATTGGTAGGAGTGACCACCATACAGTCCTTGTGGAGAGAAAGTCCCGTCTTCACATTGAGAATGCCCTCCATCGTGTTGTGTGGCACTAACAGCGTGCTAGAATGGCATCGATTTTGAACAGATCTAGCAATGCAAAACTGGGCATTCATGAGGCGCTGTGGGCCATCAGCAACAGCAGAGTTGTACTCAACCACAATCTGTAACCTCATGGCCAGACATCTCCCCCACTCTACCATTACCATCAAGCTGGGGGACTAACCCTGGTTCAATGAACAGTGCAGGAGGGCATGCCAGGAGCAGCACCAGGCATACCTCAAAATGAGGTGTCACCCTGAAGAAGTTACAAGCCAGGACTACTTGTGTGCCAAATGACATAAGCAGCATGTGATAGACAGAGCTAAGCAATCCCATAACCAATGGATCAGATCTGAGTTTTGCCATCCTGCCACACCCAGTCATGAATGGTGGTGGACAATTAAATAACTAACTGGAGGAGATGGCTCCACAAATATCGCCATCCTCAATGATGGGGGAGCCCAGCACATCAGTGCGAAAGATAAGGCTGAAGCATTTGCAAAAATTTTCAGCCAGAAGTTATGAGTTGTTGAACCATCTCAGTCTCCTCCTGAAGTCCCCAGCAGCACAGATGCCAGTCTTCAGCCAATCTGAGTCACTGTAATATCACAAAATGACTGAAGGCACTGGATACTGCAAAGGCAATGGGCCCTGACAACATTCCGGCAATAGTACTGAAGACCTGTGCTCCAGAACATGCCGCGCCCCTAGCCAAGCTGTTCCAGTACAGCTACAACACTGGCATCTACCCTGCAATGTGGAAAATTGCTCAGGTTTGTCCTGTCCACAAAAAGCTGGACAAATACAACCCGGCCAATTACCGCCCCATCAGTCTACTCTCGATCATCAGTAAAGTGATCGAAGGTGTCAACAGTGCTATCAATTGACACTTGCTTAGCAATAACCTGGTCACTGATGCTCAGTTTGGGTCCCGCCAGGGCCTTATTACAGCCTTGGTTCAAACATGGACGAAAAAGATGAACTCAAGAGGTGAGGTGAGAGTGACTGCCCTTGACATCAAGGCAGCATTTGACCGAGTATGGCATCAAGGAGCCCTAGCTGAGGTCAATGGGAATAACTCTCTGCTGGCTGGAGTCATACCTAGCGCAAAGGAAGATGGCTGTGGTGGTTGGCGGTCAAACATCTCAGCTCCAGAACATCACTGCAGGAGTTCCTCAGAGTAGTGTCCTAGGCCCAACCATCTTTAGCTACTTCATCAATGACCTTCGTTCAATCATAAGGTCAGAAGTGGGAATGTTCGCATAATGTTCAGCACCATTTGTGACGCCTCAGATACTGAAGCAGTCCATGTAGAAAGGCAGCAAGATCTGGACAATATCCAGGCTTGGGCTGATAAGTGGCAAGTAACATTCGCGCCACACAAGTTTTTAAGAGATATAGCACTGAAACAGGCCCTTCAGCCCACCGAGTCTGTGCCAACCAACTACCACCCATTTATACTAATCCTACATTAACCCCATATTCCCTACCACATCCCCACCATTCTCCTGCCACCTACCTACACTAGGGGCAATTTACAATATACCTATCAACCTGCAAGTCTTTGGCAGGAAACTGGAGCACCCAATGGAAACCCAAATGGTCACAGGGTGAACTTGCAAACTCCGCACAAGCAGTACCCAGAACTGAACCCGGGTCGCTGGAGCTGTGAGGCTGTGGTGCTAACCACTGCGCCACTGTGCTGCCCTGACTGTGCCAGGCAATGACTCTGTCCAACAAGAGAAAATCTAACCATTTCCCCTTGACATTCAACGGCATTATGATCGCTGAAACCCCCATTATCAACATCCTGAGGGTTACCATTGACCAGAAACTGAACTGGAGTAGCCACATCAAAACTGTAGCTACAAGAGCAGGTCAGAGGCTAGGGATCCTGCGGCGAGTAACTCACCTCCTGACTCCCCAAAGCCTGTCCACCATCGACAAGGCACAAGTCAGGAGTGTGATGGAATACTCTCCACTTGCCTGGATGAGTGCAGCTCCAACAACACTCAAGAAGCTCGACACCATCCAGGACAAAGCAGCCTGCTTGATTGGCACCCCATCTACAAACATTCACTCCCTCCATCACCGACGCACAGTGGCAGCAGTGTGTACCATCTACAAGATGCACTGCAGCAATGCACACAGCGGGAAACAGCGAGAGTGGAGCCGAAATATAAAGAGACTGGGAGAGAGAGAGAGAGTTCACTCAGCGAGTGGGAAACAATGAGAGCGGAGCCGAAGCATAAAGAGACCGGGAGAGAGAGAGAGAGCTCACTCAGACAAAGGGAAACAGCGAGAGCGGAGCCGGAGTATAAAGAGACCGGGAGACAGAGAGAGAGAGTTCACTCAGACAGTGGGAAACAGCGAGAGCAGAGCCGGAGTACAAAGAGACCGGGAGAGAGAGAGAGGGTTCACTCAGACAGAGGGAAACAGCGAGAGCGGAGCCGGAGTATAAAGAGACCGGGAGAGAAAGAGAGAGAATTCACTCAGACAGAGAGAAACAGTGAGAGCGGAGCCGGAGTATAAAGAGACTGGGAGAGATAGAGAGAGTTCACTCAGACAGCGTGAAACAGTGAGAGCGGAGCCGGAGTATCGAGAGACCGGGAGAGAGAGAGAGTTCACTCAGACAGCGTGAAACAGTGAGAGCGGAGCCGGAGTATCGAGAGACCGGGAGAGAGAGAGAGTTCACTCAGACAGCGTGAAACAGTGAGAGCGGAGCCGGAGTATCGAGAGACTGGGAGAGAGAGAGAGTTCACTCAGACAGCGGGAAACAGCGAGAGCGGAGCCGGAGTATCGAGAGACTGGGAGAGAGAGAGAGTTCACTCAGACAGCGGGAAACAGCGAGAGTGGAGCCGGAGTATAAAGAGACCTGGATAGAGAGAGAGTTCACTCAGACAGAGGAAAACAGCGAGAGCTGGGATATGACGAGAGACTGGTGATTCTGTCACTCTGGGTAGACATCTTGGAGAAAATACATCAGAGTCACATGGGTACAACAAAATTTAGATCATGGCTCGGTTGTCCGTGTGGTGGCCGGGTATATCAAGAGATATAGAAGAAATGATTTCAAATTGCCAGGTATGAGCAGTGCACGGACAGAATCAGAGGGAACCCCTTATCTCAACCCAATTCCCAACCAGAATGTGGGAACATCTGGGAATGGATCTATTCCTGTTTAATGGAAAATCCGACCTGATTATCATCGACGGTTTTTCAAGGTGGAATGAGGTCAAACGTTTGTGCACAATGACAGCAGAGACAGTTATTCAAGTGTTACAAGAGGGAGAGATAGGGTAGTTTGTAAAAATAAATATAAGCGATTGTATAAATATATATATGGATAAAGACTTGGGGGAAGATGTAGAATAAGGGTTTGAAAGCGTTAATGATTGAGACAGTGTGAGGCAAACCTCCCACCATGATGATGTAAGAGATAACATGTGAGAGAGACGGGAGGGAGTTGCAGCGTGACTTCAGACAATTCACACAGACTGGTGTGAAGCTGTACAGAGTTAGAATGTAATAAAGAGTTAATGTTCAAAGTTCTGCAGACTCAGTAATCTCTCTAAGATAGACTAACTCAGTATATGAAGGTGACAGCAGACAAACATTGCCCTTTGCGTAGGTTGTTAAATGGGGGGCCCTTCTGCTCATCTGGTGGGATCATAAGATCATAAGATCATAAGAACTAGGAGCAGGAGTAGGCCGTCCGGCCCCTCGAGCCTGCTCCGCCATTCAATAAGATCATGGCTGATCTTTTCGTGGACTCAGATCCACTTACCCGCGCTCCCACCTTAATTCCTCTTTTGTTCAAAAAGATATCTACCTTAGCTTTAAAGACGTTTACTGAAGAAGCGTCAACTACTTCACTGGGCAAGGAATTCCATAGATTAACAACCCTCTGGGTGAAGAAGTTCCTTCTTAATTTAGTCCTAAATCTGCTCCCTCTAATCTTGAGGCTATGCCCTCCAGTCCTAGCTTCACCTGCCAGTGGAAACATCCTCTCTACTTGTATCTTATCTATTCCCTTCATGATTTTATATGGTTCTATAAGATCCCCCCTCATTCTTCTGAATTCCAATGAATATAATCCCAATCTACTCAGTCTCTCCTCATAAGCAAACCCCCTCAACTCCGGAATCAACCTAGTGAACCTCCTCTGCACCCTCTCCAGTGCCAGTATATCCTTTCTCAAGTAAGGAGACCAAAACTGCACACAGTACTCCAGGTGCGGCCTCACCAGTACCTTATACAGCTACAACATTACCTCTCTGCTTTTAAACTCAATCCCTTTAGCAATGAAGGACAAAATTCCATTTGCCTTCCTAATTACTTGCTATACCTGCAGACCAACCTTCTGCGATTCATGCACAAGGACACCTAGGTCCCTCTGCATAGCAGTATGCTGCAACTTTTTACCATTCAAGTAATAATCCTTTTTCCTGTTACTCCTACCGAAATGAATGACTTCACATTTACTAACATTGTATTCCATCTGCCAGACCTTTGCCCACTCACTCAATGTATCTATGTTCCTCTGCAAGGTTTCACAGTCATCTGCACACTTTGCTCTGCCACTCATCTTAGTGTCATCTGCAAACTTTGACACCCTACACGTGGTCCCCAACTCCAAATCATCTAGATAAATTGTAAATAATTGCGGTCCCAACACCGATCCCTGAGGCACACCACTAGTGACTGATTGCCAACCAGAATAGCACTCATTTATCCCCACTCTCTGCTTCCTGTTAGTCAACCAATCCTCTATCCATGCTAATACTTTACCCCTGACGCCATGCATCCTTATCTTATGCAGCAGCCTCTTGTGCGGCACCTTGTCGAAGGCCTTTTGGAAATCTAGGTACACTACATCCACTGGGTCCCCATTGTCCACCTTGCTCGTAATGTCATCATAGAATTCCAAAAGATTTGTCAAGCATGACCTGCCCTTCATGAACCCATGCTGCGTCTGCCCAATGGGACAATTTCTATCGAGATGCCCTGCTATTTCTTCCTTGATAATAGACTCAAGCATCTTTCCCACTACAGAGGTTAAGCTAATCGGTCTATAATTCCCCATCTTTTGTCGACCTCCCTTTTTAAACAGTGGCGTCACATCTACTGTTTTCCAATCAGCTGGGACTACCCCAGAGTCCAGCGAATTTTGGAAAATTACCGTCAGTGCACCTGCTATTTCTCCCGCCATCTCTTTTAGTACCCTGGGATGCATTCCATCAGGGCCAGGAGACTTATCACTCCTTAGCTCCATTAGCTTGCCCAACACTACTTCTTCCATAATAATGATTGTTTCCAGGTCCTCACCTACGTTCATCTCTTTGTCAATTACTGGCATGTTATTAATGTCCTCCACTGTGAAGACTGATACAAAATATCTGTTCAATGCCTCGGCCATTTCATCATATCCCATAACTAAATTCCCCTTCTCATCCTCTAAAGGACCAACGTTTACTTTAGCCACTCTTTTTCGTTTTATATATTTATAGAAACTTTTGCTATCTGTCTTTATATTCTGTGCTAGTTTTTTCTCATGTTCTATCTTACTTTTCTTTATAGCTCTTTTTGTAGCTTTCTGTTGACCTTTAAAGTTTTCCCAATCTTCTAGTTTCATGCTGCTTTTGGCCACTTTGTATGCCTTCTTTTTCAATTTGATAGCCTCCCTTATTTCCTTAGACACCCATGGCAGATTACCCCTTTTCTTCCAGTCCTTCCTTTTCACTGGAATATACTTTTGCTGAGCACTTTGAAAAATTGCTTTGAAAGTCCTCCACTGCTCGTCAACTGTCCCACCGTAAAATCTTTGTTTCCAGTCCACTTTAGCCAAGTCCTCCCTCATTCTATTGTAGTCCCTCTTGTTCAAGTGCAGGACCCTGGTATTAGATTTTATCTTCACACTCTCCATCTGTATTCTAAATTCAACCATACTGTGATCACTCCTTCCAAGAGGATCCCTAACTATGAGGTCATTAATTATTCCTGTCTCATTACACAGGACTAGATCTAGGATAGCTTGCTCCCTCGTCGGTTCCATTACATACTGTTCAAGAAAACTATCACGGATACACTCAACGAATTCCTCCTCAAGGCGACCCTGACTGAGCTGGTTCGACCAATCTACATGTAGATTAAAATCCCCCATGATAATTGCCGTACCATTTTTACAGGCATTAGTTATTTCTTTGTTTATTGCCCGCCCCAATGTGATGTTATTATTTGGTGGCCTATAGACTACGCCTATCAATGACTTTTTCTTCTCAGAGTTTCTAATTTCCACCCAAATGGATTCAACCTCATTCTCCATAGAACCTATATCATCTCTCAGCACCGCCCTGATGTCATCCTTGAATATCAGAGCTACACCACCTCCCTTACCTTCCTGTCTGTCCTTCCGAATAGTCTGGTACCCCTGGATATTTAACTCCCAGTCGTGACCAACCTGTAACCATGTCTCCGTAATGGCTACCAAATCATATTTATTCGCGATGATTTGTGCCGTTATCTCATCAACCTTGTTACGAATGCTACGAGCATTCAGGTAAAGTGCCTTTATGCTAGCTTTCTTACCTTCATGATTCCCAACATCTCTAATAATAACTCCTGAGTTATCCCTCCTTTCTGCCTCTTTCATTGTCTGCCTTGAACTTAAACCCTCCTGCACACATGTTAGCGTGCTGCTTACATTGATGCGAATGATCCCGTGGTATTAAGTCAGGAGAGGGGAATGGGACTGAGTGGATTGCTCCACGGAGAGCTGGCATGGCCTTGATGGGCTGAATGGCCTCCTTCTGTGCCCTAATGACTCAATGACTGGGGGCGGTTCTCTCAGCGTCCTAGGTAACAATCCTCCCTCAGCCAGCAGCACCCAACAGGATATCTGCTCATTATTCCACCACTGTTTGTGGGATCTTGCTGAACACAACATGGCTGCTACAATCGCCTAGTTACCGACAGTTACTGTTGGGTGTGAAGTGCATTGGGATATCCTAAGGATGTTAAAGGCGGTATATGAATGCAAGTTCTGTGTTGTCACAGGGACCACATCTCACTCGCCGACTCATTGAGACACAGTCCAAACCCCTAATGTTAAACAGCGCATTCTCTGCACAGATGGGCTCTGAACTGTTGGGTATTTATCGAATTTTCCGTTTGTGTTTCCCAGATGCTCGTGGTTTCCAGTCGATGACGAAGAGATGCCTGTGGCGTTGAGTTTTTGGTGCGCTGTACCTTTAAGAGCTATCGTCTTTGAGGGAGGAAGCATCAGCAGTAGCTCAGACTGCAGACAAACTGGGAGGCTGCGTCTAAAAGGATAACATTCCCACACCAGGAGTTGAACCCGGGCCATAACCAGGAATCCTAACCACTAGACCATGTGGGAAGTGAGTGGTAGTTAGAGGTGCTGACACTACACACACAATCAACACAGGCCCCAGGCTCTGCTCACATTGCAGCTCCACACACACCATCCCCTGTGGCTGGAGGGAGTCAGCACCTCATTTACACAAGGTGCACATTCTGCTTCACCAGTCTGTCTCACTTCATCCCTTCCACACTCCCTGATAAATACAACTGTACACATCTACTGCACCGATCCCCAGTTATCTCTGAAATTACACAGAATTTACAGCACAGGAACTGGCCATTCGGCTGCACTGACCCATGAGGAAATTTCTGCTCCACATGAGCCTCCTCCAGCTCCCTCTTCATCTCATACTATCACCTTATCCTTCTATTTCTTTCTCCCTCATGTGTTTTCCAGATTCCCCTTAAATGCATCTTTGCTTTTCAACAACTTCCATAATCTTCATAATCAGTTCACCCCTCAGCCTTTACTTTCCTGGAGAAAAGAACCACAGTTGGTCCAGCCTCTGCTGATAGTTATAACCTCTCCATTCCGGTGTCGTCCTTGTGAACTACTTTTCTGCCTTCACCAGAACCTTGAGATCCTTTTTATATATGGAGATGGGAATTGTCCTCAGCAAATTGAGCCTGTGGAAGAGCTAAAGGAAATCTCTGCTGTTCCGAGTCCTGTGGGAATGCTCACCCTCGGAGGGGAGAGTGAGTCTTCTTTGTGTTATGTTCAGAATCACAGAATTGTAACAGCAACAAAGGAGGCCATTCGGCCTATTGTGACTGTGCTGGCTCTCTGAAAGAGCAATTTACCGAGCGCCTCTCACCCGCCTTCTCCCTCCACAGTCTTGCACATTCTTCTTTTTTCCATAACAATCCAATTCCCTCTTGAGTGCTTCAATTGAACCTGCCTCCATCATATTCTCAGCGAGTGCATTCCAGATCTGGAATTGTGTAAAAGTTTTTCCTTATGTCACTGTTGTTTCTTTTGCCAATTACCTTAAATCTGTGCCCTTTTGTTCTCAATCCTTCCACCAATGGGAACAGTTTTTCCCTAAGTACTCTCTCCAGACCCCCTCATGATTTTGAACATCTCGATCAAATCTCCTCTCAACCTTCACTTCTCGAAGGAAACTAATCCCAACTTCTCCAATCTATCCACCTAAATTAAGTTCCTCATCCCTGGAACCATTCTTGTGAATCTTTTCTGTACTCTCTCCAATGCCTTCACATCTTTCCTGAAGTGTGGAGCCCAGAACTGGATACAATACTCCAGCTGAGGCGAACCAGTGTTCTATACAAGTTTGACATAACTTCCTAGCTTTTATACTCTATACTCTGATTAATGAAGCCTCAGATACTGTATACTTTATTAACTATGCTCTCAACAAATCCTGCCACCTTCAAAGATTTATACACAGATACACCCAGATCCTTCTGTCTTGCACCCCTTTTAGAATTAACCCTACATTTTATATTGTTTCTCCGCATTCGTCCTACCAAAATGAATCACTTTACACTTCTCTGCATTAAATTTTGATCTGTCACTTGTCCGTCCATTTTACCAACCTGTCTATGTCCTTTTGCAGTTCCACACTGTCTTCCTCACAGTTTGCAAAGCTTTTTTTTATTTGTTCATGGGATGTGGGCGTCACTGGCCAGGCCAGCATTTATTGCCCATCCCTAATTGCCCTTGAGAAGGTGGTGGTGAGCTGCCTTCTTGAACCGCTGCAGTCCGTGTGAGGTAGGTACACCCACAGTGCTGTTAGGAAGGGAGTTCCAGGATTTTGACCCAGCGAAAGTGACGGATGGCGATATTGTTCCAAGTCAGGATGGTGTGTGACTTGGAGGGGAACTTGCAGGTGGTGGTGTTCCCATGAAACTGATGCCCTTGTCTTTCTAGTTGGTAGAGGTCACGGGTTTGGAAGGTGCTGTCTAAGGAGCCTTGGTGAGTTGCTGCAGTGCACGTTGCAGATGGTACACACTGCTGCCACTGTGCGTCGGTGGTGGAGGGAGTAAATGTTTGTGAATGGGGTGCCAATTAAGCGGGCTGCTTTGTCCTGGATGGTGTTGAGCTTCTCGAGTGTTGTTGGAGCTGCACCCATCCAGACAAGTGGAGAGTATTCTATCACACTCCTGACTTGTGCCTTGTAGATGGTGGACAGGCTTTGGGGAGTCAGAAGGTGAGTTACTCGCCACAGGATTCCTAGCCTCTGACCTGCTCTTGTAGCCACGATATTTATATGGCTACTCCAGTTCAGTTTCTGGTCAATGGTAACCCCCAGGATGTTGTTAGAGGGGGATTCTGCGATCGTAATGCCATTGAATGTCAAGGGGAGATGGTTAGATTTTCTCTTGTTGGACACAGTCATTGCCTGGCACTTGTGTGACGTGAATGTTACTTGCCACTTATCAGCCCAAGCCTGGATATTGTCCAGGTCTTGCTGCATTTCAACATGGACTGCTTCAGTATCAGAGGAGTCATGAATGGTGCAGAACATTGTCCAATCATCAGCGAATATCCGCACTTCTGACATTATAATTGAAGGAAGGTGTTGGAGAAATCCATATTATGCCAAATTGTTGAACAAATTCTCTGGACTCAGACGTTGAGAATAAACACTTTATTGCATGATATCATGGGGCGCACACATCACCTAAAGGCGGTCCAGTGCCACTCCACTGAACAAAGGAAAATCCACAACGGATATACAGTTACTCAGCCCATCCTGGCTGGACATAATCCAATCATAATGGTTATTGATTACATACATTACACATATTACCAATTAGATTACTCATTAGGCATCATGTGGCTACGTGATCAGCTTGTGCAAGTCCCCTGATCATCTTGTGATGTTTCCTTCTACCTTTATCAATCTTGCATTCCTGAGTGCTTCGTGCAGTCTGCAGTTACACTGATAAGAGGGGCCCTGCTTGGTGTTTGTGCTAAGCCGTACCATGCTCAAGGCTGCAAGCTAACTAACTTGTCCCACAATGCCTTGGGTAAATACTCCATTTTGTAACAATATGTGGCTATACTTTCAACTTGTATATGAGTGTATATATATATATATATATATTCACTAGGATTATATTCATCTACTTACTCAAATAACAGTTATAGAAGCAAAAGCTCAGCCCTCCTTTTTGATCATAAGATCAAAGGAACTATCCCTTTTCCCCTGCAAAAGGGGAATGTAGCCGGAGCCTGGGGGATTATCCGGCGGTAGAGGCTCGGAATCAGAAGGGTAGGCTGAGCCACCCTCGGACAAGGGGCGTGGGTTTGCCTGGTCAGTATGTTTCTCACACTAACTGTTCCTTAGGAATGTGTCATGTCTGGGTGATGAGATAAGAAGAGTGCTGTTGAAGCACAATGTCTCCCTCTGCTATTGCGCTGTACCAGCTGCAAGGCCAAGTTGCCTCTGCAGCCCTGAAGTTATGAAGTCATTTCTGATAAGCTGTCCCTCCCTGCAGTACTGAAGCTCGCCTGTTAGCAATACATGATTGATTAATTATTTCATCTTAAATGTCCCCATAAAATTCTGTTCTTTTTTTAGAATTAGAACATTACAGCGCAGTACAGGCCCTTCAGCCCTCGATGTTGCGCCGACCTGTGAAACCATCTGACCTACACTATTCCATTTTCATCCATATGTCTATCCAATGACCACTTAAATGCCCTCAAAGTTGGCGAGTCTACTACTGTTGCAGGCAGGGCGTTCCACGCCCCTACTACTCTCTGAGTAAAGAAACTACCTCTGACATCTGTCCTATATCTATCACCCCTCAACTTAAAGCTATGTCCCCTCGTGTTTGCCATCACCATCTGAGGAAAAAGACTCTCACTATCCACCCTATCTAACCCTCTGATTATCTTATATGTCTCTATTAAGTCACCTCTCCTCAAGTCCCTCAGCCTTTCCTCGTAAGACCTTCCCTCCATACCAGGCAACATCCTAGTAAATCTCCTCTGCACCCTTTCCATAGCTTCCACATCCTTCCTATAATGCGGTGACCAGAACTGCATGCAATACTCCAGGTGCAGTCTCACCAGAGTTTTGTATAGCTGCAGCATGACCTCGTGGCTCCGAAACTTGATCCCCCTACTAATAAAAGCTAACACACCATATGCCTTCTTAACAGCCCTATTAACCTGGGTAGCAACCTTCAGGGATTTATGCACCTGGACACCAAGATCTCTCTGTTCATCTACACTACCAAGAATCTTCCCATTAGCCCAGTACTCTGCATTCCTGTTACTCCTTCCAAAGTGAATCACCTCACACTTTTCCGCATTAAACTCCATTTGCCATCTCTCAGCCCAGCTCTGCAGCCTATCTATGTCCCTCTGTACCCTACAACATCCTTCGGCACTATCCACAACTCCACCGACCTTCGTGTCATCCGCAATTTACTAACCCACCCTTCTACACCCTCTTCCAGGTCATTTATAAAAATGACAAACAGCAGTGGCCCCAAAACAGATCCTTGCGGTACACCACCAGTAACTAAACTCCAGGATGAACATTTGCCATCAACCACCACCCTCTGTCTTCTTTCAGCTAGCCAATTTCTGATCCAAAGCTCTAAATCACCTTCAACCCCATACTTCCGTATTTTCTGCAATAGCCTACCGTGGGGAACCTTATCAAACGCCTTACTGAAATCCATATACACCACATCCACTGCTTTACCCTCATCCACCTGTTTGGTCACCTTCTCGAAAAGCTCAATAAGGTTTGTGAGACACGACCTACCCTTCACAAAACCGTGCTGACTATCGCTAATGAACTTATTCTTTTCAAGATGATTATAAATCCTGTCTCTTATAACCTTTTCCAACATTTTACCCACAACCGAAGTAAGGCTCACAGGTCTATAATTACCAGGGCTGTTTCTACTCCCCTTCTTGAACAAGGGGACAACATTTGCTATCCTCCAGTCTTCCGGCACTATTCCTGTCGACAATGACGACATAAAGATCAAGGACAAAGGCTCTGCAATCTCCTCCCTAGCTTCCCAGAGAATCCTAGGATAAATCCCATCTGGCCCAGGGGACTTATCTATTTTCACACTTTCCAAAATTGCTAACACTTCCTCCTTGTGAACCTCAATCCCATCTAGCCTAGTAGTCTGAATCTCAGTATTCTCCTCGACAACATTTTCTTTCTCTACTGTAAATACTGATGAAAAATATTCATTTAACGCTTCCCCTATCTCCTCTGATTCCACACACAACTTCCCACTACTATCCTTGATTAGCCCTAATCTAACTCTAGTCATTCTTTTATTCCTGATATACCTATAGAAAGCCTTAGGGTTTTCCCTGATCCTATCCGCCAATGACTTCTCGTGTCCTCTCCTTGCTCTTCTTAGCTCTCCCTTTAGATCCTTCCTGGCTAGCTTGTAACTCTCAAGCGCCCTAACTGAGCCTTCACGTCTCATCCTAACATAAGCCTTCTTCTTCCTCTTGACAAGCACTTCAACTTCTTTGGTAAACCACTGCTCCCTCGCTCGACAACTTCCTCCCTGCCTGACAGGTACATACTTATCAAGGACACGCAGTAGCTGCTCCTTGAATAAGCTCCACATTTCGATTGTTCCCATCCCTTGCAGTTTCCTTCCCCATCCTACGCATCCTAAATCTTGCCTAATCGCATCATAATTTCCTTTCCCCCAGCTATAATTCTTGCCCTGCTGTATATACCTGTCCCTGCCCATCGCTAAGGTAAACCTAACCGAATTGTGATCACTATCACCAAAGTGCTCACCTACATCTAAATCTAACACCTGGCCGGGTTCATTACCCAGTACCAAATCCAATGTGGCATCGCCCCTGGTTGGCCTGTCTACATACTGTGTCAGAAAACCCTCCTGCACACACTGGACAAAAACTGACCCATCTAAAGTACTCGAACTATAGTATTTCCAGTCAATATTTGGAAAGTTAAAGTCCCCCATAACAACTACCCTGTTACTCTCGCCCCTGTCGAGAATCATCTTCGCTATCCTTTCCTCTACATCTCTGGAACTATTCGGAGGTCTATAGAAGACTCCCAACAGGGTGACCTCTCCTCTCCTGTTTCTAACCTCGGCCCATACTACCTCAGTAGACGAGTCCTCAAACGTCCTTTCTGTCGCTGTAATACTCTCCTTGATTAACAATGCCACACCCCCCCACTCTTTTACCATCTTCTCTGTTCTTACTGAAACATCTAAATCCCGGAACCTGCAACATCCATTCCTGCCCCTGCTCTACCCATGTCTCCGAAATGGCCACTACATCGAGATCCCAGGTACCAACCCATGCTGCAAGCTCACCCACCTTATTCCGGATGCTCCTGGCGTTGAAGTAGACACACTTTAAACCAAGTTCTTGCTTGCCAGTGCCCTCTTGCGTCCTTGTAACCTTATCCCTGACCTCACTACTCAACATCCTGTACACTGGAACTACAATTTAGGTTCCCATTCCCCTGCTGAATTAGTTTAAACCCCCCCAAAGAGCACTAGCAAATCTCCCCCCCCAGGATATTGGTACCCCTCTGGTTCAGGTGAAGACCATCCTGTTTGTAGAGGTCCCACCTACCCCAGAAATAGCCCCAATTATCCAGGAAACCAAAACCCTCCCTGCTGCACCATCCCTGCAGCCATGTGTTCAACTCCTCTCTCTCCCTATTCCTCGCTTCGCTATCACGTGGCACGGGCAACAACCCAGAGATAACAACTCTGTTTGTTCTCGCTCTAAGCTTCCACCCTAGCTCCCTGAATTTCTGTCTTGAATCCCCATCTCTCTTCCTACCTATGTCGTTGGTGCCTATGTGGACCACGACTTGGGGCTGCTCCCCCTCCCCCTTAAGGATCCCAAAAACACGATCCGAGACATCACGAACCCTGGCACCTGGGAGGCAACACACCAACTGTGAGTCTCTCTCGTTCCCACAGAACCTCCTATCTGTTCCCCTAACTATGGAGTCCCCAATGACTAATGCTCTGCTCCTCTTCCCCCTTCCCTTCTGAGCAACAGGGACAGACTCTGTGCCAGAGACCTGTACCCCATTGCTTACCCCTGGTAAGTCGTCCCCCGCAACAGTATCCAAAACGGTATACCTGTTGTTGAGGGAAACGGCCACAGGGGATCCCTGCACTGCCTGCTGGTTCCCTCTCCTTCCCCTGACGGTAACCCATCTACCTACTTCTTTTACCTGAGGTGTGACTACCTCCCCATAACTCCTCTCAATAACCCCCTCCGCCTCCCGAATGATCCGAAGTTCATCCAGCTCCAGCTCCAGTTCCCTAACGCGATTCTCGAGGAGCTGGAGTTGGGTGCACTTCCCGCAGATGCAGTCAGCAGGGACACTCTTGGCAACCCTTACCTCCCACATTCTGCAGGAGGAACATACAACTGCCTTAACCTCCATTCCCACTATTCTAAATTCCCAACAAATCTACTGAAAAACCAAAATTCTTAAAATTCTGTTCTCACAGTCCCCCCTTTTATTCTTCAAAACACTTTTAAGAATCCTTCCCTTGATCCCACCTAGGTGCCTTTGATGGTCTCTATTTGTCTAGAAACAGCCTTCAACACCCGGAGGGGTCGCACTCAATACGTTGCCTGCTTGTGCCACAAGAGGGACCTGTGGGAACTCTGTAAAGGCATAAGTTTTGCAGGGGCTTCAATTACTTGTTTACAACATAAAAGGTGGTACACTTGTACAATTACAATTTAGTTTAGGCATCACTGTTACATAATCGATTGTACAAACATAATACAATTCCATTCTTAGAGTACATTGATCATTCATTAATTCATTTTAAGTATATATGAAAAGGTTATACAATTACCTTTTATGGCAGAACTAATTGTCCCTCCTTTGACAGAGCAAGTTCGAACACTAATTGCTTTTCGGGTAGCTGTCCAACCTGTGTTCATACATCCTCTTACATCGCCTAATTAATTTCTAAAGTTGCCAAATTAAGTCGGTCACATATAACACCATGATACCCAGAACCACGATCAGGACATGCGAGATAATTCTAAACCAGGGGTGTATCTGCACGTCTGACCCCCAGTTCCATAAGTCTTACTGCCAGGTAGAATCATTTATCTCGTCAATCTCATCTTGTAGCATCTTCGACTGTTGTTCCAGATTGTAGTACACTACAGCAATGACTTCTAACTGCTGTCTCTCTTTACCCAAGCGTGTGGGCAATGGCTGAATAGTATATTCATATTCCCGCAGGTAATTTGTCAAATCCTCCTTAAAACTTTCTGTCACAGTTATTGTTTCTGTCTTTTGTTTATGTATCTCTACCAACTCCATCTTCCCTACTCGGGTTGGTATTTGTGGGTTGAACCAAAATGTACTGTTGCTCACCGGACAAGTCCGTTTATGTCCATACTAGTACTCCTTCGCTGTGGTGGTTAAACAATATCTCCCCTTTCCCATATAGGCCACATGGGTTAACCCTGACAATGCTTTCCTAGTCTTCATGGTGAAATTTACAGTGGCATTAAATCCACATTTTGATTCTGCCGTTTTGTATTTGGGATGAGGACATACGATCACCTGGTTTTCCAGACTACATGGACAATGTTGTTCCAATTACCTCTTTTCCAATTTCCATAACATAGGGTAAAATATCATTGTATTTTATGTAATCTTTTCCCCTTATCACTCCTGTATTTCCTACTTTGTATAATTGCATCCCTAACTTATCTCTCAGAATTACAGGTATTCCCAACACTCCTCCAATACTCATAGATCCTGTATTTACACATTCCTGATCTTTCCATACTTTAAGTTTTCTGAGTTGGCACCTGGTAATTTTATCATATACAATTTTATTAGTTGTTATTATCGCAAGTCCATTTTCTGGTCCTGCAGTTAAGGCAGGGCAAGGGAGACCAGTCACTTGTGACTGCTGGGTCGTAATCTTACTCGTCGGTAATTCGGATGTGGGGGTAATCGTGGGGATTGGTGCTTCTTGTCTGTTTAATCTCACAACCTGGAATAGGAGCTGTCCTTTTTTTTTATCTTAGAGCTTTAATATCTCGCGCTAGGGGGAGTTCGAGGATTGTCTGCACTCACTTTTGCTCTATCTCATGCTTTCCCTGTGTTACTACTATTCCCAAATAAGAAACCTTTTCCTTCATTATCTGTGCCTTTTTCAGCTTAACTTTCACTCTGACCTTCTGGAGGAAGGTGGAATATCGATCAATTATTATAAAATCCCTGGGAGAGACACGTCCAGGTGAACTGTTGTCCCTGGAACGTAAACGTAAAGAACCCATTGCTAATATCCAACACAGTAAACCACTTAGACTATTTTTTTTTTTACTTTCTAAAACTTTGGAATTGTCCTCTTAAATATCAGATAAATTTCCCTTTGAGTGCTTTAAATAATCACTCATATCAATTAAATTTTGTTTATTGATTCCAATTTCTTATGCCCAGACTTGGTGGTATTTTTTGTACGTTAAAGACAGAAGTGCTTGCAACTATCTCTCCTTCTCAAGCACTTTGTCTCATTGATAAAGATGCTGTGGCATTTGATGTCTGCAATGAAATTCTTAAATTCTCAAAGCTGCTGGATTTCTTGCTGTGGCATCAGTTCTCACATGGCCTTGGAACCTGCCGTCACCTGCTTATAAAAAAACACAAAGAATCCATTGTGGCTCTGCCCCTGAGCCCAATGGGTTAATTTGTCCACTTATATCTGTCAATTTAAAAATTTAAAATTTAACAATGTCCAATATGTATAAATTTGACTCTCAGCAATGCAAAAAGCTGCAGCGGGTTAAGTTCTTTGTTTGTCTCCAAGGGGGCGGAGCAAAACATTCTCAGCTGCGTCACTTTACGTAACCTTTCTTTTCTGATCAAGAAGAACTACTGTCCATTTTAAACTCTTTTTTTTTCAATCCTTTTGGTATCCTTAGGATTTGAAAACAACAAAATCATTAGTAACATTATCAACTTCAAAGGAAAGCATCTCCATCAGGAAAGACAGCATTTTAGATCAAACTGCAATAGTTTTCAAATTTTTAGCATCTTTTGTAAGAGGTTTCTAATGCCAGGAATTTTTTTTTTATAACAAAGATGATTCCAAATTCCAATTCACTGCAATAAATATTTAAAAACCAAAGCTGCCTATGTTATATGAACGAGTCTTGTGTCCGGAACTGAAGGCTCCTCCAAAACTTGACATAATAAACTTGAAAGTTCATTGTGGCCACAAATGAAACTTCCAGTTTTCAAATTTAACAGGTCAATTAACCTTAATAGTATAAACTTAACTCAGACTTATTAACTTATAATACTTATTAACTACACACAGAACAGAATAGCACGTGCTTTGTTTTTTAAGATGGTAAATTACATGATTTTTCTTGTTCTTTTGTCAGGTGCCTTTTCAAAGGCCTGTAATAAAACCAAAAACTAAAGGAAAAGTTATTTAACTTTCTTAACACAGAAGATTTAACACCAGCTTTTTAAACAGACAGAATCTTTCCTATATCTCCTTTGTTTATCCATCTCTCTCTTAAACCAATATCCAATTCCTGACATTTGCTACTTAAAACAGTCAATAAAACATGTCTTTAATTTAAACTCCAGAAACTAGAACAGATTTTAAACTGGAACTCCAATTAAAGCAGGAGTTGTAAACTTCAAATTGGATTTCTGCCAAACATCTTCAGACCTCCAAGGCTAAAGCTTATCTCTTAGAAAATTGTTCATTGCCTTTTCACAGTTGCAAAACCAACTTTTAAAATAATAAAACTTTAACTTAAAATATAATTCAAGTTAACACACTCAACAATCACTTTTCACACTCATTCAATTCCAAACAACTTAATAAACTGATGCTTTCAACATTAAAGCCAGACAACAAAGAGTTAACGACAGTCAGTTCTACAGAACACAAGCTGTACAGAGCACAAGCTGTACATCCCATGCTTTCAACATTAAAGCCAGACAACAAAGAGTTAACGACAGTCAGTTCTACGGAACACAAGGACAGAACAGAGAGAGAGAGAGAGAGAAATAAATGGAAAGGGAGATGGAGAATGACATGCAGGGAGTCCGAAACCAGTGAGAGAGAAACTGAGAAGAGGGTCAGAAATACTGCAGAAATACTGAGAAGGACAGAGAGAGAAATGGAGACATACAGAGAGAGAGAGAGAGAGCTGGAGGTGCAGAGAGAGAATGCAGCAGTGATGTAGATATTGAGAAAGATCCCAGACAAAGAGAGAGATGCAGAGACAGAAAGAAGTGGAGGGGCAGAGATACAAAGTACGATGTGTTTACAGAATAGAGAGGGATGACCTGGGACAGCGGGGAGGGAAATGCAGAGATAATCTTGCAGGAAAGGAGAAACAGAGATGGAAAGATTCAGGGGTTTGGAAGTGAGTGAGAGAAGAAATGGAGTGAGAGAGAGACAGAGGGTCGGGGTCTGGAGCGGGAACGGGAATCTTAGGGTACTGAGGGAGATAAGGTGGCGGTGCAGAGGGAGGGAGCTCGGAAGAGGGAAGGTTGCCAGGAGGCTGACGGCGATCTTTATTCTTAGGGGGCTGATGGCCTTTCGCAATTTCCTTAAATTTATCTAAACACCGGAGCATGTAAGCATTATCCCAGGAGGGGTCGCCGCACCCACTCTCAACACACGTCCTCCAGTAATCAATTTAAAGGAGCCTCCATAAGGCCAGTTGCCGTGGGACCACCCGTATAGATCGGAGGTGAAAGGAACAATATATCTACTGTCACCTGTTTCCTTCCAAACAATATCGGCCGGTGACCCTGGCAGAACCAGGGGATCTCCTACCTTTGTCTTACATTGAACGATTTTACCATGGCGTTTCTGCGTCCCTTTCGAGGGGGCAAACGGTCGTGGGTCACCTTTCTCCAGAGGACACGGATTACTTGTCCCCGGGGGCGACCCTTCCTTCTTGGAAGCCATGGAGCCCATTCCTCCTTTTACCTTCTCAAAAACCTTCTTCCCTTACGAGTTCTTTTCTATGAGGTAAGCAGCATTAACACAAACAAAAGACAAACCGCACACCAGGAGACGAACAGGCGCAGTTAATGTTAAATTCTCAAGGTCACCTAACTGGCTCACCCCTGTTTCTCAGGTCAACGGTCTTTCGTTCTCCATTTTGTCACAGCGATTTTTCCCCAGGGCCAGATCAGCTCGTGTACTCAGGAGCAACGATCACGTGCCTGTCGGGTCAATTGATATAATTTATTTCCCTAGTCGTTCCTGTCCCACCATCCTTGTCACAGCATTTTTCTCCACCCTGTGCGAGATCAGCTCGTGTACTCAGGTTAGGATCATTACTCGGCCCAGCCGACTATGCCAATTCACTAAATTTACTGGATTTTCTACTTCGGTTCGTTTAGGATCCCGTACAAAAGGGATCCTGCCGACTACGCCAAACTGTTGGAGAAATCCATATTATACCAAATTGGTGAACAAATTCTCCGGACTCAGACGTTGAGAATAAACACTTTATTGCATAATATCATGGGGCGCACACATTACCTAAAGGCGGTCCAGTGCCACTCCACCGAACAAAGGAAAATCCACAATGGATATACAGTTACTCAGCCCATCCCGGCTGGACATAATCCAATCATAATGGTTATTGATTACATACATTACACATATTACCAATTAGATTACTCATTAGGCATCATGTGGCTACGTGATCAGCTCGTGCAAGCCCCCTGATCATCTTGTGATGTTTCCTTCTACCTTTATCAATCTTGCATTCCTGAGTGCTTTGTGCAGTCTGCAGTTACACTGATAAGAGGGGCCCTGCTTGGTGTTTGTGCTAAGCCGTACCATGCTCAAGGCTGCAAGCTAACTAACTTGTCCCACAATGCCTTGGGTAAATACTCCATTTTGTAACAATATGTGGCTATACTTTCAACTTGTATATGAGTGTATATATATATATATATTCACTAGGATTATATTCAGAAAAAGAAAGAAAAAAAAAGAAAGAAAGAATATTCATCTATTACTCAAATAACAGTTATAGAAGCAAAAGCTCAGCAAAACTGCTACCACAGAAGGTGATTGATGAAGCAACTGAAGATGGGTGGGCCTAGGACACTGCCCTGAGGAACTCCTGCAGTGATGTCCTGGAGCTCAGATGATTGACCTCCAACAACCACAGCCACCTACCTCTGTGCTAGGTATGACTCTAACCAGTGGAGAATTTTCCCACTGATTCCCATTGACTCAGGTTTTGCTCGGGCTCCTTGATGCCATAATCGGTCAAATGATGTCAAGGGCAGTCACTCTCACCTCACCTCTTGAGTTCAGCTCTTTTGTCCATGTTTGAACCAAGGCTGTAATGAGGTCAGGAGCTGAGTGGCCCTGGCGGAACCCAAACTGAGCAACACTGAGCAGGTTATTGCTAAGCAAGTGCCGCTTGATGTCACTGTTGACGACACCTTCCATCACTTTACTGATGATTGAGAGTAGACTGATGTGGTGGTAATTGGCCAGGTTGGATTTGGCCTACTTTTTGTATGCAGGAAGTCCTGGGCAATTTTCCATATTGCCGGGTAGATGCCAGGCAAGTTTTGCGTCATCTGTGAATTTTGAAAACGTGCCTGTACACCAATGTCTGGTTCATTGTTATATATCAGGAAGAGCAAAGATCCCAACACTGACCCCTGGGAACTCCACTACAAACTTTCCTCCAACCTGAAATACATTCATTAACCAGTACTCTCTGTTTCCTGTCACTCAGCCAATTTCATATCCATGTTTCTACTGTACCTTTTATTCCATGAGCCATAACGTTGCTCACAAGTCTGTTGTGTAGCACTTTATCAAATGCCTTTTGGAAGTCCATGTACACCACATCAACAGCTTTACCCTCATCAACCTTCTCTATGTCGACAATGTGTGGAACTGATTGGTTACAGTGTTATCTGGATTCACTCAGTGGTGATGATCGACGCAAGGTTAAGGAGTATAAAAGTACTACCAGCTTTACGTTTGGTGATGACAACACATTGAAGTCACTGAAGAAAGTAGTAATCCCATGTGAAATAACTGGGATAAGCCACATTATCAATACTGATGTAGTCTCCAGTGGGATACCTTTACTCTTGAACAAGCCTTCAATGAAAAAGGCACAGATGAAACTTGATATGGAGCATGATAAGTAAATTGTTTTTGGGATCAATGAATTTACCCAGTCAGGGCATTATTGTATCCCCTAAACAAAACCTACTGTTTCTTGTCAGAATGTGAGAGAAGTATTGGTGGCATCAGGTGTTAAGAATCAGAGATAAAAGGCAAATTGTCTTAAAGTTATAGAGACAATATGCTCATCCTTCTTGTCAGAGATTAAAAACCCTACTAAAAGATGCAGGTGCGATTGATGAAGAGTATACGAGGATAATAGATTAGTGAAAAGTGTGAAATTTGTAAAAAGTATCAGAGGACACCATCACTTCCTATTGTCAACCTTCCATTGACAAGTGACTTTAATGAGAAAGTTGCCATGGATTTAAATGTATGGGACAAAGACAAGAACATTTTCATTCTACATTTTATAGACCTAGCAACTAGATTTAGTCTTTCTACAATAATAAATAGTAAGGACAAAAGGGTGATTATAGACACAATTATGGAGAAATGGACAGGGACTGGGCTTGGGGCACCAGCTAAGTTACTGACTGATAAAAGAGGAGAATTTGCCAATGACGAGTTCGGGGATATGTGTGAAAACATGAATTTTACAGTTATGACTAGTGCAGCTGAAAGTCCTTTCAACAATGGGCTTTGTGAAAGGAATCTCGCAGTGGTTGATGAAATGTTGCATAAAATCTTAGCTGACCAGCCAAACTGCAAGTTAACAACATGGGCGCTTCATCTGAAGAATTTGCTTCCAATGGTTGGAGGAAATAGTCCCTATCAATCGGTCTTTGGGTGAAATTCCAAATTGCCTTCTGTACTGTGCGACAGTCCTCCTGCTCTAGAAGATACTACAATTAGTTCATTTTTTTTCTATACGTTTGAATGTTTTACATTCAGGGGGATGGACTTTCATCAAGGCTGAGGTCTCTGAGAAAATTTGCAGAACTCTGAGGCATTGTATAAGACCATCTGAGGCAGAATTTAGTTCAGGAGATTTGGTCTATAATAAGAGAGAGGGTCATAGGGAATGGAAGGGCCCTGGTAAGGTAATTGGTCGGGATGGTAAGACATTATTTATCAAGCATGGAAATCAAACTGTTAAGGTTCATTCTTCACAATAAATCGGGGCTCATTACAAAATCTCAGAATCTGAGCAGCTGATAGAGGGAAAAGAGGTACTTTGTATCTCAAATACTCATGTGTTTTGTGATGAAGGTCCTGAGGCACACATAGATCAAGAGTTGGTTAGTAATGTAACTGATCATGATGCTCAGGAAAGAGCTATCACATCCAAAGGCCAATTGCCCCAAGTAGGTACTCAGGTGACATGTATTCCAGAGGGGTTTGGTAAATGGAGGGATGCAACAATTGTGGGGTGTGCAGGAAAATCTACAGGTAAGTTGAAATATTGGTTAAATGTTCAAGATGATGGCCAAGAAGCCAGAGCCATGGACTGGCAGAATGGGGTGAAAGAGTGGAGAGTAAGAAAGCACACTGCAAGTTTTGATAGTGGGTCAGGAAGTGACACTTGCGTAAGGAAGCAATCCCGTACTGGGAAAGAGCCTCCGATAAAGTGCGAGGGAGATCTTTTAGCAGTAGATCCGAAAGACATCAAAGTGCTCATCAAGGCTGTAGTTTGAACAGATTCCACAATGAAATGAAGGCTAGAGGGCCATCTCCGAATAGAATTGGAAGCAGAAGCCCTCATGATCGTGAAGTTTTGGTTGCTGCCAATAAACTTGAGCATAAACGAATAACAGAAGCAAAACCGAATGGAATTAGGTCCCCTTGTTTAAGAAGGGTAGCAGGGATAATCCAGGTAATTATAGACCGGTGAGCCTGACGTCAGTGGTAGGGAAGCTGCTGGAGAAGTTACTGAGGGATAGGATCTATTCCCATTTGGAAGAAAATGGGCTTATCAGTGATAGGCAACATGGTTTTGTGCAGGGAAGGTCATGTCTTACCAACTTAATAGAATTCTTTGAGGAAGTGACAAAGTTGATTGATGAGGGAAGGGCTGTAGATGTCATATACATGGACTTCAGTAAGGCGTTTGATAAGGTTCCCCATGGTAGGCTGATGGAGAAAGTGAAGGCACATGGGGTCCAAGGTGTACTAGCTAGATGGATAAAGAACTTGCTGGGCAACAGGAGTCAGAGAGTAGCAGTGGAAGGGAGTTTCTCAAAATGGAGACGTGTGACCAGTGGTGTTCCACAGGGATCCGTGCTGGGACCACTGTTGTTTGTGATATACATAAATGATTTGGAGGAAAGTATAGGTGGACTGATTAGCAAGTTTGCAGACGACACTAAGATTGGTGGAGTAGCAGATAGTGAAGGGGACTGTCAGAGAATACAGCAGAATATAGATAGACTGGTGAGTTGGGCAGAGAAATGGCAGATGGAGTTCAATCAGGGCAAATGCGAGGTGATGCATTTTGGAAGATCCAATTCAAGAGTGAACGATACAGTAAATGGAAAAGTCCTGGGGAAAATTGATGTACAGAGAGATTTGGGTGTTCAGGTCCTTTGTTCCCTGAAGGTGACAGCGCAGGTCAATAGAGTGGTCAAGAAGGCATACGGCATGCTTTCCTTCATCGGACGGGGTATTGAGTACAAGAGTTGGCAGGTCATGTTACAGTTGTATAGGACTTTGGTTCGGCCACATTTGGAATACTGCGTGCAGTTCTGGTCGCCACATTACCAAAAGGATGTGGATGCTTTGGAGAGGGTGCAGAGGAGGTTCACCAGGATGTTGCCTGGTATGGAGGGCGCTAGCTATGAAGAGAGGTTGAGTAGATTAGGATTATTTTCATTAGAAAGACGGAGGTTGAGGTGGGACCTGATTGAGGTGTACAAAATCATGATAGGTATAGACAGGGTGGATTGCAAGAAGCTTTTTCCCAGAGTGGGGGATTCAATTACTAGGGGTCACGAGTTCAAAGTGAAAGGGGAAAGTTTAGGGGGAATATGCGTGGAAAGTTCTTTACGCAGAGGGTGGTGGGTGCCTGGAATGCGTTGCCAGCGGAGGTGGTAGACGCGGGCACGATAGCGTCTTTTAAGATGTATCTAGACAGATACATGAATGGGCAGGAAGTAAAGAGATACAGACCCTTAGAAAATAGGCGGCATGTTTAGATAGAGGATCTGGATCGGCGCAGGCTTGGAGGGTCGAAGGGCCTGTTCCTGTGCTGTAATTTTCTTTGTTCTTTGTTCTAGAGAGTTGGCGAGATTTTGGAGTTTATTCTGAGGTACAAGATAGGGAACAGCTGCCCTTGTCATATAGATGGATTTGTACTGAAAATGTCCTTCCCGATGGAACTTTTCGGCTAAAGTGAGGTTAGATGTGAGGGGTTTTGAAGAGCGATTGGGTGATACTGATGTTAGAGTGGACTCTCCCACAGCTGGAAAAGTTACCTTGAAAATCTTTTTGGCTCTTTTGGTCACATATTCTTGGGAATGTAGATCCATTGACATAATAGCTGCATTTCTGCAAGGTGATTCTTTTCAGAGAGAAGTGAATCTGAAACCACCTGAAGAGGTTGCAGATACAGAAGGAAAACTATGGAAACTGAGCAAATGGCCTTAATGATGCTTCCAGGGTGTGGTATTTCTCAGTGAGTTCTGCTTTGTTGAAAATTGTTTGTGTTCAACTAAAAGCAGATCCTGCAATGTTATATTGGTATCATAAAGGGAAACTTTCAGACATCTTCATGATGCATGTTGATGATTATTTCAGGGGTAGTACTGTGGATTTTGAGAAATATGTTCATCCCAGTTAATCGTGTTCGGTCATCACAGAAAGATGATGATTTATCTAAAGCAGAGATTGAACAATTGCGAAGCCTGGTGGGTCAATTAAACAGGTCGGGCTCTCAGACTAGGCCTGATGCTAGTTTTGATGTCCTGAACTCCAGTACAATGATGAAACATCCAAAAGTTGAGAATGTTTTAAGGGCAAATAAAACGTTGATAAAACTAAATCTGGAGAAATGTGTACTGACGTTCCCATCCTTAGGTGACCCAAAGAACATGAAGCTAATAATTTTAATGATGCTTCACATGCTAATCTTGCTGATGGGTATTCGAGTGCAGGTGGCTTCGTAATATTTCTGATAGGTGAAAATGGGAAATGTTGTCCTTTAGCTTGAGAGGCTAAGAAAATAAAACGGATCGTTAAAAAACACTGGGTCTTGTGGAAGCAGTGGATATAGGGTTGTATTTGTCAAAGATTTTGGGTGAAATTCTGAACAAGTGACATCCTGAAGAATGGACACCCATTAAATGTTATGTGGATAATCGTTCTTTGTGAGACAATGTACACTCTACAAAAAGTGTGCGTGAGAAAAGACTATGGGCTGCATTTTAAGATTCCGTCTCAGAGCCGCCGCAATTTCAAACACGGCGTCTCAAGCATGGCCGCGATGTCTGCCCCCCGCGATGGCGTGCAGGAGGTGGGCAAGCCGCCGCAGGCAACTGCGTCCGGTGCCAAAGCGCAGTCACTGATGCCATTTTTAAAGGGCTCACAACCCTTTTTGGACATTTTAAAATTAAAGGGCCAGTTAAGTCACATTGCACCAAAATATAATGTCATGATGTTTGAATGCATTTTCCCAGCCTCCCAAGGCATTTCAAGCCATTCGTGCCCTTCCCCCCCACCCCCCAGAATGTGAATATTTAGAATTTGCCCTTTCCCCCACTCCAAAGATCAGCAACTTTGCCCTTTATCCCTTCCCATCACCCCCGGGCCCCCAACCAATTCACATTGTTTCAGCCTCGCTCCTCCATTCCCGTGCAGAGAAAAAATCCTGCACACACCTCCCCACAGTTGCTGCACCACGTTTCCACAAATGGGGATTCAAAGCGGCAGCATTGTCAGCCGCCCCAGTGAAGATCGGTGCTGTGATTTAGGGGGCAACGGGACCCTCATTAATTCAGGTTCCATAATTCCATAAATGGGGGTCCTGTTGTCGAGCGGAGGGGTGGGCACCTCGAGGCCTCGCAGCAGCCGCCAAGATCGACACCAGGGCCTGTCGCCATTGGGGTTGGTGGCGGGCCCCCGCCGCACTGATCTTCATTCCCCCCCCCCCACTCCCGCCAACGTTCCAGATGGCGGAGGTGCTTTAAAATCCAGCCCTATGTATTGACCTTGCTGGATTGAAACAAATGCTGAAGAGAAAGGAAATCTCCAAACTTAAACGGGTGGATGCAAGTCTTTAGCTATCTCATTGTTTCACAAAGAAATGTGAGTACAAAGATAGTGTTAGGGGTGCTAGAGGAGGTGCATCTCACAATAAAATACTTTGTACCCAATGTGGTATTTATTTTGAAATGTTGTTTGAGCATGTTAATCCATGTTGTATTGTAAAAAGAAAGCAAGGAATTTGTTAATTGTGTCTCAATGGTTTGATTATATGCAGGTGAAGGGTGTTAATTGGGGTTTTCGTTGAGCACTTATAAGCAGACACTCACTGGGACTGGTGGAGGGATTTGTCTGTAATTCTTTTACTCTGTACAATAAATGTGAAATGGAGTAAAGATAAGCTCAGCATTATCCTTCCAATACAAGCTTTCTGGAATTTAACACCTGTAATGTGGTGAGCAGAACTGCATACAATATTCCAGCTGTGGCCTCACCATCTTTTATACAGTTCCAGCATTACATCCCTGCTTTTGTATTCTAAAGCTCAGCCAATAAAGGAATGCATTTCATATTCCTTCTTCACCACTCTATCTACTTGTCCTGCCATCTTCAGGGACTTGTGGACATGCACTCCAAGGTCTCTCACTGCCTCCACCTTCTCAATATCCTCCAGTTTATTGTGTACTCCCTCGCTTTGTTTGCCCTCCCCAAATGCATTACCTCACACTTCTCTAGATTGAATTCCATTTGCCACTTTTCCGCCCATTCAATCAAACCACCAATATCATTCTGGAGCCTACAGCTATCCTCTTCACTATCACTACACGGCCAATTTTTGTGTTATCTGCAAATTTCCCAGTCATTCTTCCCACATTTATGTTCAAATCATTAATTTGTACAAACAGCAAGGGACACAACACCAAGCCCTGTGCAATGCCATTGGAAATCGCCTTCCATTCACAAAAACTTCCATCAACCATTAAACTTTGTTTCCTGTCACTGAGCCAATTTTGGATCCAACTCGTTACATTTCCCTGTATCCCATGGGCTTTTACTTTTCTGACTAGTGGTACTGAGCAAATTGTTGGAGCTGTGGGCTGACAACTCCCCAGGTCCTGATGGACTTCATCCTGGGGTTCTAAAAGAAGTGGCTAGTGAGATATTTGTTGCATTGGTTTTAATTTTCCTAAATTCCATTAGATTGGAAAATAGCGAATGAAACTCCTTTATTTAAAAAGGGAGGGAGACAGGAAGCAGAAAACTACAGGCCAGTTAGCTTAACATCTGTCATAGGGAAAATGTTAGAAGCAATTATTAAAGGCATCATAGCAGGGCACTTAGAAAAATCAGGCCAAGTCAACATGATTTTGTGAAAGGGAAATCATGTTTAACTAATCTTTGAAGAAGTAACAAGTGCTGTGCATAAAGGGGAACCGTACGATACTTAGATTTCCAGAAGGCATTTGATAAGGTGCCACATGCAAAATAAAAGCTCATGGTGTAGGGGGTAACATATTGGCATGGAGAGACGATTGGCTAGCTAACAGGAAACTTCTTCTTTGGCCTCCTTGTCTCGAGAGACAATGGGTAAGCGCCTGGAGGTGGTCAGTGATTTGTGAAGCAGTGCCTGGAGTGGCTATAAAGGCCAATTCTAAAGTGACAGACTCTTCCACAGGTGCTGCAGATAAATTGGCTGTCGGGGCTGTTACACAGTTGGCTCTCTCCTTACGCTTCTGTCTTTTTTCCTGCCAACTGCTAAGTCTCTTCGACTCGCCAGCTCTGGCGATCACTGGCAACTGACTCCCACAACTTGTGGTCAATGTCACAGGACTTCATGTCGTGTTTGCAGACATCTTTAAAGCGGAGACATGGACGCCCGGTGGGTCTGATACCAGTGATGAGCTCACTGTACAATGTGTCCTTGGGGATCCTGCCATCTTCCATGCGGCTCACATGGCCAAGCCATCTCAAGTGCCGCTGGCTCAGTAGTGTGTATATGCTGGGGATGTTGGCCGCCTCGAGGACTTCTGCATTGGAGATACGGTCCTGCCTCCTGATGCCAAGGATTCTCCAGAGACAGCGAAGATGGAATGAATTGAGTCGTCACTCTTGGCTGACATACGTTGTCCAGGCCTCGCTGCCGTAGAGCAAGGTACTGAGGACACAGGCTTGATACACTCGGACTTTTGTGTTCCGTGTCAGTGCGCCATTTTCCCATACCCTCTTGACCAGTCTGGACATAGCAGTGGAAGCCTTTCCCATGCGCTTGTTGATTTCTGCATCAAGAGACAGGTTACTAGTGATAGTTGAGCCTAGGTAGGTGAACTCCTGAACCACCTCCAGAGCGTGGTCGCCGATATTGATGGATGGAGCATTTCTGATGTCCTGTCCCATGATATTCGTTTTCTTGAGGCTGATGGTTAGGCCAAATTCGGTGCAGGCAGCCACAAACCTGTCGATGAGTCTCTGCAGACACTCTTCAGTGTGAGATGTTAATGCAGCATCGTCAGCAAAGAGGAGTTCCCTGATGAGGACCTTCTGTACTTTGGTCTTCGCTCTTAGACAGGCAAGGTTGAACAACCTGCCATCTGATCTTGTATGGAGGAAAATTCCTTCTTCTGAAGACTTGAACGCATGTGAGAGCAGCAGGGAGAAGAAGATCCCAAACAGTGTAGGTGTGAGAACACAGCCCTGTTTCACGCCACTGAGGATAGGAAAGGGGTCTGATGAGGCACAGCTATGCTGAATTGTGCCTTTCATATTGTCATGAAATGAGGTGATGATGCTTAGTAGCTTTGGTGGACATCCGATCTTTGCTAGTTGTCTGAAGAGACCATGTCTGCTGATGAGGTCAAAGGCTTTGGTGAGATCTATGAAAGCAATGTTGAGGAGCATCTGTTGTTCACGGCATTTCTCCTGTAGCTGGTGAAGGGAGAACAGCATGTCAATGGTGGATCTCTCTGCTCGAAAGCCACACTATGCCTCAGGGTGGACACGCTCAGCCAGCTTCTGGAGCCTGTTTAAAATGACTCGAGCGAAGACTTTCCCCACTATGCTGAGCAGGGAGATTCCACTGTTGTTGTTGCAGTCACCACGGTCACCCTTGTTCTTATAGAGGGTGATGATATTGGCATTGTGCATGTCCTGTGGTACTGCTCCCGCATCCCAGCACGGACAAAGCAGTTCATGGAGCGCTGAGTGTATAGCAGGCTTGGCACTCCTGATTATTTCAGGGGGAATGCCGTCCTTCCCAGGGGCTTTTCCGCTGGCTAAAGAATCAATGGCATCACTGAGTTCCGATTTTGTTGGCTGTTCGCTCAGCTCATCCATGACTGGCAGAGACTGGGCTATATTGAGGGCGGTCTCAGTGACAACATTTTCTCTGGACTACAGTTCTAGGCAGTGCTCCACCCAGTGGTCCATTTGCTTGTGTTGGTCAGTGATCGTGTCCCCTGATTTAGACTTGACGGGAGTGAATTTCTTGCTAACAAGAAACAGTGTCGGCATTTTTCTGGTTGGCAAGATGGAACGAGTGATGTGCCACAGTGCTGGGGCTTCAACATTTATATAAATGACTTGGATAAAGGTACCAAAGGTATGGTTGTTAAATTTGTTGATGACATCAAGATAGGTAAGAAAGTAAGTTGTGAACAGGACATAAGGAGGCTACAAAGAGATATAGATAGGTTAAGTGAGTGGGCAACACTTCCATTACGGAATGAAAATGTAAAAAAAGAGAGTGACCTAAAAGGAATAATATGGATCTAAAATATATGATGTCAGAAAGGTTTGAAAACTGGGAAGAACCTAACCAGATTCAGACTTGGTCTCTGTAAAGGAAGAGATTTTTAAGATACAGGATAGCTTCCCAGATACACAGCAAGTCTGAAGCTGAACAAGTAAACTCTTTACTGTACTCCATAGGTGCCATAGCTGGATGATGTGATTGCCAGGCTTGGCATCAAAAAGACCTCAGACAAATTTGAAGTTTTACAAGTCTTCAATAAGTTCTTCAACTTAAGTAATAAGATTTTAGAGAGGGACAAATTTAACAGAAGGGTCCAGAAAGCAGTTGAATCAGTAGATGCTTTCATTAACAATCTGTACAGGCTGGTTGAAGGATGTAAGTTTGGATATCTTAAGACAGAATTGATAAGAGATCACATCATAGTGGGCATTGTGGATGAATCTCTATCGGATCTATTAGTGTCAAGAAGACCTTACCCTACAGAAAGTGATACAGATGATGAGGCAAGCAGAGGTCCGTAAGCAGAACAGAGCAATCCTGAGAGGTGAAGTGAAACCTTGTGTCAGGAAACCTCCTATCATTGTACAGTTCCTGAAGCCCAGGACTGAAAAGCAATCACCAGACAAGAAGGTACACTTGGGAGGGAAGTTGCAAGAGGCCATGAAACCCTGCCAGCGCTGTGGCACCAAGAAGATCCATAGGCATGAACAGTGTCCTGCAAAAAAAGCAGAATGCTTTAACTGTAAGAAGGTGGCCCATTTTGGAAAGATGTGACAAAGTAAAACCTCTACTTTCAAAGATTCCAAACAAAAAGGCTTCATGCATACAACTATTAATGAAATGGAACAATTTCCCTTGGAATTGAAAGCAGGAAACTTCCTCGGTGAGATCAATGACCATAACCAAGCATTCCTAGCTTCACATTCCAGTAGCCATTTCTGGCATCAAGCTTGCTGAAAACTTTTGCCCCTGTCAGTGCTGGTGGGATTTCCTCCAGTGTTGGAATCGGGTAGTGATCCCTCTTTATTGCTTGGTTAAGATCTTTGGGATCTAGGCAAATTCTTAGCCATCCATTTGGCTTCTCTCTCACCACGATGGAATTTACCCAATCTGTAGGCTCTGTGACTCTGGCAATCACCTTCTTTTCTTCCATTTCTTGGAACTCTCTTTCAAGTTTTCCTTTTAATTCTACTGGTACTTTACGTGGGGGATGAATCACTGGTTTCATCGCTGGGTCAGTAGTGATGTGATACTCAAAATATTCAAAGCATCCAACCATCTCATCAAAACACTTTGGGTACATTTGTACCGGATCTTTGTTTCTGATCGGAGGGCGCTTTTCAATGGGTGTACTGTCTTCAACCTTCAGTGTCACCTCCTTCACCTCATGGTTTACTGAGATAATCTGCAGCTCTTTGCAACTGCTCAACCCCAGGATAACAGAACAATCTGTTTCAGTGACGTAGAACATACAGTTAACATCTTTTCCTTTGTGTGTCCCTCTCATTTGGGTTGTTCCTATCTGTCGAATCTCCGTTCCCCATATGCTGTTAGCATGATGTTGTTTGGTTTCAGAGCACTTTTCCTTGGATAACCATTTTCCTCCAAATTTTCAGGAAAGATCTTCTGGTCTAGTCTGAATGGGATGATGTTACTCTGATCCAGTATCAATCTTCACCTTCAGATTTATCATTGTGGGTTGTTTCTCTCCATCTTCCTGATCTGAATGGTCGTATGAATTTCTTTTCTCTGGGAATTGTCGCATCCAGACATTTTATGCAATTCTCTGGTTCCTATGTCTATCATGTTCTCAAACCCATCGTCATCTTCCAGGGTATGGATGTTTTGGTTTCTTTCACTATTCCTTCACCCTGTTACTCTGGCTCGTCTACCACATTCTTGTCTTGTTCTGCAAATCCATTCCCAGTGATTGGTCTTTCCACAAGCTCTGCAGATTGATCCATATGTGGGACATTTCCTTCTATCTGTCATCAGCCTGTGATGTGAGCTTATCCTGCCCGATTAGAGCTTTCTGTACGCCAGGATGTGCAGAACCCCAAATGAGCTGATCTATCAGCTGTTCATCTGTGTCCTTAAATTTACATTTTCTGGTTGCATTTTTTAATCTTGTTACAAAATTGTCAATAGGCTCACCTGGTTAATGTCTGAGGCCTTGAAATTCATATTGGTGTATCCGATGATTTGATTTTGGCTGGAGATGGATGCTGAATCTTTCAAAAATTTTGTCTGGGTTTCTGCTGTCCTCTTCACTTAGGTCCCATCTGTTAAATAAATTTAATCCTTTATTTCCAGCTCACAGAAGGATATAGCTGACCCTGTCTTCTTTACTGGTGCCTTTTAGGAAACTACTGAATGCCAATCTGCACTTTTGTTTAAACTTCTCAAATACCTGTACGTCTTCAGCAGCTTCCCAATTCATTACGGGCTGTAGCTGTGCATTCATTCCTATCCCAGCTGACATTTCGTTTCCCGTTTTCGCACGAGTCACTCAGTTTTTCTTTCTTTCTCTCTCTGGCACTAATTTAGGTCAATTTTCCCAATCTAATTATTTTAAAATGTTCTAGACTCACAGACACTCACTGCCACCATGTTACATCTTCTTGTTGTTTTCTGGTTCCCAGATGTTGGAAATAACTGCACTTTTGACTTGGAATGGCTGGAGCTCCTTGTGCTCAATACAGCTCACCATGCTGCCTGGTAGAGACTGGTGAAGCTGGTTTTGTGATACATATCCCATGGCTCTCCAGTGCAGCCGTGAATGTGGCCCCACTGGAACACTTACACATAACAACTATTTCCTGGCTGATTAGTTCCTAGCACTTTACAGGTAGTATGACGATATATAATAGTCAGAGAACAAACTGTAGTTACCAACACATTGCTTGCAATCTACAGACACTCAGTTACACACTCCAGAAAGGATTGAACTGAAAGTCAGGGGAAAGCTACAGGCAACACTCCAGTACAAAAATGTCCTCTTTTAAGCAGAAAGCATGGATAGACCTACATCTTATCAAAAAAGTGGAAGAAATTAATCCACAAGAATCCAAGAGTCACTGTCAAGCAGACTTTCTGAAACTATTTTTCGGGTCTTGGAAGACATAAGATGGAGTACAGTATCACATTGAGAATGGATGCTAAACTGGTATGTATCATTACGGTTACGAAGATATCACACCCATTGATGAAGCAAGTGTAAATTCAGCGAGAAGAGATGACCAGAATGGAATTTATTTCTCCTGTCATGAAGCCAACAGAGTGGTGTTCGGGAATAGATCCAGTTCCTAAAGCTAACGGTATTCTTCACATTTGTGTAGACTTAACTCAGCTTAATAAGGCTGTCGCAAGGTAAATCCATCCGTGTCCTCAGTATCGAAAGCTTGGCAAAGTTATCCAAAAGTGTTATGTTCACAAACCTCAATGCAAATAGTGGCTTTTGGCAAGTTTCTTTGGACGAGAAGTCAAGTTTACTGACAACCTTCATCACTCCATTCAGAAGATTTTGTTTTAATCGCAGTATAACGTAACATCTGAACCTGAAATATTCCAAAGAACTATGTTAAACATTCTACAGGGCCTTAAAGGAGTAATATACCATATGGACAACATCTTAGTCCATGGTGATCTGTCGAAGGTGACCTGAGGGTTACGGCAGTTTTGAATTGTCTACAAGAAGAACAAAGAAAATTACAGCACAGGAACAGGCCCTTCGGCCCTCCAAGCCTGCGCCGATCCAGATCCTCTCTCTAAACATGTCGCCTATTTTCTAAGGGTCTGTATCTCTTTGCTTCCTGCCCATTCATGTATCTGTCTAGATACATCTTAAAAGTCTACCACTTCCGCTGGCAACGCGTTCCAGGCACCCACCACCCTCTGCATAAAGAACTTTCCACGCATATCCCCCCCTAAACTTTTCCCCTCTCACTTTGACCTCGTGACCCCTAGTAATTGAATCCCCCACTCTGGGAAAAAGCTTCTTGCTATCCACCCTGTCTATACCTCACATGATTTTGTACACCTCAATCAGGTCCCCCCTCAACCTCCGTCTTTCTAATGAAAATAATCCTAATCTACTCAACCTCTCTTCATAGCTAGCGCCCTCCATACCAGGCAACATCCTGGTGAACCTCCTCTGCACCCTCTCCAAAGCATCTACATCCTTTTGGAAATGTGGCGACCAGAACTGCACGCAGTATTCCAAATGTGGCCGAACCAAAGTCTTATACAACTGTAACATGACCTGCCAACCCTTGTACGCAATACCCCGTCCGATGAAGGAAAGCATGCCGTATGCCTTCTTGACCACTCTATTGACCTGCGCTGCCACCTTCAGGGAACATTGGACCTGAACACCCAAATCTCTCTGTACATCAATTTTCCCCAGGACTTTTCCATTTACTGTATCGTTCACTCTTGAATTGGATCTTCCAAAATGCATCACCACGCATTTGCCCTGATTGAACTCCATCTGCCATTTCTCTGCCCAACTCTCCAATCTATCTATATTCTGCTGTATTCTCTGACAGTCCCCTTCACTATCTGCTACTCCACCAATCTTAGTGTCGTCTGCAAACTTGCTAATCAGACCACCTATACTTTCCTCCAAATCATTTATGAAAATCACAAACAACAGTGGTCCCAGCACGGATCCCTGTGGAACACCACTGGTCACACTTTTCCATTTTGAGAAACTCCCTTCCACTGCTACTCTCCGTCTCCTGTTGCCCAGCCAGTTCTTTATCCATCTAGCTAGTACACCTTGGACCCCATGCGACTTCACTTTCTCCATCAGCCTACCATGGGGAACCTTATCAAACGCCTTACTGAAGTCCATGTATATGAAATCTACAGCCCTTCCCTCATCAATCAACTTTGTCACTTCCTCAAAGAATTCTATTAAGTTGGTAAGACATGACCTTCCCTGCACAAAACCATGTTGCCTATCACTGATAAGCCCATTTTCTTCCAAATGGGAATAGATCCTATCCCTCAGTATCTTCTCCAGCAGCTTCCCTACCACTGACGTCAGGCTCACCGGTCTATAATTACCTGGATTTTCCCTGCTACCCTTCTTAAACAAGGGAACAACATTAGCAATTCTCCAGTCTTCCGGGACCTCACCCGTGTTTAAGGATGCTGCAAAGATATCTGTTAAGGCCCCAGCTATTTCCTCTCTCGCTTCCCTCAGTAACCTGGGATAGATCCCATCTGGACCTGGGGACTTGTCCACCTTAATACCTTTTAGAATACCCAACACTTCCTCCCTCCTTATGCCGACTTGACCTAGAGTAATCAAACATCTGTCCCTAACCTCAACATCCGTCATGTCCCTCTCCTCGGTGAATACCGATGCAAAGTACTCGTTTAAAATCTCACCCATTTTTTCTGACTCCACGCATAACTTTCCTCCTTTGTCCTTGAGTGGGCCAATCCATTCTCTAGTTACCCTCTTGCTCCTTATATATGAATAAAAGGCTTTGGGATTTTCCTTAACCCTGTTTGCTAAAGATATTTCATGACCCCTTTTAGCCCAGGTCTGACACTGAATCAAAAATGTCTATTTGTTTCTTAGGACGCATTGTTCGTAGCAAGGGTATAATGGCAGACCCACAAAAGATGAGAATCATTACTGAATTCCCAGTTCCTATTTCTGTCCAAGATCTTCAACAATTCCTTGGAATGGTTAATCAGTTAGCAAAATTTCTGCCCAATCTAGCTCAGGTTACTGATCCCTTAACACAACTCTTGAAGAAAGATCAAGCATGGTTTTGGAATGCACATCAGAAGCAGACTTTTCAAAGGATCAAGGAGCGCTGATTTCACCAGATATCTTAGCACATTATAACCCCTCACTGCCAACCACAAATGCAGCAGACCTCTCATCTATAGGGATAGGGACAGTCCTTTTTCAAGAACAGCCAGATGGAAGTCGAAGACCAGTTTGTTATGCATCACGAGAGAGTCGGGAGCAACAGCAGCAGTGGTTGATCCTGCTAGGAACCTACCATGGAGAGAATGAAACCAGACCCAGGCTTCCACTCACCTGAAGCGAGCTGGGAGCGGTGGCAGGCCTGCAAGGAACATACCACCTCTACACGTCGGAGTTTGGAAAAAAAAGAGAAAAAAAAATCAAACCGTGACTTCACAGGAAAGCAGTGAATTGATTGGCTGGTGAGTATTTGCTGCTCAGGAACTCAGTGTAAACACCTGGGAGTTTAAAAATGTTAAAAATGTTAAGTACTAATCATAATTAACAAGTGGGTAGTTGACAAGTCTTATGTATTATTTTTAAATAAGGTTTATTACTGTTGATTAACATTTTACAATTGGTAGGGTATATTAACAGTGGTAAGGTAGATGACTGCATAGGTGTTGCCAGTAGTCATTTGCACAGCACCTGGCTGTTCTTTGTGCAGCGCTTCTGGCTGCTTTAAGTGCTACGGATGTCAATTCGCTGGGGGCTTTCTTGTAGTTCAGCAGTGCAATGCGCTTAGCGGCTATGACAGGTTTCAGCTCTTCAATGTGAGATTGAAACCAGTCTGCATTCCACTTCACACGTTTGCCATAGGTGGTCATTGCTGAGTCATAGATGGCGTCTCTGATGTGGGCCCACTTGGTCTCTGCATCCCCTGTGGGAGTGCTTTGAAGGGCTTTTTCAAGTGAATTTAGAAACTTACGTAACAGCTGTGGATGAGAAATTCTGCTAGTGTTGATGCGCGGGCGGCCCTTCTGCTTGGAGTGATGTAGCTTCTTTGGTTTGAGGCTAACCTTGCTGCACACCAGGGAGTGGTCGGTGTCGCAGTCCGCACTGTGGAAGCTGCGTGTGATTTGAACGCTGTTTAAAGAGGCTCGCCTTGTGACGATGAGGTCCAGCTGGTGCCAATGGCGTGATCTTGGGTGCCTCCAAGAAACCTGGTGACGGGGTTTAGTGTGAAAGAATGAGTTGGTGATGCAGAGGTTATGATAGGTACACAACCCAAGCAATCTCTGTCCATTCTCATTCATCCTACCAATGCCATAGCGCCCAAGGCAGGAGGGCCATGAGTCATGGTCGGCCCCAACCCTGGCATTAAAGTCCCCCAGCAGGAATAGGTGTTCGATGTTGGGGATGCTACTAATGATCTTATGGAGTGCCTCGTAGAACTGGTCTTTAGCTTCAGGTGAGGAGCAGAGTGTTGGAGCATAGATGCTGAGTAGGTGTACTGGACCAGAGGTGGTGAACAGTCGGATGGACAGTATGCGTTCCGAGCCATTTGAGGGTGGCTCTATCATGCTGAGCAAAGAGTTTCTGATGACGAAGCCCACTCCATGTTTAGTTTTTTTAGTTTAGAGATACAGCACTGAAACAGGCCCTTCGGCCCACCGAGTCTGTGCCGAACATCAACCACCCATTTATACTAATCCTACACTAATTCCATATCCCTACCACATCCCCACCTGTCCCTATATTTCCCTACCACCTACCTATACTAGGGGCAATTTATAATGGCCAATTTACCTACCAACCTGCAAGTCTTTTGGCTTGTGGGAGGAAACCGGAGCACCCGGAGGAAACCCACGCTGACACAGGGAGAACTTGCAAACTCCACACAGGCAGTACCCAGAATTGAACCCGGGTCGCTGGAGCTGTGAGGCTGCAGTGCTAACCACTGCGCCACTGTGCTGTCTTGGTTCTTCAGGATCCCTACCCTGCCAGAAGAAGGTGTAGTCTTGCTCTCTTGGAGATCCACTCACACGAAGGCGTGTCTCCTGAAATGCTGCAATGTCCACATTGAGTCCACTGAGCTCGTTGTTAATGAAGGCGGTCTTTCGAGAATCATTGATTTGTGTAAGGTTTACCGACAGGCCAGGACACATAGTTCTGACGTTCCAGCTTGCAAAACGAAGGGCTGGTACCTTCTTTCCTTTTTTGGGTCGTGCTGTTTGGTGCGGTGTTACAGTCCACTTGTCGGGCAGTGACCCTGAACTCCAAGCACCCATTGAAGCAGGTGGACTGTGGCGGGACAGAACCTTACTGACTGGGGGCTGCCTGGTTTGAGGTGGGCGGTAGGTGTCCAGTGAGATGCGATGACGTTTCCCACCGACAAATGCAACCCGTGGCGCCCAATTTCTACGCCAATTGAGCTGGACTTATAACCCGTAACTGCTTCCGTGTTGTTTTGGTCGCTGTGAGGCGACTATGGAGTGACCTCTCCATGGCGCATGCCTGTGCGGATGTTTGGAGGTTGTGAGTTGCCCAAGCATCAAAACCCCCCTCTCGGCCTTTCTGGTGGGGTCCAAAGGAGTGCAGAGCGCGACGTTTGGCACCGGTATGGCTGCAGGGACTGCCGGTAACATGCCAAAGGTGACACATGACCGCCTACGGGGTTCCACTCCAGATTTTCTGTTAGGGTTTACTCCCTTAGCCTTGGTGTCTCCCAAGACGCCCACAAGGCAGTGGGGTTGTTAGGGCCCCTACACAGGGGTAGGTGGATGCCGGTGGGAGGAGGTGGGGGGAAGGGGGTGCGGGGGGGAGGGGGTGCGAGGAGGAGGGGTGCAGTGGGAAGGGGGCTGCAGGGGGTAGGGGAGAGGGGTGCAGGGGAAGGGGGTGCGAGGGGAAGATGGTGCGAGGGGGGAGCTGGGAAGGGGGTGCGAGGGGGGTGGGGGGAAGGGGTGCAGGGGGGTGAGCTAGAGGCGGCGGGGGGAGGGGGTGCAGGTAATAAAACATTTCATCAGCTCCCACCATTGTCCCTTTTACAATGATGTACTGCTACTGGGATCGGGATCCGGGAGCCGAGCCGGAGTTGTGGGGAAAGTTTGTGTGGAAACAGTGTGGAGTCGCCGAGTGAGCGGGAGCCGCTGCCGGGTCCATGTAGCCGCTCTTCCTCCTGGTCGCCGCCATGGACGGGTTCCCCGAACACAGCCATGTGGCCTTCCTGTCCAGTTGGTCAAGCTTGGCAACCACTGGCAGGGTCTTCATCAGCATTTCTTTCCCGGATTGCCAGCGGTTCACCTTCTCCCTGTGGTGAATTCCTCTTCCAGCCTTACGCGTCCACCGCCCTGGACGCCGCCATCTTTCACTGTCCTACTGGCAACCCCTATGCAATCATACTCAGCTGGCCTCTGACACCGGAAATATGAGAGGAATGTATGATGGCATCAAGAGAGCTTTTTGGCCAACCATCAAGCAGATTGCCCCCCTCAAATCTAAATCCGGGGACACAATCACTGACCAACGCAAGCAAATGGACCGCTGGGTGGAACACTACCTAGAACTGTACTCCAGGGAAAATGTTGTCACTGATACCGCCCTCAATGCAGCCCAGTCTCTGCCAGTCATGGATGAGCTGGACGAACAGCCAACAAAATCGGAACTCAGTGATGCCATTGATTCCCTAGCCAGCGGAAAGGCCCCTGGGAAGGATGGCATTACCCCTGAAATCATCACCCCTGTGCTGGGATGAGGGAGCAGTACCTCAGGACATGCGCGATGCCAATATTATTACCCTCTATAAGAACAAGGGTGACCGCGATGACTGCAACAACTACCATGGAATCTCCCTGCTTGGCATAGTGGGGAAAGTCTTTGCTCGAGTCGCTTTAAACAGGCCCCAGAAGCTGGCTGAGCGTCTCTACACTGAGGCACAGTGTGGCTTTCGAGCAGAGAGCTCCACCATTGACATGCTGTTCTCCCTTCACCAGCTACAGGAGAAATGCCATGAACAACAGATGCCCCTCTACGTTGCTTTCATTGATCTCACCAAAGCCTTTGACCTCGTCAGCAGACGTGGTCTCTTCAGACTAGTAACAAAGATCGGATGTCCACCAAAGCTACTAAGTATCATCACCTCATTCCATGACAATATGAAAGGCACAATTCAGCATAGCTGTGCCTCATCAGACCCCTTTCCTATCCTCAGTGGCGTGAAACAGGGCTGTGTTCTCGCACCTACACTGTTTGGGATCTTCTTCTCCCTGCTGCTCTCACATTCGTTCAAGTCTTCAGAAGAAGGTATTTTCCTCCACACAAGATCAGGGGGCAGGTTTTTCAACCTTGCCCATCTAAGAGCGAAAACCAAAGTACGGAAAGTCCTCATCAGGGAACTCCTCTTTGCTGACGATGCTGCATTAACATCTCACACTGAAGAGTGTCTGCAGAGACTCATCGACAGGATTGCGGCTGCCTGCAACGAATTTGGTCTAACCATCAGCCTCAAGAAAATGAACATCATGGGACAGGACATCAGAAATGCCCCATCCATAAATATCGGCGACCACACTCTGGAAGTGGTTCAGGAGTTCACCTACCGAGGCTCAACTATCACCAGTAACCTGTCTCTCGATGCAGAACTCAACAAGCGCATGGGAAAGGCTTCCACTGCTATGTCCAGACTGGCCAAGAGAGTGTGGGAAAATGGTGCACTGACACAGAACACAAAAGTCCAAGTGTATCAAGCCTGTGTCCTCAGTACCTTGCTCTACGGCAGCGAGGCCTGGACAACGTACATCAGCCAAGAGCGACGTCTCAATTCATTCCATCTTCGCTGCCTCCAGAGAATACTTGGCATCAGGTGGCAGGACCGAATCGCCAACACAGAAGTCCTCAAGGCAGCCAACATCCCCAGCATATACACCCTACTGAGCCAGCAGCGCTTGAGATGGCTTGGCCATGTGAGCCGCATGGAAGATGGCAGGATCCCCAAGGACACATTGTACAGTGAGCTCATCACTGGTATCAGACCCACCGGCCGTCCATGTCTCCGCTTTAAAGACGTCTGCAAACGCAACATGAAGTCCTGTGACATTGATCACAAGTCAGTGGCCAGCAATCGCCAGAGCTGGCGGACAACCATAAAGGCGGGGCTAAAGAGTGGCGAGTTGAAGAGACTTAGCAGTTGGCAGGAAAAAAGACAGAAGCGCAAGGAGAGAGCCAACTGTGTAACAGCCCCGACAACCAATTTTATCTGCAGCACCTGTGGAAGAGTCTGTCACTCTAGAATTGGCCTTATAGCCACTCCTGGCGCTGCTTCACTGACCACTGAACACATCCAGGCGCTTACCCATTGTCTCTCGAGTCAAGGAGGCCAAAGAGAGAAAGGTAGATGAGTATTGGTTCTGATGAAGGTCACTGATCTGAAACGTTAACTCTGCTTCTCATTCCACAGATGCTGCTAGACCTGCTGAGTGCTTCCAGCACTTTTTGTTTTTATTTCAGATTTCCAGCATCTGCAGCAGTTTGCTTTTATTTTAGTATTAGTAAAGTTTAGTATTAGCAATAATAAGGTTATTATTACTATTGGTACGGTTATTAGTATTAGCAGTGGAAAGGTTTATTAGTAGCAGGGTTTATTTGTAGTGCCAAGATTTATTGTCTGATAGAGGGAAGAATGGCAGGGCTATTCCAACCTCGGTGCTATGTGGGAACTCCAGGATCTTCTTGAGTCCTGGATAACCTTATCTGCAGGAAATGTAGTCAGTTGCAGTAGCTTGAGCTCCGGTTTTCAGAACTTGAGTAGCAGCTGGCGTCACTGCAGTGCATCGTGAGGATGAGAGTTTTGTGGATAAAACGTTTATAGATGTGGTCACCCCACAGCCTAAGAGTACACAGGGAGAGAGGAAATGGGTGACGACCAGACAGTCGAGAAGAAACAAGCAGGTAGGGCAGGAGACTCCTGAGTGCATCCCACTCTCCAACCAGCATTCAGTTCTGAAGACTGAAGAAAGTGATGGTTCGTTTGGGGGATGCAGCCAGAACCAAGGCCATGGCACCACGGGCGGCTCAGCTGCACAGAGGGGACTCAAGGAAGACTGGAAGAGCGATAGTGATAGGAGATTTGATAGTCAGGGGAACAGAGAGGTGTTTCTGTGGCTGCAGATGTGAATCCAGAATGGTTTGTTGCCTCCCTGGTGCCAGGGTCAAGGATGTCACTGAACAGCTGCAGAACTCCCAGAGGGGGGAAGGTTGAATAGCCAGAGGTCATGATCCACATTACACAGAATACTGGGAGAGATAGATAGCTCGAGAGTGGGGAATAGTACGTTATTAGGTGGGGTCACAGTAAGGCAGAAAGTAATAAAGTCTAAATCAGGGTTAATGTGCATGTATGTGAATGCACGGAGTGTGGTTAATAAAACTGGTGAGGTACAGGCACAGATTGTGAAAATATGATGTTGTGGCTATAACAGAGACCTGGCTCAAAGAAGGGTGTTAAATATTCCTGGATACAAGGTGTTCAGGAAAGTTAGGAAAGGGAAAAAAGGGGGATGGGTTGCAGTATTGATTCAGGAAAGCATTGCAGTGCTGGAGAAAAAGGATGTCCCAGAGGGGTTGAGGACAGGGATTAAAAAGGTGCGGTTACATTGCTCAGTGTTGTCTATTGGCCACCAGATAGTGGGAAGGACATGGAGGAACAAATTTACAAGGAAATTACAGAAAGGTGCAAAAATTATCGGGTAGTTATAATGGGAAACTTTAATTATCCAAACATAGACTGGGATAATAGTAGTGTACAGGCCAGGGAGGCACTGCCAGAGCTGGTTCTTGGGAATGAGGTGGGCCAAGTGGATCACGTATCAGTAGGAGAGCATTTAGGAGATAGTGATCATTGTATCATCAGGTTTAGGCTGATTATGGAAAAGGACAAAGAACAATCCAGGGTAAAAATAATTAACTGGGGGACAGGCCAACTTCAATGGGGCAAGAAAGGAGCTGGGGCGAATAAATTGGAGTCAAAGGTTGGCAGGAAAAATGACAGCTGAACAATGGGCAACCTTCAAAGAAGGGATAGTTCGGGCACAGTCAAGCTATGTTCCCATGAAGGGGAAAGGTAGGGCAAACAAATCCAGAATGACTAAAGAGATAAAGATTAAGATAAAGAAGAAAAAGTGTGCTTATGACAGATGCCAGGTAGAAAATACTATTGAGAACCAGGCTGAAAATAGAAGGTCCAGAGGGGAAGTGAAAAAGCAAATAAGAGAAGCCAAGAGAGAGCATGAAAAGAGACTGTCAGCTCACATTAAAGGGAATCCCAAAGTTTCCTATCGACATATAAATAGTAAGAGGGTGGTAAAAGAAGGAGTGGGGCGGATTAGGAACCAAAAAGGGGATTTACACATGGAGGCAGAGGGCTTAGATGAGGTATTAAATGAATACTTTGCATCTGTCTTTACCAAGGAAGAAGATGCAACCCAGGGAATGATGAAAGAGGAGGTAATTCAGATAATAGAAGGGTTTAAGATTGATAAGGAGGAGGTATTAGATAGGCTGTCTGTACTTAATGTGGATAAATAACCAGGACCAGATGAGATGCATCCAAGGATACTGACAGAAGTGAGGATGGAAATCGTGGAGGCACTAGCCATAATTTTTCAGTCTTCGTTGGACTTGGGGGTGGTGCCAGAGGACTGGAGAATTGCAAATGTTACACCCTTGATCAAAAAAGGATGTAAAGATAAGCCCAGCAACTACAGGCCAGTCAGTTTAACTTCAGAGTTGGGAAACTTCTAGAAAGAATAATTCTGGCGAAAATGAATAGTCACATGGACAAATGCAGGCTAATTTAAAAAAGCCAGCATTTTTTTCTTAAGGGAAAATCATGTTTAACTAACTTGCTGGAGTTTTTTGAGGAGATAACAGAGAGGGTTGATGAGGGCAATGCAGTTGATGCGGTGTACATGGACTTTCAAAAGGCATTTGATAAAGTGCCGCACAACAGATCTGTGAGCAAAGTTATAGAGAATGGAAAAAAGGGACTGTAGCAACATGGAAGTGGAATTGGCTCAGTGACAGGAAACAAACAGTAGTGGTTAATGGATGTTTTTTGGGCTATGGCAACCTCTGGGGTCAGCGTAGGACCCTTGCTTTTCCTGATATATTAATGACCTAGACCTTGGTGTATAGGGCACAATTTCAAAGTTTGCAGAGGATACGAAACTTGGAAGCATTGTGAACTGTGAGGAGTATAGAGAGAGGTTTACAAAGTTATGAGTGGCATGGACAGAGTGGCGCAATGGTTAGCACCGCAGCCTCACAGCTCCAGCGACCTGGGTTCAATTCTGTGTGCTGCCTGTCTGGAGTTTGCAAGTTCTCCCTGTGTCTGTGTTTTCTCCGGGTGCTCCGGTTTCCTCCCACAGGCCAAAGACCTGCAGGTTGATAGGTAAATTGGCTATTAAAAAAAATTGTCCCTAGTACAGGCAGGTGGTAGGGAAATATAGTGACAGGTGGGATGTAGTAGGAATATGGAATTAGTGTAGGATTAGTATAAATGGGTGGTTGATGGTCGGCACAGACTCGGTGGGCCGAAGGGCCTGTATAAGTGCTGTATCTCTAACTAACTAAGTGGATAGTCAGAAGCTTTTTCCCAGGGTGGAAGAGTCAGTTACTAGGTTTAAGGTGCAAGGGGCAAAGTTTAGAGGGGATGTGCGAGGCAAGTTTTTTTACACAGAGGGTGGTGAGTGCCTGGAACTTGCTGCTGGGGAGGTGGTGGAAGCAGGTACAATAGCGACGTTTAAGAGGCATCTTAACAAATACATGAATAGGATGGGAATAGAGGGATATGGACCCCGGAAGTGCAGAAGGATTTAGTTTAGACAGACATCAAGATCGGCGCAGGCTTGGAGGGCCGAATGGCCTGTTCCTGTGCTGTACTGTTCTTTGTTCTTTTCTTATCATATAGAACTTCAAAAGGACATAGACAAGTTGGTGGAATGGGCATACAGGTGGCAGATGAAGTTCAATGCAGAGCAATGTGAGGTGATTCATTTTGGTAGGAAGATCGTGGAGAGACAATATAGAATAAAGGGTACAATTCTAACAGGGGTGCAGGAGCAGAGGGACCTGGGTGTACATGTACATAAGTCATTGAGGATGGTAGGACAAGTTGATAGAGTTGTTAATAATGCATACGGTATCGTGGGCTTTATTACTAGAGGCATAGAGTACAAGAGCAAGGAAGTTATGTCAAACTTGTATAGATCACTGGTTCAGTCTCAACTGGAGTATTGTGTCCAGTTCTGGGTGCCACACTTTAGGAAAGTTGTGAAGGCAATGGAGAGAGTCCAGAAAAGATTCAAGAGAATGGTAAGAACATGCAGGGTTACGGGGAGCAAGCGAGGAAATGGAATTAAGTGATTGCTCTTTCGGAGAGCCATTGCAGAAACAATGGGCCAAATGGCCTCCTTCTGCACTGTAACAATTCTGTAAATCTGTGATTCTGTGACGTGCATTGTCTGAGGCTGAGATGAGGTACGCCGTCGTCGAGAACGAAGATCTCGCAGTCAAGTCGGCTTGTGAGATGTTCTCAGATTATATTATCAGCTTAAAGGTTGTCATAGAGACAGACCACAAACCCCTAGTTTCTTTACTTGATGAGAAAGAACTCACTAGGATGCCGCTGAGAATCCAGAGATTAGAGCTGAGGCTAATGAGGTTCACGTACAAAGCGGTATACGTGCTGGACAGCTCTGATACATTGTCCAGAGCTACTGTCGACCATCCTACACAACAGGATGTTAATCTTCTTCATGAAATTGAGTTATATTCACAGTTCACTGAGCTGGACATACAGCCAACAAAATCGGAACTCAGTGATGCCATTGATTCTCTAGCCAGCGGAAAAGCCCCTGGGAAGGACAGCATTACCCCTGAAATAATCAAGAGTGCCAAGCCTGCTATTCTCTCAGCACTACATGAACTGCTATGCCTGTGCTGGGACGAGGGAACAATACCACAGGACATGCACGATGCCAATATCATCACCCTCTATAAAAACAAAGGTGACCGAGGTGACTGCAACAACTACCGTGGAATCTCCCTGTTCAGCATAGTGGGGAAAGTCTTTGCTCGAGTTGCTCTAAACAGGCTCCAGAAGCTGGCCGAGCGCGTCTACCCTGAGGCACAGTGTGGCTTTCGTGCAGAGGGATCGACCGTTGACATGCTGTTCTCCCTTCGACAGATACAGGAGAAATGCCGCGAACAACAGATGCCCCTCTACATTGCTTTCATTGATCTCACCAAAGCCTTTGATTTCGTCAGCAGACGTGGTCTCTTCAGACTACTAGAAAAGATTAGATGCCCACCAAAGCTACTAAGTATCATCACCTCATTCCATGACAATATGAAAGGCACAATTCAACATGGTGGCTTCTCATCAGACCCCTTTCCTATTCTGAGTAGCGTGAAACAGGGCTGTGTTCTCGCACCCACACTTTTTGGGATTTTCTTCTCCCTGCTGCTTTCACATGTGTTCAAGTCCTCTGAAGAAGGAATTTTCCTCCACACAAGATCAGGGGGCAGGTTGTTCAACCTTGCCCGTCTAAGAGCGAAGTCCAAAGTACGGAAAGTCCTCATCAGGGAACTCCTCTTTGCTGATGATGCTGCTTTAACATCTCATACTGAAGAGTGCCTGCAGAGTCTCATCGACAGGTTTGCGGCTGCCTGCAATGAATTTGGCCTAACCATCAGCCTCAAGAAAACGAACATCATGGGGCAGGACGTCAGAAATGCTCCATCCATCAATATTGGCGACCACGCTCTGGAAGTGGTTCAAGAGTTCACCTACCTAGGCTCAACTATCACCAGTAACCTGTCTCTTGATGCAGAAATCAACAAGCGCATGGGAAAGGCTTCCACTGCTATGTCCAGACTGGCCAAGAAAGTGTGGGAAAATGGCGCACTGACACGGAACACAAAAGTCCGAGTGTATCAAGCCTGTGTTTTCAGTACCTTGCTCTATGGCAGCGAGGCCTGGACAACGTATGTCAGCCAAGAGCGACGTCTCAATTCATTCCATCTTCGCTGCCTCCGGAGAATACTTGGCATCAGGTGGCAGGACCGTATCTCCAACACAGAAGTCCTCGAGGCGGCCAACATCCCCAGCTTATACACACTACTGAGTCAGCGGCGCTTGAGATGGCTTGGCCATGTGAGCCGCATGGAAGATGGCAGGATCCCCAAGGACACATTGGACAGCGAGCTCGCCACTGGTATCAGACCCACCGGCCGTCCATGTCTCCGCTTTAAAGACGTCTGCAAACAGACATGAAGTCCTGTGACATTGATCACAAGTCGTGGGAGTCAGTTGCCAGCGTTCGCCAGAGCTGGCGGGCAGCCATAATGGCGGGGCTAAAATGTGGCGAGTCGAAGAGACTTAGCAGTTGGCAGGAAAAAAGACAGAGGCGCAAGGGGAGAGCCAACTGTGCAACAGCCCCGACAAACAAATTTTTCTGCAGCACCTGTGGAAGAGCCTGTCACTCTAGAATTGGCCTTTATAGCCACTCCAGGCGCTGCTTCACAAACCACTGACCACCTCCAGGCGCTTACCCATTGTCTCTCGAGATAAGGAGGCCCAAAGAAGACTGCATCACAGTGGTGAGCAAGTTTGAAAAAACTCCAAGAAATTCGTCATGCTCAGATAAAAGATGATGAATGCATCAATAGCCAATATTATAAGCAAAGCTGGCTACAGCAGCGTCCCAGTGATAAGTGGATAAAAAATCTTCTTTGAAAACAGAAGGCACGTCCCTATAGTGGATGATTTGCTGGTGTATGAGAGACTGGTGATTTTGGACTCACTCTGGGTAGACATCTTGGAGAAAATACACCAGGGTCACATGGGTAAAACAAAATGTAGAGCATGGCTCGGTTGTCTGTGTGGTGGCTGGGTATATCGAGAGATATCGAAGAAATAATTTTAAATTGCCACGTATGCACAGACAGGATTAGAGGGAACCCCTTAGCTCAACCTAATTCCCAACCAGAATGTGGGAACATCTGGGAATGGATCTATTCCTGTTTAATGGAAAATCCGACCTGATTTAAAGCCTGGCTCAGATATAAAACTGAAACCCAACCCGGGCCCAACCCGACCACATCCAACCCGACCCGGGCCCAACCCGACCACATCCAACCCGACCCGGGCCCAACCCGACCACATCCAACCCGACCCGGGCCCAACCCGACCACATCCTACCCGACCCGGGCCCAAGTCCTTTAATTTTTTTAAATGCCCGCCCCAACCCAACTCCGCCCCAACACATGTTTGGTCAGTAGTCAGGCTTTAGGCCAGTGTCCTGAATAAACGGGCCCAAGGAGATGGAATAAATGAACGGTTCATTTTGAATTGAGATTCCTTCCGACTGTCGTTCAGTTTAAGATTATGGATTTGCGCCTTTCCGACAATGATACCTAATGCTGTCCTCTCAAACCATGCTGCTGGGAGATGGAAGTGTGGTGACTGTAGGTAAAGGGATCTCAAATTTGGATACTGTAAACTGTAACATTACAAAAAAAACCTTAAAGTAAAATGAGAAAATTCTAGAAACACATAGCAGCTCAGGCAGTGGAGAGAAATAGAATTAACATTTCAGGCTGATAACCTTTCATCAGGACTTGCAAAAAATATCGTGGCAGATTCATTATAAAGGCCTTCAGAAGTCAGTACGGTTGTGATTTCAGACATTCCTGTTTTGTAAATGTTTGTTCTGCGTAATTGCCATTTTTGACATTATTAATTTAACTCTAGGAACTCCGCTGTATATTCCGATTAGACCGGTTTTCCCGAAAGTTTTGTGACTGAGTTTTAGAATGGGTGTTCTTGGTTCATATTGTTCTACTGACTGGATGATTGATTTTTAGAGAAGTTCTTGTCATGACTTGTCATCATTCTCAAGTCTAACAAAGTCGGAATTGGATTTGTAGTAATTTGATGATGTTAGATCTGATGCAAATACCACCTCCCCCCCAAGGTCCCTGCGTTGCTAATTAAGAGTTGTTCGCTTTTATTAGACACAAGACGCTTGGATATAACACACACTAAACGTAATTCTCACCAAACGCTGTTTCTTTCAGTTCCAGAGAGATTGAAACTGACTTCGCCACCTCCGACTGCAAAACGCCACAAAATCCATCGTTACAAGTACCCGATTACGCGTGGCAAGAAGAAAGGGAATAAAAATTGTAAGACTGATACGACACTGCATTGACCGTGTCTCAGAGATAGACTGGGACTTTATCCCTATTCAGTATATCTGGGTCACTTTTCATTTAATTTCTTACAGACTAATGGGTTACAAAAACTGTCCACACTGAGAGCCTGGCTTTGAATATCCCGAGGGTCCACGTCCAGCCTGACCCGACCCGAGTCCAAATGCTGAACCCAGAAGAGGGACCGGACCCGACCCGAACCCGATACATGTCACCGGATCGAGTCGGGTTCGGGTCGGGTAGCCACGCTTTAACCTGATTATCATCGATGGTTTTTCAAGGTGGAATGAGGTCAAACTTTTGTACATAATGACAACAGAGACAGTTATTCGAGTGTTACAAGAGACTTGGAAGTGTTGGGCTGGTATGTAAAAATAAATATGTGAATGTAGAAATATAAGTGATTGTATAAATATATATACGGATAAAGACTTGGGGGGGAAATGTGTTATAAGGGTTGGAAAGTGTTAATGATTGAGACAATGTAAGGCAAACCTCCCACCATGATAATGTAAGAGATGTGAGGAATTAAGAGGGCTAAAAGGGGTCATGAAATATCTTTAGCAAACAGGGTTAAGGAAAATCCCAAAGCCTTTTATTCATATATAAGGAGCAAGAGGGTAACTAGAGAAAGGATTGGCCCACTCAAGGACAAAGGGGGAAAGTTATGTGTGGAGTCAGAGAAAATGGGTGAGATTCTAAATGAGTACTTTGCATCGGTATTCACCGAGGAGAGGGACATGACGGATGTTGTGGTTAGGAACAGATGTTTGATTACTCTCAGTCAAGTCGGCATAAGGAGGGAGGATGTGTTGGGTATTCTAAAAGGCATTAAGGTGGACAAGTCGCCAGGTCTGGATGGGATCTATCCCAGGTTACTGAGGGAAGCGAGAGAGGAAATAGCTGGGGCCTTAACAGATGTCTTTGCAGCATCCTTAAACACGGGTGAGGTCCCGGAGGACTGGAGAATTACTAATGTTGTCCCCTTGTTTAAGAAGGGTAGCAGGGATAATCCAGGTAATTATAGACCGGTGAGCCTGACGTCAGTGGTAGGGAAGCTGCTGGAGAAGATACTGAGGGATAGGACCTATTCCCATTTGGAAGAAAATGGGCTTATCAGTGATAGGCAACATAGTTTTGTGCAGGGAAGGTCATGTCTTACCAACTTAATAGAATTCTTTGAGGAAGTGACAAAGTTGATTGATGAGGGAAGGGCTGTAGATGTCATATACATGGACTTCAGTAAGGCGTTTGATAAGGTTCCCCATAGTAGGTTGATGGAGAAATTGAAGGCGCATGGGGTCCAAGGTGTACTAGCTAGATGGATAAAGAACTGGCTGGGCAACAGGAGACAGAGAGTAGCAGTAGAAGGGAGTTTCTCAAAATGGAGACATGTGACCAGTGGTGTTCCACAGGGATCCGTGCTGGGACCACTGTTGTTTGTGATATACATAAATGATTTGGAGGAAAATATAGGTGGTCTGATTAGCAAATTTGCAGACGACACTAAGATTGGTGGAGTAGCAGATAGTGAAGGGGACTGTCAGAGAATACAGCAGAATATAGATAGACTGGAGAGTTGGGCAGAGAAATGGCAGATGGAGTTCAATCAGGGCAAATGCGAGGTGATGCATTTTGGAAGATCCAATTCAAGAGTGAACTATACAGTAAATGGAAAGGTCCTGGGGAAAATTGATGTACAGAGAGATTTGGGTGTTCAGGTCCATTGTTCCCTGAAGGTGGCAGCGCAGGTCAATAGAGTGGTCAAGAAGGCATACGGCATGCTTTCCTTCATCGGACGGGGTATTGAGTACAAGAGTTGGCAGGTCATGTTACAGTTGTATAAGACTTTGGTTCGGCCACATTTAGAATACTGCGTGCAGTTCTGGTCGCCACATTACCAAAAGGATATGGATGCTTTGGAGAGGGTGCAGAGGAGGTTCACCAGGATGTTGCCTGGTATGGAGGGCGCTAGCTATGAAGAGAGGTTGAGTAGATTAGGATTATTTTCATTAGAAAGACGGAGGTTGAGGGGGGACCTGATTGAGGTGTACAAAATCATGAGAGGTATAGACAGGTTGGATAGCAAGAAGCTTTTTCCCAGAGTGGGGGATTCAATTACTAGGGGTTACGAGTTCAAAGTGAGAGGGGAAAAGTTTAGGGGGGATATGCGTGGAAAGTTCTTTACACAGAGGGTGGTGGGTGCCTGGAACGCGTTGCCAGCGGAGGTGGTAGACGCGGGCACGATAGCGTCTTTTAAGATGTATCTAGACAGATACATGAATGGGCAGGAAGTAAAGAGATACAGACCCCGAGAAAATAGGCGACATGTTTAGATAGAGGATCTGGATCGGCGCGGGCTTGGAGGGCCGAAGGGCCTGTTCCTGTGCTGTAATTTTCTTTGTTCTTTGTTCTATCACATGTGAGAGAGATGGGAGGGAGTTGCAGCGTGACTTCAGACAATTCACACAGACTGGTGTGAAGCTGTACAGAGTTAGAATGTAATAAAGAGTTAATGTTCAAAGTACTGCAGACTCAGTAATCTCTCCAGGTGAGAATAACTGTGCCCTAATTACTCTGTGACTGGGGGCGGTTCTCTCAGTGTCCTGGCCAACATCAACCAGCAGCACCCAACAGGAAATCTGCTCATTATTCCACCACTGTTTGTGGGATCTTGCTGAACACAACATGGCTGCTGCAACCTCCTACCAAATGATAGTTACTGTGCTGCAAGAGTAATGTGTTGGTTGTGAAGTACATTGGGATATGCTGACGATGTGAAAAGCTCTAAATGAATGCAAGTTCTGTGTTGTCAAAGGGACCATGTCTCACTCACCGTCTCATTGAGACTCTTGGGATAGAGTCCAAACCCCTAACATTAAACCGTGCATTCTCTGCACAGATGGGCTCTGAATTGTTGGGTGTTTATAGAATTTTCCTAGATGCTCGTGGTTTCCAGTCGATGATGAAGAGACGCTGCACAAACACTCAGCCTATCAGGATATATTTACTTGCCCTCCTTCAGCCCATGGTGCTGAATTTTTGGTGCGCTGTACCTTTAAGAGCTGTCTTCTGTGAGGGAGGAAGCAGCAGCAGTGTCTCAGACTGCAGACAAACTGGGAGGCTGTGTCTAAAAGGATAACATTCCCACAATGGGAGTTGAACCCATGCCACCTGCATGAAAAACCAGGAATCCTAACCACTAGACCATGTGGGAAGTGAATAGTAGTTAGAGGTGCTGACACTACACACACAATCAACACAGGCCCCAGGCTGGAGGGAGTCAGCACCTCATTTACACAAGGTGCACATTCTGCTTCACCAGTCTGTCTCACTTCATCCCTTCCACACTCCCTGATAAATACAACTGTACACATCTACTGCACCGATCCCCAGTTATCTCACTGAAATTACACAGAATTTACAGCACAGGAATTGGCCATTCGGCTGCACTGACCCATGAGGAAATTTCTGCTCCACATGAGCCTCCTCCAGCTCCCTCTTCATCTCATACTATCACCTTATCCTTCTATTTCTTTCTCCCTCATGTGTTTTCCAGATTCCCCTTAAATGCATCTTTGCTTTTCAACAACTTCCATAATCTTCATAATCAGTTCACCCCTCAGCCTTTACTTTCCTGGAGAAAAGAACCACAGTCGGTCCAGCCTCTGCTGATAGTTATAACCTCTCCGTTCCGGTGTCGTCCTTGTGAACTACTTTTCTGCCTTCACCAGAACCTTGAGATCCTTTTTATATATGGAGATGGGAATTGTCCTCAGCAAATTGAGCCTGTGGAAGAGCTGAAGGAAATCTCTGCTGTTCCGAGTCCTGTGGGAATGCTCACCCTCGGAGGGGAGAGTGAGTCTTCTTTGTGTTATGTTCAGAATCACAGAATTGTAACAGCAACAAAGGAGGCCATTCGGCCTATTGTGACTGTGCTGGCTCTCTGAAAGAGCAATTTACCGAGTGCCTCTCACCCGCCTTCTCCCTCCATAGCCTTGCACATTCTTCTTTTTTACATAACAATCCAATTCCCTCTTGAGTGCCTCAATTGAACCTGCCTCCATCATATTCTCAGTGAGTGCATTCCAGATCTGGAATTGTGTAAAAGTTTTTCCTTATGTCACTGTTGTTTCTTTTGCTAAATTACCTTAAATCTGTGCCATCTTGTTCTCAATCCTTCCACCAATGGGAACAGTTTTTCCCTCAGTACTCTCTCCAGACCCCCTCATGATTTTGAACATCTCTATCAAATCTCCTCTCAACCTTATATAATAAAAGCAAAATACTGCGGATGCTGGAAATCTGAAACAAAAACAAGAAATGCTGGATTCACTCAGCAGGTCTGGCAGCATCTGTGGAAAGAGAAGCAGAGTTAACGTTTCGGGTCAGTGACCCTTCTTCGGAACTCAACCTTCACTTCTCTAAGGAAACTAATCCCAACTTCTCCAATCTATCCACCTAAATGAAGTTCCTCATCCCTGGAACAATTCTTGTGAATCTTTTCTGTACTCTCTCCAATGCCTTCACATCTTTCCTGAAGTGTGGAGCCCAGAACTGGATACAATACTCCAGCTGAGGCGAACCAGTGTTCTATACAAGTTTGACATAACTTCCTAGCTTTTATACTCTATACTCTGATTAATGAAGCCTCAGATACTGTATACTTTATTAGCTATGCTCTCAACAGATCCTGCCACCTTCAAAGATTTATACACAGATACACCCAGATCCCTCTGTCTTGCACCCCTTTTAGAATTAACCCTATATTTTATATTGTTTTTCCGCATTCTTCCTACCAAAATAAATCACTTCACACTTCACTGCATTAAATTTCATCTGTCACTTGTCCACCCATTTTATCAACCTGTCTATGTCCTTTTGCAGTTCTACACTGTCCTCCTCACAGTTCACATTGCTTCCAAGTTTCGTATCATCTGCAAATATTGAAATTGTACCTGTCCACCAAGGTCTAGGTCATTGTTGTATATCAGCAAAAGCAAAGGTCCCAACACTGAACCCTGGGAACTCCACTACAAACCTTTCACCAGCCCAAAAAAGATCCATTAACCAGTAAAATAAAAGCAAAATACTGCGGATGGTTGAAATCTGAAATAAAAGCAAGAAATTGAGTTCTGAAGAAGGGTCACTGACCTGAAACGTTAACTCTGCTTCTCTCTCCACAGATGCTGCCAGACCTGCTGAGTGTTTCCAGCATTTCTTGTTTTTAATCCATTAATCACCACTCTTTGTTTCCTGTCACTCAGCCAATTTCATATCCAAATTTCATATCCATGTTTCTACTGTTCCTTTTATTCCATGAGCCATAACGTTGCTCACAAGTCTGTTGTGTAGCACTTTATCAAATGCCTTTTGGAAGTCCATGTACACCACATCAACAGCTTTACCCTCATCAACCTTCTCTGTTACCTCATCAAAAAACTCCAGCAAGTTAGTTAAACTTGATTTTCCCTTCACAAATCCGTGCTGGCTTTCCTGAATTAACTTACATTTGCCCATGTGACTACTAATTATTGTTTCTAGGCCACCACCAAGGTTAAACTGATTGGCTTGTAGTTGCTGGGCTTATCTCTGCATCCTGTTTGAACAAAGGTAGAACATTTGCAATTCTCCTACCAAACGATAGTTACTGTGCTCTGCCAGAGTAATGCGTTGGCTGTGAAGAGCATTGGAATGTCCTGAGGATGTGAAAGGCGCTATATGAATACAGGTTCTGTGTTAGGCACAGGGACAATGTCTCACTTGCCGTCTCATTGAGACTCTCAAGGCATAGAGTCCAAACCCCTCATGTTAATAAAATGTTAATGTTAATGTTAATCCATGTGTTCTCGTCACAGTTCGGCCCCGAACCATTGGGTGTTTGTAGAATTTGCTGTTTGTATTTCACGGACGCTCTTGGTTTAGGGTAGATGAGAAAACGATACTGTCCAAACACTCAGCCTATCAGGACATATTTTTGCTTGCTCTCCTTCAGCCTGTCCTGCTGAGTTTTTGGTGCACTGTACCTTTAAGAGCTGTCGTCTGTGATGGCGGAAGCAGCAGCAGTGGCTCAGACTGCAGACAAACTGGGAGGCTGTGTCTAAAAGGATAACATTCCCACACCGGGAGTTGAACCCGGGCCACCTGGGTGAAAACCAGGAATCCTAACCGCTAGACCATATGGGAAGTCAGTAGCAGCTAGAGGTGCTGACACTACATACACAATCAACAAAGGCCCCAGGCTCTGCTCACACTGCAGCTCCACACACACCATCCCCTGTGGCTGGAGGGAATCAGCACCTCTTTTACACAAGGTGCACATTCTGTTTCATCAGTCTCAGGGAATGAGCGTGCTTGGAATTCCAAATAGCATTTGATAAAGTGCCCCATAACAGACCTGTCAGCAAAGTTAGACCTCATGGAATAAAAGGGACAGTAACAGCATGGATATGAAATAGGCTGAGTGACAGGAAATAGAGAGTCGTGGTGAAGGGTTGTTTCTCAGACTGGAGGAAGTCCTGGCTTCCCCAGGAGTCGATGTTAGGACTCCTGCTTTTCTTCATCTGTATTAATGACCTAGACTTGGGTGAACAGGGCATAATTTGAAAATTTGCAGATGACTCAATACTTGAAAATATTGTGAACTGTGAAGAGGATCGGTCAGGAGTCTTGTTTTAACCATATGATCCATTGGTTTCAGCTGCTGCACTTCCTTGTGAACATCGCAAAACAAACGACAACAAGTTTTCAATGAAGATAGAATTAACAATTCTGTGGGGAAGAGAACATGCCTTAAACCTCCTTTCCAAACTATTGTCTAATGATGTTGCAGAAACAAGAAGATACAAATTACAAGTGGAAGCTTGAATTGACAGTAATAGGAAGTCACAGTGGTCGGAATTGACAACTGAAAGACAACATCAAAACAAATCAACAATGAACAACATCCACTGATCCAAAATCAAACTTGATACAAAATCAAACATCGTGGGGGAAAAAGTGACAATGACCAAAACTGACAATAACAGGGAGGGCATTGAGTTGATTCGAAGATAATATCAACACAGACAGACCTGAGATTGACAACCTAATAATCCATTTAAACATGGTGCTATGTTAGAAGTAAACATCCAAGTTTGATGATTGGTTGAACTTTACAAATACTACAAAGATGCTCACTGTCTGATGCCTGATTACTCTGGAGACACATCTTCAAAGTGTTGGATTCTCAGAAAGAAGACCATGTTAAAATCGAACTGATGTTCAAGCTTGCCAATTTTAACTGAATCATTTGGGAAAGATAAACTGACCAATAATTGCCTACTTCACTGACGTGTCTCATGATGTTTGTACTGTTGACAATGCTAATAGAGATTCCTGAGGGCTGGACCATCCTCGCTGCTCAATTAATAAGGTAATGGTAACCAGGGTATGGGACAGGGGATGTCTAACAGCAGTTACTGTGCATGTTCCCAGTTTAAATTATTCCATTATGAAAGATGCACACTCTCAAAAAGGTGACAGCTAACCTACAAGAACTAAAATGTGATTAAAACCTACCTCTTTGACCATGATTTTGATTATCTTTCCTAACATCTCCGTATGTAATTTGATGTCAAATTTTGTTTTATAACACTCCTGTGAACTGCCTTTGGATGTATAAGGGTCTGAAAGGGTTAATGTTTGGGACAATGTGAGTAACACCTCCACTGTGATGAGGTAAGAGATTACATGTGTAACAGGCTTGGAAGAAGCAAGAAGCGTCATGCGTAGCAGAAGCTAGACATGTATATGGAGAGTTTACATAGTTCTTTTAAATATAATAAAGGAGTTGATGTTTAGATTTACAATAACTCCAAGATCTCTGTGAACCTAGCATACAAAATGTTAACAATATACAATACCTTCCTCACATTTGCATTTTCATTCGAGCTCCACATCTCTGTGAGCCAATGAATCAGAAATAAAAAAACTGTACCTCATCAATCCATGCAACTCATTGTGAACAGACATGATTGATAAAGCTCTCTCTCCTGGCTGCCCTTAAAGCTCTGCTACGCTGCATTTCCTGGTGTCCTGTGGTCTAGTACTTTATTTGACTAGTTTTCCTCTTAGGACAATTTAAATGAAAAAACCCAGGATTGTTTGTTTGATTTATTTTTACAAACATGCGTTTAAATCAGCAGAATAGACCAGCCATGATACAATGTGAAATGGAGGGCTGAATTTTGCAGCAAGGCCTGAGGTACTGCCACTGGGACCAGAAGCAGGATCCATTACCATGGGGGCGATGGGTGGGCTGGCGATCAGTATTCTGTGCTGGCTGGCCAATTACAACAGCCGGGAGGTGGAGGAGGCGTCCAGTAAGGCAGTGGTGGCAGCGATAGATCATGCTGCTGGAATTGCTGGTGCCATAGTTAAAGGGCTGTCAGTACTCAGTGAAATCAATTCAACCCAAAAGAAGCCTAGTGGAAGATCTAAGAAAGAAGGGATGTCAAGGAATAGCAAAGGTAAGATCCTGGGTGGATGTATGGTTTAACGATGCCTCCCAGCAGATTCTGCTGCAGGCTGCTCGGACATAGTGGGAGGTGCTCTTCCCCTGGGATGGGAGGAGGAGAAGTGCTCGCCAGACCAAGGAAGCCTGGATGGAGAACACAGAGAAGGTCAGCATCCTTGGGGTCATCCCTTGAACACCGCAAGCAAGTTAATGACCTCTTGCAAACTGCCAAGGTGAGTGCACCACACATTGCTGTCTTTAGGGCTTGCATGTGGCTTTGTATGAGGGTGAGATAGCCAGAGACGGAATATCAACTCAGGCACTGGCGATGGGGACAGGCAGCAGCATTATCAATCATAGGCATGGCAACAGCTTGGTGAATGGCCCCAGTCCATCAGAGTGGATTCCTGGATGGCCGCTTCTGAATGACCACATGCAGGAGGCATTCTTGTGCAGTGGACAGTCAGACAGCCATCAGCGTAGGCACTGTGCATGTCTTTGGCAACTATCAATGGTCATCTGTGTGTTTGCAGGAAAAGAATGCCTACAGTTCCAAGGAACGGGCAAAGGCTGGCAGTGGCATTCCTTACCTTGCGATCCTGAGCCCCATGGAGAAGGAGGAGGAGGCACTAGAACCTGGAGAACAGCGTGGGGGCCATTCTATTGCAGATGGTGAAACAGGAGTGGAGACACAAGAGAGTGAGTGGCCGCATGGACGGGCAAAAGAGAGCCTCAAGCAAACAGGAGGCACAGTCCTCATGTGGCCGCCACAGGCCTCATGGGGCTGCACACTAGATGTAGTCTAAAGGAAGTGATGGAATGTGCATTACCCTCTGACTTATCTTCTCTCTCATTCAGGCAAAGGCATGAACAGACAGCTCCAGAGGCTGGGAGACAACTGTCCACCTCTGAGGAGGAGGGAGCCTCAGAGAGTGCACCATCACATCAATTCCCTCACTTTTCACTAGCGCAGATACTCTCACATCGGTGGGTATCCATTCCCGAGTAAATCTGAGATCACAATCTGGTGAGCACAGCACAGACAGACCCGAGCAGCTGGCAGAGACTGTGACAGCCAAGAAACTGACGTGTGGAAGACTGTTGGAGGGCCCAGCAATGCTGAGCCTCATGCTAGAGTTGTCAGCAAGGTGGCAGATGCTGGAGCTACAATGTGAAGAGAGGGAACATTTGGCAGAGGTTCCAGAGGCTCTGTGCACGCTATAGCATGGAAGATGGAGACATCTCTCCAGGCTGTGACTGCTGCATATGTCTGCCGTGTGCACGCACTTGGCTTCCTCCATCGAGAGATTGGCCACCCTCGTGGAGAGCCCTGTCTAGCCAACCACCCAGTGGATGCCAGAGATGCACACAGACCTGCATGGCATCACCAGCTCTGTGAGCTTTGTGCATCATTGGCTGGGTGGGAGGGCGGGGCGCAAGGCACCTGGACGCATTGCCAGGTCCTCGGCCTCCTCAGCTGAGCAGGGAGGTGTAGGCGAGCCTTGAAGGGGCAGAGCAGCGGCTGGCTAGTGCATCTGGAGGCTCCTCTCAGGGCACTCCTGGTATGGGCAGCGGCTCGTCAGCCCCTCTGTCAGTGACACCAGTGCCTCATGTAGCCGCAACGATAGAGGGGGCTCCTGCCGGGGTCCTCCGGGCCTCAGGCAGCCAGAGGACAATGGCCAATGTCATACCAAGCCACGGAGCAGCAGCCTGCCTCCACCTCAGCTGACAGCACGGGGGAGCACCATGTAGAAGCACACGTAAGAGATTTAAAAGCACCTGACTGCACTCAGGGTTCACGGCTTAATATTTTGTTAAAGCACACTGCTTTGGAAATGTTTTGTTTGACAATGAATGTGTGATGTGGCAAGGCAACAGGTTTCCTTGCATTTCTTGTGGGCCAGTGGAAAATCAAAAGTACCCTGGCTCCATCAAATGGTGCGATAGGTGGGACTACACCGTGTGAGGTCGATGCAATCCCCATGCCACAGTGTAATATCTTACTGGCTGCAGGTAAATGGGAAGATCAATGAAGAAAGTGGCAACAGGGCTGCAGCGTACTGAAGCTTTGCTGAGTTTTTTTCATTCTATCATGAGATGTGGATGTCGATGGCTAGACCAACATTTGTTGCCCATCTCTAATTGCCATTGAGAAGGTGTGGTGAACTGATAAGCCTCGGACACTACCCTGAGGAACTCCGACAGCAATGTCCTGGACTCAGGTGATTAGCCTACAACAACTATAAGCATCTTCCTTTGTAACTCCAACCAATGGAGAGATTTCCCCCTGATTTCCATTGACTCCAGTTTTGCTGGGGTTCCTTGATGCCATACTTAGTCAAATGCTGCCTTGACGACAAGGGCAGTCACTCTCACCTCACCTCCTGAGTTCAGCGCTTTTGTCCATGTTTAGAAAAGGGTTGTCATGAGGTCAGGAGCTGAGTGGCCCTGATGAAACCCAACTGAGCATCGGTTATTGCTATTTAAGAGCCACTTGATAGCACTGTCAACAGCATCATCCACCACTTTACTGATCATTGAGAGTAGACTGATAGAGCGGTAATTGGCTGGGTTGGATTTGTCCTGTTTTTTGTATGGGACATGCCTGGGCAATTTTCCACATTGCTGGGTAGATGCCCGTGTTGTAGCTGTACTGGAACAGCTTGGCTAGGGGCGGGGCTAGTTCTGGAGCACAAGTCTTCAGAACACTTGCCAGAATGTTGTCATGGCCCATAGCCTTTGCAATATCCAGTGCCTTCAGTCATTTCTTGATAACATGTGGAATGAATCAAAATGGCTGAACACTGGCATCTGTGATGCTGGAGATCTTAGGAGGAGGCCGAGATGGATTATCAGCTCAACACTTCTGGCTGAAGATGATTGCAAATGCCTTAACTTCTGCACTGATATGCTGGGCTCCTCCATCATTGAGGATGGGAATATTTTTGGAGCCTCCTCCTCCTTTTATTTGTCTAATTATCAACCACCATTCACAACTGGATGTGGCAGGATTGCAGAGCTTTGATCCACTCTGTTGGTTGTGGGATCGCTTAGCTCTGTCTATTGCATGCTGCTTCCTCTATTTAGAATGCAAGTAGTCCTGTGTTGTAGCTTCACTGGGAGACACCTCATTTTGAGGTATGCCTGTTCCTGCTCCTGTCACACCCTCCTGCACTGCTCATTGAACCAGGGTTGATCCCCTGGCTTAATGGTAATGGTAGAGTGAGGGATATGCCGGGCCATGAGATTACAGATTGTGGTTGAATAGAATCCTGCTGCTGCTGATGGTCCACAGAGCCTCATGGATGGCCAGGTTTGAGCTGCTATATCTGTTCTGAATTTATTCCATTCAGCATGGAGGTAGTGTCACACAACACGATGGAGGGTATCTTCAGTGTGAAGGCGGGATTTTGTTTTCACAAGGATTGTGCAGTGGTCAATTTTACCAATACTGTCATGGACAGATGTATTTGCAACAGGTAGATTGGTGAGGACGAGGTCTGGTGGGTTTTTCCCTCTGGTTGATTCCCTCACCACCTGCCACAGACCCAGTCTAGCAGATATGCCCTTCAAATCTCGGCCCATAGTGGTGCTACTGAGCCAATCTTGGTGATGGATATTGAAGTCTCCCACACAGAGTACATTCTGTGCCCTTGCCACCCTCAGTGTTTCTTCCAAGTGGTGTTTAACATGGATCGGTCTTTAAGGATCAGGTGAACCCTGCCTGTATTAATGTGTCCCGAACCTCCCTTGCATTTATCTCTGGGCACCTTGCCTGTGGTCCCTGGGCTTCTTCAGCATCCTTCGTCTGGTCTGCATCTTCCTCCACGTCCTCATTGTTGGAGGAGGCATTGCACTTCTCAATATCCTCATTGTTCAAATGCTCTTCCCTCTATAGTGCCAGGTTGTGTAGAGCACAGCAAACTGCCACAATCCAGGTGATAGTGGCGCACTTAGAAAATCTAAATGTAATCAGGAAGAGTCAACATGGTTTTATGAAAGGGAAATTAGTGTTTGACTAATTTATTGAAGTTCTTGGAGGAAGTAACAAACAACGTGGATAAAGGGGAACTTGTGGATGTGCTATACTTAGATTTCCAGAAGGCATTTGACAAGGTGCCACATTAAAGGTTACTAAGCAAAATAAGAGCTCATGGTGTTGGTGGTAACATATTAGCATGGATGGAGGATTGGCTAGCTAACAGGAAACTGAGAGTAGGCAAAAATGGGTCATTTACGATTGGCAAGATTTAACAAGTGGTGTTCCACAGGGATCAGTGCTAGGACCTCACCTATTTACAATTTATATCAATGACTTGATTGAACAGACCGAAGGTTGCTAAATTTGCTGATGACACAACGATAGGTAGGAAAGTAAGTTGTGAAGAGGACATAAGGAGGCTACAAAGGAACATAGATAGGTTAAGTGAGTGGGTATGAATTTGGCAAATGGAGTATAATGTGAGAAAATGTGAACTTATCCACTTTGGCAGGAAGAATAGAAAATCAGTATATTATTTAAATGGAGAGAGATTGCTGAACTCTGAGGTATAGAGAGATCTGGGTGTCCTGGTACACAAAATCACAGGTACAGCAAGTAATTAGGAAGGCAAATGGAATGCTTTTGTTTATTGCCAGGAGAATGGAATAGAAAAGTCAGGATAATAAAAGCAAAATACTGCAGATGCTGGAAATCTGAAATAAAAACAAGAAATGCTGGAAATACTCAGCAGGTCTGGCAGCATCTGTGGAGACAGCAACAGAGTTAATGTTTCAGATCAGTGACCTTTCTTCAGAACTGATTGATGCTGCTTCATTGCCTGTGGCTGCAGCTCTCACCTCTCTGAACCCTGAGTGAATGAGGCCCATGGCAGGTAGATACACAGTCTCTAGGGCCTCTTACCACCACCACTCCCCCTCCCCCCACCACCACCTCCTCTCCACCTCCCCCTCCCCCCCCCCCCCCCCCCCCCCCCCCCCGGCTAGTATGCAGGTACAGCAGGTGATAAGGAAGGCAAATGGAATTTTGGCATTTATTGCTAAAGGAATAGAATATAAAAGTAGGGAAGTGTTGCTGCAACTGTACAAGGCATTAGTGAGACCGCACCTAGAGTATTGCGTACAGTTTTTGTCCCCTTATTTGAGGAGGCAGTGCATTGGAGACAGTTCAGAGGAGGTTCACTAGATTGATTCCAGAGATGAGGGGTTTGTCTTATGAAAAGACATTGAGCAGTTTGGGCCTTTACTCTCTAGAGTTTAGAAGAATGAGAGGAGATCTAATTGAGGTATATAAGATAATTAAGGGGATTGACAAAGCAGACATAGAGAGGATGTTTCCTCTGGTGGGGCAATCTAGAACGAGACATCATAGATTTAGGATAAGGGGTAGCAGATTTCAAACAGAGATGAGGAGAAATTATTTCTCTCAAAGGGTTGTGGGTCTGTGGAATTCACCACCCCAGAGTGCGGTGGATCCCGGGACATTGAGTAAATTTAAGGAGAAGATAGACAGATTTTTAATTAGTAATGGGTTGAAGGGATATGGAGAACAGGCAGGAAAGTGGAGTTGAGGCTGAGATGAGATCAGCCATGATCATATTGAATGGTGGAGCAGGCTCGAGGGGATGAATTAACTGCTCCTGCTCCTAGTTCTTATGACCTTATGTTCTTATGTTACTCACACAAGTGCCAGATCTGAAAGGCACTCTATGGGCATGGCCCGGCAGTTCTCTCAACTTTTCCCCTTCTCCCGACTGACAGTTTCAATGCCCGTGCTGTTCCATCCTCCCTCCCTCCTCTAGCTCACTCACTGCCATCTTACATCTGGCAAGGCTCTGAAACCCTGTGGTTCCCGTACACCCCTGGAGAAATCTGAAACCCCTGGTGAAATTGAAGTTAATTGCATGTTTAATCATCGGATTACCTGCCCACTGCATTAGCACGAGGTCCTCTCACCACCCCTGGGAATATCCAGTTTCGATATGAAGACATGAGCTTCTGTCCCGATACCTTCTGTTTGAATATTTCGACCCCTCCCACCTCCTAGCCCGACCCCAATGGGTCAGGAAAATTCAACATGGAATGTGCGATTTTATTCTTGGAGGCAGGGGATTTGTGTGTAGGGAAGAAATGGAGGAACGCAACAGACATTCTTTTACATGTAGTGAAATATTTTTTCATGTCAAACTCATTAAAATCATAATCTGAAAATCCCCTGCAGTGTTTTACAGCTGTTGTGCTGCTGCAATTGGAAACAACTGAATTCCTGCAGTTGTTGGCCTCACCTGTCATGGCCCCCTCTTACATACCACACCCTTTTGTGTTTAGGAATTCACCTGAAGCTGGAACGTTTCCCTCAGCTGCTCAGATGTGTATTTTTATTTCTATTGCAAAAAGGTTCATTGTAAAACAAAGTGTAACTGCAGTTACCTGGAGCTGATTCAATTTTTAAAAAATTGTGCTTTGCATTCAAGCGATTTTGTGTTGTAACTTGTTATTTTTCACCGAATCATCAGACCTTGCACTGTCGGGGAGGGGGAGTAAAAGGAACTTCCAGTGTGTGCACTTCATATACTCCAAGCAGCCAATAATCAGCGGTCATATATACCTTGGACCGGAGGAGCAGCAGTTGACGGTGGACCTGAGAGGAGGTGGATCCGGACCTGAGGAAATAAAGTGCGGGGCTCGAGGCCCTTACTCACCTTGGACCAGAGCAGCGGCAGTCAGAGGCTCTCTTGCTGTGTCGGCACACACTGAGTTTCAAAAGAGGGAAAAAAACTACAAGTAACATCACAGGAGATCTGTAAACTGATTGGTTGGTAAGTAACAGCTGTTATGACCTGTAAATAGCTTAAAAATCAGGGGGAAAAAGTTCTTTTTTTAAACCCTCAGATAGCTATCTTGTAAGTGATAAGGTTAGTACTACAAAGATTTTGTTTTAATTTATGTAATTTATTAATAATTACTGATTAGAATAGTGCTGTGAGTTGTGTGTGAGGGAGTTAACTGACTAGGGGAAGCAGGGCTCAGGGAAGCAGCTGATTGGTAAGTAGGTTCAGGTGAGTTTTTCTACTTTTTCTACTATTTATACAACTGCAGTCCATTAGCTTCAAAAGTAAAGGTAAGGACTTTAGATTGTAGCGGGTAGTGTTTGAAGTAGAACAAGGCCCATTGCACAATTAGTATTTTTTAACTAAAGGGAGTAACTAAGTAATCGAAAGGTAAGTGATGGCAGAAGATCTCGCACCCGTGATATGCTCCTCCTGCGCTATGTGTGAAACCAGGGATATTACATTACGGAGCTGGAGCTGCGGGTGGATTCACTGTGGAGCATCCGCGATGCTGAAATCATCGTGGATAGCACGTTTAGTGAGGTGGTAACACTGCAGGCAAATGTTGCGAAGGCAGAAAGGTGACCACCAGGCAGAGTAGAGAAACGCACGTAGTGAGGGAGTCCCCTGTGGCCATCCCCCTCTCTAACAGATATATCACTTTGGCTATTAGAACATAGAACATAGAACAGTACAGTACAGTACAGGCCCTTCGGCCCACGATGTTGTGCCGAACCTTTAACCTACTCTTAGATCAAACTAACTACCTACCCTTCATTCTACTATCATCCATGTACTTATCCAAGAGTCGCTTAAATGTCCCTAATATATCTGCTTCTACTACCACCGCTGGCAGCGCATTCCACGCACCCACCACTCTCTGTGTAAAGAACCTACCTCTGACATCTCCCCGAAACCTTCCTCCAATCACCCCTGGTGATAGCCCATTCCACCCTGGGAAAAAGTCTCTGGCTATCCACTGGCTATAAGGGCCTTATAGAGCTGCAGCATAACTTCGTGGCTCTTAAACTCAATCCCCCTGTTAATGAAAGCCAACACACCATACGCCTTCTTAACAACCCTATCAACTTGGGTGGCAACTTTGAGCGATCTATGGATGTGGACCCCAAGATCCCTCTGTTCCTCCACACTACCAAGAATCCTGTCTTTAAGCCTGTATTCCGCATTCAAATTCGACCTTCCAAAATGAATCACTTCACACTTTTCAAGGTTGAACTCCATCTGCCACTTCTCAGCCCAGCTTTGCATCCTGTCAACGTCCCGTTGCAACCTACAACAGCCTTCCACACTATCCACAACTCCAGCAACCTTCGTGTCATCGGCAAACTTGCTAACCCAGCCTTCCACTTCCTCATCCAAGTCATTTATAAAAATCACAAAGAGCAGAGGTCCCAGAACAGATCCCTGCGGAACACCACTGGTCACCGAGCTCCATGCTGAATACTTTCCATCTACTACCACCCTCTGTCTTCTATGGGCCAGCCAATTTTGTATCCAGACAGCCAACTTCCCCTGTATCCCATGCCCCCTCACTTTCTGAATGAGCCTACCATGGGGAACCTTATCAAATGCCTTGCTAAAATCCATATACACCACATTCACTGCTCTTCCTTCATCAATGTGTTTTGTCACATCTTCAAAGAATTCAATAAGGCTTGTGAGGCATGACCTGCCCCTCACAAAGCCATGCTGACTGTCTCTAATCAAACCATGCTTTTCCAAATAATCATAAATCCTGTCTCTCAGAATCCTCTCCAATAATTTTCCCACTACTGACGTAAGACTGACTGGTCTATAATTCCCAGGGTTATCCCTATTCCCTTTCTTGAACAAGGGAACAACATTTGCCACCCTCCAATCATCCGGTACTACTCCAGTGGACAGTGAAGACACAAAGATCATCGCCAAAGGCGCAGCAATCTCTTCCCTCACTTCCCGTAATATCCTTGGGTATATCCCGTCTGGCCCCGGGGACTTATCTGTCCTCATATCATTCAAAATTTCCAGCACATCCTCCCTCTTAACCTCAACCTGTTCGAGCATATCAGCCTGTTCCACGCTGTCCTCACAAACGACCAGGTCCCTCTCACTAGTGAATACTGAAGCAAAGTATTCATTTTGGACCTCCCCTACCTCCTCCGACTCCAGGAACAAGTTCCCTCCACTATCCCTGATCGGCCCTACCCTCACTCTGGCCATCCTCTTGTTTCTCACATAAGTGTAGAACGCCTTGGGATTTTCCTTAATCCTACCCGCCAAGACATTTTCATGTCCCCTTCTAGCTCTCCTAAGTCCATTCTTCAGTTCCTTCCTGGCTACCTTGTAACCCTCTAGAGCCCTGTCTGATCCTTGCTTCCTCAACCTTAAGTAAGCTTCCTTCTTCCTCTTGACTAGCTGTTCCACATCTCTTGTCATCCAAGGTTCCTTCACCCTACCATCCCTTCCTTGCCTCATCGGGACAACCCTATCCAGCAGTCGCAGCAAATGCTCCCTAACAAACCTCCACATTTCTGTCGTGCATTTCCCTGAGAACATCTGTTCCCAGTTTATGCTCCCCAGTTCCTACCTAATAGCATTGTAATCCCCCCTCCTCCAATTAAATATTTTCCCATCCCGTCTGCTCCTGTCCCTCTCCATGACTATAGTAAAGGTCAGGGAGTTGTGATCACTATCACCGAAATGCTCTCCCACCGAGAGATCTGCCACCTGGCCTGGTTCGTTGCCAAGCACCAAGGCCAATTTAGCCTCCCCTCTAGTCGGCCTATCTACATATTGAGTCAAGAAACCTTCCTGGACACACCTGACAAAAACTGCTCCATCCAAACTATTTGCACTAAGGAGGTTCCAATCAATATTAGGGAAGTTGAAGTCACCCATGACAACAACCCTGTTACTTCTGCACCTTTCCAAAATCTGCCTCCCAATCTGTTCCTCCGTGTCTCTGTTGCTATTGGGGGGGTCTATAGAAAACTCCCAGCAAAGTGACTGCTCCTTTCCTGTTTCTTACTTCCACCCATAATGACTCAGTAGACAAACCCTCCTCGACGACCTCCCTTTCTGCAGCTGTGATACTATCCCTGATTAACAATGCCACTCCCCCATCTCTTTTACATCCCTCCCTATTCCTTTTGAAACATCTCAACCCCGGAACATCCAACATCCATTCCTGCCCCTGTGATATCCACGTCTCCGTAATGGCCACAACATCGTAGCTCCAAGTACTGATCCATGCTCGAAGTTCATCACCCTTATTCCTGACACTTCTTGCGTTAAAATAGACACACTTCAACCCATCATACTGGCTGCAACATTGTCGTGTCCATTGTCTAACCTTTCTCGCAGACTCTCTGCACTCGGTATCTGCCTGTTCAACAGCTACCCCATCCACTGATCCGTGGCTCCGGTTCCCATCCCCCTGCCAAACTAATTTAAACCCTCCCGAAGAGCTCAAGCAAACCTCCCACCCAGGATATTGGTGCCCCTCCAGTTCAGATGCAACCCGTCCTTCTTGTACAGGTCCCACCTTCCCCAGAAGGTATCCCAATGATCCACATATCTGAATCCCTCCCTCCTACACCAGTTCTGTAGCCACGTGTTCAGCTGCACTCGCTCCCTGTTTCTAGCCTTACTAGCACGTGGCACCGGTAACAATCCTGAGATTACTACTCTGCTCGTCCTGCCTTTCAGCTTCCAACCTAACTCCCTATATTCGCTTTTCAGGTCCTCATCCCTTTTCCTAGCTATGTCATCAGGACCGATATGTACCACGAACTCTGGCTGCTCCCTCTCCCCCTTAAGAATCCTGTGGACTCGATCCGAGACATCACTGACCCTGGCACCCGGGAGGCAACATACCATCCGGGAGTCTCGTTCGCGACCACAGAATCTCCTGTCTGTTCCTCTAACCATTGAATCGCCTATCACTGTCGCTCTCCGATTCTCCCCCCTTCCCTTCTGAGCCACTGGGCCAGGCTCAGTGCCAGAGACCTGGCCGCTGTGGCTTTCCTCTGGTAGATCGTCCCCCGCAACCGTATCCAAAACGGTATACGTATTATTGAGGGGAACGGCCACAGGGGATCCCTGCACTGTGCACCTATTCCCTTTCCCTTCCCTGACGGTCACCCAGCTACCTTTATCCTGTAACTTAGGTGTCACTACTTCCCAATAACTGCTCGCTATCACCCCCTCAGCATCCTGAATGATCCGAAGTTCATCCAGCTCCAGCTCCAGTTCCCTAACGCGGTCCTTGAGGAGCTGGAGTTGGGTGCACTTCTCACAGGTGAAGTCAGCAGGGACACAAGTGGTGACCCTCACCTCCCCATCCTGCAAGAGGAGCATGCAACTGCCCTAGCTTCCATCCCCTCTGCTCTACATTGACAACAGAGATTAAAAATAAAAGGAAAACCTTACCTTACCAAACCCTCCACACAAGAGTCCTTTTTTTTGGTTAGAGGAGGAGGATGGGTGAAATGTTGAGGGAGATGGCTCAGGGAAAAGCAGCAAGAACCAGGTTCCTGCTGCACAGGAGGGGAAGAAGAGGAGTGGCAGGACTATAGTGATAGAGGATTCAATTGTAAAGGGGACAGACAGGTGTTTCTGCGGCTGCAAGAGACTCCAGAATGGTATGTTGCCCCCCTGGTGCTAGGGTTAAGGATGTCTCTGAGTGGCTGCAGGGCATTCTGAGGGGGAGGGCGAGCAGCCAGTTGTTGCAGTACCAACGACATAGGTACAAAAAGGGATGAGGTCCTATAAGCTGACTATAGGGAGTTAGGACATAAATTAAAAAGTCGGACCTCAAATATAGTAATACCAGGATTAATTAATAATCTTGTTGTGTGGGGTCCCTTGGGGAGGAGCGACCATAACATGACAGAATTCATCATTAAAATGTAGAATTAAGTAATTGAAACTGAAACTAGGGTCCTGAATCTAAATAAAGGAAACAACGAAGGTATGAGGCATGAGTTGGCTATGGTAGATTGGGGAGCTTTACTAAAAGGGTTGGCGGTGGATAGGCAATGGATAATATTTAAAGAGCATGTACATGAATTACAACAATTATTCATTCCTGTCTGGTGCAAATAAAAAACTGGAAAGGTGACTCAAACATGGCTTACAAAAGAAATTAGGGACAGTATTATGTCCAAAGAGGAGGCATATAAAATTGCCAGAAAAAGCAACAAGTCTGAGGATTGAGAGCAGTTTAGAATTCAGCAAAGGAGGACAAAGAGGTTGATGAAATGGGGGAAAATGGAGTATGAGAGTAAACTTGCAGGGAACATAAAAACTGACTGTAAAAGCTTCTATAAATATAGAACATATAGAACATAGAACATTACAGCGCAGTACGGGCCCTTCGGCCCTCGATGTTGCGCCGACCTGTGAAACCATCTGACCTACACTATTCCATTTTCATCCATATGTCTATCCAATGACCACTTAAATGCCCTTAAAGTTGGCGAGTCTACTACTGTTGCAGGCAGGGCGTTCCACGCCCCTACTACTCTCTGAGTAAAGAAACTACCTCTGACATCTGTCCTATATCTATCACCCCTCAACTTAAAGCTATGTCCCCTCGTGTTTGCCATCACCATCCGAGGAAAAAGACTCTCACTATCCACCCCATCTAACCCTCTGATTATCTTATATGTCTCTATTAAGTCACCTCTCCTCCTCCTTCTCTCCAACGAAAACAACCTCAAGTCCCTCAGCCTTTCCTCATAAGACCTTCCCTCCATACCAGGCAACATCCTAGTAAAATAAAAGCAAAATACTGCGGATGCTGGAAATCTGAAACAAAAACAAGAAATGCTGGATTCACTCAGCAGGTCTGGCAGCATCTGTGGAAAGAGAAGCAGAGTTAACGTTTCAGGTCAGTCTATATATGTTCCGAAGAAGGGTCACTGACCCGAGACGTTAACTCTGCTTCTCTTTCCACAGATGCTGCCAGACCTGCTGAGTGAATCCAGCATTTCTTGTTTTTGTAACATCCTAGTAAATCTCCTCTGCACCCTTTCCAAAGCTTCCACATCCTTCCTATAATGCGGTGACCAGAACTGCACGCAATACTCCAGGTGCGGCCTCACCAGAGTTTTGTACTGCTGCAGCATGACCTCGTGGCTCCGAAACTCGATCCCCCTACTAATAAAAGCTAACACACCATATGCCTTCTTAACAGCTCTATTAACCTGGGTAGCAACTTTCAGGGATTTATGTACCTGGACACCAAGATCTCTCTGTTCATCTACACTACCAAGAATCTTCCCATTAGCCCAGTATTCTGCATTCCTGTTACTCCTTCCAAATATGTGAAGAGAAAAAGATTAGTGAAGACAAATGTAGGTCCCTGACAGTCAGAAATGGGGGAAATTATAATGGGAAACACAGAAATGGCAGAACAATTAAACACATACTTTGGTTCTGTCTTCACAAAGGAGGACACAAATAACCTCCCAGAAATATTAGGGAACAAGGGTCCAATGAGAGGGAGGAACTGAAGGAAATCAGTATTAGTAAAAAAATAGGCCTGTTTAGTTTAGTTTAGAGATACAGCACTGAAACAGGCCCTTCGGCCCACCGAGTCTGTGCCAACCATCAACCACCCATTTATACTAACCCTACACTAATCCCATATTCCTACCACATCCCCACCTGTTCCTATATTTCCTTACCACCTACCTATACTAGGGGCAATTTATAAAGGCCAATTAACCTATCAACCAGCAAGTCTTTGACACGTGGGAGGAAACCGGTGCACCCGGAGGAAACCCACGCAGACACAGGGAGAACTTGCAAACTCCACACAGGCAGTACCCAGAATCGAACCCGGGTCCCTGGAGCTGTGAGGCTGCGGTGCTAACCACTGCGCCACTGTGCCGCCCCTGGAGCAGCTCCTACAGATTGGAGGGTGACAAATGTAACCCCACTATTTAAAAAAGGAGGGAGAGAAGAAACAGGAATTACAGACCAGTTAGCCTTAGTGGGAAAAATGCTAGAGTCTATTATAAAGAATGTGATAGCAGAACACCGAGAAAGCATAAACGGGATTGTGCAAAGTCAACATGGGTTTACGAAACAGAAATCATGCTTAACAAATCTACTGGAGTTTTTTGAGGACGTAACTAGTAGAACAGATAAGGGAGAACCAGTGGATGTGGTGTATTTGGATTTTCAGACGGCTTTTGATAAGGTCCCACATAACAGATCAGTGTGCAAAATTAAAGCGCATGGGATTGGGGTAATATACTGGCATGGATTGAGAATTGGTTGACAGACAGGATACAGAGAGTAGGAATAAACGGGTCTTTTTCCGGGTGGCAGGCAGTGACTCGTGGGGTACTGCAGAGATCAGTGCTTGGGCCCTAGCTATTCACCATATATATTAATGACTTGGGTGATGGAACTAAATGTAACATTTCCAAGTTTGCAGACGACACAAAGCTGGGGGGGGTGGTGGTGGGGGGTGGTTGGTATGTGAGCTGTGAGGAGGATGCAAAGAGGCTCCAATGTGATTTGGACAAGTTGGGTGAGTAGGTAAGTGCACAGCAGATGCAGTATAATGTGGATAAATGTGAGGTTATCCACTTTGGTTGTAAAAACAGAAATGCAGATTATTATCTGAATGGTTATAGATTGGGAAAGAGGGAGGTGCAACGAGACCTGGGAGTCCGTGTACACCAGTTGCTGAAAGCAAGCATTCAGGTGCAGCAAGCAGTTAGGAAGGCGAATGGTATGTTGGCCTTCATTGCAAGAGGATTTGAGTACAGGAGCAAGGATGTCTTACTACAGTTATACAGGGCCTTGGTGAGACCACATCTGGAATATTGTGTGTAGTTTTGGTCTCCTTATCTGAGGAAGGATGTTCTTGCCATGGAGGGAGTGCAAAGAAGATATACTAGGCTAATTCCTGGGATGGCAGGATTGATGTATGAGGAGAGATTGGGTCAACCAGGTGTATATTCACGAGAGTTTAGAAGAATGAGAGGGGATCTCATAGAAATCTATAAAATTCTAACAGGACTAGACAGGCTGGGTGCAGGGAGATGTTCCCGATGGCTGGGGGGTCCAGAGCCAGAGGTCACAGTCTCAGGACACGGGGTATGCCATTTAGATCCGGGATGAGGAGAAATTTCTTCACTCAGAGGGTGGTGAACCTGTGAAATTCTCTACCACAGAAGGCAGTGGAGGCCAAGTCATTAAATATATTCAAGAAGGAGATAGATATATTTCTTCATGCCAAAGGGATCAAAGGATAAGGGGAGAAAGCGAGAACAGGGTACTGAATTAGACCATCAGCCATGATCTTTTTTGAATGACGGAGCAGGCCCGAAGGACTGAATGGCCTACTTCTGCTCCTATTTTCTCAATTTCTATCCATGTTTCTCACGTGATCATGTTGGATCATGAAAATCTTTTTGATTTTATTGCCCTTTATTTCCTTCCCATTTCTCTTGAAAATTCTGATGTATGGTTCCAAGAATTCTGGCTGTCTGCTGGGATCTCCATTAAATACTCAATCTTCATTCTACAAGTTTAGACAATGGCTACAGGCAAGCTATTATGTTGTGGAAGGTGTTACGGTCACACTGGAGACTATACATATCCGATAGCTTTTCGCACATCCTGTGAAGTATGGGCGCACTGAATCACAATTAAGAGTGGGAAGCCTGGCTGAGTTTCCAGTTAGTTTAGGAACACTAAGGGCAATTGTGGCATTCCTGCTGCTGTTTTAGGAACATAGGAATGAGATTAGAGCTTTCAATCCATCAAGCCTTCTCTGTTGTTTTTATTAGCTTTGGCTGATATCAGCTGTTTCAGCATAGACTAAGGACAGGTCTGTTTGGCTCAGCTTCTGTAATGATCCGTGCATTTTTCAACCAAAACATTCAAATTTGTTCTTTGGATTAATAACGTCTGCGTGAGGAACAATTTTTATTTAATTTGTTTGAAGAACAATAAAACATGTTCTAACAAGCTTCCATACTTCTGTTCTCTCACCATGGAACACCATTGCCAGCATTTTCAAGACACAATAGAATGTTACACAGGCTTAAGTGTCTTATCACTAACTCCTGCTCCATTGCCTATTTTTAAGATAGACTGTCAGTATTTAGTGCATATATAAATGATTGGATACATGTCTGTAAAAGTCTCACAACTCACACGAGTGGCTGGATTCTTAGAACCTCATTACTTCAACACATCAGTGTGTTTGGTATAAAATCTGGAAATGCACAGTAAGCTATTCAAGGGATAGATAAGTTAATGTTTTCAGGTGGGACCCTTGATTAGAAAACAATAAATGATCAAAAACATTAACCCATCCATCTCCAGATGCTATTTGGCTTAATGTGCATTTCCCATATTTTCTATTTTAGTGCAGATTTACAACATTCACATTTATACTTTTAACTCAGGATTTACTAGCTTCAGATCTAGTGCTAGGTCACCAACCTCCCGACTTCTCACCGCTCCATCCTAACTCCCGACTTCTCACCGCTCCATCCTAACTCCAGATCTCTCACCGCTCCATCTTGCCACCTGACTTCTCACCGCTCCATCCTGCCTCCCGACTTCTCACCGCACCATCCTGCCTCCCGACTTCTCACCGCTCCATCCTGCCACCTGACTTCTCACCGCTCCATCCTGCCTCCCGACTTCTCACCGCTCCATCCTGCCACCTGACTTCTCACCGCTCCATCCTGTGTCCCGACTTCTCACCGCTCCATCCTGCCACCTGACTTCTCACCGCTCCATCCTGCCACCTGACTTCTCACCACTCCATCCTAACTCCCGATCTCTCACCACTCCATCCTGCCTCCCGACTTCTCACTGCTCCATCCTGCCACCTGACTTCTCACCACTCCATCCTGCCTCCCGACTTCTCACTGCTCCATCCTGCCTCCCGACTTCTCACTGCTCCATCCTGCCTCCCGACTTCTCACTGCTCCATCCTGCCTCCCGACTTCTCACTGCTCCATCCTGCCTCCCGACTTCTCACTGCTCCATCCTGCCTCCCGACTTCTCACCACTCCATCCTGCTTCCCGACTTCTCACTGCTCCATCCTGCCTCCCGACATCTCACTGCTCCATCCTGCCTCCCGACTTCTCACCACTCCATCCTGCCTCCCGACTTCTCACCACTCCATCCTGCCTCCCGACATCTCACTGCTCCATCCTGCCTCCCGACTTCTCACCACTCGATCCTGCCTCCCGACTTCTCACTGCTCCATCCTGCCTCCCGACTTCTCACTGCTCCATCCTGCCTCCCGACTTCTCACTGCTCCATCCTGCCACCTGACTTCTCATCGCTCCATCCTAACTCCCGATCTCTCACCGCTCCATCCTGCCTCCCGACATCTCACCGCTCCATCCTGCCTCCCGACATCTCACTGCTCCATCCTGCCTCCCGACTTCTCACCGCTCCATCCTGCCTCCCGACTTCTCACTGCTCCATCCTGCCTCCCGAATTCTCACTGCTCCATCCTGCCTCCCGACTTCTCACTGCTCCATCCTGCATCCCGACTTCTCACTGCTCCATCCTGCCTCCCGACCTTTCACCGCTCCATCCTGCCTCCCGACTTCTCACTGCTCCATCCTGCCTCCCGATCACTCACTGCTCCATCCTGCATCCCGAATTCTCACTGCTCCATCCCAGCTCCCGACGTCTCACCGCTCCATCCTGCCTCCTGACTTCTCACCGCTCCATCCTGCCTCCCGAATTCTCACTGCTCCATCCCAACTCCGAACGTCTCACCGCTCCATCCTGCCTCCCGACTTCTCACTGCTCCATCCCAACTCCCGACTTCTCACCGCTCCATCCTGCATCCTGACTTCTCACCGGTCCATCCTGCCTCCCGACTTCTCACTTCTCCATCCTGCCTCCTGACTTCTCACCGCTCCATCCTGCCTCCCGACTTCTCACCGCTCCATCCTGCCTCCCGACTTCTCACCGCTCCATCCTGCCTCCCGACTTCTCACCGCTCCATCCTGCCTCCCGACATCGCACCGCTCCATCCTGCCTCCCGACTTCTCACTGCTCCATCCTGCCTCCCGACTTCTCACTGCTCCATCCTGCCTCCTGACTTCTCACCGCTCCATCCAGCCTCCGGACTTCTCACTGCTCCATCCTGCCTCCGGACTTCTCACTGCTCCATCCTGCCTCTCGACTTATCACTGCTCCAGCCTGCCTCCCGACTTCTCACTGCTCCAGCCTGCCTCCTGACTTCTCACCGCTCCATCCTGCCTCCTGACTTCTCAACGATCCATCCTGCCTTTAGACCTGTCACTGCTCCATCCTGCCTCCCGAATTCTCACTGCTCCATCCTGCCTCCCGAATTCTCACTGCTCCATCCTGCCTCCCGACTTCTCACTGCTCCATCCTGCCTCCTGACTTCTCACTGCTCCATCCTGCCTCCTGACTTCTCAACGCTCCATCCTGCCTCCCGACTTCTCACCGCTCCATCCTGCCTCCTGACTTCTCACCGCTCCATCCTGCATCCTGACTTCTCACCGGTCCATCCTGCCTCCCGACTTCTCACTGCTCCATCCTGCCTCCTGACTTCTCACTGCTCCATCCTGCCTCCTGACTTCTCACTGTTCCATCCTGCCTCCTGACTTCTCACCGCTCCATCCTGCCTCCTGACTTCTCAACGTTCCATCCTGCCTCCCGACCTGTCACTGCTCCATCCTGCCTCCCGAATTCTCACTGCTCCATCCTGCCTCCCGACTTCTCACCGCTCCATCCTGCCTCCCGACTGCTCACCGCTCCATCCTGCATCCTGACTTCTCACCGGTCCATCCTGCCTCTCGACTTCTCACTGCTCCATCCTGCCTTTAGACCTGTCACTGCTCCATCCTGCCACCCGACTTCTCACTGCTCCATCCTGCCTCCCGACTTCTCACTGCTCCATCCTGCCTCCTGACTTCTCACTGCTCCATCCTGCCTCCTGACTTCTCACCGCTCCATCCTGCCTCCGGACTTCTCACCGCTCCATCCTGCCTCCCGACTTCTCACTGCTCCATCCTGCCTCATGACTTCTCACCGCTCCATCCTGCCTCCTGACTTCTCAACGCTCCATCCTGCCTCCCGACCTGTCACTGCTCCATCCTGCCTCCCGACTTCTCACTGCTCCATCCTGCCTCCCGACTTCTCACCGCTCCATCCTGCCTCCTGACTTCTCACCGCTCCATCCTGCCTCCTGACTTCTCAACGCTCCATCCTGCCTCCCGACTTCGCACTGCTCCATCCTGCCTCCCGACTTCGCACTGCTCCATCCTGCCTCCCGACTTCGCACTGCTCCATCCTGCCTCCCGACGTCGCACTGCTCCATCCTGCCTCCCGACTTCTCACCGCTCCATCCTGACTCCCGACTTCTCAACGCTCCATCCTGCAACCCGAATTCTCACTGCTCCATCCTGCCTCCCGACTTCTCACCGCTCCATCCTGCCTCCCGACTTCTCACTGCTCCATCCTGCCTCCCGACTTCTGACTGCTCCATCCTGCCTCCCGACTTCTGACTGCTCCATCCTGCCTCCCGACTTCTGACTGCTCCATCCTGCCTCCCGACTTCTGACTGCTCCATCCTGCCTCCCGACTTCTCACTGCTTCATCCTGCCTCCCGATTTCTCACTGCTTCATCCTGCCTCCCGACTTCTCACTGCTTCATCCTGCCTCCCGACTTCTCACCGCTCCATCCTGCCTCCCGACTTCTCACTGCTCCATCCTGCCTCCCGACTTCTCACTGCTCCATCCTGCATCCCGACTTCTCACTGCTCGATCCTGCCTCCCGACGTCTCACCGCTCCATCCTGCCTCCCGACTTCTCACTGCTCCATGCTGCCTCCTGACTTATCACCGCTCCATCCTGCCTCCCGACGTCTGACTGCTCCATCCTGTGTCCTGATCTCTCACTGCTCCATCCTGCCTCCTGACTTCTCACTGCTCCATCCTGCCTCCCGACTTCTCACTGCTTCATCCTGCCTCCGAATTCTCACCGCTCCATCCTGCCTCCCGACTTCTCACCGCTCCATCCTGCATCCCGACTTCGCACTGCTCCATCCCGCCTCACAACCTTTCTCACCGCTCCATCCTGCCTCCCGAATTCTCACCGCTCCATCCTGCCTCCCGAATTCTCACCGCTCCATCCTGCCTCCCGACTTCTCACTGCTCCATCCTGTATCCCGACTTCGCACTGCTCCATCCCGCCTCACAACTTTTCTCAATGCTCCATCCTGCCTCCTGACTTCTCACTGCTCCATCCTGCCTGCCGACTTCTCACTGCTCCATACTGCCTCCTGACTTCTCACTGCTCCATCCTGCCTCCCGAATTCTCACTGCTCCATCCTGCCTCCTGACTTCTCACTGCTCCATCCTGCCTCCCAACTTCTCACTGCTCCATCCTGCCTCCCGACATCTCACTGCTCCATCCTGCCTCCCGACATCTCACGGCCCCATCCTGCCTCCTGACTTCTCACCGCTACATCCTGCCTCCTGACTTCTCACTGCTCCATTCTACCTCCTGACTTCTCACTGCTCCATCCTGCCTCCCGACTTCTCACATCTCCATCCTGCCTCCCGAATTCTCACAGCCCCATCCTGCCTCCTGACTTCTCACCGCTCCATCCTACCTCCTGACTTCTCACTGCTCCATCCTGCCTCCCGACTTCTCACGGCCCCATCCTGCCTCCTGACTTCTCACTGCTCCATCCTGCCTCCTGACTTCTCACTGCTCCATCCTGCCGACGAATTCTCACTGCTCCATCCTGCCTCCCGACTTCTCACCACTCCATCCTGCCTCCCGACATCTCACTGCTCCATCCTGCCTCCCGACTTCTCACCACTCCATCCTGCCTCCCGACTTCTCACTGCTCCATCCTGCCTCCCGACTTCTCACTGCTCCATCCTGCCACGTGACTTCTCATCGCTCCATCCTAACTCCCGATCTCTCACCGCTCCATCCTGCCTCCCGACGTCTCACCACTCCATCCTGCCTCCCGACTTCTCACCGCTCCATCCTGCCTCCCGACTTCTCACCACTCCATCCTGCCTCCCGACTTCTCACTGCTCGATCCTGCCTCCCGACTTCTCACTGCTCCATCCTGCCTCCCGACTTCTCACTGCTCCATCCTGCCTCCCGACTTCTCACTGCTCCATCCTGCCTCCCGACTTCTCACTGCTCCATCCTGCATCCCGACTTCTCACTGCTCCATCCTGCCTCCCGACCTTTCACCGCTCCATCCTGCCTCCCGACTTCTCACTGCTCCATCCTGCCTCCCGACTTCTCACCGCTCCATCCTGCCTCCCGACTTCTCACTGCTCCATCCTGCCTCCCGACTTCTGACTGCTCCATCCTGCCTCCCGACTTCTGACTGCTCCATCCTGCCTCCCGACTTCTGACTGCTCCATCCTGCCTCCCGACTTCTGACTGCTCCATCCTGCCTCCCGACTTCTCACTGCTTCATCCTGCCTCCCGATTTCTCACTGCTTCATCCTGCCTCCCGACTTCTCACTGCTTCATCCTGCCTCCCGACTTCTCACCGCTCCATCCTGCCTCCCGACTTCTCACTGCTCCATCCTGCCTCCCGACTTCTCACTGCTCCATCCTGCCTCCCGACTTCTCACTGCTCCATCCTGCCTCCCGACTTCTCACTGCTCCATCCTGAATCCCGACTTCTCACTGCTCGATCCTGCCTCCCGACGTCTCACCGCTCCATCCTGCCTCCCGACTTCTCACTGCTCCATGCTGCCTCCTGACTTATCACCGCTCCATCCTGCCTCCCGACGTCTGACTGCTCCGTCCTGTGTCCTGATCTCTCACTGCTCCATCCTGCCTCCTGACTTCTCACTGCTCCATCCTGCCTCCCGACTTCTCACTGCTTCATCCTGCCTCCGAATTCTCACCGCTCCATCCTGCCTCCCGACTTCTCACCGCTCCATCCTGCATCCCGACTTCGCACTGCTCCATCCCGCCTCACAACCTTTCTCACCGCTCCATCCTGCCTCCCGAATTCTCACCGCTCCATCCTGCCTCCCGAATTCTCACCGCTCCATCCTGCCTCCCGACTTCTCACTGCTCCATCCTGTATCCCGACTTCGCACTGCTCCATCCCGCCTCACAACTTTTCTCAATGCTCCATCCTGCCTCCTGACTTCTCACTGCTCCATCCTGCCTCCCGACTTCTCACTGCTCCATCCTGCCTCCCGACTTCTCACTGCTCCATCCTGCCTCCCGACTTCTCACTGCTCCATCCTGCCTCCCGACTTCTCACTGCTCCATCCTGCATCCCGACTTCTCACTGCTCCATCCTGCCTCCCGACCTTTCACCGCTCCATCCTGCCTCCCGACTTCTCACTGCTCCATCCTGCCTCCCGACTTCTCACCGCTCCATCCTGCCTCCCGACTTCTCACTGCTCCATCCTGCCTCCCGACTTCTGACTGCTCCATCCTGCCTCCCGACTTCTGACTGTTCCATCCTGCCTCCCGACTTCTGACTGCTCCATCCTGCCTCCCGACTTCTGACTGCTCCATCCTGCCTCCCGACTTCTCACTGCTTCATCCTGCCTCCCGATTTCTCACTGCTTCATCCTGCCTCCCGACTTCTCACTGCTTCATCCTGCCTCCCGACTTCTCACCGCTCCATCCTGCCTCCCGACTTCTCACTGCTCCATCCTGCCTCCCGACTTCTCACTGCTCCATCCTGCCTCCCGACTTCTCACTGCTCCATCCTGCCTCCCGACTTCTCACTGCTCCATCCTGAATCCCGACTTCTCACTGCTCGATCCTGCCTCCCGACGTCTCACCGCTCCATCCTGCCTCCCGACTTCTCACTGCTCCATGCTGCCTCCTGACTTATCACCGCTCCATCCTGCCTCCCGACGTCTGACTGCTCCGTCCTGTGTCCTGATCTCTCACTGCTCCATCCTGCCTCCTGACTTCTCACTGCTCCATCCTGCCTCCCGACTTCTCACTGCTTCATCCTGCCTCCGAATTCTCACCGCTCCATCCTGCCTCCCGACTTCTCACCGCTCCATCCTGCATCCCGACTTCGCACTGCTCCATCCCGCCTCACAACCTTTCTCACCGCTCCATCCTGCCTCCCGAATTCTCACCGCTCCATCCTGCCTCCCGAATTCTCACCGCTCCATCCTGCCTCCCGACTTCTCACTGCTCCATCCTGTATCCCGACTTCGCACTGCTCCATCCCGCCTCACAACTTTTCTCAATGCTCCATCCTGCCTCCTGACTTCTCACTGCTCCATCCTGCCTGCCGACTTCTCACTGCTCCATACTGCCTCCTGACTTCTCACTGCTCCATCCTGCCTCCCGAATTCTCACTGCTCCATCCTGCCTCCTGACTTCTCACTGCTCCATCCTGCCTCCCAACTTCTCACTGCTCCATCCTGCCTCCCGACATCTCACTGCTCCATCCTGCCTCCCGACATCTCACGGCCCCATCCTGCCTCCTGACTTCTCACCGCTACATCCTGCCTCCTGACTTCTCACTGCTCCATTCTACCTCCTGACTTCTCACTGCTCCATCCTGCCTCCCGACTTCTCACATCTCCATCCTGCCTCCCGAATTCTCACAGCCCCATCCTGCCTCCTGACTTCTCACCGCTCCATCCTACCTCCTGACTTCTCACTGCTCCATCCTGCCTCCCGACTTCTCACGGCCCCATCCTGCCTCCTGACTTCTCACTGCTCCATCCTGCCTCCTGACTTCTCACTGCTCCATCCTGCCGACGAATTCTCACTGCTCCATCCTGCCTCCCGACTTCTCACCACTCCATCCTGCCTCCCGACATCTCACTGCTCCATCCTGCCTCCCGACTTCTCACCACTCCATCCTGCCTCCCGACTTCTCACTGCTCCATCCTGCCTCCCGACTTCTCACTGCTCCATCCTGCCACGTGACTTCTCATCGCTCCATCCTAACTCCCGATCTCTCACCGCTCCATCCTGCCTCCCGACTTCTCACCACTCCATCCTGCCTCCCGACTTCTCACCGCTCCATCCTGCCTCCCGACTTCTCACCACTCCATCCTGCCTCCCGACTTCTCACTGCTCCATCCTGCCTCCCGACTTCTCACTGCTCCATCCTGCCTCCCGACTTCTCACTGCTCCATCCTGCCTCCCGACTTCTCACTGCTCCATCCTGCCTCCCGACTTCTCACTGCTCCATCCTGCATCCCGACTTCTCACTGCTCCATCCTGCCTCCCGACCTTTCACCGCTCCTTCCTGCCTCCCGACTTCTCACTGCTCCATCCTGCCTCCCGATCACTCACTGCTCCATCCTGCATCCCGAATTCTCACTGCTCCATCCCAGCTCCCGACGTCTCACCGCTCCATCCTGCCTCCTGACTTCTCACCGCTCCATCCTGCCTCCCGAATTCTCATTGCTCCATCCCAACTCCCGACGTCTCACCGCTCCATCCTGCATCCTGACTTCTCACCGGTCCATCCTGCCTCCCGACATCTCACTGCTCCATCCTGCCTCCTGACTTCTCACTGCTCCATCCTGCCTCCCGACTTCTCACCGCTCCATCCTGCCTCCCGACTTCTCACCGCTCCATCCTGCCTCCCGACATCGCACCGCTCCATCCTGCCTCCCGACTTCTCACTGCTCCAACCTGCCTCCCGACTTCTCACTGCTCCATCCTGCCTCCTGACTTCTCACTGCTCCATCCAGCCTCCGGACTTCTCACTGCTCCATCCTGCCTCCCGACTTCTCACTGCTCCATCCTGCCTCTCGACTTATCACTGCTCCATCCTGCCTCCCGACTTCTCACTGCTCCATCCTGCCTCCTGACTTCTCACCGCTCCATCCTGCCTCCTGACTTCTCAACGCTCCATCCTGCCTTTAGACCTGTCACTGCTCCATCCTGCCTCCCGAATTCTCACTGCTCCATCCTGCCTCCCGACTTCTCACTGCTCCATCCTGCCTCCCGACTTCTCACTGCTCCATCCTGCCTCCTGACTTCTCACTGCTCCATCCTGCCTCCCGACTTCTCACCGCTCCATCCTGCCTCCTGACTTCTCACTGCTCCATCCTGCCTCCTGACTTCTCACCGCTCCATCCTGCCTCCCGACTTCTCACCGCTCCATCCTGCCTCCCGACTGCTCACCGCTCCATCCTGCATCCTGACTTCTCACCGGTCCATCCTGCATCCCGACTTCTCACTGCTCCATCCTGCCTCCTGACTTGTCACTGCTCCATCCTGCCTCCTGACTTCTCACTGTTCAATCCTGCCTCCCGACTTCTCACCGCTCCATCCTGCATCCTGACTTCTCACCGGTCCATCCTGCATCCCGACTTCTCACTGCTCCATCCTGCCTCCCGACTTCTCACCGCTCCATCCTGCCTCCCGACTGCTCACCGCTCCATCCTGCATCCTGACTTCTCACCGGTCCATCCTGCATCCCGACTTCTCACTGCTCCATCCTGCCTCCTGACTTCTCACCGCTCCATCCAGCCTCCGGACTTCTCACCGCTCCATCCTGCCTCCCGACTTCTGACTGCTCCATCCTGCCTCCCGACTTCTGACTGCTCCATCCTGCCTCCCGACTTCTGACTGCTCCATCCTGCCTCCCGACTTCTCACTGCTCCATCCTGCCTCCCGACTTCTGACTGCTCCATCCTGCCTCCCGACTTCTGACTGCTCCATCCTGCCTCCCGACTTCTGACTGCTCCATCCTGCCTCCCGACTTCTGACTGCTCCATCCTGTCTCCCGACTTCTCACTGCTCCATCCTGCCTCCCGACTTCTGACTGCTCCATCCTGCCTCCCGACTTCTCACTGCTCCATCCTGCCTCCCGACCTCTCATTGCTCCATCCTGCCTCCTGACCTCTCACAGATCCATCCTGCCTCCCGACTTCTCACTGCTCCATCCTGCCTCCCGACTTCTCACTGCTCCATCCTGCATCCCGACATCTCACCGCTCCATCCTGCCTCCTCACTTCTCACTGCTCCATCGTGCCTCCCGACTTCTCACTGCTCCATCCTGCCTCCGGACTTCTCACTGCTCCATCCTGCCTCCGGACTTCTCACTGCTCCATCCTGCCTCCCGACTTCTCACTGCTCCATCCTGCCTCCCGACTTCTGACTGCTCCATCCTGCCTCCCGACTTCTCACTGCTCCATCCTGCCTCCCGACTTCTCACTGCTCCATCCTGCCTCCCGACTTCTCACTGCTCCATCCTGCCTCCCGACTTCTCACTGCTCCATCCTGCCTCCCGACTTCTCACTGCTCCATCCTGCCTCCTGACTTCTCATTGCTCCATCCTGCCTCCTGACCTCTCACAGATCCATCCTGCCTCCCGACTTCTCACTGCTCCATCCTGCCTCCCGACTTCTCACTGCTCCATCCTGCCTCCCAACTTCTCACTGCTCCATCCTGCCTCCCGACTTCTCACTGCTCCATGCTGTCTCCTGACTTCTCACTGCTCCATCCTGCCTCCTGACTTCTCACTACTCCATCCTGCCTCCCGATTTCTCACTGCTCCATCCTGCCTCCCGACTTCTCACTGCTTCATCCTGCCTCCCGACTTCTCACTGCTTCATCCTGCCTCCCGACTTCTCACTGCTTCATCCTGCCTCCCGACTGCTCACCGCTCCATCCTGCCTCCCGACTTCTCACTGCTCCATCCTGCCTCCCGACTTCTCACTGCTCCATGCTGCCTCCCGTCGTCTGACTGCTCCATCCTGTGTCCTGATCTCTCACTGCTCCATCCTGCCTCCTGACTTCTCGCTGCTCCATCCTGCCTCCCGATTTCTCACTGCTCCATCCTGCCTCCCGACTTCTCACCGCTCCATCCTGCCTCCGGACTTCTCACTGCTCCATCCTGCAACCCGACTTCTCACTGCTCCATCGTGCCTCCCGACTTCTCACTGCTCCATCCTGCCTCCGGACTTCTCACTGCTCCATCCTGCCTCCGGACTTCTCACTGCTCCATCCTGCCTCCCGACTTCTCACTGCTCCATCCTGCCTCCCGACTTCTGACTGCTCCATCCTGCCTCCCGACTTCTGACTGCTCCATCCTGCCTCCCGACTTCTGACTGCTCCATCCTGCCTCCCGACTGCTCACTGCTCCATCCTGCCTCCCGACTTCTCACTGCTCCATCCTGCCTCCCGACTTCTCACTGCTTCATCCTGCCTCCCGACTGCTCACTGCTCCATCCTGCCTCCCGACTTCTCACTGCTCCATCCTGCCTCCCGACTTCTCACTGCTCCATCCTGCCTCCCGACTTCTCACTGCTCCATCCTGCCTCCCGACTTCTCACTGCTCCATCCTGCCTCCCGACTTCTCACTGCTCCATCCTGCCTCCCGACTTCTCACTGCTCGATCCTGCCTCCCGACTTCTCATTGCTCCATCCTGCCTCCTGACCTCTCACTGCTCCATCCTGCCTCCCGACTTCTCACTGCTCCATCCTGCCTCCCGACTTCTCACTGCTCCATCCTGCCTCCCGACATCTCACCGCTCCATCCTGCCTCCTGACCTCTCACTGCTCCATCCTGCCTCCCGACTTCTCACTGCTCCATCGTGCCTCCCGACTTCTCACTGCTCCATCCTGCCTCCCGACTTCTGACTGCTCCATCCTGCCTCCCGACTTCTCACTGCTCCATGCTGTCTCCTGACTTCTCACTGCTCCATCCTGCCTCCTGACTTCTCACTACTCCATCCTGCCTCCCGATTTCTCACTGCTCCATCCTGCCTCCCGACTTCTCACTGCTTCATCCTGCCTCCCGACTGCTCACTGCTCCATCCTGCTTCCCGACTTCTCACTGCTCCATCCTGCCTCCCGACTTCTCACTGCTCCATCCTGCCTCCCGACTTCTCACTGCTCCATCCTGCCTCCCGACTTCTCACTGCTCCATCCTGCATCCCGACTTCTCACTGCTCGATCCTGACTCCCGACTTCTCACCGCTCCATCCTGCCTCCCGACTTCTCACCGCTCCATGCTGCCTCCCGACGTCTGACTGCTCCATCCTGTGTCCTGATCTCTCACTGCTCCATCCTGCCTCCTGACTTCTCACTGCTCCATCCTGCCTCCCGATTTCTCACTGCTCCATCCTGCCTCCCGACTTCTCAGTGCTTCATCCTGCCTCCGAATTCTCACTGCTCCATCCTGCCTCCCGACTTCTCACTGCTCCATCCTGCATCCCGACTTCGCACTGCTTCATCCTGCCTCCGAATTCTCACCGCTCCATCCTGCCTCCCGACTTCTCACTGCTCCATCCTGCCTCCTGACTTCTCACCGCTCCATCCTGCCTCCTTACTTCTCACCGCTCCATCCTGCCTCCTTACTTCTCACCGCTCCATCCTGCCTCCCGCCTTCTCACTGCTCCATCCTGCCTCCTGACTTCTCACAGCTCCATCCTGCCTCCTGACCTCTCACCGCTCCATTCTGCCTCCCGACTTCTCACCGCTCCATCCTGCCTCCTGACTTCTCACAGCTCCATCCTGCCTCCCGACTTCTCACCGCTCCATCCTGCCTCCCGACTTCTCACCGCTCCATGCTGCCTCCCGACTTCTGACTGCTCCATCCTGCCTCCCGACTTCTCACTGCTCCATGCTGTCTCCTGACTTCTCACTGCTCCATCCTGCCTCCTGACTTCTCACTACTCCATCCTGCCTCCCGATTTCTCACTGCTCCATCCTGCCTCCCGACTTCTCACTGCTTCATCCTGCCTCCCGACTGCTCACTGCTCCATCCTGCCTCCCGACGTCTCACTGCTCCATCCTGCCTCCCGACTTCTCACTGCTCCATCCTGCCTCCCGACTTCTCACTGCTCCATCCTGCCTCCCGACTTCTCACTGCTCCATCCTGCATCCCGACTTCTCACTGCTCGATCCTGCCTCCCGACTTCTCACCGCTCCATCCTGCCTCCCGACTTCTCACCGCTCCATGCTGCCTCCCGACGTCTGACTGCTCCATCCTGTGTCCTGATCTCTCACTGCTCCATCCTGCCTCCCGACTTCTCACTGCTCCATCCTGCCTCCCGATTGCTCACTGCTCCATCCGGCCTCCCGACTTCTCACTGCTTCATCCTGCCTCCGAATTCTCACTGCTCCATCCTGCCTCCCGACTTCTCACTGCTCCATCCTGCATCCCGACTTCGCACTGCTTCATCCTGCCTCCGAATTCTCACCGCTCCATCCTGCCTCCCGACTTCTCACTGCTCCATCCTGCCTCCTGACTTCTCACCGCTCCATCCTGCCTCCTTACTTCTCACCGCTCCATCCTGCCTCCTTACTTCTCACCGCTCCATCCTGCCTCCCGCCTTCTCACTGCTCCATCCTGCATCCCGACTTCGCACTGCTTCATCCTGCCTCCGAATTCTCACCGCTCCATCCTGCCTCCCGACTTCTCACTGCTCCATCCTGCCTCCTGACTTCTCACCGCTCCATCCTGCCTCCTTACTTCTCACCGCTCCATCCTGCCTCCTTACTTCTCACCGCTCCATCCTGCCTCCCGCCTTCTCACTGCTCCATCCTGCCTCCTGACTTCTCACCGCTCCATTCTGCCTCCTCTCTTCTCACTGCCCCATCCTGCCTCCTCTCTTCTCACTGCTCCATCGTGCCTCCCGACTTCTCACTGACCCATCCTGCCTCCTGACTTCTCACTGCTCCATCCTGCCTCCTGACTTCTCACCGCTACATCCTGCCTCCTCTCTTCTCACTGCTCCATCCTACCTCCTGACTTCTCACTGCTCCATCCTGCCTGCCGACTTCTCACTGCTCCATCCTGCCTCCCGACTTCTCACGGCCCCATCCTGCCTCCTGACTTCTCACCGCTACATCCTGCCTCCTCTCTTCTCACTACTCCATCCTACCTCCTGACTTCTCACTGCTCCATCCTGCCTCCTGACTTCTCACTGCTCCATCCTGCCTCCCGACTTCTCACGGCCCCATCCTGCCTCCTGACTTCTCACTGCTCCATCCTGCCTCCCGACTTCTCACGGCCCCATCCTGCCTCCTGACTTCTCACTGCTCCATCCTGCCTCCTGACTTCTCACTGCTCCATCCTGCCTCCTGACTTCTCACTGCTCCATCCTGCCTCCCGACTTCTCACCGCTCCATCCCACCTCCTGACTTCTCACTGCTCCATCCCACCTCCTGACTTCTCACTGCTCCATCCTGCCTCCTGACTTCTCACTGCTCCATCCCACCTCCTGACTTCTCACTGCTCCATTCTGCCTCCCGACTTCTCACCGCTCCATCCTGCCTCCCGACATCTCACTGCTCCATCCTGACTCACGACTTCTCACTGCTCCATCCTGCCTCCCGACTTCTCACTGCTCCATCCCACCTGCCGACTAGTCACCGCTCCATCCCACCTGCCGACTTATCACTGCTCCATCCCACCTCCCGACTTCTCACTGCTCCATCCCACCTCCTGACTTCTCACTGCTCCATCCTGCCTCCCGACATCTCACTGCTCCATCCCGCCTCCCGACTTCTCACTGCTCCATCCCGCCTCCTGACTTCTCACCGCTCCATCCTGCCTCCTGACTTCTCACCACTCCATCCTGCCTCCCGACTTCTCACTGCTCCATCCTGCCTCCCGACTTCTCAATGCTCCATCCTGCCTCCCGACTTCTCACCGCTCCATCCTGTCTCCCGACTTCTCACTGCTCCATCCCGCCTCCCGACTTCTCACTGCTCCATCCCGCCTCCTGACTTCTCACCGCTCCATCCTGCCTCCTGACTTCTCACCGCTCCATCCTGCCTCCCGACTTCTCACTGCTCCATCCTGCCTCCCGACTTCTCACCGCTCCATCCTGTCTCCCGACTTCTCACTGCTCCATCCCGCCTCCCGACTTCTCACTGCTCCATCCCGCCTCCCGACTTCTCACTGCTCCATCCTGCCTCCCGACTTCTCACCGCTCCATCCTGCCTCCTGACTTCTCACCGCTCCATCCTGCCTCCTGACTTCTCACCGCTCCATCCTGCCTCCCGACTTCTCACCGCTCTATCCCACCTCATAACATTTCTCATCGCTCCATCCTGCCTCCCGACTTCTCACCGCTCCATCCTGTCTCCCGACTTCTCACTGCTCCATCCCGCCTCCCGACTTCTCACTGCTCCATCCCGCCTCCCGACTTCTCACTGCTCCATCCTGCCTCCCGACTTCTCACTGCTCCATCCTGCCTCCCGACATCTCATTGCTCCATCCTGCCTCCCGACTTTTCACCGCTCCATCCTACCTCCCGACTTCTCATTGCTCCATCTTTCCTCCTGACATCTCACCGCTCCATCCTGTCTCCTGACTTCTCACTGCTCCATCCTGACTCCCGACTTCTCATGGCTCCATCCTGCCTCCCGGCTTCTCACTGCTCCATCCTGCGTCCCAACCTCTCACCGCTCCATCCTGCCTCCCGAATTCTCACTGCTCCATCCTGCCTCCCGACTTCTCAATGCTCCATCCTGCCTCCTGACTTCTCACCGCTCCATCCTGCCTCCCGACTTCTCACCGCTCCATCCCACCTCATAACATTTCTCATCGCTCCATCCTGCCTCCCGAATTCTCACTGCTCCATCCTGCCTCATGACTTCTCACTGCTCCATCCTGCCTCATGACTTCTCACTGCTCCATCCAGCCTCCCGACTTCTCACTGCTCCATCCTGCCTCCCGACTTCTCACTGCTCCATCCTGCCTCCTGACATCTCACCGCTCCATCCTGCCTCATGACTTCTCACTGCTCCACCCAACTCCCGAACTCGCACCGCTGCACCCAACTCACGACTTCTCACCGCTCCATCCTGCCTCCCGACTTCTCACCGCTCCATCCTGCCTCCCGACTTCTCACCGCTCCATCCTGCCTCCCGACTTCTCACCGCTCCATCCTGCCTCCCGACTTCTCACCGCTCCATCCTGCCTCCCGACTTCTCACCGCTCCATTCTGCCTCCCGACTTCTCACCGCTCCATCCTGCCTCCCGACTTCTCACCGCTCCATCCTGCCTCCCGACTTCTCACCGCTCCATCCTGCCTCCCGACTTCTCACCGCTCCATCCTGCCTCCCGACTTCTCACCGCTCCATCCTGCCTCCCGACTTCTCACCGCTCCATCCTGCCTCCCGACTTCTCACAGCTCCATCCTGCTTCCTGAATTCTCACCGCTCCATCCTGCCTCCTGACTTGTCACTGCTCCATCCTGCCTCCCGACTTCTCACTGCTCCATCCTGCCTCCTAACTTCTCACCGCTCCATCCTGCCTCCGGACCTCTCACCGCTCCATCCTGCCTCCCGACCTCTCACCGCTCCATCCTGCCTCCAGAATTCTCACCGCTCCATCCTGCCTCCCGACTTCTCACCGCTCCATCCTGCCTCCCGTCTTCTCACCGCTCCATCCTGCCTCCCGACTTCTCACCGCTCCATCCTGCCTCCCGACTTCTCACCGCACCATCCTGCCTCCCGACTTCTCACCGCTCCATCCTGCCTCCCGACTTCTCACCGCTCCATCCTGCCTCCCGACTTCTCACCGCTCCATCCTGCCTCCCGACTTCTCACCGCTCCATCCTACCTCCCGACTTCTCACCGCTCCATCCTGCCTCCCGACTTCTCACTGCTCCATCCTGTCTCCCGACTTCTCACTGCTCCATCCTGTCTCCCGACTTCTCACTGCTCCATCCTGTCTCCCGACTTCTCACTGCTCCATCCTGTCTCCCGACTTCTCACTGCTCCATCCTGTCTCCCGACTTCTCACTGCTCCATCCTGCCTCCCGACTTCTCACTGCTCCATCCTGCCTCCCGACTTCTCACTGCTCCATCCTGCCTCCCGACATCTCATTGCTCCATCCTGTCTCCCGACTTTTCACCGCTCCATCCTACCTCCCGACTTCTCATCGCTCCATCCTTCCTCCTGACATCTCACCGCTCCATCCTGTCTCCTGACTTCTCACTGCTCCATCCTGACTCCCGACTTCTCATGGCTCCATCCTGCCTCCCGGCTTCTCACTGCTCCATCCTGCGTCCCGACCTCTCACCGCTCCATCCTGCCTCCCGAATTCTCACTGCTCCATCCTGCCTCATGACTTCTCACTGCTCCATCCTGCCTCATGACTTCTCACTGCTCCATCCAGCCTCCCGACTTCTCACTGCTCCATCCTGCCTCCCGACTTCTCACTGCTCCATCCTGCCTCCTGACATCTCACCGCTCCATCCTGCCTCATGACTTCTCACTGCTCCACCCAACTCCCGAACTCGCACCGCTGCACCCAACTCCCGACTTCTCACCGCTCCATCCTGCCTCCCGACTTCTCACCGCTCCATCCTGCCTCCCGACTTCTCACCGCTCCATCCTGCCTCCCGACTTCTCACCGCTCCATCCTGCCTCCCGACTTCTCACCGCTCCATCCTGCCTCCCGACTTCTCACCGCTCCATCCTGCCTCCCGACTTCTCACCGCTCCATCCTGCCTCCCGACTTCTCACCGCTCCATCCTGCCTCCCGACTTCTCACCGCTCCATCCTGCCTCCCGACTTCTCACTGCTCCATCCTGTTGTTCCCGACTGCTCACCATTCCGTTCCACCGCTTGGTCCATGGCCTGCTGCCCGGAGAAGCATTGGGTGTGGGGGGGAGTGTGTGATGAGGGAGGGAAGCTGTGAGGAGGGGAATGGCAAGGCGGGAAGTGAAGGGCAAACAGTCAGGAGCGTTGGGGTGGAGTGGCAAGCAGCCAGCCGCGGGAGTAAGTGGGAAACTGAATGCAGTGATTTAGGCAGTGATCGCAGGTGGGAGCAGGGTACTGCTGTGGGGTCGGGGAGGTAGAGGCAGCGATCGCAACCATTGAGAAGTGAGGGGAGTTGGGTTCAATTTTTTTTTCTGCGTCAAATTGAGCAGCGCCATCTTTATTACTGGCAGCTGCCTGAGCCGTCACAGACAGTGACATTTCAGTGGATGAGGTTGTATTTGTGCATGTGGCAATACTGTGCCATCTAGTGGTTGTGTTGTCAGCAAATGCAGCCTTACCTTCTACCTCCTGAATTGTTACTGTCCCACTTGCCAATCCAACATTAAGAGCTGGATGAGTTAGAATTTCCTCCAGCTTAAAACAACAAACCTGAAGGCATTCTTTTCAATCTCATGGCCTCTGGCATGACTTCCATTGACTTGCCGGCCGGACCTCACATTAGGCTCAGCCCAGAGGTTTGGAACCTTGATGCACTGCTTAACTGCAGCTGAGTATCCTCACCACATCCAATCAGTCACCAAGACCACTTTGCTCCACCTCCAAAACCCAGCTGTCTCTGCTCTACCCATCGCCTTCTGCCACTGAAATCTTCGTCCATGCTTTTATTACCTTGAAGTTTGATTCTCCTACGTGCTTTGCTGATCTTCCAATCCCTTTCAAATTGTTTTAGTATAAGAAATTATTACAAATTATGAATAGGTTTTATTTCCTTGTTCAACATTCGATTTAGATGAAAGATACTATATAAATGGTATACAATATAATGGGTCACTAAGTCATGAAAACTACAGGCATAGGGCTGGTTTCTGATGATACCTTTCGAAGCAATGCCACTTGTTCCTCAAGGCTAAACATGGACTCTGAAGGTAACACAAACCTGAGCCCTTCCTATGACATCTGTACACTATAAACAGCAGAGCAACAGAAAGCAGAGACCGCTTCACTCTACCCACTCTGCAATTTTGAAAATTGTTGTCTTTCAGCATTAAAACTGGGGCGGTATCAGTGGAGAATGAGATGGCTTAATCCCACAAATTTCTAGACATGTAGACACTAGAATTAGAATGTGTAAAAGGCTTTTGAATGGCTTGCATGTGGTGTGGTGTGCGTCCATTATATTGACGTCAACTTTTATGCCAACATTAGTGAATGGGGAAAAATACATCAATCGTGTAAGAAAAATTTATATCTAATAACTGGAACAACCTGGTAAAGCTAAAGTGGTCTTAATAAACCTAACAACTGAGTAAAGGTAATAGCACCTCCTCAAAAACTGAACTCCAGTGACTTCATGTATGGAAAATTCCACTTACCCATAATGTTTTCATAATAATGGTTATCAAATAGAGCTGGTGGAAGTGTAAAAGTGATTCTATAAACAGACTTCAGCTTTAATGTTTGTACAATTCATATGGCGTGTTAAAAAAGTTAAAAAGTCCATGAGTAAGATGCTGCTCTTTCATATTGAATTACAATGACTGACGAGCGATTTCTCAGTTGTGAGTACAAAGCAGCTGGAAGATGCATTGTCACCTTTTCCCAATTCCTCCGTCATTTTGCTAACAGTGAAACAAGCCTCCCAAGTGATATGTTAATGAGATGCAATGAAGAAAATGTAGAAACATTTTCATTACACAAAAAACAAACACATCCTCACTATTAGCATTTCACAATTTTAAGTTTAGATTAGATTAGAGATACAGCACTGAAACAGGCCCTTCGGCCCACCGAGTCTGTGCCGACCATCAACCACCCATTTATACTAATCCTACACTAATCCCATATTCCTACCAAACATCCCCACCAGTCCCTATATTTCCCTACCACCTACCTATACTAGTGACAATTTATAATGGCCAATTTACCTACCATCCTGCAAGTCTTTTGGCGATGTGGGAGGAAACCGGAGCACCCGGAGAAAACCCACGCAGACACAGGGAGAACTTGCAAACTCCACACAGGCAGTACCTGGAATCGAACCCGGGTCCCTGGAGCTGTGAGGCTGCAGTGCTAACCACTGCGCCACTGTGAAAGTTGTTTCATTTCCAGGAGACAAAATCTAGCTTTTTTCTTGAAAGGCTGTTTCCAAAACCTGGATTCACACTAAATGTTTTTGCACACCGTGTTCTTGGCTGAAGCTGAATTTTTGGCAAGTTTACTCATCTAGTCAAACAAAGACATTATAAGCATAATAATAGATTGGTCTGCTAAGCAGTTCAAAGGGTTCAGATATCAGAAATCTGGACATCAAAGTGCAGACAAGCCACAACATCAGCTCAGATTGTGGTGCTCATCCGAATGTTGTTCTCTCCTGTAGGTGAAGACTTTTACGAGGGTATGGCTACAAGTGCACCAGTAGCCCTTCAGTGCCTTCATCCAAATTGCTGTTATTTTGGTGTAGGCCAAAACTGCGGTTCTCGGTAGCCTTTAGTTTATATTGTCTCTCCATGTTCTTCCTACCAAAATTCACATTTCTCCATATTGAGCTTCATCTGCTACTTGTCTGCCCATTCCACCAACTTGTCTATGTCTTTTTGAAGTTTGAAGTCAGATAGTGACCATGAATGGGAACTCCAGCTGATCTTTACACTTCCTAATCCAGGGGGGGAATTGAAGCCAATGTTAACACCCGTCCAGCTATTTCACCTGAGATTAACACAAATCAGCATGCACCACAAATTCAGCGTGAGATTTTCTGCTCTGTATGAGATATGACTGCATTGTGGGTGGCTATAAGCAGTGGGCCATCAGGACAGTTACTACGATCTGATAATTTATATAGTTTTTTTTTAACTGTTAGGATTGTTTTAGAGTGGTCTAATAGCTTCAACAGTGCAGGGGTAGACTCCTGCCCAAAAGGACCAAATTTTAAATCCCACTCGAGATTGCCTTTAGTACAAAGAACAAAGAACAAAGATAATTACAGCACAGGAACAGGCCCTTCGGCCCTCCAGGCCTGCGCCGATCCAGATCCTCTCTCTAAACATGTCGCCTATTTTCTAAGGTTCTGTATCTCTTTTCTTCCTGCCCATTCATGTATCTGTCTAGATACATCTTAAAAGAATCCATCGTGCCCGCATCTACCACCTCCGCTGGCAATGCGTTCCAGGTGCCCACCACCCTCTGCGTAAAGAACTTTCCACGCATATCCCCCCTAAACTTTTCCCCTTTCACTTTGAACTCGTGTCCTCTAGTAATTGAGTAGTTGTCAATTTTCATCCAACTGTCTGCCAAAGAGCCATGTCTAGTATCTCACTCTTACTTATAAATACAAACTGACCATGTACAGTGAAATACTGATCCCTCTCCTCTGCAAAGAGGTCAACTGTTCAGTTCCCAACTACATTTACTTATTAGCCTAAAGAAGCTCAGCTGTAGGAAGTAGAAGAGGAATGAGGCACAGCAGTAACCAAATCTCTGTTGAAAAGTAACTGACACTGGGAGCCCTCACATTGAGGCAGAAACAAGTTTGTGTTTCTCAGCAGAAGTCAGAGCTAACACAGATATAGGGAGACAGCAAAGGATCTTCATTTTGTTGCTTATATTTTGCAGCGAGTAATAGATCTTTGTGAGTGATTGCAAGACATTCAACTCACTGAGGAATAAAAACAGAAAGTGCTGGAAATACGCAGCAGGTCTGGCAGCAACTGTGGAGAGAGAAGGTCTGTGACCTTTTATCAGAACATTAAGCTTACTGAGAAGATCAGATCACATCATAAACCATGAGAAAGAAGCTCAAATGATTTCCAGCTGTCGTCTGAACTCCAAAATGGGATTACAGCCTTGTATTTACTTCAATTTAGCCATTTATATATACATGTTGAATGATTTACATACCAAAGGATTGTGATATAATTAACTGTCCTGTGATTAGTACAGAAATAGTACAGGCTATGTATTTATTATAAAAGGTTATAATATCTCAGCGTGGTCTATTTTTGCTGTTTTTCTTCTAGTGAGTGTGTACAATTAGAGATTTAGGGCTATCAAGTTACTGCACCCTTTAAAGAGTTGCTATCTTGTCTTCTGGCAAAACCCAAGTGGATAATGTTCTTTAATGTTGTGAAAGACAAACATTTTGATGAGGGGGGACAAGTAATTCTGCAATCCCAATACGTTTTCTCTCTATAGTATGTAGTAATTCTGACTTCTCCAGTGGTATTTTACTGAATCTGTCTTTCCTTCCCCTCAGCTGTTAAGGAAAGGAAGCAATTATACAAATGTACCACAGTCCCACAGTGAATAAATTTGTGACACTCTGTATTAAAATGAACAAAATACAAAGCAGGTTTCAAGGTTTTGTCCATTTGTTTTGTTTACTACATTGGGCTGAATTTTACAAGCTCACTGTCGATCTCAGCAGCGAGCTATAAAGATGGTGGTCCGCCCACATGGACCACTCATTGCGGAGCTGCTGTGATATTCAGCGCAGTGGCTTGTTAACATGCCCGCAACGTGCCGACCCCCTCAAATAACGTGAAGGGGGTGGTCGAAACACCACTGTGATCAGCACATGAAAGCAGCAACCAGCCCCGCATTAGTTACAAATGCTAAAAATAAAGCCTTGCAGTTGTAGCTGAGATCTCAGTAACACTGTGGAGAAACCTGTGGAGAACAAGAACTGTGGAAAAATCCAAAGATGGCAGAGGGGCACCCCAAGGTGGCTCCACAGTTCAGTGATGCCTCGCTGCTCAGTCTCCTCCAGGCTGTGTGGGCAAGGCGGGAGGTTCTTTTCCCCAGCGATGGTAAGAAGAGGCCCTCCCACCTGACCTGGCTGGAGGTGGCAGAGGAGGTTAGCAGTCGTGGGGCCATCCGTCATGACTGAATCCAGTGCTGCAAGAGGATGAATAATCTGCCGCGCTCCACAAATGTAGGTGGCAATTGGTTTCATGGCTCTGCCGAACCTGGGTGTCCCCACATAAGAGTGGCACATGTGTGCCACTGCCATGCCAAAGACAGGGAGGTCGGGCAGGGAGGAATGACGTGGCATGAAAGGAGAAATGTATGAAAGAACTCACCCTTGTCTGCTGCTCAGTGCATGGCACCTACATGAGTGGCTCACTCAGTAGTGCAGACCAAGTCTTGCTCACCATTGGACCCAGCACCCCTCTTGTGATATGTGTTGTGTTGTTGATCTGCCATGCTTAATATCTGCCTCCTTGTTGGCAAAGAGGGCCCACAATGCGCATGAGGCAAATGGGACTGGTGGAGGAGTGCCAGAGTTGTGACCACTGGCACAGGCTGAGGAGAAGGCCCTGGATCTTGCTGCTATCCATGTGGACCACTCAGTCGGTGCCGTTGAGCTCAGGGTCCTGGGTGAACAGACAGTCATTTGTGATACACAATGATCACTGTGAACATTTTATTGTTTGAGACAATGCTGTTATAATGGTTACATGTGCACCATAAACACTGACAGTGTGCTCTTCACATTGTATCTTGCAGGTCAATTCTCTGAATTGACCCCGCCGGCCCAGGACTCCTCCCACACCTCAGAGGAAGAGACATCCTCAGAGGAAGCAGCGTCCCATGACGCTCCTGCACCTTTCACCAGTGCAGATGCAGTCACCTCGGTGGGAATGCGATCGGCCTTAGAGTCTGGGTCACAAGCTGGTGAAAGCACTGCACATGCGCCCAAGCGGCTGACTGAGAATGAGACAGCCGAGACCCCTGACAGTCGGAGGGCTATGGGTGGCCAGGCCCATGCTGAGCCATAGGCTACTGATTGTTCTCTGGTGTCGACAGCACAGGGCATGCTGGAGCTGAAGCAACAGTCGTGGCAACATCTGGTGGAGATGCACAGCCTTGAGTGGATGATGGGGGAGTCCATCCAGACCATGGCAGCTGCCATGTCCCAGGCATTTGAGTGCATCCATGGAGACGATGGAGGGCCTCCTGGTGAGCCAGATTCCATTAATTCACATTGACCTGCAATCCCTTGTCGAGGCCATCAGATCCATGCAGCAGTGGCGAGGTGGGAGAGAGACCAGGGGCATGGAGACTGTCTCTACCCCTGGCCCTTCCCAAGAAAGCAGAGGGGTTCAAATGAGCCCTGAGATAGAGGAGGCAAGCCTGCGTGCCATATCTGGGGTCGCCCTCCAGGTGATTCCAATGTGGACAGTGATCCCTCTGCCCCTCCGCTAGTGAGTCAAGCTCCAGCAGTCACAGCGTTTGAGGAGAGTTCGGCACTGATGCAGGATTCCCCCAGCCAGCCGGGGCCCCCAGGGCCTCGTGCTTGCAGAGGACGACCGCCAAAGTCATCCACAGCCAAAGGGAAATGTGATCAGCAGCCTTCTTCCAGTCAGGATGCTAGCACAGAGGTTGCACTGCGGAGGAGCACCATAAACATTTCCAAAAAACACTGACACAAATGTGTCTGCACAGGTGACACAACACTGTAAAAAGTTAAATCAATTAATTTTTTTCAGTAACGTGTTGTTTTTACTGTGTGAGTGACGTGTGCCAGCATGTACCAAACGTGACTCCTCCCATTACATCATTGGACTTTCAGAACTGCCAATGTATGGAATAACATCATTGTCATGCCAGTATTCCTCATGTCCATTTCCGCGGATGCAGTAACATGGGCAATGGCTCAGTCTGCTGCTGCCAGTAATGGTGGAGACAAAGATGTTGCAGATGTGGACTCTGCACAACAGGTGAACGAGGGTGCTGTGTGGCTTGCAGAGCATATGGTGATCTTTATGGTGAGGAGAACCATTGATTAATGAGGCGTTGCCGTGAATCTCTTGCTTGCTGCTTGCCTTGCGTGTAGCACCTGAATGCTCTCTGTCCTCCATGTGCCTTTCCTGCTGTAAGTCCTCAGCATCCTCATTGTCCAAGGATGAGTCCTGCCCATGTCTCTCCTCATCCTGCCAGGCCTCCCCCTATTGAGGGTGTAGTTCTGCAGAGCACAACAAACAGCAACAATACGAGCTATCCTTTCCAGCTCATACTGCAAGGCACCACCCAATCTATCCAGGCAACAGAAGCGCATTTTCAGCATGCCAATCGCCTGCTCAGTGATGGCTGTTGTCGCATCGTGGCTGGTGTTGTACCTCTCCTCTGCATCAGTGGTGGGGTTTCTCACTGGTGTCAGGATCCATGTCTGAAGGGCTAGACCTTGTCTCCAAGAAGCCACCCCTCCATCTGAGCCAGTTCAGTGAACAGCAATGGCACCTGGGACTGGTGCAGTACGAAGGCGTCATGGCAGTTGCCTGGAAAGTGGGCACAGATTTGCGCAAAGCGCTTCCAATGATCACCTACTAGCTGCATGTTGAGCGAGTGAAAGCCCTTTCGGTTTTAGGTATGCAGCTGGTCAGCCAGCGGGAGCCACATGGGTGCAGTCTATGACCTGTGGGAATCCTGCGATGGAGCCAAATCCAATGGCCCTCCAGGCCTGGCTCTCAGGGTCTGTCCTGAAGTGGATATAGTCACCGGCCCTCAGGGACAGAGCATCAGTGACTCCCTGATGCAGCGGTGCACTGCTGACTGTGTCACCCCACAAAGGTCTCCGGTGGGTCCTTGAAATGATGCAGAGGCGTAGAAGTTAAGAGCTGCTGTCACTTTGACGGCCACAGGCATAGGATGCCATCCCAAAGCCCTGCAGGTCATCGTTCAGCAAGGCACAGAGATGTGTCACCGTCTCTCTCTACATCCGCAGTCACCTCTGATACTGGCGCTCAGACATCTGCAGGTATGTCATGCGGGACCTGTAGATGCACGGCGTTCTATTTTGGTGAATTCATGCTTGGGGAAGCTGCTGCTCACGACCGTGGACTTCAACGTGGGCTGCACTGGCCTCTTGGTTCTGTCTGCAGTGCATATGGCTCCTCACAAGCGGATCAGTGAATACAGGGTGTACCATCCCCATCTCCAAGTTGCAAAAAAACTCGGTTCCTTCACTTCTTCATGCATCAACTATATGGTGTGGCATGGCATTGCCCATCTTAGCTTCCTCTAAGAGTGGCACAGCATGAGGACAGTCAGATTGTAGCAGTTGCATTGATTGGCCCACCAGCCAGATTATCTTTAAACATCTACTGTTTATGGCACCCTCCCCACACAAGGGTTCCTGGAGTGCCATTGCTCCTTCACTCACATACACATTCAAGGGCTCATGGAGGGAGGGTATGCAGTAGCTCCCTTTATGCCTGCAGAGTTGTGCCCCCAGTAATACCATCTCCCTCCCAGCTCCGCATACACACATGCAGAGTTGAGACCCATCTCACAAGACTAACCTTCACAGGGTCCGAGCACGGCAACTTATGTCCTCCCAGCTTTTATCAGTTGGGACGGGAAGGCACATGAGAAATGCCTGTTCACCTAAATATGCAAAATTGTTTACGAAGAGGCAGTGGGATACATAATGTGGCAAGGTAGTGCTTTGCATATTGAAATTGGGGTCCCGTCGCCGAGCGGTTGAGGAGTGGTGGTGAGGGGGCGGGCACCCTGAGGGCTCACCGCCACTAGCAATATGGGCCTGGGCCTTCCCGGCGTCAGGGAACGTGGTGGGCCGCTCCCGGAGGCATTTCCCAGCCCCCACCTGCCATAACCCCGACATGGGGGGGGGGGGGGCTTTAAAATTCAGCCCATTGCGTTTTATCCAATAGTTCAAAGACTTGACATGCATTTCCACACTTGTACATTTGCAGGGGTGATTTTTATGCTGTTTAAAGTGAGAGATAACAATGTAGATAAATGCTGCCAATTTAATGCCTGTTAGCTGAAATTTAGGAATTTCAATAGTATCTATGAAAGGTCCCACCCAAATGTTCAAACTTTCAGTTTTTTTCTTCATGACTACTTGTGATACATGGAATGCCATTTTTTTTAACCATTAGTTAGCAGCCATGTTGTAGAAAGAGCACAATGCAGGGAGAGCAGTGGTGTAGTAGCAGTGGCAATATGTCATCAAGTGACTGATTTCATCGCACTATTGTTTTCTTACAAGTTAATACAGGAAAATATAAATATGCCACATAATCACTACATTCTAGAATTCATGTGCTATTCTACATAAATCAATGGCAATAGAGCCCCACTTTATGTTAGATTGGAGATTTAAGTTCAGAGGCAAGTTAAGTTTCTTCCAGTTTTAAACAGGGATATACAAGCTCTCTGAGAGTAGCTGTAGCTAGTTAATTAGATAGCTCATGTTATGACCAAGGGTGAAGGAGTGCACTGTTAATTCAGTCCCACTTCTCCACAGATCACAACACATTATTTAAAGTTTTCCCACTTACTGTCAGTCAATCAGATACACTATTTTTCCCCAGAATTAAACACACTCACCAGGTTTCTTTACTGAACAAAACTAACAGCTTATTATAAAATAAGTCTTAACCAGTAATAAAGTAAAACAATATCACATAGATCAAATTTTATGAAAATCCAACATTGAATTTTAAAAAGTTACACACACACACACACACACACACACACACACACACACACACACACACACACACACACACACACACACACACACACACACACACACACACACACACACACACACACACACACACACACACACACACACACACACACCCGGAAAAATAAAAACTGTTTTTACATCAGAGCTCTGATACAGACAAAAAACATTTGTGTTAACTACTTGCTCATTTTTTGAAGAAAACAGCAGATGAGATATGTTGTTACAAACTGGCATACAGTCTAATTTCTGAGCACATAGACAGGTATTTTTAAAACAGTTCTTTTTCAGCCAGCATGGAGGATTAATTTTAGCAGGCTTTCTTCAAAAACAGGAAACAAGATGAATCGGCACTGAACGTCACAGGATCTTCGATGGAATTTCTGGGAATTGAATTTCATTGTATTCTTCTGTTCTTCCTAAGAATTCTCTCTTTTTTCTGTCTTTTTTGACACTTTAGCAGTACTTGACTTTTGTCTCCTTCCAGAAGGCATCACGCACATGCAATGACTAACAACCAAAGAGCTTAACAGTTCTCTGCCCACCCAGATGTTCTCTGTTGCTACTGGGCTTGTCCAATCAAAGGAAAGCTTGTCAATTTCTGCCCCTGTTGCCATGGCTTCTGCTCTAAGCCTAGCCCAAGCCAGATGACAAACAGCAACCCGATTGCCAATCGGCACTCACTGTCCTCTTATACAGTTATATTCCCAGCTCCCTGTCTGATTTCTGTCCGAACACCCAGTCCGGTTACAGTTATATTCCCAGCTCCCTGTCTGATTTCTGTCCTGACCCTGAGTCCAGTTACAGTTATATTCCCAGCGACATTTAAGAGACATCTTGACAAATATATGAATAGGAAGGGAATAGAGGGATACGGACCCCGGAAGTGCAGAAGGTTTTAGTTTAGGCAGGCATCAAGATCGGCACAGGTTTGGAGGGCCGAATGGCCTGTTCCTGTGCTGTACTGTTCTTTGTTCTTTAACTATAAATTCAATTTAAAAGAAAATATTTTTTTCACAAAAGAGAGTCACTCACACAACACTAGCTTAAACTGGGTTAATGAGCTCTAGCAGAGCTCTAGCAAAGCTGACTCAATATTTGTTTCAAAGAGTATAAATTCAGGGGTCTCTGAGTGTTGCTTGAGTGCACAGAGTGTGAAGCAGAGAGTTTGGTGAGTGAGGGAGTTTGGTGAAGAGGGCAACTATAAATTAATTAAGAAAAATAAATGTAATTTAATTAACACAATACAGATGGCAGGACAGGTGATTTATCACAGCTGCAGTATGTGGAAAGTCCTGGATGCCACAGCAATCCATGGCAACCACATCTGTAGCAAGTGTCTGTGGCTTGAAGAGCTTCGGGTTGGAATTGATAAGCTGGAGGCTGAGCTGCAGACATTGCTATGCATCATGGAGAGGGAAAGTTACCTGGACACTTTGCTACCCCTTAGGATAGCACTGTCTGATTTGATTAGTGGTCAGGGACAGGAAGGAGTGACTGTGAGTCAGGCAGGTAAGTGGAACACAAAGGTGGAAGTGGAGCAGCCTCAGCCCTTGCATTTGACCAACAAGTCCAAGGTTCTTGCAGCTTGTATGGACAAGAGCGAGGGCTGTAGTGTGGATAAGCAGACTGACCATGGTACAGGAAGCAATACAAGTGGGGGGAGTTAAAAGGAATATAGTGGTAGTGGGGAACAGTATAGTCAGGGGGATAGACACTGTTCTCTGCAGCCAAGAATGAGAGTCCAGATGGCTGTGTTGCCTGCCCAGTGCCAGGGTTTGGGACATCTTCTCAGGGTTGGAGAGGAACTTGCAGTGGGAGGGGGAGGATCCAGTCATTGCGGTCACATAGGTACCAATGAGATAAATAGGACTAGGCAAGAGGTTCTGCGTAGGCACGAAATTAAAAAGCTGAACCTCAAAAGGTAATAATCGCTGGATTATTTCCTGAACCACATGCAAATTGGCAAAGATAAATAAGATTAGAGAGATGAATTTGTGGCTCAAAGACTGGTGTGAGAGAAGTGGGAGGGAAGAATAAGCTTCAAACAACTCTCCAATATAGATGGAGACAAGTTATGCAGACCTTATACATCTCGCAAAACCAAAAGTTTTCCTCGCTGAGTAGAAAAGCACATTTAGACCTAAATCTGATCAAAAAGATTGACAAAATCAAACAACCACAATTAAAAAATCTCTTCCAAGCAGACTACCTAAAACTTTTCACAGGTCTCAGGAGACTCGAGACAGAGCATAAGGACAATGCCAGGCCAGTGTGTATCTTCATACCAAGAAAGATACCTCACCCGTTGATGAACCAAGTTTAAGACTAGCTAGAAGAGATGACCAGGATTAGAGTCATTTCTCCAGTTACAAAACCAACGGAGTGATGTTTGACCATGGTAACTGTTCTGAAACAAAACGGAACTCTGCGTATCAGTGTGGATTTAATGCATCTTAACAAAGCAGTAGCACACAAGATTCACCCAATGTCCACCATGGATAAAAGCTGAGCGAAATTGTCTCAGAGCACCATCTTTACCAAACCTGCACCTATAGTGAGTTTTGGCTGGTACCCTTACCTGAGACCTTAAGATTACTAATCGCGTTTATAACACCATTCGGGAGGTTTTGTTTCAATCGGTTACTGTTTGGAATAAATTCTGCAGCAGAAATCTTCCAAAGGTCTGCATGTAACATCTTAGAATGGCTCAAAGGAGTTATTTGTCACATGGATTATTTATTTATTTTATTTTTTATTTAGAGATACGGCACTGAAACAGGCCCTTCGGCTCACCGAGTCTGCCGACCATCAACCACCCATTTATACTAATCCTACACTAATTCCATATTCCTACCACATCCCCACCTGTCCCTATATTTCCCTACCACCTACCTATACTCGGGGAAATTTATAAAGGCCAATTTACCTATCAACCTGCAAGTCTTTGGCATGTGGGAGGAAACTTGAGCACCCGGAGGAAACCCACACAGACACAGGGAGAACTTGCAAACTCCACACAGACAGGACCCAGAATTGAACCCGGGTCGCTGGAGCTGTGAGGCTGCGGTGCTAACCACTGCGCCTAATACATAGGCAGACAGTAGAGGAACATGACCAAAAAGTCCTAGCAGTTTTACAGAGACGTCAAGACACTCAATGAGAAGTGCGAATTTTCCAAGACTTCAATTCATTTCTTGGGAAACATAGTGAGCGGTAAAGGTATAATGGCAGATCCACAGAAGATACAGGCCATTACAGAATTCCCTACTCATACATCCTTCAGGAACTCCAAAGATTCCTGGGAATGGTGAATTACTTAGCAAAGTTTGTACCTCATCTAGCACAGATGACAGAACCACTAGGACAACTCTTCAGAAAAGAGCAAGCGCGGTGTTGGAGTTCACACCAAGGACAAGCATTCCAGAAGATTAAAGCAATGCTCATATCACCAGACATCTTGGCATACTATAACCCTACACTACCAACAACCATAGCTGCAGATGCCTCCTCCACGGGGTTAGGGGCAGTCTTTTTCCAGGAGCAACCTGATGATTCTCATAACCAATATACTATGTATCTAGAGCTTTGTCTGACACAGAGACATGGTATGCGGTACTTGAAAAAGAAGCTTTTGCCATCACATGGGCATGAGAGATTTTCTGATTATATTGTCGGATTGAGAGTTGTCATCGAGACAGACCATCAACCTTTGGTGTATTTGTTGGATGAAAATATAATCACAAAAATGTCTCCAAAAATCCAAAGATTTCATTAATGATTAATGAGATATATGTATGAGACCATATATATCCAGGTAAAGATACAAACATCTGCTGATGCACTATCAAGAACTCCCTTCCTAACAGCACTGTGGGTGTACCTACCCCACATGGACTGCAGTAGTTCAAGAAGGCAGCTCACCACCACCTTCTCAAGGGCAATTAGGGATGGGTCATAAATGCTGGCCTGGCCAGTGACACCCACATCCCATGAATGAATTTTAAAAAATCAAGAGCAACGGTAGGCCAGCCGACACAAGATGTGACTTTTGGGCAGGAAATAGTCATATTCGCAGTGTGCTGGACAAAATTGGCCAGCAAGCATACAGAAATTTCTCAAGCTCAAAAGAGCGATGAAGAATATATTTGTGTAAAGCGGTACTGCACACAAGGGTGGCCACAAGAACGTCCTAGTGGTAAAATCATGAAAAAGTTCTATGAGCTTTTTATTCGTTCTTGAGATGTGGGCGTCGCTGGTCAGGCCAGTATTTATTGCCCAGCCTTAATTGCCCTTGAGAAGGTGGTGGTGAGCTGCCTTCTTGAACCGCTGCAGTCCTTGGTGTGTAGGTACACCCACAGTGCTGTTGGGAAGGGAGTTCCAGGATTTTGATCCTGCGACAGTGAAGGAACAGCGATATAGTTCCAAGTCAGGATGGTGTGTGGCTTGGAGGGGAACTGGCAGATGGTGGTGTTCCCATGCATCTACTGCCCTTGTCCTTCTAGGTGGTAGAGGTCATGGGTTTGGAAGGTGCTGTCAAAGGAACCTTGGTAAGTTACTGCAATGCATAGATGGTACACACTGTTGCCACTTTGCACCAGTTGGTGAAGGGAATGTTTAAGGTGCGAATGGGGTGACAATCAAATGGGTTGCTTTGTCCTGGATGGTGTTGAGCTTCTTGAGTGTTGTTGGAACTGCACTCATCCAGGGAAGTGGAGAGTATTCCATCAAACTCCTGACTGGTGCCTTGTAGATGGTGGACAGGCATTGAGGAGACAGGAGGTGAGTTACTCGCCTCAGAATTCCCAGCCTCTGACCTGCTCTTGTAACCATAGTATTTATGTGGCTGGTCCAGTTCAATTTCTGGTCATTGGCAACCCCCAGGATGTTGTGTCGATAGTGGGCCATGGTAATGCCATTGAATATCAAGGGAAGATGGTTAGATTCTCTCTTATTTGAGATGGTCATTGCCTGGCACCTGTGTGGTGCAAATGTTACTTGCCACTTTTCAGCCCAAGCCTGGATGTTGTCCAGGTTTTGCTGCATCTTGACACAGGTTGCCGCAGTATCTGAGGAGTTGTGACGGATGCTGAAAATTGTACAATGATCAGCGAACATCCCCACGTCTGGCCTTATGATGAAGGAGCAGCTGATGTTCTAAGGAGAACAAACCCCTGCTTTTCCAATCTAACCTTGTAACTAAAATCTCCCATCCCTGGAACCATTGTGGTTAATCTCCTCTGCACCCTTTCAAGGTCCCTTTGCATTCTTCCTAAAATGTGATGACCAGAACTGGATGCAATACTCTTGTTGTGGCCCAACCAGAGTTTTATAAAGTTTCAGCATAGCTTCCCTGTTTTTGTTCTCAATGCTTCTATCTATGAAGTCCAGGATCTCATAAGCTTTACTCACCACTCTCTCAATATGTCCTACCACCTTCAAAGATTGTACTTTGTCAAACACTTTGAGTCCATATAGTCAATATCCATTGCATTCCCTTTATCAAACTTCTCTGTTACTTCATCAAAAAATGTGATTAGTTTGGTCAAACATGATCTGTCTTTACAAATTTGTGCTGGCTATCCTTAATTCACTCAAACCTCTCCTAAGTGCCTGATTATTGTTTCTAAAACCTTACCCACCAATTGATGTTAAACTGACCAGCCTGTAGTTACTAGGAATGTCCTTACACACTTTCTTGAACATTTGCCATTTTCTAATCCTCTGGCACCTCTCCCTTATCTAGGAAATTTTGGAAGATTATAGCAAGCCCTTCCATTACCTCTAACCCCACTTCCTTTAGCAACCAAGGATGAGTGTCACCCAAATGAGGTGACTTATCCAGTCTAAGCATCGGCAGCTTTTTCAGTACATCCTGCCTATCTGTTTTCACCTCATCCATTACCTCTACCATCTCTGCCTCTACTCATTTTTTGTCAGTATCCTCTTCCTTAGTAAGCACCGATAAAGAGTACACATTAAGTATTCTCGCCTTGCCCTGTGCTTTTTAAGCATATACCACCCTCTTTGTCCCTAATAGTTCCCATCCCGCTTCTTACTACTTGCTTACTATTTACATGCTGGGAGAAGATTTTTGGATTCCTTTTATGTAACTTCCATTCTATTCACATTCTCTCTTTTCCTCTTCATTTCTCCTCTCAACCTATTGTATTTTGCCTGGTTCGCGCTGGAGGAATTGATTTGATATGCATCCGACACCCTCTTCATTGGTTTCATCATATTCTGTATCTCTCTCGTCATCCAAGGAGCCCTGGCTTTGAAATGACCTTGTTGGAATGAACCTAGCCTGTACCTGAAATATCTCTTCCTTGAAGATCGCCCATTGTTCCATTACTGTTTTTCCTGTCAGTTTTTGGTTCCATTTTATCCTGACTAGATCCCCTCTCATCCCGTTGAAGTTCACCCTCTTCTAAGTTGGATTGTTCCTTGCTCCTCTCCATGACCAATCTAACCCATATGTTACGATGATCACACTTACGCCGGTGTTGCCCCACCAACACTTGGCTCATTTTGCACACCTCGTTCTCCTGCACCAGATCCAGCAATGCCTCCTTTCAAATTGAACCAAGAACATACAGGTCAAAAATATTCTCCTGAACACATTTCAGAAATTCCTCACCCTCCTTACCTTCTGCTGTAACATTATTGTTACAACCTCAGTGAGACCATTAATGTTTAAATAAAAGATATGAATCCCTAAACCAATTTAAAGAATTACATGACAAGATATCACATTTTAAGATTTTTATTATAACAACTAAATGAAAAGAAATCTCCATTAACCAAATAGGCTTGCATTGCCTTCAGCATAGGAGGTTAATCACTGATCTAATTGAGACATTTAAGATGATCAAAAGGAGTTGATGATATAGACAGCGAGAAACATTCTCCTCTGGTGGGGATGTCGAGAACAAGGGGGGGGGGCATAAACTTTACACTAGTGCAAGGCCATTCAGCGACGATGTCAGGAAATACTTCTTCTCAGAAAAGGTAATGGAACTTTGGAACTCACTCCCAAAACACCACTGTGGCTAAATTGATGAAAATTTCAAAACAGGGGTTGATTGTTTTTTTTTTTAGGCAGCAGTTTGAAGGGTTATGGAACCAAGGTCAGAAAATAAAGTTCAGCTACACACCAGCCATGATCTAACTAAATGACAGAAATGGCTCAATGGACTGAATATCCTGCTCCTGTTCCTATGCTCCACATCTCTCAGCTTAGTCTGAGGTGGCTGTGGGGAGACTGATAGAGTCAATGTTGGGATGGAGTTTGTGTTTGTGGGAGTTGAAGAGGATGATGTCAGTTTGGCCAACATTTATCTGAAGAAATCCAGGCTCATCCATATCGAAATGTTGTCCAAACAGTTGGAGAGAGTGACGACACCCTGAAATCAATGAAGGAATCAAGAAAAGTCATTTATCAGTATCATTTATTATTTATCATTGATTTATCAAAGAATGTTATTTATCTTCTTGTGGAAGCTGGTCCATAAATCCTGCTGATCTGACAGAAGGTTAGCAAAAACAGCGAGTCATGGTAAATGGTTGTTTTAAAGGGTAGCCAGGATAATCCAGGAAATTATAGGCTGGTGAGCCTTACATCAGTGGTAGGGAAATTACTGGAGAGGATTCACTCCCATTTGGAAACAAATGAACTTATTAGCAAGAGGCAGCATGGTTTTGTGAAGGGGAGGTCGTGTCTCACTAACTTGATCGAGTTTTTTGAGGAAGTGACGAAGATGATTGATGAAGGAAGGGCAGTGGATGTTGTCAACATGGACTTCAGTAAAGACTTTGACAAGGCCCCTCATGGCAGACTGGTACAAAAGGTGAGCTGGCAAGATGGATACAGAACTGGCTCGGTCATAGAAGACAGAGTGGACAGCGGTGGAAGGGTGCTTTTCTGAATGGAGGGCTGTGACTAGTGGTGTTCCGCAGGGATCAGTGCTGGGATCTTTGCTGTTTGTAGTATATAGAAATGATTTGGAGGAAAATGTAGCTGGTCTGATTAGTAAGTTTGCGGACGACACAAAAGGTTGGTGGAGTTGTGGACAGTGATGAGGATTGTCAGAGGATGCAGCAGGATATAGATCGGTTGGAGACTTGGGCGGAGAAATGGCAGATGGAGTTTAATCCGGACAAATGTGAGGTAATGCATTTTGGAAGGTCTAATACAGGTGGGAGGTATACAGTAAATGGCAGAACCCTTAGGAGTATTGACTGACAGAGAGATCTGGGCGTACAGGTCCACAGATCACTGAAAGTGGCAACGCAGGTGGATGAGGTAGTCAAGAAGACATATGGCATGCTTGAGTTCATCGGTCGGGCATAGAGTATAAAAATTGGCAAGTCATGCTGCAGCTGTACAGATCTTTAGTTAGGCCACACTTAGAATATTGCATGCAATTCTGGTCGCCACACTACCAGAAGGATGTGGAGGCTTTGGAGAGGGTACAGAAGAGGTTTACCAGGATGTTGCCTGGTCTGGAGGGTATTAGCTATGAGGAGAGGTTGGATAAACTTGGATTGTTTTCACTGGAATGACGGAAGTGGAGGGGCGACATGATAACAAAGTTATGAGTGGCATGGACAGAGTGAATAGTCAGAAGCTTTTTCCCAGGGTGGAAGAGTCAGTTACTAGGGGACATAGGTTTAAGGAGCGAGGGGCAAAGTTTAGAGGGGATGTGCGAGGCAAGTTTCTTTACACAGAGGGTGGTGAGTGCCTGGAACTTACTGCCGGGGGAGGTGGTGGAAGCAGGTACGATAGCGACGTTTAAGAGGCATCTTAACAAATACATGAATAGGATGGGAATAGAGGGATACGGACCCCGGAAGTGCAGAAGGTTTTAGTTCAGACAGGCATCAAGATCGGTGCAGGCTTGGAGGGCCGAATGGCCTGTTCCTGTGCTGTACTGTTCTTTGTTCTTTTTCTTCAAACTAGAGAATGGTAGACAGTGGTGTTCCCCAAGGGTTAGTTATAAATGACTTGGATATTGGAATAAAGAGTAACATTTCAAAATTTTCCAATGATATCAAAATTGGAGGTATGGCAAACAGTGAGGATGACACCAATCGACTGCAACAGGACACAAATAGGCCAGTAGCATGGGCAGACACGTGGCAGATGGAATTTAATACATAGAAATGTGAGGTGATGCATTTTGGCAGAAGGGATAGCAAGAGGCAATTAAAACAAAGTGCTGGAAATGTTCAGCAGGTCTGGCAGCACCTGTGGAGAGAGAAGCAGAGTTAATGTTTCAGGTCTGTGGCCTTTCATCAGAACTGGCAAAGTTCAGAAATGAATTAGGTTTTAAGCAAGTCACATCCAAGTCACACACCATCCTGACTTGGAATTATATCGCCGTTCCTTCACTGTCGCTGGGTCAAAATCCTGGAACTCCCTTCCTAACAGCACCTACCCCACAGGGACTGCAGTAGTTCAAGAAGGCAGCTCACCACCACCTTCTCAAGGGCAATTAGGGTTGGGCAATAAATGCTGGCCTGGCCAGCGATGCCCACATCCCATGAATGAATTAAAAAAAAAAGTGAAGAGTGTGGGGGTGGGGAGGATGGTGGGGAAGAGAACAAAAGGGGAGCTCTGTGTTAGGGCAGAGGGCAGGAGAGATTAAATAACAAAGCTGTCCTGGGACAAAGGCAGAGAGTGTGTTAATGCTTGTGGTGAAAGACAAAGCATTAGTCCAGGGAGAATGTTAATTGTGGAATAAAGGAATAAGCAAGAGGCAATATAGACTTAATGGCATAGTTCTAAAGAATATGCAGGGACATAGGGATCAGGTGATCATGTGCATAGATCTTTGAAGATTTCAGGATATTTGAGAGTAATTAGCAATGCATTATGGGATCTTGGGCTTCATAAATAGAAATATTGAAAACAAAAGCAGGGAGTTTATGCTGAACCTTTAGAAAGCTCTGGTTAGGCCACATCTGGAGTATTGTGTCCAGTTCTGATCACCACACTTTAGGAAGGATGTGAGGGTCCTTGAGAGGGTGCAGAGGAGAGTTACCAGAATGGTTCCAGCGATGGGGAATTGTAGCTCCAAGGTTAGGTTGGAAAAGCTGGGGTTGTTCTCCTTAGAGCAAAGGAGATTGAGGGGAGATTTGTTAGAGTTGTGCAAGATGATGACAGGTCTAGGTGAGGTAGACAAAGATAAGCTGTTCCCATTGTGGTACAAGGACTAAGGAATATATATTTTAGCTTTTGGTCAAGAGATGCAGGGGAGGTGTGAGAAAGAGCTTTCTTACACAGCGAGTGGGAATGACCTGGAACTCGCTGCCTATAACTCTAGTGGAAGTGGAGACAATGAGTGATTGTCACTTGAGGGAAATAAATTTGTAGGGATATGGGGCTAAAGCAGGGAATGGGGCTGACTGGATTGCTCTACAGAGAGGTGGCATGGACTTGATGGGACAAATGGCCTCCTTCTATGGAATAATGACTATATATATCAGAAGAGCACGGACAATGCCTGGCTTTACATCATACATTGACAGGAGGACAAGTCATTATGTGACACAAATCCCAATATTCTTCTTCTGAGTATCTGGAAAATACTTAGCTCCCAGTTACAAAGACAAAGAAAAATATGTGAAGACATTGGGAGGTGAGAGGCATTGAATAGTGGGACCTCACATTAAGAGTTTGGAATGGAACATTTATAAAAGGGTAATATACGGAGGCCTGTGGTGTAATTAGATGGGAGCTCAGTTCAGAGACATGGGCTGATCCTGTAACCTGTGCTCCCAATCCAGAGAGACTGGACCAGAAACAAAGCCTGGTCTTGTGTGACTGAAATACCATGAGTAGGCGGGGCCTGCACTGGCTGCTGTCTCATTGGCTCCTGGCTCCCTTTGTGATGTCACCTGGAGACAGGTTTTAGCCTCTGGTTATAATTCATCAGTTGTAGTTACCGTGGGCAGGAGCTGGAGTTGGCAGCTGGCAATCAAACAGGGAGTGGAGGAGAGATTGTTGGACATGATCCAGGTTTCTATATTACTCTCCAAGCATCTGGTACATGTTTAACTGCCAAATGCAAATGAGAGGAGAAAGGGGTAGATCCATGTGATGTTGTCCCTCCACCCCTGGAATTCCCAAGGTTTCCCCTGGGAAGTAGGTTGCAGAATATGTACCCACAAGGTGCAAAGATATTATAATGACAGGGAAATGAGGAGGAGGGGGAATAACGGTGCCTCCCAGTTCTCTAGGTGGAGGTCTATTTCGAAGAGTACATGAGGAAACAGTCATTAGCCCTTGTAGCTGCTCCCCTCTGACCGGGGGTTCTGAGAGAGACTGGCAACACAGTGAAGGAGATCTAAAAATGTAAGTAGAAGTTTTCTGACTACACAATACAGGAGATCTTCGAGATTGCCGAATGCAGCATTCAGACGCCTTCGGCCATGAAGATGCTGTCAGGTGAGTGCAAAGGCAAAGTGCTCACATTTCTAACACTTCATGACACACAGAAACCAGACATTCAAAACTCCAGAGTGGAATAGATTCCATTCCTTTATAAGTCAAACATCTTCTTTTCTACATTATTCCTCCTCCAACTCTGGCAAAAATTTACTTTATCCCCTACATTCAAGTTTCAGATTTTGTCCCAAAGATCTGTGGGATTTGTTGTTGGACTCTGTATAATGTCAGGATTATTCACCTGGAGGGTTGGTGGGACCATCACTATCTGCCATTTCTGTTCTACAGATCCTGACCTGACATTAGAACAAATATTCACTGGAAAAACTATATCGGACAAAAGTCTCAGTAAAAGATATTAAACATTCTGCCAGCTTTTACAAAGATGAATAACAAGTGATGGAGCTTGCTTTTTGGGTGAAGCAGTTTCCTTCATTGTTTGAATTGGCCTATTCTATTGACTGACACTTTCATTGAGCATTTAGCATTTAGTACTGGTCTGTACTCCGATAAATTCCACACATTCACATTGATCGGCACAAGAGCACAAAACCTGCCAATCCCGCTGACCAGGGAAATGTGCAGCATTTTGGGGAAATTTACAGGGAAATGTGGGTCTATTAACAACCTCCAGAGATCAGTACCTGTCTGCTGCCAATCTACATTCTGCATTTCTGGTGGTTGCTGTTGGAGTATTGTGAGTGTGTGATATCAAACTCCGGTAATATTCCACCTTTTCCATTTTGAGTTCTTTTATTTTCACTCACCTTTGATGACCAGGCCTGTCCTTTTGATACCTCGCGTTTCCTGACAGTACATTTCCAGGACTGTACAAGAGACAAGAGAGTGATGCCAAAGAGGTTGGACATGTTCAGTCACAATCATCAACATCCATCTTGCTCATCTATCTCTCCAGCCACCAACACTGCCCTTGGCACATTTTCCTCCATCAGCTGCGGAACATCTTCTTGCTGCATCCTGCTTCAGTAAATCAGCTTGCTGTTTTTGTACTTCAATGAAGCAAGGAGTGGATGAGTGTTGAGACAAACAATGAAATAGTGAAACTTCACATGACCAAATTAGGAGATAGTATTCATGATGACTCATTTTGGGAGGCTGTGCTCCCCGCGTGGGGCATTGTTAGATGGGACCTGGGCCTGCAGACAGGGCCACATCACTGTGGGACAGATCCTGTAACCTGTGTTCCCAATCCAATGAGCCTGGACCAGGAGCACAGCCTGGTCATGTGACCCTGTTATACCAGGAGTGGGTGAGGCCTGCACTAGCTGCTGTGTGATTGGCTCTTGGCTCCCTTTGTGATGCCAGCTGGTTACACTGCATCAGTTGTAGTGACTGGGGGCAGGAGCTGGAGTTGGCAGCTGGCACGGTAAGTGAGATTAATCCATAGAAATAGGGGAAAGGACAGAAAAGCACAGCTTCATTTTAAAGTAACTGAATCAAATGCTATTAATTACAAATAGAGTGAAATTAAACATAATCAGAGTTATGAGAGCATTTCTATTGTATTCCAGCTACAGATTCTCGACTGTATCCAGTCACTAGGATTCGTAGTGCAGCTGCCCAGTATCTTGCAGCCTGCGATAGTTCCTCTCTGCCTCTGGGTAAGCACCTCATCAACATGCTTTCCACTACAATGGGGAGGATAGGGGATGAACCCAGGACCTACCAACCCCTCCACCCTGTGGAGAATCAACACACGAGCACCCTGCACCAAACTGGGCACCCACTTCCACCATGACAACTTGCATTGCTACAGCCGTCTGCAAAGTAGAGAGAGGGGTTTCAGAACACTATAGAGCAGAGAGCACAGGCTGGACAGAAAGCTGGAGGGAGAAAGGGTAAAGAGGGATAGAATGATGAGCATCCAGTTAGATAGAAGGACATTGAAGAGGGGTTTTAATGCAGGGAGAGAGGGGACCAATTGAGGATGGCAGTGAAGTTTGGAAACATTTCTACAGGTAAAGGGATGGTTGAAGTTTGGAATTCTCTTCCACAAACAGCAGTTGATACTAGGTCAATTGTTAATTTTAAATCAAAGATTGATAGATGCTTTAAGCAAAGGTATTAAGGGATATGGGGCAAAGATGGGCATATTAGGTCACAGATCAACCATGATTTCACTGAATGGCAGAGTGAGCTCTCAAGGCTGGACAACATGTTTCTGTGAGTTCAAGATGCCCGGGGTGTTGTTCTTTGAAGAATGTCTGCTGATTGTGGAACAGGAGGAGTGGTGAATGAGGAATAATCTTATGCCACAGGAATGGCCAGAGGAGGGGAGAAAGTACATAGTGATGTATGGCTGGAGGGGATTGCGGAGATAGGGAGGGAGTCAGGCAGATAGGGTTTGCAAGGGCTGGGCAAGGATTTTCAAATTAATTCACTGGCATAATGGGAACCAGTGCAACTTCACAGCAAGGCAGTAAATAGGTATATAAACAGAAAGTGCTGAAAATACTCAGCAGGTCAGGCAGCATCTGTGGAGAGAGAAACAGAATGAACCTTTCAGGTCAATGACCTGAAAAGATATTAAACATCCTGGCACCTCTCACAAAGATGAACGAGTGTTGGAGATTGTTCTTTGGGTTAGCAGTTTCCTTCATGGTTTGGAACGTAGGAACTTAGGAGTAGGAGTTGGCCATTCTGCCTGCTATGCCATTCAATTTAAATCATGGCTGATCATTTACCTCAATGGCATTTTTCCACGCCATCCCCATATCCCTTGACATCATTAGTATCCAGATATCTTTCGATTTCAGTCTTGAACATACTCAATGATTGAGTTTCCATAGCCCTCCGGGATAGAGAATTTCACAGATTCACCACCCTCAGAGTGAAGAAATTCCTCCTCATCTCAGTCTGAAATGGCCTGCTGCTTATTCTGAGACTATGTCCCCTGGTTCTAGATTCACCAGCCAGAGGAAACATCCCATCTACATCCACCTTGTCATGCCCTGTAAAAATGTTGTAAGTTTCAATGCGATCACCTCTCATTCTTCGAAACTCTAGAGAATACAGGCCCAGTTTCCTCAAACTCTCCTCATAAAACAATCCTGCCATCCCAGGGATTAGCCTGGTGAACCTCTGTTGCACTCCCTCTTTGGTAAATATATCCTTCCTTAGTTAAGGAAACCAAAACTGTACACAGTACTCCAGGTGCGGTCTCACTAAGGTTCTATACAGTTGCAGAAAGAGATTTTTACTCCTGTACTCAAAGCCCCTTGTGATAAAGGCCAACATACCATTTGTTTTCCTAATTGCTTGCTGCACCTGCATGCTAGCTTTTAGTGACTCATGAACAAGGACACTCAAGTCCCTTTGAACATCAACACTTCCACAATTTAAGAATCATAGAAAGTTTAAGGCACAGAAAGAGGCCGCTTGGCCCATTGTGTCAGTGCCGGCCAAAAAACGGTCCATCCATTCTAATCCTACCTTCCAGCATTTGGTCTGTAGCCCTGCAGATTACAGTATCTGAGTAGAGGTTACATGAACTAAATGCTTAATGAAGGTGTCAGTCATATAGGGCAATTCAAACTTGAAAATAGCAAATGCAACTCCACTATTTAAGAAAGGAAAGAGAGAGAAAACCGGGAACTACAGACCTGTTAGTTTGACGTCAGTAGTAGGGAAAATATTTGAATCGATTATAAAGGATGCGATAACTGGAAAATAATGATATGATTGGGCAGAGTCAACATGGATTTATGGAAGGGAAATCATGTTTGACAAACCTGTTGGAGTTTTTTGAGGTTGTTACTTGTAACATAGATAAAGGAGAACCAGTGGACATGGTATATTTGGATTTTCAGAAGGCTTTTGATAAAAGGTCCCACACAGGAGGTTAGTAAACAAAATTAGAGCACATGGGGTTGGAGGTAATATACTGGTATGGATTAAGAATTGGTTAACAGACAGAAAACCAGAGAAGCGGAATAAACGGTCGTTCTCAGAGTGACAGGCTGTTACTAGTGAGGAACCACAAAGATCAGTGCTTGGGCCACAGCTGTTCACAATCTATAGAAGTGATTTGGAGGTGGGAATGTAAGTTATGAGGAGGATGCAAGGACCTAGGCTAAGTGAATGGGCAAGAACATGGCAGATGAAATATAATAATAAATGTGAAGTAATCCACTTTGGTAGAAAAAACAGAAAGATAGAGTATTTAGATAAGGGAAAAAAATTGGGAAATCACACTGCTGGGAGTGTACCCCCCAAACAAACAGTCAGAGGCAGATAGAAGAGCAGATATGTAGGCAAATCTCTAAGAAGTGCAAGAATAATAGGGCAGTAATAGGGGATTTTAACTACCCCAATATTAACTGGGATAGTTTTAGTGTGAAAGGAACTGAGGGAGCAGAATTCTTGAGGTGCATTCAGGTGAACTTTTTTGGCCAGTATATAGCAAGTCCAAGAAGAGAGGGTGCAGTTTTAAACTTAGTTTTAGGAAATGAAGATGGGCAGGTGGAAGGAGTGGCAGTGAGAGAGCATTTTGGTGGTAGTGGTCATAATTCAGTCAGTTTTAACATAATTTTGGAAAAGGACAGAGATAGAACAGGAGTTAGAGTTCTCAATTGGGCCAAGGCCAATTTTACTACACTGAGGATTGATTTAGCGAAAGTGGACTGGAAACAGCTACTTGAAGGTAAATCAGTGTCAGAACAGTGGGAGGCATTCAAAGGGGAGATTCAAGGGGTTCAGAGTAAACATGTTCCCACAAAGAAAAAGGGTGAGGTGGCCAAATCTAGAGCCCCATGGATGTCAAGGAGCTTACAGGGTAAAATAAGGCAGAAAAGAAAAGCTTATGTCTGACACCGAGAACTCAATACTACAGAAAGCCGACAGGAATATAGAAAGTGGAGGGGTGAAATCAAAAAGGAAATTAGGAAAGCAAAGAGAGGGCCTGAAAGAATATTGGCAAGCAAAGTCAAGGTGAACCCAAAGATGTTTAATCAATACATTAAGAGTAAGAGGATAACTAAGGAGAGAGTAGGGCTCATAAAAGACAAAAAAGGTAACCTATGTGTAGGGATGGAAGATGTGGGTATGGTTCTTAATGAATACTTTGCAACTATCTTCACAAAAGAGGGGGACGATGCAGATATTGTAGTTCAGGAAGAAGGGTGTGAAGTATTGGATGTGATAAACATAGGGAGAGAGGAAGTATTAATGGGATTAGCATAGTTGAAAGTTGATAAATCACCAGGGCCGGATGAAATGTAAAAAGCAGCAAGAGAGGAAATAGCCGAAGGTCTGACCATCATTTTTCAGTCCTCACTGGATATAAGTGTGGTGCCAGAGGATTGGAGAATTGCAAACATTGTACTTCTGTTTAAAAAGAGAGCGAGGGATAGACCTAATAATTACAGGCCAGTCAGTTTAACCTCAGTAGTGGGAAAATTATTGGAGTCTATTCTGAGAGACAGGACAGAGAGTGGTTAATAAAGCATACAGTATCCTGGGCTTTATTAATAGGGGCATAGAATACAAGAGCAAGGAAGTTATCTTGAACTTGTACAAGACACAGCTGGAGTATTGTGTCCAGTTGCGGGCGCTGCACTTTAGGAAAGACATGAGGGCATTGGAGAGAGTAGAGAAAAGATTCACGAGAATGGTTCCAGGGATGAGAAACTTCAGTTATGAAGATAGATTGGAGAAGTTAGGACTGTTTTCCTTGGAGAAGTGAAGGTTGAGAGGTGATTTGATAGAGGTATTCAAAATCATGAGGGGTGTGGACAGAGTAGATAGAGAGAAACTGTTCCCACTCACGACAGGATCAAGAACAAGAGAGCACAGATTTAAGGTATTTGGTAAGAGAAGCAAAAGTGACATGAGGAAAATCTTTTTCACGCAGCGAGTGGTTAAGGTCTGGAATGCACTGCCTGAGAACGTGGTGGAGGCAGGTTCAATTGAAGCATTCAAAAGGGAATTAGACAATGATATGAAAGGGAAGAATGTGCAGGGTTCCAGGGAGAAGGTGGGGGAATGGAACTGAGGGAATTGCTCCTTCAGAGAGGCAGTGTGGGCACGATGGGCTGAATGGCCTCCTTCTGCACTGTACTGATTCTGTGATTAATAGATTCCAGCATTTTCCTGACAACTGATGTCAAGCTAACTGGACTGTAGTTCCCTGTTTTCCCTTTACCTCCTTTCTTGAATAGTGATGACTCGCTGAAGACTTGCAGGTTGATAGGTAAATTGACCATTGTAAATTGCCCCTAGTTTAGGTAGGTGGTAGGAGAATGGTAGGGAATATGGGATTAATGTAGGAGGGGATGTGGTCGAGAATATGGGATTAATGTAGGATTAGCATAAATGGGTGGTTGATAGTCGGCACAGACCCGGTGGGCCGAAGGACCTGTTTCAGTGCTGTATCTCTCTGACTCTGTGGTGTTACATTTGCTAATTTCCAATCTGCTGGAACCATTCTAGAAGCTCGAAAACTTGGAAAATCATAAACAGTGCATTCACTATCCATGCAGCTACCTCTTTTAAAACCCTAGGATATAGGTCATCAGGACCAGGGGTTTTATTGTCTTTTAGTCCCTTAAGTTTCTCCAATACTTTTCCACTGCTGATATTATAGGCAGGATGTACTGGAAAGGTTGGCTGTGCGTAAAGTGGATAAGTCGCATGGTCCAGATGGCTTGCATCCCAGGTGGCTAAAGGAAGGGGGGTGGTGGGGGTTGTGGAGGTAATGGAAGGGCTTGCCATAATCTTCCAATCTTCCCTAGAGATGGGGGAGGTGCAGAGGATTGGAAAGTGGCAAATGTGGCACCCTTATTCAAGAAAGGATATATGGACAGTCCTAGCAACTACAGGCCAGTTTTTAGAAACAATAATCAATGAAAAAATTAACAGGCACTTGGAGAGGTAAATGGCAAATCATGCTCGACTGATGATCTAATTGAATTTTTTGATGAAGTAACAGAAAGATTTGATGAAGGAAATGCAAAAGCTGTTGTTTATATGGATTTTAAGAAAGTCTTTGACAAAGTACCACATAAAAGGCTGTTTAACAAAATTTAGGCTCATGGAATAGGAGGGTCAGCATCAGCTTGGATAAAAATTGGCTTAAGGGCTGAAAACAGCAAGTTGTAAATGGTTGTCTTTCAGACTGGAGGATGGTAGACAGTGGTGTTGTCCAAGGGTCAGTACGAGGACCACTGCTTTTTTGCTATAAATGACTTGGATATTGGAATACAGAGTAAAATTTAAAAATTTGCTGATGATATCAAACTTAGAGATGTAGCAGACATGTTGATATCAATCGACTGCAACAGGACATAGATCGGCTAGCAGAATGCGTAGACAAGTGACAGATGAAATTTAATAGAGAGAAGTGTGAGGTGATACATTTTGGCAGAAGGGATAGGGAGAGGCAATATATATTTAATGGTACAGTTCTAAAGAGTGTGCAGGAACAGAGGGACCTGGGGGTGCATGCGCATCGATCTTTGAACATGGTGGGACATACTGAGAAAATGTTTAGTAGATCTTGGGCTTCATAAATTGAGGTATTGAGTACAAAAGCAGGGAGGTTATGCTGAACCTTTATAAAGCTCTGGTTAGGCCCCAACTAGAGTATTGCATCCAGTTCTGGTCACCACACTATAGGAAGGATGTGAAGGTCCTTGAGAGGGTGCAGAGAAGATTTACCAGAATGGTTCCAGGGATGGGGGATTTTTTTTTTTATTATTCATTCATGGAATGTGGGCGTCGCTGGACAGGCAAGTATGTATTGCCCATCCCTAATTGCCCTTGAACTAAGTGGCTTGCTAGGCCATTTCACAAGAGGCATCTTGACAAATACATGAATAGGATGGGAATAGAGGGATATGGTCCCTGGTAGTGCAGAAGGTTTTAGTTTAGGCAGGCATCAAGATTGGTGCAGGCTTGGAGGGCCGAATGGCCTGTTCCTGTGCTGTACTGTTCTTTGTTCTTTGTTGACACTTAAGAATCAACCACATTGCTGTGGCTACAAGGTTAGGTGAGAGATGCTGGGGTTATACTCCTTGGAGTAAAAAAAAAAAGAGGTTGAGGGGAGATTTAATAGAGGTGTACAAGATTATGACAGGTTTAGATAAGGTGTATTGCAAAGCTACAACTGTGATGTCCAAGCTGAGTAAGAGAGTGTGAACCAACAGCAATCTGTCAGAGAAAACCAAACTAAGTCTACCAAGCCTGCGTCCTCAGTGCACTCCTCTACAGGAGTGAGACCTGGACAACATACAAGAGAAAAGGCTGAACAGTATCCAGTTCCGAAGAAGGGTCACTGACCCGAAACGTTAACTCTGCTTCTCTTTCCACAGATGCTGCCAGACCTGCTGAGTGGTTCCAGCATTTCTTGTTTTTATTTCAGATTTCCAGCATCCGCAGTATTTTGCTTTCATATTACTGAACAGTATCCACCTTTGCTGCCTCAGACATATCCTTGGCTTCTCTTGATGGGACAAGATCACCAAGTCAGAGGTCCTGGTCTTTGCTAATTTCATCAGCATACACTAATTTCTAAGCCAATGACATCTGTATTGGCTCGGCCATGTTCAACAGATGGATGATGGCTGTATACCCAAAGACAGTGAACTGGCTACTGAGACACAACCTGCTGGACATCCATACAGGGAAACCTGCAAGCAGGATATGAAGATGGCGGACATTCACACAGACAACTGGGACACAGCAACCGATGGCCAGGACCTCTGGAGGCTGACTATTCGGCGGAGAATTAGAAGAGGCAAGGAGACACAGAAAGCTCAGCTAGCTGAGAATAGGGCCCAGAGTAAACAGAGACCAGTGAATCCTACACTACCTTAGCCCACTGCCTTCCCCTGCAGCAAGTGTAATAGAGACTGCCATGCCAGAGTGGGGCTCCTGAGCCTCACCAAGCAATGTTTAATACAGTGTTAACCACCAAGGTGTAAAAAATCATCTCATGTGACAGAAGGCTGCCAGGGGTGAGATAAGGTAGCTAATGGTGCAAGGACTAGGGAACACAGATATAAGGTTTTGGCTGAAAGATACAGGGGGATGCGAGGAAGAAATTTTGTGCAGTGAGTGGTAATGGCCTGGAACTCACTCCCTACGAGGGTGGTGGAAGCAAAGACGATCAATGATTTCAAAAGGAAATTGGATGGGTGCTCGAGGGAAATAAACTTGCAAGGATTTGGGAATACAGCAGAGAATGGGACTGACTGGATTGTTCTAGAGGGCTAGCATGGACTCAATTTGCTGAATGGCTTGTGCCATTATGACTCTGTGATTCTATGACCTTATCTGAGTACAACAAACCTCCAATGTTAGACAAGGCACCCTGTGGACAGAAAAACTTCAGAGAGCTTTACTGACTCAGGTTTCAGCAGCAGCAGATTGTGAAAGGATGGGAGACAGATGGAAAATCTCATGTGGACCATCCACCCACCGTCATGCCTACATGTGACTATGTGGCTGGCATGTCATGCTCTATAAACTATCAGCTGTAAACCAGTCCCTTCTCCACCCATGATGCCCTTCGTCCCACTAAAACATTCCTCTCTACCATTCTCCTCATTTATCCTGGCATGGCTGATCTTCACCTCTCAGGCCCAAGGACATTCATTGCATAACATGTGCTTAATCATTGGCGATCATATCAGGTTGGACCACATCACATGTTACAGGATATTGGGAAGCAGCTCAGCAAAGCAAAGACCATGAACTGTCAGAAAATCCAGACTGAACTTGCTGCTCCCCTAGACAAGCTGCTCTGGTGCAGCTGCAGAAGTGGCATGTAGCTGTTAATTTTTTTTTAAATTCATTCATGGGATGTGAGCGTCACTGGCCAGGCCAGCATTTATTGCCCAACCCTAAATGCCCTGGAGAAGGTGGTGGTGAGCTGCCTTCTTGAACCGCTGCAGTCCATTTGGGGTAGGTACACCCACAGTGCTGTTAGGAAGGAGGGAGTTCCAGGATTTTGACCCAGCGACAGTGAAGGAACGGTGATATAGTTCCAAGTCAGGATGGTGTGTGACTTGAAGGGGAACTTGCAGGTGGTGGTGTTCCCATGTATTTGCTGCCGCCCTTGTCCTTCTAGTTGGCAGAGGTCACTGGTTTGGAAGGTGCTGTCGAAGGAGCCTTGGTGCATTGCTGCAGTGCATCTCGTCGATGGTACACACTGCTGCCACTGTGCATCAGTGGTGGAGGCAGTGAATGTCTGTAGATGGTGTGCCAATCAAGCGGGCTGCTTTGTCCTGGATGGTGTCGAGCTTTTTAAGTGTGTGGAGCTGCACCCATCCAGGCAAGTGGAGAGTATTCCATCACACTCCTGACTTGTGCCTTGTAGATAGTAGACAGGCTTTGGGGAGTCAGGAGGTGAGTTACTCAGAATCACAGAGTCACTGAATAATACAGTGCAGAAGAGGCCCTTCGGCCCATCGAGTCTGCACCGATGCATTAAAACACCTGACCTAACTAATCCCATTTGCCAGCACTTGGCCCATAGCCTTGAATGTTATGACGTGCCAAGTGCTCATCTCGGTACATTTTAAAGGATGTGAGGCAACCCGCATCTACCACCCTCCCAGGCAGGGCATTCCAGACCGTCACCACCCTCTGGGTAAAAACGTTCTTCCTCAAATCCCCCTTAAACCTCCCGCCTCTCCCCTTAAACTTGTGACCCCTCGTAACTGACCCTTCAACGAAGGGGAACAGCTGCTCCCTATCCACCCTGTCCATGCCCCTCATAATCTTGTACACCTCAATCAGGTCACCCCTCAGTCTTCTCTGCTCCAGTGAAAACAACCCAAACCTATCCAACCTCTCTTCATAGCTTAAATGTTCCATCCCAGGCAACGTCCTGGTGAATCACCTCTGCACCCCCTCCAATGCAATCACATCCTCCCTATAATGTGGCGACCAGAATTGCACACAGTACTCCAGCTGTGGCCTCACCAAAGTTCTATACAACTCCAACATGACCTCCCTGCTTTTGTAATCTATGCCTTGATTGATAAAGGCAAGTGTCCCATATGCCTTTTTCACTACCCTATTAACCTGCCCTTCTGCCTTCAGAGATCCCAGTGTCAGACCATTCATTAAATACTTCCGTGTCACATTACTCCTTCCAAAGTGGATCACCTCACACTTTTCAGCATTAAATTCCATCTGCCACTTTTCTGCCCATTTGACCATCCCGTCTATATCTTCCTGTAACCCAAGACACTCAACCTCACTGCTAACCACTCGGCCAATCTTTGTGTCATCCGCGACCTTACTGATCCCACACCCCACATAGTCATCTATGTCGTTTATATAAATGACAAACAATAGGGGACCCAGCACAGATCCCTGTGGTACGCCACTGGATACTGGCTTCCAGTCACTAAAACAGCCATCTGTCATCACTCTCTGTCTCCTACAACTAAGCCAATTTTGAATCCACTTTATCATGTTACCTTGTACCCATGTGCATTTGCTTTCTTGATAAGTCTCCCATGTGGGATCTTGTCAAAGGCTTTGCTGAAATCCATGTAAACTATATCAACTGCACTACCCTCATCTGCACACCTGGTCACATGCTCAAAAAATTCAATCAAATTTGTTAGGCATGACCTCCCTCTGACAAAGCTATGCTGACTATTCCTAATCAAATTTTCCCTCTCCAAGTGGAGATAGATTCTCTCCTTCAGAATTTTCTCCAATAGTTTCCCAACCACTGACGTGAGATTCACTGGTCTGTAGTTCCCTGGCTTATCTCTACAACCTTTCTTAAATAGTGGGACCACATTTCTTAAATAGTGGGGCGGCGCAGTGGTTAGCACCGCAGCCTCACAGCTCCAGGGACTCGGGTTCAATTCTGGGTACTGCCTGTGCGGAGTTTGCAAGTTCTCCCTGTGTCTGCGTGGGTTTCCTCCGGTGCTCCGGTTTCCTCCCACATGCCAAAGACTTGCAGGTTGATAGGTTAATTGGCCATTATAAATTGCCCCTAGTATAGGTAGGTGGTAGGGAAATATATAGGGACAGGTGGGGATGTGGTAGGAATATGGGATTAGTGTCGGATTAGTAGACATGGGTGGTTGATGGTCGGCACAGACTCGGTGGGCCGAAGGGCCTGTTTCAGTGCTGTATCTCTAAACTAAGTTAGCTGCGCTCCAGTCCTCTGGCACCTCCCCCGTGGCCAGAGAGGAATTAAAAATTAGGGTCAGAGCCCCTGCAATCTCTCCCCTCGCCTCCCACAGCATCCTGGGACACAAATCGTCTGGACCTGGAGGTTTGTCCACTTTTAAGCCTTCCAAAACCTCCAATACCTTGTCACTCCCTATGACAATTTGCTCAAGAACCTCACAGTCTCTCTTTCTAAGTTCCATATCTACATCCTCTTTCTCTTGTGTGAAGACAGATGTGAAGTATTCGTTCAACACCCTACCAATGTCCTCTGGCTCCACCCACAAATTTCCCCCTTGGTCCCTAATGGGTCCTACTCTTTCCCTGGTTATCCTCTTCCTATTGATATACTTATATAATATCTTGGGATTTTCCCTACTTTTACCAGCCAGAGCTTTCTCATATCCCCTCTTTGTTCTCCTAATTGCTTTCTTAAGCTCCATCCTACACTTTCTGTACTCCACTAATGCTTCTGTTGATTTGCTCTCCTTGTATTTGCTAAAAGCCTCTCTTTTCATTCTCATCGTACCCTGAATGTTTCTGTTCATCCATGGTTCTCTGGGCTTGTTGCTCCTACCTATTACCCTAGAGGGAACATGTTGGGCCTGTACCCTCCCCATTTCCTTTTTGAATGCCCCCCACTGCTCTTCTGGAGATTTCCCGATGTGTAACTCTTTCCAGTCTACCTTGGCCAGATCCTGCCTTATTTTACTAAAATTCGCTCTCCCTCAATCTGAAACCTTTTTTTGCAACTTGTCTATTTCTTTCTCCATAACAAGCTTAAATTGTACCATGTTGTGGTCGCTATCACCAAAATGTTCCCCCACCAACACATCAACCACCTGTCCGGCTTCATTCCCCAGAATTAGGTCCAGCACTGCACCCTCCCTTGTTGGATCCTCGACATATTGAGCTAAAAAGTTCTCCTGTATACATTAAGAACTCCACTCCATCTAAGCCCTTAACACGATGACTATCCCAATTAATGTTGGGAAAGTTGAAATCACCCAATATAATTACCCTATTATTTTTACACACCTCCGCAAATTGCACACATATTTGCTCCTCAGTTTCCCGCTATCTGGGGGTCTATAATAAACACCTAGCAATGTGGCTGTCCCTTTTTTATTCCTAAACTCTACCCATAAAGCTTCATTTGATGCCCCCTCCAAGATACCATCTCTCTTTCCTGCCATAACTAACTCCTTCACTAATGTTGCAATGCCCCCTCCTCTTTTACCCCTCCTCTGCCTCGCCTGAAGATTCTCTATCTTGGGATATTGAGCTGCCAATCCTGCCCCTCCCTCAACCATGTCTCCGTGATGGCTACTATATCACAATTCCACGTGTCAATCATTGCCCTTAACTCATCCGTTTTACCTGCAATACTCTTGGCATTAAAGTAGAGGCCTTCCATCCTGGTCTTACTCCCTTGAAACTTACTTCCGCTGTATTCCCTCTGACTTGTTTGCTTTCCTGTGTTTAGCTGTGTCCCTATTCTGCTAGGAGTCTGTATCCCCTCCCCCTGCCAAATTAGTTTAAAGTCCTCCCAACAGCACTAGCAAACCTGCCAGCAAGGATGTTAGTCCCCCTCTGGTTCAGATGTAGACCGTCCCGCTTGTACAGGTCCCACCTACCCCAGAAACGGTCCCAGTGGTCCAGGAATCTTAAACTCTCCCTCCTGCACCAACTCTTAAGCCACGCATTCATCTGTGCTATTCTCCTATTTCTATACTCGCTATCACGTGGCACTGGGAGTAATCCAGAGAGTACAATCAGAGAGGTCCTGCTTTTTAGTCTACTGCCTAACTCCCTGAATTCTTGATGCAAGACCTCATCCCTCTTTCTACCTATGTCATTGGTACCAACATGTACCATGACCTCTGCCTTATCACCCTCCCCCTTCAAGATGCCCTGCAGCCAATCAGTGACATCCCAGACCCTGGCACCAGAGAGGCAACACACCATCCTGGAGTCACGTTGACGGCCACAGTAGTGCCTATCTGTTCCCCTGACTATAGAATCCCCTATTACTATTGCTGTTCCTCTCTTTCCCCCTTCCTGTGCAGACAGGCTGCTTGTGGTGCCAGAAGCGTGGCTCTGTCCGCACTCCCTGGAGGAACCAGCCTCATCAGCCTCCAAAATGGAATACCGATTTGCAAGCGGAACCCAGGGGACTCCTGAACTACCTGCCTGATTCTCTTGGACTGCCTGGTGGTCACCCATTTCCTTCCTTCCTTCCTTCCTCAAGTTCCTTCAGCTGCAGTGTGACCACCTCTCTACACGTGCTATCTACAATGCTCTCAGACTTGCGGATGCTCCACAGTGTTTCCAGCCGCCGTTCCAGCTCTGAAACCCGAGCTTCCAGGAGCTGCAGCTGGAAACACTTTCTGCAGACATGCTGGTCCCGGGGACTGGAAATGTTCCTGGATTCCCACATGCAGCAAGAGAAGCAAACCACAGCTTCAAGCTCTCCTGCCATGACTAAACCCTTTAAAGTTAAAACTATAGAAGATTATAATTGAAAAAAACAACTAAGTCTTGCTAAAACAATGACTTACTATTCAATCCACTTTGAAAAATACCCACCAGGACTTACTCACCAGTCAGCTGTGCTCATTGGAAACTCTCTGCTCCCCTCACTGAGGACAGGGAGGAAATGAAAGGAGCTCCTCGCTCCCTCCTCACCGAACTTTCTCAGTCACCAAACTTCCACTTTAACACTCTAATGCAACCCAAGTCAGCACTCTAGTGCAAACAAGGTCAGCACTGTAAGATGGCCCACTTTTATACTGACTGACTCTAGCCCCTGAAAACTAGTTTAAGCCAATTCTCTAACAAGGTTACTCGCCTCAGGATTCCCAGCCTCTGACCTGCTCTTGTAGCCACAGTATTTATATGGCTACTCCAGTTCAGTTTCTGCTCAATGGTAGCCCCTAGGATGTTGATAGTGGGGGATTCAGCGATGGTAATGCCATTGAATGTCAAGGGCAGATGGTTAGATTCTCTCTTGTCGGAGATGGTCATTGTCTGGCACTTGTGTGGCGCAAATGTTACTTGCCACTTATCAGCCCAAGCCTGGATATTGTCCAGGTCTAGCTGCATTCCTACACGGACTGCTTCAATATCTGAGGAGTCACGAATGGTGCTGAACATTGTGCAAACATCAGTGAACATACCCACATATGACCTTATGATTGAAGGAAGGTCATTGATGAAGCAGCTGAAGATGGTTGGGCCTAGGACACTACCCTGAGGAACTGCTGCAGTGATGTCCTGGAGCTCAGATGATTGACCTCCAACAACCACAACCATCTTCCTTTGTGCTAGGTATGACTCCAGCCAGCAGAAGAATTTCCCCCTGATTCCCATTGACCTCACTTTTGCTGGGGCTCCTTGATGCCATGCTCAGTCAAATGCTGCCTTGATGTCAAGGGCAGTCACTCTCACCTCACCTCTTCAGTCCAGCTCTTTTGTCCATGTTTGGACAAAGGCTAAAATGAGGTCAGGAGCTGAGTGGCCCTGGAGGAACCCAAACTCAGCGTCACTGAGCAGGGCATTGCTAAGCAAGTGTCGCTTAATGGCACTGTTGATGACACCTTCCATCACTTTACTGATGATTGAGAGTAGACTGATGGGGCAGTAATTGGCCGGGTTGGACTTGTGCTGCTTTTTGTGTACAGAACATACCTGGGCAATTTTCCACATTGCAGGGTAGATGCCAGTGTTGTAGCTGTACTGGAACAGCTTGGCTAGGGATGCGGAAAGTTCTGCAGCACAGGTCTTCAGTGCTATTGCCGGAAAATTGTCAGGCCACATAGCTTTTGCAGTATCCAGTGCCTTCAGTCGTTTCTTGATATCACGCGGAGTGAATCAAATTGGCTGAAGTCTGGCATCTGTGATGCTGGGGACTTCAGGAGGGGGCCGAGATGGATCATCAACTTGGCACTTCTGGCTGAAGATTGTTGCAAATGCTTCAGCCTCATCTTTCGCAATGAAGTGCTGGGCTCCCCCATCATTGAGGATGGGGATATTTGTGGAGCCACCTCCTCCAGTTAGTTGTTTAATTGTCCTCCACCATTCACGGCTGGATGTGGCAGGACTGCAGAGCTTAGATCTGATCCGTTGGTTATGGGATTGCATGCTGCTTACGTAATTTGGCAGATAGTCCTGTGTTGTAGGTTCACCAGGTTGACACCTCATTTTGAGGTATGCCTGGTGCTGCTCCTGGCATGCCCTCCTGCACTCTTCATTGAACCAGGGTTGGTCTCCTGGCTTGATGGTAATGGTAGAGTGGGGGATATGCCAGGCCATGAGGTTACAGATTGTGGTTGAGTACAATTCTGCTGCTGCTGATGGCCCACAGCGCCTCATGGATGCCCAGTTTTGCATTGCTAGATCGGTTCGAAATCTATCCCATTTAGCACGGTGATAGTGCCACACAACACAATGGACGGTATCCTCAATGTGAAGGCGGGACTTCGTCTCCACAAGGACTGTGCGTTGGTCACTCCTACCAATACTGTCATGGACAGAAGTAACTGCAGCAGGCAGATTGGTGAGGACGAGGTCAAGTATGTTTTTCCCTCGTGTTGGTTTCCCCATCACCTGTCCCAGACCCAGTCTAGCAGCTATGTCCTTTAGGACTCAGCCAGCTCGGTCAGTAGTGGTGCTACCGAGCCTCTCTTGGTGATGAACATTGAAGTCCTCCACCCAGAGTACATTTTGTGCCCTTGCCACCCTCAGTGCTTCATCCAAGTGGTGTTCAACATGGAGGAGTCATTAGCTGAGGGAGGGCGGTAGGTGGTAGTCAGTAGGAGGTTACCTTGCCCACGTTTGACCTGATGCCATGAGACTTCATGGGGTCCAGAGTCAATGTTGAGGACTTCCACGGCAACTCCCTCCCTACTGTATACCACTGTGCCACCACCTCTGCTGGGTCTGTCCTGCCAGTGGCACAGGACATACCTGGGGATGGTGATGGCAGTATCTGGGGCATTGTCTGTAATGTATGATTCTGTGAGTATGACTATGTCAGGCTGTTGCTTGACTAGTCTGTGGGACAGCTCTCCCAACTTTGGCACAAGCCCCCAGATGTTAGTAAGGAGGACTTTGCAGGGTTGACAAGGCTGGGTTTGCTGTTGTCGTTTCCGTTGCCCAGGCTGATGCCGGGTGGTCCGTCTGGTTTCATTCCTTTGTATTGACTTCATAGCGGTTAGGTACAACTGAGTGACTTGCTAGGCCATTTCAGAGGGCATGTAAGAGTTAACCACATTGCTATGGGTCTGGAGTCACATGTAGGCCAGACCAGGTAAGGACAGCAGATTTCCTTCCCTAAAGGACATTAGTGAACCAGATGGGTTTTTACAACAATCGACAATGGTTTCATGGCCATCATTTTAATTCCAGATTTATTAAACTCAAATTCCACCTTCTGCTGTGGTGGGATTCGAACCCATGTCCCCAGAGAAATACCCTGGGTCTCTGGGTTACTAGTCCAGTGATAATACCACTACACCACCGCCTACCCCTGGATAGTTCTCACTCTCCTCTTCCCAGGACCATCCATCCTGCATCGTTATTCAGAGCCAAGATACTCCAATAACAACCACCTCTCTCTCACCTGCAACAAGATGTGAGGAACTCACTGTGGCCATTGTGCACTAACGCTCCCCAATCTCTTCGACCTGGAGCTGTACGTTTGGATCACCATTATACCAGGGGACTAAGCCTGGTGCAATGAGTAGTGTGAAAGGCCATCTTGGAAGCAGCAGCAGGTGTCCCTTTAAATGGCTATGAACCTTGTAACATTATCATAAAAAGCTGTCAGCATGCTAAATACAGAAAGGCAGCTAGCTCTAAGCAGAGGAAAACTGTCCCATAACCAATGGATCAGAACAAATCTCTGTGGCCCTGCCACATTCTTGTTGAGAAAGGCAGTGGACAAATTGGCAATTGACAGGAGGGGAAGCTCCATGAACCAAGCAGCTGAAAGGGGTTTGAGCACCATTAGCCATGGATACTGAGTGCACGATCCTGCTCAACTTCTTCATGAGGTCTGCACCATCACAGCTATCAGTGCCCAGCCTATTTGGTTCATTCTACATGACATTGGGAAGCAGCTCAGTGCACTGAACACAGCAAAGACCATGAGCCGTCAGAACATCTAGACTGAGCTTGCTGCTCCCCTCACCAAGAATTTAACTGTTAATGTGAATAGTCATTCAGAGAAACAGGACAATTTTAACCCCCTCCCTCACCCCCCCCCCCCCCGTCCCCAATGTACAGCCCTGTCAGCTTTCTCCTAATGATCAGCAATGATAACAGAAATCAGCAATATGAAGCAGCATCTGCACATCAGTATCCAGTTCACCAATGCCAGGCTGATTCAGCAATTGACTCATGAGGTCTTCACATGATACAATCCCCTGCATAGACACTGCAAGCTCAGGTGGAGTGCTGCTGTGTCTCTCCTCAGGGCTCTGGCTTCATCCTTGCATGTTTTTTCAGCACAGATTTGAAATCTTCTTGGTAAGCAGGATCTCCTCCATTTCCAGCTCAAGACTTGCTTATTCTTCTCTGAGAATAGGTGAGTGCCAGTGTGTACTGGGATCTGATTTCAGAGCAGGAAGAGTGTGATCATTAGAGTGGAGCAGGGTTAGGGATCGGAGCTGGGGTGTTGGGAAAATGGCAGATAAGCAGAAGGGAAGTGTACAATTTACAATTATGTAACCACTCTGGCTAATCTTATTAATTAATAGATCCAAGAGGTTTCTTTGAGCAATTTTACTTTAATAATTTACTTTACTTTAATAAGATACAAGTTTCAGCTTCTGCTTTATCCTATATTGTCATATCAATCCTAGTAAATGTAGAATTACATTGAACATACAGCACAGAAAGAGGCACAGAAACCCAACTAGCCCATGCTCCGCACACCCCTCTTCATCTAACCTTATCAGGACAACCTTCGATTCTTGTCTCCCCAGTGCATTTATTTAGTTCCAACTTAAATGCGTCTATACTACTCATCTCAGTCACTCCCTGTGGTCACAAGTTCTACACTGTGACCACTTTCTATGGAAGAAGGTTCTCCTGAATTCCTAATTGGATTTATTAATGATTATCCTTTATTTATGGTCCCTAATTTTGGTATCCCTCACATGTGGAAATATCTTCTCTAAGATTATGGAAGAGTTTGATAGGGTAGTTGTAAAGACATCCATCAGGTCAACCCTGAGGAGTCTCTTTTCACAAGAAAAAAGCACCAGCCTGTTTACTCTTCACTGATAAGTATAATCTCTCAATACTAGTATCATCATTGTAAATCTTTTTTGCACCTTGTCCAGTGCCTAAGTATCCTTTTTATCATGAGGACAAGTGTCCTCTAACCAAAATTACCATACTACTTTACTTTTCACTTCTCTCTCTCTCTAAAAAATGAATTCCAAAACTTTGTTTGCTATTTGTAATGGTCTGCTTAACCTGTGTTGCTACATTTTGAGATTTGTTTATCTGCATCCCTCGATCACTTTGCTCCTTTACCTCATATAGACTCCATTTTCCAAGGAGTGTGTGGCCTCTTGATTGTTTCTACCAACAGGCACAATCTCATACTTGTCTATACTGAATTAATTTGCCAGTTACTTGCCCATTCTGCATATTTATTAATAAGTATATATCTGGACTAATTACATGAGTCAGCCTGCTGGATTGAACCTTGGATGCCCTGAGGTTGATCTCCAGTGTCCTAAGTTCAAGCTGCACCCAATTACATTAATATACTTTCAGTTTTGTACTCTATAGTGAGCCTTCTTTGAATTCTCTCCTGCTCTTGCCACAAAACTAGCAAAAACTAGCAATAGCAACTGGAACCTTGTTAATGACATATATTCCTTGGTACAGAGCACTATTCTGTTATTTACCTTCAGTAATTCTCTAATCATCTCCAAACTAGCCTCCCTATTGTTAAATACATTCCTTTACTTCTTATAATTTCAAAATCATCAGCATAAACACCACGTATTATAATCTAATCTATTGTTCACTCTTGTTTAAGTTTATATTGCAGTTAATAACTAAGCCACATTCTTCCTCCTTATCTCATTGGAAGGTCAAAGGGTGATTTGATCAAAGTTTTCAACATATCAAGGGCACAGAGAAACTATTTCCGTGGTTTGGGGAGACCAGGACTAGGGGGAAGCATCTAAAAATCAGAGCCAGACTTTTCAGGAGTGAAACACTTCTAAACACAGTGGTAGAAGTTTGAGATTCTCTTCCAGAAATGGCAATTAATGCTGGATGAATTGTAAATTCAAAATCTGAGATCGATAGATTTTTGATGGCCAAAGGTGTTAGGGGATAAGGGGCAAAGACAGGTGAATGGAGTTGGGTCACAGATCTCATTGAATAGTGGAACAGGCTCGAGGGGCTAAATGGCCTGCTCCTGTACCCATGTTCCTATCAGTTCATGAAAATGGTAAAACAAACTGTAAAAGCTTCTATAGATATGTAAAAAGAAAATGATTGATGAAGACAAATGTGGGTCCATTACAGGCAGAGTCGGGAGAATTTATAATGGGGAATAGAGAAATGGCAGAGAAGCTAAATGATTACTCTATGTCTGTCTTCACTGAGAAAGATACAAGAAATCTCCCAGAATTAGAGATCCAAGGGACAAGGGAGAATGAGGAATTGAAGGAAATTAGTATTAGTAAGAAGGTTGTGTTGGAGAAATTAATGGGGCTGAAGGTTGATAAATCCTCAGGACCTGATATTCTACATCCCAGAATGTTGAAAGAGGTAGCTATGGAGATATGGATGCATTGGTGATCATCTTCCAAAATTCTATAGATTCTGGAATGGTTCCTGCAGATTGGAAGGTAGCAAATATCACCCCTCTATTTAAGAAGGGAGGGAAAGAGAAAACAGGGAATTACAGACCTGTTAGCCTTAAATCAGTAGTAGGGAAAATGTTAGAATCTATTGATGGCATTGAGAGAGCTCTTGGGCCAACCATCAAGAAGATCGCCCCCCTCAAATCTAAATCAGGGGACATAATCACTGACCAACGCAAACAAGTGGACCGCTGGGTTGAGCACTACCTAGAACTGTACTCCAGGGAGAATGTTGTCACTGAGACTGCCCTCAATGCAGCCCAGCCTCCACCAGTCATGGATGAGCTGGACATACAGCCAACCAAATCGGAACTCAGTGATGCCATTGATTTTCTAGCCAGCGGAAAAGCCCCTGGGAAGGACAGCATTACCCCTGAAATAATCAAGAGTGCCAAGCCTGCTATACTCTCAGCACTACATGAACTGCTATGCCTGTGCTGGGACGAGGGAGCAGTACCCCAGGACATGCGCGATGCCAATATCATCACCCTCTATAAAAACAAAGGTGACCGCGGTGACTGCAACAACTATTGTGGAATCTCCCTGCTCAGCATAGTGGGGAAAGTCTTTGCTCGAGTCGCTCTAAACAGGCTCCAGAAGCTGGCCGAGCGCTTCTACACTGAGGCACAGTGTGGCTTTCGTGCAGAGAGATCAACCGTTGACATGCTGTTCTCCCTTCATCAGATACAGGAGAAATGCCGTGAACAACAGATGCCCCTCTACATTGCTTTCATTGATCTCACCAAAGCCTTTGACCTAGTCAGCAGACGTGGTCTCTTCAGACTACTAGAAAAGATTGGATGCCCACCAAAGCTACTCAGTATCATCACCTCATTCCATGACAATATGAAAAGGCACAATTCAACATGGTGGCTCCTCATCAGACCCCTTTCCTATCCTGAGTGGCGTGAAACAGGGCTGTGTTCTCGCACCCACACTTTTTGGGATTTTCTTCTCCCTGCTGCTTTCACATGCGTTCAAGTCCTCGGAAGAAGGAATTTTCCTCCACACAAGATCAGGGGGCAGGTTGTTCAACCTTGCCCGTCTAAGAGCGAAGTCCAAAGTACGGAATGTCCTCATCAGGGAACTCCTCTTTGCTGACGATGCTGCTTTATCATCTCACACTGAAGAGTGCCTGCAGAGTCTCATCGACAGGTTTGCGGCTGCCTGCAATGAATTTGGCCTAACCATCAGCCTCAAGAAAACTAACATCATGGGGCAGGACGTCAGAAATGCTCCATCCATCAATATTGGTGACCACGCTCTGGAAGTGGTTCAAGAGTTCACCTACCTAGGCTCAACTATCACCAGTAACCTGTCTCTAGATGCAGAAATCAACAAGCGCATGGGAAAGGCTTCCACTGCTATGTCCAGACTGGCCAAGAGAGTGTGGGAAAATGGCGCACTGACACTGAACACAAAAGTCCGAGTGTATCAAGCCCGTGTCCTCAGTACCTTGCTCTATGGCAGCGAGGCCTGGACAACGTATGTCAGCCAAGAGCGACGTCTCAATTCATTCCATCTTCGCTGCCTCCGGAGAACACTTGGCATCAGGTGGCAGGACCGTATCTCCAACACAGAAGTCCTCGAGGCGGCCAACATCCCCAGCTTATACACACTACTGAGTCAGCGGCGCTTGAGATGGCTTGGCCATGTGAGCCGCATGGAAGATGGCAGGATCCCCAAAGACACATTGTACAGCGAGCTCGCCACTGGTATCAGACCCATCGGCCGTCCATGTCTCCACTTTAAAGGCGTCTGCAAACGCGACATGAAATCCTGTGACATTGATCACAAGTCGTGGGAGTCAGTTGCCAGCGTTAGCCAGAGCTGGTGGGCAACCATGAAGGAGGGGCTAAAGTGTGGCGAGTCGAAGAGACTTAGTAGTTGGCAGGAAAAAAGACAGAGGCGCAAGGAGAGAGCCAACTGTGTAACAGCCCCAACACATTTTCCTGCAGCACCTGTGGAAGAGCCTGTCACTCTAGAATTGGCCTTTATAGCCACTCCAGGTGCTGCTCCACACACCACTGATCACCTCCAGGCGCTTACCCATTGTCTCTCGGGATAAGGAGGCCAAAGAAGAAAAAAAAAGCCTTACATCATTAGTAGGGAAAATGTTAGAATCTATTCTAAAGGATGCGATAAATGGACACTTGGATAATAATTATCTGAATGGGTATAGTTAACACGGATTTATGTTTAGTTTAGAGATTCTTTTCTTTTGGGCCTCCTTATCTCGAGAGACAATGGATACGCGCCTGGAGGTGGTCAGTGGTTTGTGAAGCAGCGCCTGGAGTGGCTATAAAGGCCAATTCTGGAGTGACAGGCTCTTCCACAGGTGCTGCAGAGAAATTTGTTTGTTGGGGCTGTTGCACAGTTGGCTCTCCCCTTGCGCCTCTGTCTTTTTTCCTGCCAACTACTAAGTCTCTTCGACTCGCCACAATTTAGCCCTGTCTTTATGGCTGCCCGCCAGCTCTGGCGAATGCTGGCAACTGACTCCCACGACTTGTGATCAATGTCACACGATTTCATGTCGCGTTTGCAGACGTCTTTATAACGGAGACATGGACGGCCGGTGGGTCTGATACCAGTGGCGAGCTCGCTGTACAATGTGTCTTTGGGGATCCTGCCATCTTCCATGCGGCTCACATGGCCAAGCCATCTCAAGCGCCGCTGACTCAGTAGTGTGTATAAGCTGGGGGTGTTGGCCGCTTCAAGGACTTCTGTGTTGGAGATATAGTCCTGCCACCTGATGCCAAGTATTCTCCGAAGGCAGCGAAGATGGAATGAATTGAGACGTCGCTCTTGGCTGGCATACGTTGTCCAGGCCTCGCTGCCGTAGAGCAAGGTACTGAGGACACAGGCCTGATACACTCGGACTTTTGTGTTCCGTGTCAGTGCGCCATTTTCCCACACTCTCTTGGCCAGTCTGGACATAGCAGTGGAAGCTTTACCCATGCGCTTGTTGATTTCTGCATCTAGAGACAGGTTACTGGTGATAGTTGAGCCTAGGTAGGTGAACTCTTGAACCACTTCCAGAGCGTGGTCGCCAATATTGATGGATGGAGCATTTCTGACATCCTGCCCCATGATGTTCGTTTTCTTGAGGCTGATGGTTAGGCCAAATTCATTGCAGGCAGACGCAAACCTGTCGATGAGACTCTGCAGGCATTCTTCAGTGTGAGATGTTAAAGCAGCATCGTCAGCAAAGAGGAGTTCTCTGATGAGGACTTTCCGTACTTTGGACTTTGCTCTTAGACGGGCAAGGTTGAACAACCTGCCCCCTGATCTTGTGTGGAGGAAAATTCCTTCTTCAGAGGATTTGAACGCATGTGAAAGCAGCAGGGAGAAGAAAATCCCAAAAAGTGTGGGTGCGAGAACACAGCCCTGTTTCACACCACTCAGGATAGGAAAGGGCTCTGATGAGGAGCCACCATGTTGAATTGTGCCTTTCATATTGTCATGGAATGAGGTGATGATACTTAGTAGCTTTGGTGGACATCCGATCTTTTCTAGTAGTCTGAAGAGACCACGTCTGCTGACGAGGTCAAAGGCTTTGGTGAGATCAATGAAAGCAATGTAGAGGGGCATCTGTTGTTCACGGCATTTCTCCTGTATCTGACGAAGGGAGAACAGCATGTCAATAGTCGATCTCTCTGCACGAAAGCCACACTGTGCCTCAGGGTAGACGCGCTCGGCCAGCCTCTGGAGCCTGTTCAGAGCGACTCGAGCAAAGACTTTCCCCACTATGCTGAGCAGGGAGATTCCACGGTAGTTGTTGCAGTCACCGCGGTCACCTTTGTTTTTATAGAGGGTGATGTTGGCATCGCGCATGTCCTGGGGTACTGCTCCCTCGTCCCAGCACAGGCATAGCAGTTCATGTAGTGCTGAGAGTATAGCAGGCTTGGCACTCTTGATTATTTCAGGAGTAATGCTGTCCTTCCCAGGGGCTTTTCCGCTGGCTAGGGAATCAATGGCATCACTGAGTTCCGATTTGGTTGGCTGTATGTCCAGCTCATCCATAGTGAGTGGGCAAGAATGTGGCAGATAGAATATAATGTGGAAAAATGTGAGGTTATCCAGTTTGGTAGGAGGAATAGACGTGCAGAGTATTTCTTAAATGGTAAGAGATTAGAAAGTGTACAAAGGGACCTGGGGGTCCTTGTCAATAAGTCATTGAAAGCTAACAGGCAGGTGCAGCAAGCAAATAGGAGGGCTAATGGTATGTTAACCTTTATCACAAGAGGATTTGAGTACAGGAGTAGCGAAGTCTTGCTTCAATTGTATAGAATGGTTAGACCGCACCTGGAGTACTGTGTGCAGTTTTGGTCCCCTTATCTTAGGCAGGATATTATTGCCATAGAGGGAGGGCAATGAAGGTTCACCAGACTTGTTCCCAGGATGGCGGGACTGTTCTATAAAGAGAGATTGGGGAAACTGGAAATGTATTCTCTAGAGTTTCGAAGAATGAGAGGTGATCTCATTAAAACAGAAAAAATATATAAAGTTATAGACAGGGTAGATGCAGGTAAGATGTTTTCCCTGGTTGGGGAGTCGAGAACCAGGGGACAAAATTTCAAAATAAGGGGGAAGCCACTTAGGACAGAGATGACGAGAAATTTCTTTACTCAGAGGGTTGTGAATCTTTGGAATTCTCTGCCCCAGAGGGCTGTAGAATCTCAGTCATTGAGTATGTTTAAAGTAGAGATTGACAGATTTCTAAATACAAATGACAAAGGGATATGGGGATAATGTGGGAAAAAGGCATTAAAGTGGATGATCAGCCATGATCGTATCGAATGGCAGGGCAGGCTGAATGGCCTACTCCCGCTCCTATGTTCCTATGAGTTCACATGAGGTGTACACAAGGCAATATGCATGGAAACAATGACACCTTTAACATGGGGAAGTCTACAATCCAAGCAAACCCACATACTCACTTCAATTAATTGTCTGTCAAGAGAAATGAGATGAAGCTGTCTCTCTATGTATAGAGAGCCCCAGTGACCTCCCTTATGCAGTAGAATACTGCAAACTTGTATCTGAAGCAGCAGCCTGGAAGCAGCCTGATGCATAATAGTCAAAAACCACAGTCACCTTGACAGCCACAGGCAATGCGGTCCCTGCCCTGCTTTGAAGTTGCAGTTGTGGCAGATTCAGTCACAATCTTTTTAGTGAAGTGACGATGTCTCAAACATTGGTCCTTGCTGAAGCTGAGGTTAGAGAATTGCTCCCTAAAGACCCTCGGTGCATATGGCCTCCTGCTGAGACACCTACCTCCTCCTTCGAGCAGCTCTCTTCATTCTCCCAGTCCCGCTCAATTCCTATGTCTGGGAACAACTGGCTTCAGCATGAACTATTATGTGAACAAAGAAGTACCTCACCATCAGCCAGACTACTCCGTCTACACTATTCAAACATGTACAATTGCACTCGCAGCCAGAAGAAATAATCCAGCCATTAACCTGCAACTCATTCATGATCACGTTAAATAGCGCTGGTTGAGAGGATTGTCCTTCATGCCATTCAACAATATGTTCACCTGTCGAGGTTAAGACAGAGCGTAGACTGGAACATAGCACTCCAAAATGGTAGCGCTGGCATCAAATCAGTGTTGCACACTGATTGATGTCAGAATCTGCCTGCTCTGCATGCTGCTGGGGTTCATTATGTGTGCGCACAAACCTCTTGACTAAGACGGCAATCGACGCATTTTTCATCAGATATATGTGTGCACATCTCAGAAGCCATTCTCAAGCATTAGGAGGCCACAAAAATCAGTTCTACAGAACCCACTTTCCCCCCAGTCTGTTCATCACACTCTTGTAGTTTGAATCCTTAATGACTTCAGACTCTACTAGTATTGATCAATCCCTTTCCCTGAGTATGTGCACCTCCCTAAGTATCAAGATAACAACTTCTTTTTAAGAGAGTGTAATTTATCAGTTTAACTATCAGACACATATGTTGACTCAGCATGTGATGCCATACCTAATCTTTGTTCTTTCACACCAAGATAAGGAATACACTTAAATAATCAAATTCAAGAACAGTTCTCACAAAAGGAGCTACCTCCAATCTTTCGTTCTCTTTCAGATGTTGAACAAGCTATTTTGCATTTCTAGCATTAGCCATTCTTATTCAATATTATTATTGGAATTGCCATGAAGTCTTTAACTTTTATTTCCCTGGTAACTGCAGCAATGTGTCTGCCAATCCAACAGAATGAGAAACGGCAGAAAATGAGTAAACTCTTGCTGATTTCTTTTGATGGATTTCGTTGGGATTATGATCAGGATGTGGACACACCAAATCTGGACTACTTAACAACAAAGGGAGTGAAGGCAAAATACATTAACCCACCTTTTGTAACAATGACATCGCCTTCACATTTCACAACTATCACAGGTGAGGCAACATAGAAAAGTAAATCTTTTACATGAAACTTGCTTCGTACTTAATTTACATTTATATGCATGAATGAATATGGGTGTAAGTTGAAAATTTTATATTTTAGGAAGATAATAGAAAGTAACAGGAAGGAATTGAAAAAGTTAGTATAAGAGGCAAAGTGGTTAATAGAATAGATAAGCAGCCAACAGTAATTCAACCCTAAAACAAATAATAAATGTATTGGATGCTCAGTTCCCATATGGCCTTGTGGTTAGGATTCTTAGTTTTCACCCAGGTGACCTAAGTTCAACTCCCAGTGTGGGAACACAAAGAACAAAGAACAGTACAGCACAGGAACAGGCCATTCGGCCCTCCAAGCCTGCGCTGATCATGATGCTTGTCTAAACTAAAACATTCTGTACTTCCAGGGTCCGTATCCCTCTTTTCCCATCCTATTCATGTATTTGTCAAGATGCCTCTTAAACGTCGCTATCGTACCTGCTTCCACCATCTCCCCTGGCAGCAAGTTCCAGGCACTCACCACCCTCTGTGTAAAAAAAACTTGCCTTGCCCCTCTAACCTTAAACCTATGTTCCCTAGCAACTGACTCTTCCACCCTGGGAAAAAGCTTCTGACTATCCACTCTGTCCATGCCGCTCATAACTTTGTAAACCTCTATCATGTCGCCCCTCCACCTCCGTCGTTCAAGTGAAAACAATCCGAGTTTATCCAACCTCTCCTCATAGCTAATACCCTCCAGACCAGGCAACATCCTGGTAAACCTCTTCTGTACCCTCTCCAAAGCCTCCACATCCTTCTGGTAGTGTGGCGACCAGAATTGCACGCAATATTCCAAGTGTGGCCTAACTAAAGTTGTTTTTTTAATTTTTTAATTTATTTAGAAATACAGCACTGAAACAGGCCCTTCGGCCCACCGAGTCTGTGCCGACCAACAACCACCCATTTATACTAACCCTACAGTAATCCCATATTCCCTATCACCTACCTACACTAGGGGCAATTTACAATGGCCAATTTACCTATCACCTGCATGTCTTTGGCTGTGGGAGGAAACCGGAGCACCCGGCGAAAACCCACACGGTCACAGGGAGAACCTGCTAACTCCGCACAGGCAGTACCCAGAATTGAACCCTGGTCCCTGGAGCTGTGAGGCTGTGGTGCTAACCACTGCACCACTGTGTCGCCCCACACCAGGTTCTGTACAGCTGCTGCATGACTTGCCAATTTTTATACTCTATGCCCCGACCAATGAAGGCAAGCATGCCGACTGCCTTCTTGACTACCTTATCCACCTGCGTTGCTACTTTCAGTGACCTGTGGACCTGTACACCCAGATCTCTCTGCCTGTCAATACTCCTAAGGGTTCTGCCGTTTACTGTATAATTCCCACCTGTATTAGACCTTCCAAAATGCATTACCTCACATTTGTCCCGATTAAACTCCATCTGCCATTTCTCCGCCCAAGTCTCCAGCCGATCTATGTCCTGCCGTATCCTCTGACAATCCTCATCACTATCCACAACTCCACCAACCTTTGTGTCATCCACAAACTTACTAATCAGACCAGCTACATTTTCCTCCAAATCATTTATATATACTACAAACAGCAAAGGTCCCAGCATTTATCCCTGCGGAACACCACTAGTCACAGCCCTCCATTCAGAAAAGCACCCTTCCACTGATACCCTCTGTCTTCTATGACCGAGCTAGTTCTGTATCCATCTTGCCAGCTCACCTCTGATGCTGTGTGACTTCACCTTTTCTACCAGTCTGCCATGAGGGACCTTGTCAAAGGCTTTACTGAAGCCCATATAGACAACATCCACTGCCCTTTGTCAGCCTTTGGTCTGCAGAGTGTGAAGAAATGAGTCTGGTAAGTAAATTAATTTTAAGGGTTAATCTCAAGACTAGTTTTTGTTTTGTTGCAATCTGGCAATTAATTGAAAATCTTCTTTCAGAGAAGAAGCAAGTTAGGTTTCTTGCAGTTTTAAACAGGAATATACTACCACTCTGGATAGCTGTAGCTAGTTAATTGTAGTGAGCTTAAACTGGTTTCTGAGCTTTAGCAGAGCTGACACAGCATTGTTTTCAGAGTATAAATTCAGGGGACTACAGTGCTGCTTGTCTGCATTGAGTGCTGCTGGAGGGCACAGAGCGTGAAGGAGGGAGTTTGGGAATTGAGGGAGTTCAGTAAGGAGGGGAACTATAAATTAAGAAGAAACGTGAGTGCACAGATTGTGAAGTGGGAGTTTGGTGTGTGAGGGAGGGGCTCCTTTCTTTCTTTTATCTTTTTTCAGCCTCCAGTAGCTGCCTCTCCCTTCGGTACAGGGGAAAAAGTTTATTGGTGAATACCTGGTAAATTATTTTACTTCTTATTGTAATAAAACATTTTTAAAGTTATGTTATGGCAGGTCAGCTCAGCCAAGTGGAATGTACATCCTGCAGTATGTGGGAAGTCTTAGACGCACCACATGTCCTAGACGAACACATCTGCAGGAAGTGTCACCGGCTGCAGAAGCTTGAGCTCCAGGTTTCAGAACTCGAGCAGCGGCTGGAGTCACTGTTGTGAATCCGCGAGGCAGAGGACTACGTAGATAGCACGTTTAGGGAGGTGATCACACCGCAGGTTAGGAGCATGCAGGCAGAGAGGAAATGGGTGACCGCCAGGCAATCTAAGAGTACCAGGCAGGCAGTGCAGGAGTCCCCTGAGTCTATCTTGCTTGCTAATTGGTTTTCTATTTTGAATACTGGTGAGAGCGATGGTTCCTCGGGGGAGTGCAACCAGACCAAAGTCTGTGGTACCACAGATCACTGTACAGAAAGGGAGGAGGAAGAGTGGAAGAGCAATAGTGATAGGCGATTCAATAGTCAGGGGATCAGACAGGCATTTCTGTGGCAGTAAACCTGACTCCAGGATGGTGTGTTGCCTCCCTGGTGCCAGGGTCAAGGATGTCATGGAGCGGCTGCAGGACATCCTTCTGAGGGAGGGTGAATAGCCAGAGCTTGTGATCCACATTGGTACCAATGACATTGGTAGGAAGAGGGATGAGGTCCTGAAAGCAAATTTTAAGGAGTTAGGAAGGAAATTAAAAAACAGGACCTCCAAAGTAGTAATCTCAGGATTAATCCCAGTGCCACGTGCTAGAGAGCGTAGGAAAGGGAAGATTGATCGATTGATTAAACACGTGGCTGGAGAATTGATGTAGGAGGGAGGGCATCAGATTTCTGAGGCATTGGGACCAGTCCTGGGGCAGGTGCGACCTGTACAAGATGGATGGGCTACACCTTAACAGGACGGGAACTAATATCCTCGCAGGGAGATTTGCTAGTGCTGTTGGGGAGGGTTTAAACTAGCTTGTCAGGGGGATGGGAACCTGAGGGATAGCTCAAATTGGAAGGAAGTAAAGCTGGTAACAGGAGGTAGAAAAGTAGCAAGTGACATTAGAAGGCAGGCGAAACAAAGGCAAGCATCAACTAGGTTTAGAATGCACAATAATTTCAAGACGACAAGGTTCAGGGCACTCTACCTGAATGCATGCAGCATTCACAACAAGATTTAAAGGCCCAAAATAGAGGTAAATGGGTATGATCTAATTGCCATAACAAATGTGGCTACAGGGTGACCAAGACTGGGAACTGAATATTCAAAGATATTCGACATTTAGTAAGGAGGTGGTGGCGTAGTGGTAATGTCACTGGACTAGTAATCCAGAGGCCCTGGCTAATGCTCTGGTAACAAGTGTTCAGATCCCACCATGGCAGATGGTGAAATTTGAATTCAATTAATAAAATACCTGGAATTAAAAGCTAGTCTAATGGTCACCATGAAACCATTGTCCATTGTTGTAAAAACCTATCTGGTTCACTAATGTCCTTTCGGAAAGAAAATCTACCATCCTTATCTGGTCTGGCCAACATGTGACTCCAGACCCACAGCAATATGGTTGGCTCTTAACTGCCCTCTGAAATGGCCTAGCAAGTCACTCAGTTCAAGGGCAATTAGGGATGGGTAATAAATGCTGGCTTAGCCAGCGCCACCCACATCCCATGAACGAATAAAAAAAAAAAAAAGGACAGGCAAAAAGGAAAAGGATTAGAGATCCAAGGGATTGGGGGAAATGAGGAATTGAAGGAAATTAGTATTAGTAAGAAGGTTGTATTGGAGAAATTAATGGGGCTGAAGGTTGATAGGTCTCCAGGACCTGATATTCTACATCCCAGTGTGTTGAAAGAGGTAGCTATGGAGATAATGGATGCATTGGTGATCATCTTCCAAGATTCTATGGATTCTGGAGTGGTTCCTGCATAATGGAAGGTTACAAATGTCACCCCACTATTTAAAAGGGAGGGAGAGATAAAACAGGGAATTACAGACCTGTTAGCCTTACATTAGTCATTGGTAAAATGTGACAAAAGTTTCTTAATTCACTTGAAAAAGCCCTTAAAAACAGTCCTGCAGGCGATGCAGAGATCAAGTGGGCCCACATCAGAGACGCCATCTATGACTCAGCAATGGCCATCTTTGGCAAAAGAGAGAAGCAGAATGCAGACTGGTTTCAATCTCACTCTGAAGAGATGGAACCAGTCATAGCCGCTAAGCGCACTGCACTGCTGAACTACAAGAAAGCCCCCAGCAAGTTAACATCCTTAGCACTTAAAGCCACCAGAAGCACCATGCAAAGAACAGGCAGGCGCTGTGCAAATGACGACTGGCAACACCTATGCAGTCGTATTCAGCTGGCCTCAGACACCGCAAACATCAGAAGAACGTATGATGGAATGAAGAGAGCTTTTGGGCCAACCATCAAGAAGATCACCCCCTCAGGTCTAAATCAGGGGAAATGATCACTGACCAACGCAAGCAACTGTAGTCCAGGGAAAATGTTGTCATTGATACTGCCCTCAATGTAGCCCAGTCTCCGTCAGTCATGGATGAGCTGGACGAACAGCCAACAAAATCGGAACTCAGTGATGCCACTGATCCTCTAGTCAGTGGAAAAGTCCCTGGAAAGGACGGCATTACCCCTGAAATAATTCAGAGTGACAAGCCTACTATACTCTCAACACTCCATGAACTGCTTTTATGTGCTGGGATGAAGGAGCAGTACCACAGGACATGCGATGCCAATATCATCACCCTCTATAAGAACAAGGGTGACCGCGGCGACTGCAATAACTACCGTGGAATTTCCCTGCTCAGCACAGTGGGGAAGGTTTTCGCTCGAGTCATTTTAAACAGACTCCAGAAGCTGGCTGAGCGTGTCTACCCTGAGGCACAGTGCGGTTTTCGAGCAGAGAGATCCACAATTGACATGCTGTTCTCCCTTCGCCAGCTACAGGAGAAATGCCGCCAAAAACAGATGCCCCTCTATGTTGCTTTCATTGATCTCACCAAAGTCTTTGACCTCGCCAGCAGACGCAGTCTCTTCAGACTACTAGCAAAGATTGGATGTCCACCAAAGCTACGAAGTATCATCACCTGATTCCTGACAATATGAAAAGGTACAATTCAGCATAGTGGTGCCTCATCAGACCCCTTTCCTATCTTGAGTGGCGTGAAACAGGGCTGTGTTCTCACACCCACACTTTTTGGGATTTTCTTCTCCCTGCTGCTTTCACATGCGTTCAAGTCCTCTGAAGAAGGAATTTTCCTCCACACAAGATCAGGAGGCAGGTTGTTCAACCTTGCCCATCTTAAATCGAAGCCAAAGTACAGAAAGTTCTCATCAGGGGACTCTTCTTTTCTGACCATGCTGCATTAACATCCCACACAGAAGAATGTCTGCAGAGACCCATCGACAGAATTGCGGCTGCCTGCAGCGAATTTGGCCTAACCATCAACCTCAAGAAAACGAACATCATGGGACAGGACGTCAGAAATGCTCCATCAATATCGGCGACCACGCTCTGGAAGTGGTTCAAGAGTTCACCTACCTAGGCTCAACTGTCAGCAGTAACCTGCCTCTCGATGCAGAAATCAACAAGCGCATGGGAAAGGCTTCCACTGCTATGTCCAGACTGGCCAAGAGAGTGTGGGAAAGTGGCGCACTGACATGGAACACAAAAGTCCAAGCGTTTCAAGCCGGTGTCCTCAGTACCTTGCTCTACGGCAGTGAGGCCTGGACAATGTATGTCAGCCAAGAGCGACGTCTCAACGCATTCCATCTTCGCTGTCTCTGGAGAATCCTTGGCATCAGGTGGCAGGACCGTATCTCCAACACAGAAGCCCTCGAGGCGGCCAACATCCCCAGCATATATACCCTACTGAGCCAGCAGCGCTTGAGATGGCTTGGCCATGTGAGCTGCATGGAAGATGGCAGGATCCCCAAGAACACATTGTACAGCAAGCTCGTCACTGGTATCAGACCCACCGGCCGTCCATGTCTCCGCTTTAAAGACATCTGCAAACGCGACATGAAGTCCTGTGACATTGATCACAAGTCGTGGGAGTCAGCTGTCAGTGATCGCCAGAGCTGGTGGGCAGCTATAAAGGCGGGGCTAAAGAGAGATGAGTCAAAGAGACTTAGCAGTTGGCAGGAAAAGAGACAGGAGTGCAAGGGGGGAGCCAACTGTGCAACAGCCCCGACAACCAATTTTATCTGCAGCGCCTGTGGAACAGTCTGTCACTCTAGAATTGGGCCACTCTAGGTGCTGCTTCACAAACCACTGACCACCTCTAGGCGCTGACCCATTGTCTCTCGAGACAAGGAGGCCAAAGAAGAAGAGCCTTGCATCAGTCATTGGTAAAATGCTTCTTTCTATTCTGAAGGATGTGATAAAAGGACACTTGGATAATAAATGATATGATTGGGCATGGTCAACATGGATTTATGAATGGGAAATCATGTTTGACAAACCTGTTGGAGTTTTTTTTCTGATGTTACTAACAGAATTGGTAAAGGGAGTTGGTGGACATGGTACACCCGGATTTTCAGAAGGCTTTTGGTAAAGTCCCCCACAGGATATTGGATAGCAAAATTAAAGCACATGGGATAGGAAGTAATATACTGGCATGGATCAAGGATTAGTTAACAGGCAGAAAGCAGAGAGTAGGAATAAACGGGTCATTCTCGCATTGGCAGGCTGTGACTAGTGGGGTACCGTAGGGATCAGTGCTTGGGCCCCAGCTGTTCACAATATATATCAATGGTTTAGATGTGAGGAACAACGGTAATATTTCCATAGCGGATGACACAAAACTAGGTGGGAATGTGTGATGTGTGTTGAGAGGAAGATGCAAAGCGGCTTCAAGGGGATTTGGAAAGACTTAGTGAGTGGGCAAGAACATGGCAGATGAAATATAATGTGGAAAAATGTGAGGTTATCCAGTTTGGTAGGAGGAATAGATGTGCAGAGTATTTCTTAAATGGTAAGAGATTAGAACGTAGGGGGCTGAGTATCCTCGTCAATAAGTCACTGCAAGTGAACATATAGGTGCAGCAAGCAATTAGGAAGGCTAATGGTATGTTTGCCTTTATCGCAAGAGGATTTGAGTACAGGAGTAGTGAAGTCTTGCTTCAATTGTATAGAAGCTTGGTTAGACCGCATCTGGAGTACTGTGTGCAGTTTTGGTCCCCTTATTTTAGGAAGGATAGTACTGCCATAGAGGGAGGGCAGCGAAGATTCACCAGACTTGTTCCTAGGATGGCAGGACTGTCCTATGAAGAGATATTGGGGAAACCGGGCCTGTATTCTCTAGAGTTTCGAAGAATGAGAGGTGATCGCATTGAAACTGACAAAATACTTAAAAGGTATAGACAGGCAAGATAATTCCCCTGGCCGGAGTCTAGAACCAGGGAACACAATTTCAAAATAAGGGGGAAGCTACTTAGGACAGAGGTGAGGTGAAATTTCTTTACAGAGGGTTGTGAATCTTTGGAATTCTCTACCCCAGAGGTCTGCGGAAGTTCAGTTATTGAGTATGTTTAAAGCAGAAATTGACAGATTTCTAAATACAAATGATATAAGGGGATATGAGGATAGTGTGGGAAAAAGGCATTGCCTTTTCCATCCCTAATTGCCCTTGACAACTGCCATAATCATATTGAATGGTGGGGCAGGCTCGATGGGCTGAATGGCCTACTCCTATGTTTCGATGTTCCTAAAATTGAATAGCCCTTGAAAACAGGCATGGAGGTCATGCTGTGCACTAAGCCATTCCTTCCAATGCAAACTTCATGCTGCCGTTCACTTCTTTGATGACTGCATGCAGCCCAAAGCTAAATGCACTGGCTGCACACTTCAATGGGGTTCCAAGTTCCTGCAAGGTTGGCACCACATAAAGCTAACCTGCACTACTTAAAGCCAGCCTCTACTGCCTAAAGGAGATTTGCATTGAGACTGGACCGGATGCTGAAAGTGGCTGGTGACGACTTTCTGAGCAGGATAATGGTGGGCAGAGAGTGTGTGCTGCAAGGTTTTCTGATGCAGCCTTGAGGAAGCCTTGGTGCAGCTGTTCAATCATCACAGGTACAGGTGCACTAGAATTGGAAGAGACACATAGCACTAGAGTAGGAAATAGCAAAGTATTAGGTCGGATCAGAGTAAGAGTGTTAGATAGTATTAGAGAAGGAAATAGTTCAGTATTAGATGGGAGTGGACTGAGAAGGACTATGTGGAATGCAAAGGCAGGACTACAATGAATGTGTGCAAATGCACAAAGTGTGATGAATAAGGTTGGTGAGCTACAGGCACAAATAGTAGCATGGGAATATGATGTAGTGATAACAACGGAAATGTGGCTTAAACATGGAAAGGACTTGGTGTTTATTTTCAAGGATATAAAATGTTCAGGAAAGATAGAGAAGGGGAAAAGGGAGGTGGGGTGGCAGTCCTGATCAGGGAAGACATTGCAGTGCTGGAAAGGGAGGATGTGCTTGAAGGGACAAGGACAGAATCTATTTGGTTGGAGATGGTGGCATAGTGGTAATGTCACTGAAGTAGTAATCCAGAGGCCCGAGCTAATGCCCTGGGGACATGGGTTCAAATCCCACCGCGGCAGCTGGTAGAATTTAAATTCAATTAATTAATAAAAATCTGGAATTGAAAGCTAGTCTCAGTAATGGTGCCTTGAAACTACTGTCAATTGTTGCAAAAACCCATCTAGTTCACTAATGTTTTTTTAGTGAAGGCAATCTGCCATTCTTACCTGGTCTGGTCTACATGTGACTCCAGATCCAGAGCAATGTGGTTGACAGTTAACTGCACTCTGATAAGGTCTAGCAAGCTATTCAGTTGTCAAGGGCAATTAGGGATGGGCAACAAATGCTAGCCTTACCAGTGATGCCCACATCCCTTGAAAGAATAAAAAAAAAATTGAGGACCAAAAGGGTATTCTAAAGGCCTGCAAATAGTGAGAAAGAGATAGAGGAGTGAATCTGTAAGGAAATCACAGAAATGTGCAAGAACTATAGAGTGGTGATATTGGGGGACTATAATTATCCAAAGATTGATTGGGAGAATTTGAGAGTTAAAGGCTAAGAAGGGGGACAAATTTCTAAAATGTATTCAGGAAAACTCCTCGAGTAGAATGTTCTTAGCCCAACTAGAAAAGAGGCATTGCTGGATCTGGCGCTGGGAAATGCGGTGGGTCAAGTGGACCAGTTGTCTGTGGGGGAGCACTTGGGTAACAGCAATCATTGTATCATAAGGTTTAGACTAGTAATGCAGAAAAGCAAGGAACAGGATAAGGTAGAATGTCTAGATTAAAAGAGGGCTGATTTCACTGTGATGCGAAGGGATCTAGCCAGGGTAGAATGGAACCGAAGGCCGGCAGGAAGATCTGTATCAGAACATTGGGTTATCTTTAAGGAAGAGATGCTTCAGGTACAGGTTCGGAGCATCCCATCAAGGGTGAAAGGCAGGGCAACCAAAAACAGGGTGCCTTGGTTGACAAGGGAGATAGAGATGATGAAACAACAAAAGAGGGTGTATGATGCATGCCAGGTGACCTCATCAAATGAGAACAAGGCCATATAAAATAAGTTGAGAGGGGAGGTAAAGAGGAAAATGAAACTAACAAAGAGAGAATATGAAAATAGAATGGCAGTTAACATAAAAGGAAACCCAAAGATCTTCTACTGCCAAGAAAATAGTAAACAAGTAGTAAGAGGAGGATTGGGGCCTATTAGGGACAGAGAGACAAATATATGTTAGAGGCACAGAGCAAGACTGATATTCTTAATGAGTACTTCGTATTAGTGTTCACTAAGGAAATGGAGGATGAAAAAAAATATCAGTAGAAGCAGAGAGATAGAGGCAATGGATCGGATAAAAATTGAGAGGTGGGAGGTACTAAAAAGGCTGGCTATGCTTAGGATAGATAATCACCTGGTCCGGATGGCTTGCATCCGAGTTGCTAAAGGAAGTGGGTATGGTGATAGCGGAAGGGCTTGTCATAATCTCCCAATCTTCCCTGGATATGGGGCAGGTGCCAAAGGATTGGAGAGTGGCAAATGTGACACCCTCATTCAAGAAAGGATGTCTGGGGACAGTCCTAGCAACTACAGGGCAGTTAGTTTAACGTCAGTGGTGGGTAAGGTTTTAGAAACAATAATCAGGGAAAATATCAATGGACACTTAGAGGTTTGAGTTATTTAGGATAGCATGGATTTGTAAAAGGCAGATCATGCTTGACTAATCTATTCAAATTTTTGGTGAAGTAACAGAGAAAGTTGATGAAGAGAATGTTGGATATTGTTTATTTGGATTCTAAGAAAACATTTGATAAGGTGCCACATAAGAGGCTGGTTAAGAAAATTTAGGCTCATGGAATAGGAGAGTCAGTGTCCAATTGGATAAAAAGGCAATGGCTTATGGACAGAAAACAGCAAGTCATGGTAAATGGTTGTTTTCAGACTGGAGGATAGTAGACAGTGGTGTTCCCCAAGGGTCAGTGCTGGGACCACTGCTTTTTGTGCTATATATAAATGACTTGGATATTGGAATACAAAGTAGAATCGCAAAATTTGCTGACAACACCAAACTTGGAGATTCGGCAAACAGTGAGGATGATATGAACTGCCTGCAACAGGACATAGATAGGCTAGCAGAATGGGCAGACAAGTGGCAGACAGAATTTAATACTGACATTCTGGAAGGCAGAGCAAATATAGACCTGTTAAGACACAAATGAACAATGCAAGGCTGGATTGCATCTATTTTAACTCAAGGAGTCTTACTAGTAAGGCAGATGAATTGAGGATGTTGATTGGCACATGGGAATATGATATTATTGCTATCACAGAGACATGGTTGAGGAAAGGGCAGGACTGGCAGCTCAATATTCCAGGGTATAGAATGTTCAGGCGTGACAGGGGAGGGTGTAAAAGAGGAGGTGGCATTGCACTGTCGATCAAGGAGTCAATTACTGCAGTAAGGAGGGATGATATCTCAGAAGGTTCCGCAAATGAGGCCATATGGGTAGAACTTAAAAACAAAAAAGGGGGTGATTACTTGGCTGGGAGTGTACTTCAGACCTCCAAAGAGTCAGGGAGAGATAGAGGAGAAGATATGCAGGCAAATCTCAGAGGTGTAAAAATAATAATGTAATAATAGTAAGGGATTTCAACTTACCCAATATCAACTGGGATAGTCTTAGTGCAAAAGGCTTAAAGGGGCGGAATTCTTAAAGTGCATACAGGAAAGCTTTTTGAGTGAGCACGTAGAAAGTCCGACAAGAGAAGGGGCTATACTAGACCTAATCCGAGGGAATGAAGCCAGACAAGTGGTAGAAATGTCAGTGGGGGAACATTTCGGGCATAGTGACCATAACTCTAAGATTTAAGGTAGTTAATGAAAAGGACAAAGAGGGACCAGAAATAAAAGTACTGAATTGGGGGAAGGCCGATTTCAATATAATAAAACAGGATCTGGCCAAAGTGGACTGGGAGCAGCTACTTGTAGGAAAGTCTACATCAGACCAGTGGGAGTCATTCAAAAAGGAAATAGAGCGTGTTCAGGGCCAACATGTTCACGTAAAGGTGAAGGGTAGGAACAATAAGAGGCTCATGGCAGATTCAAAGCACTGAGAACAGTGGAGGCCCGAGAGGAGTATAGAATGTGTGGGGGGGGTAACTAAAAAAGTAATTAGGAGAGCGAAGAGGGGACATAAAAAAACATTGGTGGGCAAGATAAAGGAAAATCCCAAGGCATTTTATAAGTATATTAATGGCAAGAGGATAACCAGGGAAAGAGTGGGGCCCATTCGGGACCAAAGTGGCAATTTGTGTGTGGAGCCGGAGGACATAGGTGAGGTTTTAAATGATTACTTTTCATCTGTGTTCACTATCGAGAAGGACGATGTAGGTGTAGAGGTTAGGGAGGGGGATTGTGATATACTCGAACAAATTAGCATTGAAAGGGAGGCGATCTTAGCGGGCTTAAAAGTGGCAATCCTCAGGCCCAGATGAGATGTATCCCAGGCTGTTAGGTGAGGCAAATCCTGTCTGGCCACAGGAGAGGTACCAGAGGACTGGAGAACAGCGAATGTGGTACCATTAATCAAGAGGGATAGCAGGGATAAACCAGGTAATTACAGGCCGGTGAGTCTAACATCAGTGGGAGGGAAACTATTGGAAAAGATTCTGAGGGACAGGATTAATCTCCACTTGGAGAGGCAGGGATTAATCAAGGATGGTCAGCATGGCTTTGTCAGGGGGAGATCGTGTCTAACAAACTTGATTGAAATTTTTCGAGGAGCTGACTGGATGTGTAGATGAGGGTAAAGCAGTTGATGTAGTTTACATGGACTTCAGAAAGGCTTTTGATAAGGTCCTGCATGGGAGATTGGTTAAGAAGGTAAGAGCCCATGGGCAATTTGGCAAATTGGATCCAAAATTGGCTTAGTGACAGGAGGCAAAGGGTGATGGTCGAGGGTTGTTTTTGCGAGTAGAAGCCAGTGATCAGTGGTGTACCACAGGGATCGGTGCTGGGAGCCTTGCTGTTTGTAGTGTACATTAATGAGTTTTTTAAAATCATTCATGGGTTGTGGGCATCAGTGGCTAGGCCACCATTTATTGCCCAACCCCAATTCCCCTTCAGAAGGTGGTGGTGAGCTGCCTTCTTGAACCGCTGCAGTCCATGTGGGGTAGGTACATCCACAGTGCTGTTAGGAAAGGAGTTCCAGGAGTTTGACCCAGCGACAGTGAAGAAACAGCAATAAAGTTCCAAGTCAGGATGATGTGTGACTTGGAGTGGAACTTGCAGGTGGTGGTGTTCCCATGCATTTGCCCTTGTCCTTATAGTTGATAGAGGGCACGGGTTTGGAAGGTGCTGTCTAAGAAGCCTTGGTGCATTGCTACAGTGCATCTTGTAGATGGTACGCACTGCTGCCACTGTGCGCTGGTGATGGAGGGAGTGAATGTTTGTGGATGGGGTGCCAATCAAGTGGGCTGCTTTGTTCTGGATGGTGTCGAGTTTCTTGAGCTGCACCCATCCAGGCAAGTGGAGAGTATTCCATCACACTCCTGACTTGTGCCTTGTAGATGGCGGATAGACTTTGGGGAGTCAGGAGGTGAGTTACTCACTGCAGGATTCCTAGCCTCTGACCTGTTCTTGTAACCATGGTATTTATATGGCTACTCCAGTTCAGTTTCTGGTCAATGGCTAGGTGAATATGAGGTAGTATGATCAGTAAGTTCACAGATAACACTAAAATTGGTGGTGTCGTAAATAGTGAGGAGGAAAGCCTTAGATTACAGGATGATATAGATGGGCTGGTAAGATGGGCGGAGCAGTGGCAAATGGAATTTTATCCTGAGAAGTGCAAGGTGATGCATTTTGGGAGGACTAACAAGGCAAGGCAATATACAATGGATGGTAGGACCCTAGGAAGTACAGAGGGTCAGAGGGACCTTGGTGTACTTGTCCATAGATCAGTGAAGGCAGCAGCACAGGTAGATAAGGCAGTTAGAAAGGTATATGGGATACTTGCCTTTATTAGCCGAGGCATAGAATACAAGAGCAGGGAGGTTATGATGGAGCTGTAAAAAAGGCTAGTTAGGCCATAGCTGGAGTACTGTGTACAGTTCTGGGCACCACACTATAGGAAGGATGTGATTGTACTGGAGAGGCTGCAGAGGAGATTCATCAGGATGATGTCTGGGCTGGGGCATTTCTGCTATGAAGAGAGACTGGATAGGCTAGGGTTGTTTTCCTTGGAGCGGAGAAGGCTGAGGGGAGACTGGATTGAGGTATACAAAATTATGAGCAGCATCGATAGGATAGATAGGAAGAAACATTTTCCCTTAGTGGAAGGATCAATAACCAGGGGGCATAGATTTAAGGTAAGGGGCAGGAGGTTTAGAGGGGATTTGAGGAAAAATGTTTTCACCCAGAGGGTGGTTGGAATCTGGAACACACTACCTGAAGGGGTGGTAGAGGCAGGAACCCTCACAACATTTAAGAAGTATTTAGATGAGCACTTGAAACGCCATAGCATACAAGGCTACGGGCCACATGCTGGAAAATGGGATTAGAATAGATAGGTGCTTGATGGCTGGCACAGACACGATGAGCCGAAGGGCCCGTTTCTGCACCGTATAACTCTATGACTCTAAGGATGATGTGATGCATTTTGGCAGAAGGAGTAGGGAGACGCAATATATACTTAATGGCACAGTTCTAAAGAGTGTGCTAAAACAGAGGGAAAGGGGGTGCATGTGCATAGATCTTTGAAGGTGGCAGGAGATATTGAGAGAGTGGTTAGTAAAGCATCTGGAATCGGGGGCTTCATAAATAGAGGTATTGAGTACAAAAGCAAGGGAGGTTATGCTGAACCTTTATAAAGTCCTGGTTAGGCCCCAACTGGAGTATTGCATCCAGCTATGGTCACCACACTTCAGAAAGGATGTGAGGATCCTTGAGAGGGTGCAGAGAAGATTTACCAGAATGGTTCCAGGGATGGAGAATTTTAGTTCCAAGATTCAGTTGGAAAAGCTGGGTTTGTTCTCCATAGAACAAAAGGAGATTGAGGGGAGATTTAATGGAAGTGTATAAGATTATGACAGGCTTAGATAAGTTAGACAAGGAAAAATTGTTCCCATTAACAAATCGTACTCAGACTAGCAGCTACAGTTGAAAGTTTTGGGCAGAAGATGCAGGGGAATGTGAGGAAGCACTTTTTTTTTTACACAGCAGGTGGTAATGACATGAAACTCACTGCCCACAAAAGGTGGTGGAAGCGGAGACAATCAATGACTTCAAGAGGAAGTTGGATAGCCACCTGAGAGAAAAAGACTTGCAGGTTTACGGGGATCGAACCGGGGAGTGGGACTGACTGCATAGCTCTGTGGAGAGCTGGCATGGACTAGATGGGCCAAATGGCCTCCTTCTGTGCCGTAAATGACTCTGACTCTATGACATCACCCAAACACATTGACATACTTCCTTCTCTCTTGGAGGACAAGGTGGCACATAACTGAAGGCAGCAGCAGCTAACCATGGAGGAGACAGTGCTAGTCAGCTATATGCCCAGTGAGCAGTTCCTCTCTGACATTGGTCAAATATAATTTGCCTTTAACAAATCTTTCATTTATCAGCCCATATTTTTCCAATGAGAATAGCTTTGATTTGGATTGTTGTCTTTAAAAGTTTCCCCACCACTGACCTTCAGTGGACTAGTCTGTACTCGCTGTGTTTATCCTACTTTCCTTTTCTGAACGAGGCTGTAACATTTGTAATCCTCTAATCCTCTGGCATGACTCCCACATCTCAGGAGGATTGAAAGACTGTGGCCTGATGCTCCATTATCTCCTCCCTCAGAAATCTAGGGTGCAGTTAATTTTAAATTATTTAAAATCCTCAACTTTATTCTGTATTTCCATATATTCTTTGAGTTCTTTTCCAAATATCACTGAAGATATTAGCATACCAGGCATGAGAGATACAATTTCTTCAACTCAATCTCCCAAGTTCCCCTCCAAGTCACACACCATCCTGACTTGGAACTATATCACTGTTCCTTCACTGTCGCTGGGTCAAAATCCTGGAACTCCCTTCTAACAGCACTGTGGGCATACCTACCCCACATGGACTACAGCAGTTCAAGAGGGCGCAGTGGTTACCACTGCAGTCTCACAGCTTCAGCGATCCAGGTTCAGTTCTGGGTACTGCCTGTGTGGAGTTTGCAAGTTCTCCCTGTGTCTGTGTGGGTTTTCGCTGGGTGCTCCAGTTTCCTCCCACCACCAAAGACTTGCAGGTGATAGGTAAATTAGCCATTGTAAATTGCCCCTAGTGGTGGTAGGGAATATGGGATTACTGTAGGGCTAGTATAAATGGGTGGTTGTTGGTCGGCACAGACTCGGTGGGCCGAAGGGCCTGTTTCAGTGCTATATCTCTAAATAAATAAAAGGCAGCTCACCACCACCTTCTCAAGGGCAATTAGGGGTGGGCAATAAATGCTGGACGGGCCAGTGACACCCACATCCCATGAATGAATTAAAAAAAAGGATGTGGGGCATGGCTGGCTTTTCCTAATTCATTCCTGTCAGGCTGTTTATCAGCCAGTTAATCCTTCCTCTATTGTTCACCTCTTTTCAGGATATGTTGAAATGTATTTACAGAATCAAAGATTTTTCTGTGAATGTAGTACTATACGGCACTCTGGAATCATTTTTAATTGCTATCTACTTTGTACTCTCAGCAGTTTAAATTTGTTTTCCATAAACTGTGTAATTCCCCTTTTTGAACCATTTTATAAATCATTTTATTCATTCATTCTCACAATGTGGCATTGTTGGCAAGGCTGGCATGTATTGACCATCCCAAGTTGTCTTTGAGAAGGTAATGGTGACTCTTTGTCTTGAACCATGCAGTGAAGGTTCTCACTCCCACAATGTTATTAGTTAGGGTGTTCCAAGATTTTGGAACATTAATGATTTATGACTAAGTTAGGATGGTGAGATCTTGGAGGTAATGGTGCTCCCATGTACCTACTGCCCTTGTCCTTCTTGATCATGGAAGGGGCAAGTTTGAGAGTTTCTGTTGAAGAAGCAAGCCATGGTGAGTTGCTGCAGTGCATCCTGAAAGTGTACTGATGATGGAGAGAGTGAATACAGGTGATGTCAGTTACTATCCTAATAAAATAGGCAGGAATTTGTGTTACAATTTAAGTTACATGAACAGATATCATGCTGGCAACCTTTGATCTCCAGGCAGCAAAACAGGATTGAAGGGCATATTTTATCATCTTATCTCTAAAGTATACAAGAGATGTCTATCAGCAATTTCCTTTCACACTGAATAGAGACACATGAACAAAGCCATTAGGTTGGAGGAAACTTTGTCACAGAACACCTGATTTGGCATTTACTCATTGTTCCAAGCAATTATTTTTTTTAGTCTGATTAAGCAACTCTCTTACCTTCCAATTTCCCGTTCTGAGAACAGGCCTGCCTATTCTGTTTTCAGATGCTAACAGCCCTATTATGTATTTCTAGTATTTCATATTTCCAGCACTTGAAGTTCTTTTTATGTCCCTACTGAGAATAACTGTATTTTGTTGTAGATTTCACAAATGTACCTGCAAACTGAAAGTCTACTGGTCAGTCTTATATCTGTTTGGAGACTGCAAGTAATTAAACTGTAGTCCCCAATTGTGATGAAGCTATTTTGCCATCACTAAAGTAGAGACCGGACTGGGATAAAATCTGTCAATCTGGGTTCACCAGTACAAGTGTACGCTGACTGGTATCTTGATTAAATTGAACAGAGAGGTACAATTCTTTTTATTATTTTAGCTACTTAATTGAGCCCCACTGTAATTTTAAGTAAAGTGTCTATCTTGCTGGAGATGCTAATTGTTAGATCCTCTCAATTGTAGACAAATATCTTTTGAGTTTTGATCTAAAAATCTAGGAATATAGGAACATGGAACAGAAGTTCATTCAGTCCATTAAGCCCACTCCGCATTCGTGGCTGATGTGCAACCTAATGACCTTACTCCACATACCTGCCTTTCCCAACACCCCTTAAAACCTTTGGTTATCAAAAATGTATTAATTTCAGATTTAAAAATTACAACTGATCTGACATCAATTGCCATTTATGGAAGAGAGTTCCAAACTTCTACCACCCTTTGTGTGTAGAAACATTTCCTAATTTCTCTCCTGAAAAGTATGGCTCTAATTTTTAGACTATGTCCCCTTGTTCGAGACTCCCCAACCAGCGGAAATAGTTTTTCTAGCTACCTTATCTGTTCTCCTTAATATCTTGAAAACTTCAATCAAGTCACCCTTAACCTTCTAAATTCCAAGGAATGCAACCTTAGTTTGTATAATCTCTTCTTGTGATTTTACCCCTAGAGTCCAGGTATCATCCTGGTAAACCAACACTGCACTCCTTCCAAGGCCAATATAGCCTTCCTAAGGTATGGGGCCTAGCACTGCTCACAGTAACTCTAGGTGTGGTCTGACCAGGGCTTTGCACAGCTGAAACATGACTTCTACCCCTTGTATTCTAGTCCTCTAAATATAAAGAGCAGTATTCCAGTCACCTTTTCAATTATTTTCTGTACTTGTTCATGACATTTTAATGATCTATATACCAGGACACCAAAGTCTCTTTGGACGCCCACTGCTTTTCACCATTTAGAAAGTCCCCAGTTCTATCTCTTTAGATCCAAAGTAGATAACTACACCTTTGCTTACATTGAAATCCATTTGCCGCAGTTTGGGCCATTTACTTAGTCTATCAATATTTCTTGGTAATGTTATGCTTCCATCTACATTGCTTACAATGCTGCCTATCATTGTGTCATTGGGAAATTTGGATTTGTGGCTTTCTATTCCATCATCTAAATCGTTAATAAATAGAGTGAATAGTTGAGGCCCAAACACAGATCCCTGCCTACACCACTAGTCGCATCCTGCCAATTAGAGTACTTGCCCATTATCCCTACTCTCTGGCTGAGTGACAGGACACAATTTCCCAACCAGGTTAATAATTTGCCTTCAATTCCATGAGTTTCAACTTGAACTAACAGTCTCTTAAGGGAGACTTTATCAAATGCCTTCTGGACATCCATATAAATAACATCCATAGACATTCCACTGTCCACTACTTCAGTCACCGCTTCAAAAAATTCAATCAGGTTTGTCAGGTATGACTTACCTTTTACAAATTCATGCTGGCTCTCTCTGATCAGCTGAAAATTTGCAAGGTGCTGCATCCATCCCATCTTTAAATACAGACTCTAATCATTTCCCGACAATAATGCTAGACTAATTAGGCTATAATTGCCTGGTTTTCCTCTCTCACCCATCTTAAATAGCAATTATCCAGTGCTGCATCCATCACTATGGATCCCTTTGTCTGCTTTGGTGTTCAGTTTCCAACAATTTCCATTGCAGCAATCTCTTTGTGCAGCTTTCCTTTAAGAGACAGTCTGCCTATATTAGCAAACAACAATGCCATCACTTCCTGCTGTGTGCTGTGCTCGCCGACAGCATTAAGAAGCAGAGAGCAGCGTTGAAATTGTATCAGCTACTGCCCCAATCATTCAGTATGAGGTGGGTACACTAATTTTGCCTGTTGCCCACCTCAGTCTGAATAGGCATAGGCACACATCATGAATTGTGACCACCCACCCAAAAACTGCAGCAAATAACTATTTAGCCTGAAATGTGTATCTACTTTTTAAGATTATAATTTTTGTTTTTGCTATTTCTACACACTAACTTGCACTAAGCACTAAAATACTGGATAAAATGTTAAATGTCTTTATTTATTAGACTGTTATCTAAACTTACTAGAAATAAACTAAAGACTTGTCCTTGATTTTAATCTGAATTTAAAAAAAAACTCACCAGCTGGTCACCAATTAGCTCCTTCCCTTCTGCTAGTGCCACTTTTGGTGTTCTTTTACCTCTCTCTGAGCTCTACTCTCAGGGACAGGCTCTGTAAAACCCTTCTGCTGCTCTGCTTCTCAGCCAACTCTCTCAGCTCTGTGATTCTTTCTTCGAAACTGACTGTTAATTGTGTATCAAGTGTGTGTAATTATATGCAGCTGGAGGGCATTAATTGGGGTCTTACTTGAGCACATATCGAGACACACTTACTGAAACTGTGTTTGGGGGGGGTGGAGTTAGTAAGTGTATGCTGGTAATATTTCACTCTACCAATAAATATAAGACTGAGTAAAGATTAGCTCCAATACTATTCTTCACCATCTGGCTTTCTGGACTATAACACTGACCTCTGAAAGATAGAGAATGCAGTGACTGACTCTCTTGATTCTCACTGACTCTCTGCTGCTGCTTTTACCTGGTGATCTCTTGCACTGTTTCCCCTCAGGCGTGGAATGCGCTGCCAGCGGTGGTAGTAGAAGCAGATACATTAGGGACATTTAAGCGACTCTTGGATAGGTACATGGATGATAGTAGAATGAAGGGTAGGTAGTTAGTTTGATCTTAGAGTAGGTTAAAGGTTCGGCAGAACATCGTGGGCCGAAGGGCCTGTACTGTTCTATGTTCTATGTTCTAACAAGGACCAGGGAGAAGAGGAGGATGAAATCCACAAATTTAAAACATGATATGAACTTCTTGGTTTGCAATATTTTGAATGGTTTTTGAGTGGTCCATGGTCTACTTATAAGACATTTAGCTGGTTGAACTTGTATCTAGTTGGTTCTTGTTATTCTCTATCCAATGCTAGCTCAGCAGTTTAAAGCTAATACTTCCTTTTCCATAGGACGATGGATTGAAGATCATGGAGTTATCCACAATATGTTTTTCAACACTACAACCCTCCTTAAACTACCACATAAAATCACATTAAGCAAGTCAAAATGGTGGGATAATGGAGTACTTCCTCTCTGGATCACAGCTCAAAACCAGGTCTGTTCAGAATCTGCAGATACACAAAGTTTTCCCCTCTGCCTTTATTGTTTGAACACAAGTGAACAACAAAATTAAAACAACCTTAATCAGAAATGTTGGACCACAATGTAGTCATCGCTATATTGAAGTTAAACTTTACAATGCAAATGCTTAAATCGAATAATTGATTCTGTGTGTATTAAATTTGAAACTATCCTTGTTCATTAACAAACTGGCACTTTGACCTTCTTCAGTCAACAATCCACAGAGATGTTATTCTATTGAATGTACTGTAATGTGGGACTGCTAGAGAGGGGAATTTTTAAAATTTGTTTCATGGGATCTGGGCGTCGCTGGCCAGACCAGCATTTATTGCCCATCCCTAATTGCCCTTGAGAAGGTGGTGGTGAGCTGCCTTCTTGAACCGCTGCAGTCCATGTGGGGTAGGTACACCCACAGTGCTGTTAGGAAGTAAGTTCCAGGATTTTGACCCAGCGACAGTGAAGGAACGGCGATATAGTTCCAAGTCAGGATGGTATGTGACTTGGAGTGAAACTTGCAGGTGGTGGTGTTCCCATGTATTTGCTGCCCTTGTCCTTCTAGTTGGTAGAGGTCGTGGGTTTGGAAGTTTCTGCCTGAGTGGCCTTAGTGCATTGCTACAGTGCATCCTGTAGATGGTACACACTGCTGCCACTGTGTGTTGATGGTGGAGGAAGTGAATGTTTGTGGATAGGGTGCCAATCAAACGGGCTGCTTTGTCCTGGATGGTGTTGAGCTTCTTGGTAGTATAGGTAGGAATGGTAGTATAGTGGTTATGTTACTGGACAAGTAATCCAGAGACCCAGACTTATGGGCTGAATTTTAGAGGGCCCCCGGAGATAGATTCGGGGATGGTGCGGCCCATAGAATTGCGAGGGGAGGCAGGGGTGGAGGGCCCGTCGCCTCCCTGTCACAATGCACTTTTGTTGAGGGCAGGATAGCCAATGACAGCCTTTCCACCCAGAGGCCAATTGAGGTCCTTAAAGGCCTATTAACAGCCACTTAAGGGCCTCTTCCATCTGCCACTGGCATTAAGTTTAGTTTAGTTTAGTTTAGAGATACAGCACTGAAACAGGCCCTTCGGCCCACCGAGTCTGTGCCGACCATCAACCACCCATTTATACTAATCCTACCCTAACTCTGTATTCCTACCACATCCCCACCTGTCCCTATATTTCCCTACCACCTACCTTAAGCAGGTGGTGGGGTGGTCTCCACTCTGCAGGGAGGTTGGCCAGTAAACGAGGCGACCTCCCTCCGGGCTTGCGGTGGGGGGAGGAACCCTCCTCCGTGGGAAATCTGTGGCCCACGGAGGGCTCCCGCCAGCAAATAAAACACTTTCCTGGACCCCTTTCTCCCTGTACTCAATGCCCACCCTCCCCTGCCATACCACCAATCCACCCCCACACAATCATCGGAGCCTTCCGGACTGACCTCGGTGACCCGACCTCACTTATGAGGTCTGGGTCTCCAGCGCTGGGCCTGGGTCCAAGGCCTCTGCAGTACTGGTGATGGCCACCGGTCCTGGTGGCGCTGCTGATATTACTGAGCTGCCAGCCCTCTGGTTGTCTGACAGCTCTTGGAGGCAGGATCCCCGTCTTTAGAGGGACAGAGGTCCCGGCACCGGGCTGTTAATTGGCCCTGTGCTGTAGAATCACTCCAGGGAAGGCTCTGGGATTTCCTTGCCATTTTAGCTCAGTGCCAGCCCTCTCCAGGTACAACCCTTGTACAGATCCCTTCTGCCCTTCGACTGATCCCAATTCACCAGGAAACTGAATCTTGCACCAATGACCTGATCCATCCTGCTGTTCCAACAGTCACTGGCATCTAGCACTGACCACCTTTGTGTTATTCCTCTTTAGTTTCCTCCCTAACTCCTGAAATTCTTTTATTTCCTATGTCATGGGTTCCAAAAAGAAACGTGGCCTCTGGCTGTTCCCCTTCCCTCTTCAAGATTTTCTGCATTATTTTGTGACATCTTCTAACTAAGGAAGCAGTAGATACATTCACACTGGTGGGTGCATAACTGCTTTTCTATCCCCCTCATTACTAAATCCTCCCATGACAACTGCTGTCTTCCCTGTGCAAACAGATACCCCAAGATGTTGTAGATTTTCTTTGGACTGCATTTCCTCAAGGTACCATTGTCGCTAGTTTGTGAGTCCTATATTCCTACAGGATTGCTGAATTCCTCCCTTCTTCTTCCTGTTATATCAGATGGCCATCCAATTATTGCCTTCCTGAATTCTCTGTACCCTCTCCAGTGAGATCACATCCTTCCTGTAATGCAGTGACCAGAACTGTATGCAGTACTCTAGCTGTGGCCTAACTAGTGTTTTATACAGTTTAAGCATTACCTCGCTGCTCTTCTATTCTATGCCTCGGTTAGTAAGGGAAAGTATCCCGTATGCCTTCTTAACCACCTTATCCACATGTCCTGTTACCTTCAGGGATCAGTGGGCATACACTCCAAAATCCTTGTGTCCTCTAAATTTCTCAGTCTCCGACCATTTATTGCGTATTCCCTTGCCTTGTTTGCCCTCCCCAAATGCATTACCTCACACGTCTCCAGATTGAATTCCATTTGCCACTTTTCTGCCCACCTGACCAGTCCATTAATATTTTCCTACAGTCTATAGTTTTCTTCCTCACTATCAACCACATGACAATTTTTTGTATCATCTGCAAACTTCTTAATCATGCCCCCTACTTTTAAGTCTAAATCATCGATATCTACCAATGAAAATTAAGGGACCCAGTACTGAGCCCTGCGGAACCCAACTGGAAACAGTCTTCCAGTCACAATAACACCTAACAACCATAACCCTCTGCTTTCTGCTGCTGAGCCATTTTTGGATCCAATTTGCCACCTGCCCTTGGATCCCAAGGCCTTTTACATTTCTGATCATTCTGCCATGTTGGACCTTATCAAAAGCCCTGTAAAAATCTGTGTGGACTACAGTAAACATGTTACCCTCATCAACCCTCCTTGTTACTTCCTTTAAAAATTCAATCAAGTTAGTCAGACACAGCCTTCCTTTAACAAATCCATGCTGACTCTCCTCGATTAATTCATGCCTTTCTAAAGGACAATTTATCCTGTCTCTCAGAAATGCTTCCAATATTTTGCCCACTGCAAAAGTTAAGCTGACTGGCCTGTAATTACCTGGTTTATTTCTTCTTCCCTTTTTAAATCAAATTGGGGCAGCACAGTGGCGCAGTGGTTAGCACCGCAGCCTCACAGCTCCAGTGACCCGGGTTCAATTCTGGGTACTGTCTGTGTGGAGTTTGCAAGTTCTTCCTGTGTCTGCGTGGGTTTCCTCCGGGTGCTCCGGTTTCCTCCCACATGCCAAAGACTTGCAGGTTGATAGGTAAATTGGCCATTATAAATTGCCCCTAGAAAAGGTAGGTGGTAGGGAAATATAGGGAGAGGTGAGGATGTGGTAGGAATATGGAGTTAGTGTAGGATTAGTATAAATGGGTGGTTGATGGTCGGCACAGACTCGGTGGGCCGAAGGGCCTGTTTCAGTGCTGTATCTCTAAATAAAAAAAAATTTAAAAATAAATAATGCTATAATGTTATCAGTCTCCGGTCCTCTGACATCATACCTGTTGCCAGATAGGATTGGAAAATGATCGTCAGAGCCTCTGCTATTTCCTCCCTTGATTCTCTTAGCAGCCTGGAATACATTTCATCTGAGTCTAGTGATTTATCCACCTTCAAAAATGCTAAATCCCTTAATATTTCCCCTCTCACTACGTTTATCCCATCCAATATTTCACACTCCTCCTTAAGTACAATGTCTGTTTCATCCCCCTCTTTTGTGAAAACAGATGCAAAGTATTCATTAAGAACCATACTCACATCTTATACCTCCAAACACAGGTTGCCTTTTTAGTAATAAAAGTAAAATACTGCAGATGCTGGAAATCTGAAATAAAAACAAGAAATGCTAGAAATACTCAGCAAGTCTGGCAGCATCTGTGGAGAGAGAAGCAGAGCTAACATTTCAGGTCAGTGACCCTTCATCAGAACTGGCAAATGTTAGAAATGTAATAGGTTTTAAGCAAATAAAGCAGGGGTGGGGCAAGAGAAAACAAAAGGCAAGGTGTTGATAGGTCAGAGGCTCACAGAGAATAACTGACCAGAAGGTCATGGAGCAAAGGCAAATGGTATGTTAATGGTGTGGTGAAAGACAAAGCGTTAGTGCAGAGAGAGTGTTAATTGACAAAAAAATGAACTGCTCTGGCCCAAAGCACAAACATGAAAAAAACATTGGTTAGGCACATGGTTAAAAAATGAATGATGAAACAAACTAAAATAAAGCAAACAAATAAAAAAGAAAAAAGAAAAAATAACTAAAAATAAAAAGAGGGGCCCGTCATGCTGTTCCTCGAGCTTGCATTGATATTTGCTGGAACACTGCAGCAATCCCAGGATAGATATGTGAGCATGAGAGCAGGGGATGTGTTGAAATGGCAAGCAACCGGAAGCTCGGGGTCATGCTTTCAGACTGAGCGGAGGTGTTCCGCAAAACAGTCACCCAGTCTGCGCTTGGTCTCCCCAATGTAGAGGACACCACATTGTGAGCAACGAATACAGTAGACTAAATTGAAAGAAGTACAAGTAAATCGCTGCTTCACCTGAAAGGAATGTTTGGGGCCTGGGATAGTGAGGAAAGAGGAGGTAAATGGGCAGGTATTACACCTCCTGTGATTGCAGGGGAAGGTGCCGTGGGAAGGGGACAAGGTGGTGGGGGTAATGGAGGAGTGGACCAGGGTGTCGCAGAGGGAATGATCCCTTCGGACTGCTGACAGGGGAAAGGGGGGGGAAGATGCATTTGGTAGAGGCATCACGCTGGAGGTGGCAGAAATGGCGGAGGATGATCCTTTGGCTATGGAGGCTGATGGGGCGGAAAATGGGGACAAGAGGAACCCTGTCATGGCTCTGGGAGGGAGGGGAAGGGGTGAGGGTAGAGATGCGGGAAATGGGCCGGACACGGTTGAGGGCTCTGTCAACCACAGGTGGGGGGGGAATCCTCGGTTGAGGAAAAAGGAAGACACATCAGAAGCGCTGTCATGGAAGGTTGCATCATCAGAGCAGATGCGTCAGAGACGGAGAAACTGGGACAATGGAATGGAGTCCTTACAGGAGGCAGGGTGTGAAGAAGTGTAGTCGAGGTAGCTGTGGGAGTCGGTGGGCTTATAATGAATATTAGTAAACAGCCTACCCCCAGAGATGGAGACAGAGAAGTCGAGGAAGGGAAGGGAAGTGTCGGAGATGGACCATGCAAAGGTGAGAGAAGGGTGTAAATTGGAAGCAAAGTTGATAAAGTTTTCCAGTTCGGGATATGAGCAGGAAACGGCACCGATACAGTCATCAATGTACTGGAAAAAGAGTTGGGGGAGGGGGCCTGAGTAGGACTGGAACAAAGAATGTTCGACAGATCCCACAAAAAGACAGGCATAACTGGGATCCATGCGGGTACCCATAGCAACACCTTTTATTTGAAGGAAGTGAGTGGAGTTGAAGGAGAAGTTGTTCAATGTGAGAACAAGTTCAGCCAGGCGGAGGAGGGTGGTGGTGGATGGGGACTGGTTGGGCCTCTGTTCAAGGAAGAAGTGGAGAGACCTCAAACCATCCTGGTGGGGAATGGAGGTGTAGAGAGATTGGACGTCCATAGTGAAGAGGAGGCAGTTGGGGTCAGGAAACTGGAAATTGTCAAAATGACGTCGGGCGTCAGAAGAGTCACGGATATAGGTGGGAAGAGACTGGGCCAGGGGAGAAAAGATAGTCAAGATAGAAAGATATAAGTTCAGTGGGACAGGAACAGGCTGAAACAATGGGTCTGCCGGGACAGTCCTGTTTGTGGATTTTGGGAAAAAGGTAGAAGTGGGCTGTCCAGGTTTGTTGGACTGAAGTTGGAAGCTGCAGAGGGAAGATCTCCAGAGGAGATGAGGTCAGTGACAGTCCTGTGGACAGTAGCTTGATGTTCGGTGGTGGGGTCATGGTCCAGAAGGAGGTAGGAAGAACTGTCTGAGAGTTGGCGCTGAGCCTCTGCAAGGTAGAGGTCGGTACGCCAGACCCCTTTTTGTCCATTTTACCTTTTAAAAAGTTATCATTTTAGTCTCTAATCAGTCCTACTCTTTCCTTAGTTATCTTCTCGCCCTTTATGCATTTATAAAAAATCTTTGCATTTTCCTTGATTTTGCTTGCCAATATTTTTAACGCCTTCTCTTTGTTTTCCTAATTTCCTTTTTAATTTCATCCTTGCACTTTCTATACTCCTCTAAGTTTTCTGCAGTACTGAGCTCTCAGTATCTGGCGAAAGCTTTCTACTTTTTGTCCTATCCTACTCTGTCTGTTCTTTGACACCTGGGGCTGGTGGTGGTGGTTCCAGATTTTGGAGTCCCATCCTTTCTCTTTTTTGGGAACATTTTAGTTCTGAATCCTCTCCATCTCCTCCTTGAATGTCTCCCACTGCTCTGACACTGATTTACCTTCAAGCAGCTGTTTCCAGTCCACTTGAGGTACATCACTCAACTTATTACAATTGGCTTTTACCAATTTAAAACTTTTACTCTTTGCCTGTCTTCATCCTTTTCCATAACTACTCTAAATCAAACTGAATTATGACCACTGCCACTAAAATGCTCTCCCACTCATGCCCCATCCACCTGCCTGCCCAGATTCATTTTCTAAAACTAAGTCCAGAACTGCTGCTTCTCTTGTTGGGCTTCCTACGTACTGGCTAAAAAAAGTTTTTTGAATGCATTTTAAGATTTCCAAGCCCTCTGTGCCTTTTACACTGATGTTATATCCCAGTTAATATTAGGATAGATGAAAGCCTCCACTATTACTGCTCTATTGTTTCTGCATTTCCCAGCAATCTGCCTACATATTTGCTCTCCTCTCTCCCTCTGACTGTTTGGGGGTCAATAGTATACATCCAGCAGTGTGATTGTCCCTTTTTTGGCACATAGTTCAACCAATATGGCCTCATATGATGCTCCTTTGAACATATCATCCCTCCTCACAGTCGTGATTGTAGCTTAATCAATATTGCACCCCCTCCTTTTTTCTCCCCTCTCTCTATCCCTTCTGCCATGTATCAACAATAGCTATAATAATGTTCTTCCAAGTGTCTATCTGTACCCTCAGCTCATCTTTCTTATTCGCTAGACTCTTTGCATTGAAGTATATACCATTAATCACTGAACAACTCCTTTTGATTTCAAAATCTCATTGATTTGCTAATATCCACAGCTTTGTTCAGTTGAGAAAGTAGGAGAAGACTTTCCCACTCCCAAAGCATGGACATTTTACAATGCATGCGTGTGATTTTCTGACTACTGTAATTAACAGATAGAAAGTCATTTGTGAGAGTTGCTCTGTCTGTCCACTGGAATACTGAAGTGAAAAATCTCCATTTGTGTCTCCCTCAATCACTCTTAGTTGAAAGCAAGAAAAAATAAAATGCCCAGATCATAGTACATTGTAATAATTCCATCAGAATCTTCTATGTTAATTCAAAATCCACAAACACTTTTTTGTTGTTCTCTAATTTTATCATAGAATCATAGTATATCACAGCACTGATGGATGCCATTAGGCTCAATATCCTGTGCCAGCTTTTTGAGAAAGCTCTCTAATTAATCTCACCCTTTCCTCATGGTCATCCAAACTTTTTCCCTTCAGCTTTTATCCTTTTTAAAATACATTACTGAATCTGCTTCCATCACCATCTGCTCCTGAGTTTGATAAGCCAGCTTCCTCCTGAGGTCCCCACCATCACAGCTGCTAGTCTTCAGCCAATTGGATTCACTCCACATGATATGAAGAAACTGCTGAAGGCACTGATACAGTAAAGGTTATGGGTTGTGACAACATCCCAGCTGTAGTAATAAAGACTTGGGCTCCAGAATTAGCAGCACCTCTAGCCAAGCTGTTTCAGTACAGCGACAACACTGGCATCTACCCAACAATGTGAAAAATTGCCCATGTATGTCCAGTCCACAAAAATCAGGACAAATCCAATATGACCAATTACCATCCCATCAGTCTACTCTCGATCAGCAGCAAAGTGATGGAAGGTGTGGTTGACTGTACTATCAAGGCACTTACTCAGCAATAACCTGCTCACTGATGTTTAGTTTGGGTTCTGCCAGGATCACTTGGCTCCAGACCTCATCATGGCCTTGGTTCAAACATGGACAAAAGAACTGAATTTAGAGGCAAGGTGAGAGTGACTGCCTTTGACATCAAGGCAGCATTTGACTGAGTATGGCATCAAGGAGCCCGAGCAAAACTGGAGTCAATAGGAATCAGAGGAAAATTCTCCACCAGTTGGAATCATACTTAGCACAAAGGAAGATGCTTGTGGTTGTTGGAGGCCAAATATTTCAGTCCCAGGACATTGTTGCAGGAGTTCCTTAGGGTAGTGCCCTAGGCCCAACCATCTTCCTTTGTGCTAAGTATGATTCCAACGAACATCCCCATTTCTGACCTTTTGTTGCAGGGAAGGTCACTGATGAAACAGCTGAAGATGGTTGTGGTTGTTGGAGGCCAAATATCTCAGTCTCAGGACATCACTGCAAGAGTTCCTTAGCGTCGTGTCCAAGGCCCAACCATCTTCAGCTGCTTCATCAGTGACCTTCCCCACAACAAAAGGTCAGAAATGGGGATTTTCGCTGATGATTGCACAATGTTCAGCACCATTTGCAACTCCTCAGATACTGAAGCAGTCCATGTCCACATGCAGCAAGTTCTGGACAACATTCAGGCTTAGGCTGATAAGTGACAAGTAACATTCACGCCACACAAGTGCCAGGTAATGACTATCTCCAACAACAGAGAATCGAACCATCTCCCCTTGATGTTCAATGGCATCACCATTGCTGAATTCCCCACTGTCAACATCCTGGCGGTTACCATTGACCAGAAATTTAACTGGACCAGCCATATAAATACTGTGGCTACAACAGCAGGTCAGAGACTGGGAACTCTCCGGTGAGTAACCCACCTCCTGACTTCCCAAAGCCTGTCTGCCATCTGCAAGGCACAAGTCAGGAGTGTGATGGAATACTCTTTACTTGCCTGGATGAGTTTCTTTTTTTATTCATTCCTGGGATGTGGGTGTCACTGGCCAGGCCAGCATTTATTGCCCATCCCTAATTGCCCTTGAGAAGGTGGTGGTGAGCTGCCTTCTTGACCTGCTGCAGTCCATGTGAGGTAGATACACCCACAGTGCTGTTAAGGAAGGGAGTTCCAGGATTTTGACCCAGCGACAGTGAAGGAACAGCGATATAATTCCAAGTCAGGATGGTGTGTGACTTGGAGGGGAACTTGCAGGTGGTGGTGTTCCCATGCATCTGCTGCCCTTGTCCTTCGGGGTGGTAGAGGTTGTGGGTTTGGAAGGTGCTGTCAAAGGAGCCTTGGTGCGTTGCTGCAGTGCATCTTGTACATAGTACACACTGCTGCCACTGTGTGTCGGTGGTGGAGGGAGTGAATGTTTGTGGATGGTGTGTCAATCAAGCAGGCTACTTTGTTCTGGATGGTGTCGAGCTTCTTGAGTGTTGTTGGAGCTGCACCCATCCAGGCAAGTGGAGAGTATTCCATCACACTCCTGACTTGTGCCTTGTAGATGGTGGACAGGCTTTGGGGATTCAGGAGGTGAGTTACTCGCCTCAGGATTCCTAGCCTCTGACCTGCTCTTGTAGCCACGGTATTTATATGGCTACTCCAGTTCAGTTTCTGGTCAATGGTAGCCCCTAGGATGTTGATAGTGGGGGATTCAGCGATGGTAATGCCGTTGAATGCCAAGGGGCGAAGGTTAGATTCTCTCTTGTTGGAGATGGTCATTGCCTGGCACTTGTGTGGCACGAATGTTACTTGGTACTTATCAGCCCAAGCCTGGATATTGTCCAGGTCTTGCTGCATTTCTACACGAACTGCTTCAGTATCTGAGGAGTCACGAATGGTGCTGAACATTATACAATCATCAGCAAACATCCCCACTTCTGACCTTATGATTGAAGGAAGGTCATTGATGAAGCAGCAGAAGATGGTTGGCCCTAGGACCTGAGGAACTCCTGCAGTGATGTCCTGGAGCTCAGATGATTGACCTCCAACAACCACAACCTTTGCACTTGGTATGACTCCAGCCAGCGGAGAGTTTTCACCCTGATTCCCATTGACTCCAGTTTTGCTCGGGCTCCTTGATGCCATAGTCGGTCACATGCTGCCTTGATGTCAAGCGCAGTCACTCTCACCTCACCTCTTGAGTTCAGCTCTTTTGTCCATGTTTGAACCAAGGCTGTAATGAGGTCAGGAGCTGAGTGGCCCTGGTGGAACCCAAACCAAGCGTAACTGAGCAGGTTGTTGCTAAGCAAGTGCTGCTTGATGGCACTGTTTATGAGACCTTCCATCACTTTACTGATGATTGGGAGTAGACTGATCGGGAGGTAATTGGCTGGGTTGGACTTGTCCTGCTTTTTGTGTACAGGACATACTTGGGCAATTTTCCACATTGCCGGGTAGATGCTAGTGTTGTAGTTATACTGGAACAGCTTGGCTAGGGGTGCGGCAAGTTCTGGAGCACAGGTCTTCAGTACTATTGCCGGAATATTGTCAGGACCCATAGCCTTTGCAGTATCCAGTGCCTTCAATCGTTTCTCGATATCACGCGGAGTGAATCGAATTGGCTGAAGTCTGGCATCTGTAATGCTTCAGGAGGGGGCCAAGATGGATCATCAACTCGGCACTTCTGGCTGAAGATTGTTGAAAAGACTTCTGCCTTATCTTTCGGACTGATGTGCTGGGCTCCCCCATCATTGTGGATGGGGATATTTGTGGAGCCACCTCCTCCAGTTAGTTGTTTAATTGTCCACCACCATTCACGACTGGATGTGCCTGGACTGCAGAGCTTAGATCTGATCCGTTGGTTCTGGGATCACTTAGCTCTGTCTATTGCATGCTGCTTATGCAGTTTGGCATGCAGGGAGTCCTGGGTTGTAGCTTCACCAGGTTGACACCTCATTTTGAGGTATGCCTGGTGCGGCTCCTGGCATGCCCTCCTGCACTCTTCATTGAACCAGGGTTGGTCTCCTGGCTTGATGGTAATGGTAGAGTGGGGGATATGCCGGGCCATGAGGTTACAGATTGTGGTCGAGTACAATTCTGCTGCTGCTGATGGCCCACAGCGCCTCATGGACGCCCAGTTTTGCATTGCCAGATCTGTTCAAAATCTATTCCATTCGGCACAGTGATAGTGCCACACAACATTATGGACGGTATCCTCAATGTGAAGGCGGGACTTCGTCTCCACAACGACTGTGTGGTGGTCACTCCTACCAATACAGTCATGGACAGAAGCATCTGCGGCAGGCAGATTGGTGAGGACAAAGTCAAGTATGTTTTTCCCTCTTGTTGGTTCCCCCACCAGCTGCTGCATTCCCGGTCTAGCAGCTCTGTCCTTTAGTACTCGGCCAGCTCGGTCAGTAGTGGTACTACCGAGCCACTCTTGGTGATGGACATTGAAGTCCCCCACCCAGAGTACATTTTGTGCCCTTGCCACCCTCAGTGCTTCCTCCAAGTGCTGTTCAACATGGAGGAGTACTGACTCATCAGCTGAGGGAGGAGGACGGTAGGTGGTAATCAGCAGGAGGTTACCTTGCCCATGTTTGACCTGATGCCATGAGACTTCATGGGGTCCAGAGTCGGTGTTGAGGACTCCCAGAGCAACTCCCTCCCTACTGTATACCACTGTGCTGCCACCTTTGCTAAGTCTGGCCTGCCGGTGGGACAGGACATACCCAGGGATAGTGATAGCAGTATTTGGGACATTGTCTGTCAGGTATGATTCTGTGAGTATGACTATGTCAGGCTGTTACTTGACTAGTCTGTGGGACAGCTCTCCCAACTTTGGCACAAGCCCCCAGATGTTAGTAAGGAGGACTTTGCAGGGTCGACAGGGCTGGGTTTGCCATTGTCGTTTCCGGTGCCTATGTCGATGCCGGGTGGTCCATCCGGTTTCATTCCTTTGTATTGACCTTGTAGCGGTTAGGTACAACTGAGTGGCTTGCTAGGGCAGGGCATGTGAGAGTTAACCACATTGCTGTGGGTCTGGAGTCACATGTAGGCCAGACCAGGTAAGGACAGCAGATTTCCTTCCCTAAAGGGCATTAGTGAACCAGATGGGTTTTTACAACAATCGACAATGGTTTCATAGCCATCATTAGACTAGCTTTTAATTCCAGATTAATTAATTAAATTCAAATTCCACCTTCTGCTGTGGTGGGATTCGAACCCATGTCTCCAGATAAATACCCTGGGTCTCTGGGTTATTAGTCCAGTGATAATACCACTATGCCACCGCCTTCCCTATGAGTGCAGCTCCAACAACACTCAAGAAGCTCAACACCATCCAAGACAAAGCAGCCCGCTTGATTAGCACACCATCCACCACCGTAAACATACACTCCCTTTACCACCAGCGCACAGTGGCAGCAGTGTGTAGCATCTACAAGATGCACTGCAGCAATGCACCAAGGCTCCTTAGACAGCACCTTCCAAACCCGCGACCTCTACCACCTAGTAGGACAAGGGCAGCAGATGCATGGGAACACCACCACCTGAAAGTTCCCCTCCAAGTTACACACCATCCTGACTTGGATTTATATCGCCGATCCTTCACTGTCAGTGGGTAAAAATCCTGGGACTCCCTTCCTAATAGCGCTGTTGGTGTACTTACATTACAAGGACTGCAGTGGTTCAAGAGGCTCACCACCACCTTCTCAAGGGTAATTAGAGATAGACAATAAGCAACGCTCACGTCCCAAGATCAAGTTTTAAAAAACTCATGTTAGGACAGTATTGCACAGCTGCTGGGAGCCCTTTAGTACTTTGTCCACATCACTATCCTTTCTTTTAAGTCTGGACAATAAGGGCTGAAGCTTATGCCCTTTGAAAAATTTCAGGTGAGTAGTGCAGCTACCAGGAGGTGGAATCTTCCAGGAGGTGGACAATTAATGCTGCCTCCACATTCGCCATCAAATCCTGAGGCAGAAGGCCCAATAGGAGGGCCCACAGCGCTGGTCAGATGGGAGCCCCACCTGCAGTGGTGGGCCCTGCTAAGGCAGGTACAGGAGCCCAGTGATCCCTCAAAAAGGACATGCCCTCGGAAGCCTGATTAATCTTTTTAAAAATGGAAGGCCCACAGCTCATGGAGCTATTAGAATGGAATGGAGACTAGTGACATAAGGCCTCCATGGTTCACCCTCCTGCCACCAGGACACTGCCTCTAAGCTGCTACCAGCTTCCTGACTCAACAGGGTGGGGGTGGCCTGTCCAACGTCAGGAAGATCCTGGTGGTGTCAGCAACTTGTCCATATTTGGTCCCTTAATTGGCCTAATTAACTCCGCAAAATGGCTCAGAAGCGGGGAACGCGTCGTGGAGCTGACCAACACAGAAGATTCAAATTTTGCTCCATGTTCCACCTCTAAACCCTCCTCCATGGGGCTGGGAAGATTCCACTCTAAGTGCCAATATTAAGGCCATGACGGTGAAGCCCAATGCAGCCCTCACTACACATATTACTGCCATCACTGGGTTGAGTTTCATTTCAGCTCAGGGCTAATACTCTTGCTCCTGGGGCTTATCTTGTATTTAATTTCTTTTTATTCAAAAAATTAAATGAAGGATAAGACATAGGAGCCAGAACGATCAGCTTCTAGAACCCATGAAGTCATGATATTTCTGACAGATGTTTATTGGTTAAAAACAGCATTTTGAGTAGTTCTTGCAAGCGATACATCTATAAACTCACAAGTAAGAAAGCCATCGAGAACCGCAAGCTTACACCTCAGCGGGCAGTTTGTGGTCTTGAGAACAGGAGAATATGTTGCATTCCACATTTACACTTTTGCTATATTACACCTACTTTGGTCACAGGATATGGTGTAACCCAAGCGCTATTTCTCTCTCTCAAACAGTCCTCCACAGGTTCCCTTATCTCTAGTTCTCTCTATTATATTTCACTTACATTTTTCTTCTGAGTACATGCCAATACTTTCCATCAGGCTCAGGCTTATCTGTCCATGGCAGCTCATTAACCCTTAACTCTATCATAATCATGTGGTACAAGTTCCCGCTAACTTAAGCATTCTACTTATCTCTAATTAATTTAAGGCAGTATTGCATTTGTTACATAGAAAATTTATTATACAGATTGGAGGATTAGGGGACTGAGTAGCACTAATTAAAATAGGCAGATAAAAATGCCTTGTTTGACGCCAGTCTTCACTGAGGTAAGGATTACTATTTGCATGTCATCATGTCGTCGGCGAAGGAAGGTGACAAATTTCTGAGGGCAGCCAAACTTGAGGAGGACTCTCCATAAATCCTCACGATTGACGGAGTCAAAGGCTTTCATGAGGTCAACAAATCTCTGTCCATACATAGGCTGTAGCTCCCTATACTAACTAATCCATGATCCTCTTTACCTATGTCAAGCTATTAACGTATTACGTTACACAGTATCCTATATTCCCTCCTTGGAATTGCTGGAAATACCTTTTCCAGAGATCCACACTCCATTCTTCCTTTCATGGTTCCTGGGTGAACATTGCCCTGACGGTTCCACTCCATAGGCCCTTCCGATTCCCATTCATAGCAGCAATCACTTCCATCGTGTTCTTTCTCACCTTTAACTTGCTGAGGAGTTCCTAATCACACTCGTAAGGATAACTAAGATGAGCAACAGGATTTCTAATATGATAACCAGCAGAATTGGCATAATTCATTGCCATGGGTGCAGTCTGCCATTGTATATTACTTCCCACCATTTTTAATTATCCAGTACTGAAATTCCTCTCTCTATTGTTTCACATGCACTGGGTGCTTCTGTGAGGTGCAACTACTTTCAAAAATTGACTTTAAACCCAGAGAACAAGATGATATTGCATCACATTTCTTAGTGCTTCTCCCTGGAGGTTCTATTCACCCCAATTTCCATCACCTTGTCAGCCCTAACTGGCACTAGAATCTTACCCTAAGTCTAATTTTCTCTGCCGGTGTGGTGCAAAACAGAGGTTTTGGGATCATGCATACATGATCTTTGTTAGTCAGTACACAAAATCCTCTTTCCTGATGACGTCATTGGTTCTACCCAAGCCCCATTTAGCCACTTGTAAGCTGCAGTTAGGAGATTGTTTATCCAGTGTGCAGCCACAGGCTGGCTATGGGCTTTGTTGTACATCACAGCAGCATAACCAACCTTTTCTAGAATAACATCTTCTGAAGATTCACAAACAGGACTGCTGTGGTAGACCCATCACTACAGCCTGCTCTTGCCCCATTGGAACTCATTTCTATTATTATTCTATTTTTTAAAACTTTTTTTTTACTTCCCTTGTCCAATCTCTTCCCACCTACATCCGCAACCCTTCTGACTCCCTCCCTCACTTTAACAGTTTCCAGGTTCCTGATTCTAACCATCTCCTTTTCACCACTGATGTCCTACACCTCCAGCCCCCCAACCCCCTCCACCAGGACAGTTTGAGGGCTCTCCGCTTCTTCCTTGAACAGAGGCCCAACCGGTCCCCATCCACCACCACCCACTTCTCACATTGAACAAATTCTCCTTCAACTCCACTCATTTCCTCCAAATTAAAAGTGTTGCTACGGGAACCCATATGGGTCCTGGTCATGCCTTTTGTGGAATATGTGAAACACCCTTTTTCTGGTACATTGATGACTGTATCAGTGCTGTTCCCTGCTCTCATCCTGAACTAGAAAATTTCATCAACTTTGCTTCCAATTTTCACCCTTCCCTCACCTTCACATGATCTATCTTCAACTCTTCCCTTGACTTCCTTAAATTCTCTCTCTATTTTTGGAGGCTGTCAACCAATATCTGCAATAAGGTCACAGCTCACTTGACTATGCTTCCACAAACCCAGCTTCCTGTAAGGACCCCATTCCATTCTCCCAGTTTCTCCATCACCGTCCCATCTGTTCTGATGATGCAACCTTCCATAAAAGTTCTTAAATGTGACTTCCTTTTGCTGCAATCCAGCACTCCCCTCCACCGTGGTTTATAGGGTCCTTGACTGTCTCTGTTCCATTTCCCACACTTCTACCTTCAACCCATCTCTCTCCCAGAATCATGATGAGATTCCCCTTGGCCTCACCTTCCATCCCAAAAGCCTCCATATTCAACAGGTGGCCATTTCCGCCACCTGCAGCATGATGCCACCACCAAACACATCTTCACCTCCCCTCCCCTTTCAGCATCCGAAGGGAGCGTTTCCTCAGCGATACTCTGGTGCACTGCTCACTCACTCCCAACATCACCTCCCCTTCCCATGGGACCTGTTCCTTTACCTCCCTCTATTTCCACCGTTCAGGATGCCAAACACTCCATCCAGGTGAAACAGCAATTAACTTGCACATCTTTCAGTTTGGTAGTGTATTCGCTGCTCCTGACTGGGTTTTCTCCACGCTGTGGAACACCTCCATTCAGTTCACAAGCGAGACCCGAGCTTCCAGTTACCTGTCATTTTAAATTTTTTACATGATTCCTACTCTGACCTTTTTGTCCTTAACCTCATGCACTGTTATAATGAAGCTCAATAGAAACTAGAGGAACAGCACCCCATTTTTTGATTCAGCATTTTACCACCTTTCGGTCTCAAGATTTGGCTCAATAATTTCAGATCATAGCCATTGCTCTGGACAGCAGCTGCTGGTAATGATTCCACTCTTGCCATTTACAGCTCATCTACATCCATCATTTATTTCTTTACTTTCCCCTTTACCATCACCTTTCGCCTTGCACCATCTCTCCTGACCTTCCTTTTGTTCTTTCCTCCCCAGCCCCCTTTCTCTGTGCTTCCTTAGAAACTGTTTCATCTCATTCTTTTACCAGTTATGATGAAAGGTCAATGACCTGAATGTTGGGCAGAATCTTCCCAGGCCCGCAGAGTTGGCTTTGGAGGTGGGATGTGGGGAAATTCAGATCATCGCGCATCAGGATGGCTCCCTGACAATGTCTCGCCCCGTTACAGGTTTCCCAGGGTGGGCTGCCACGAGAATTGGCAACCTGCTCCACGGAGACAGGCAGACAATTAGGCCAATTAACACCCAACCTGAGGGCCATTTTCAGAACCTGCCGTCATTTTCCTGGTGTCAGACTGGCCCAGTGCGGAGTCTGGAGCCTGGTAGCTCCTTGGAGGAGGCCTCCTGATGGCAGGCCAGAGGTCCATCTGAGGCTCCTCTCTCTGGTGCAATGAAGGATGAAAGGATGAAAGTGCCACAGTCACAACTACAATCGATCCTGTGGAGGGGTTTTTCATTCCAAACTGATGGTCGTAACAGCTGTGGGCCTTCTTTATTTTTAAATTCTCTGCAAACATCCTAAAGTGTCTCCATTTTGAGGGGTCCTTGCACTCCCCATTCTGCCTCAGCAGCATCCACCTCTCCCCATGGGGCTGTCACCGGCCAGTGCTGAGGGTCCACTGATTGGGCCTCCTGTGTCGCTGTTCCACTTGCCATCCTAAATTGGATGGCAAACACGGAGGCAGCCCGTAAATTGGCCACTTCCTGTAAGATCACGCCAGGGAGCAAATGTCAGATACCAGTGGATCGGGACCCAGAAATGGTCCTGACTTCGGGTTTCCCACACCCAAGGGAAAACTCAGTCCATTAACTCTGTTTCTCTCTCCACAGATGCTGCCAGACCTGCTGAGAATTTCCAGCACTTTCTGTTTTTCTTTCAGATTTCCAGGATCTACAGTGTTTCGCGATTATAAGAGGTATTTGGAACTCTCCAGACTCCCTCATTCCCACTAACTAATGTCCTTGGTTAATTCACATATTCCTTCAATATATTAGAGGTCCAGGTGGTTTGCAAAACTCCTACAGATTCCATTCGAAATACTTCCGTGGGTTTGGAGTCATTATCCCACAGTGGCATAATAATTAGCACTTGAATTAGGTCCCATTTTTGCTCAGTCTAAATTTACATTTTGCACTAATTTAGAATTTTGCTGTATTAGTCTTCCATTGAAATATTGGTTGTAAAATTTGGGATCTGATTGGTTTCAATATTGTTTTATTCCTTTTAATCTGATTCAATTTATGCATACCTTTTTGACCTATTTAGCTGAGTACCCACATCACTTAGTACATTTTCCCAACGAACCATCAGAAGAGTGAGTCCTAAGTCTTTTTGAGTGTTGAGGATAATTTAATGAATAGGAATTCTTCTCACAGGGAAAAAAAGTTGCATCATTTCACTATCCGGGAGGAAATGTGACTTATGGTGGACAAGCAGTGTATAGATCGTTGGGGGAATCACTTACTCACCCAGATGCTAATGAGACAGAATGGAGAATAAACATCGAGATTGTCATGGAATGGTTTGAAAAGGAAGACTTTGATTTTGTAACTCTTTACTATGGAGAGCCTGACAATGTTGGGCACAAAGTGGGACCAGAGACACAGAAGAGGCGTGATATAATTCAACAGATTGATAGAACTATTGGTTACCTAATAACCAGTATTGAGAGGCACAACCTGAAGGATAAGCTAAATGTTATAATAACTTCAGACCACGGGATGACGACAATAAAGAAAATGCCTGAAGTCGATGAAATCAAGCTGTCAAATTATATCAGTTTTAAAGATATTAAGTTTGAGTTATTAGACTATGGAGGCTTTGGAATGCTTTTACCAAAGGAAGGAAAGGTTGAAGAAATCTACCAGGCACTGAAGAATGCCCATCCTCATCTAAAAGTCTATAAAAAGGAGGAATTTCCTGAAAGATTTCATTATAGTAAAAATGATCGTGTTTTGCCAATCCTTGTTTATGGAGACAATGGCTATAGTGTAAATGGGGTAAGTAACAAGTATATTTGTTCATTTTAATTATATCAGGGGAAAAAAAGCATTATGAATACAGTGTGAGGAAAGTGTAATATAATCAAAGCTCGTGAATCTTTATTTTCTCCATAAGTTAAATAGTAAATAATCTGAAAGTCTGATCATTCAAAATATGTTTATTTCTGTCATTGCCTTTGCACAAATAACTAATCCAAATCATTTCCATATTTACTGACTCCATCTTCAATTTTTGCCTTTTATCTCTGTTGCATGCAAACATGTGTACATACAAACATACGAATTAAGAGGAGGCCACTTACCCCCACAAGCCTGCTCCGCCATTCAACAAGATCATGGCTGGTCTGATTGTAACTTCAACTCCACATTCCCACTTACCCCCGATAACCTTCCACCACCCGCTCCCCCCCCTTGTTTATCAAAATTCTCCTCATCTCTGTCTTAAATGGGGAACCCCTTATCTTCAAACAATGACCCCTAGTTCAAGATTCTCCCACAAGGGGAAACATCCTTTCCACATCCACCCTGTCAAGACCCCTCAGGATCTTATATGTTTCAATCAAGTTGCCTCTTACTCTTCTAAATTCCAACGGATACAAGCCTAGCCTTTCAAACCTTTCCTCATAAGATAACCCGCCCATTCCAGGTATTAGTTTAGTAAATCTTCTCTGAACTGCCTCCAATGCATTTACATCCTTCCTGAAATAAGGAAACCAATACTGGACATAGTACTCCAGATGTGGTCTCACTAATGCCCTGTATAATCTCCCTACTTTTGTATTCAATTACCCTCGCAATAAACAATAGCATTCTATTTGCTTTCCGAATTACTTCTGAACCTGCATACTAACCTTTTGCGATTCATGCTTCAGGACAGCCATATCCCTCTGCATCTCAGAGTTCTGCAATCTCTCACCAGTTAGATAATATACTTTTTTATTCTTCCTGCAAAAATGGACAATTTCACATTTCCCAACATTATACCAGATCTTTGCCCACTCACAACTTATATCCCTTTGTAGCCTCCTTATGTCCTCTTCACAACTTACTTTCCGACCTATCGTCAGCAAATTTTACCAACCATACCTTTGGTCCCTTCATCCAAGTCATTTATATAAATTGGAAAAAGTTGAGGCCCCAGCACAGATCCCTGTGGTACACCACTCTTTATATCTTGCCAACCAGAAAATGACCCATTTATGTCCACTCTCTGTTTCCTCTTAGCGAACCAATCTTCTATCCATGCCAATATGTTACCCACTACACCATAAGCTTTTATTTTCTGCAATAACCTTTGATGTGACACCTTATCAAATGCCGATGAAGGGTCACTGACCCGAAACGTTAACTCTGCTTCTCTTTCCACAGATGCTGCCAGACCTGCTGAGTGGTTCCAGCATTTCTTGTTTTTATTATCAAATGCCTTCTGGAAATTGAAGTACAATATATCCACCGGTTCCCAATTATCCACAGCACATGTTACTTCTTCAAAGAACTCCAATAAATTGATTAAACAGGATTTCCCTTTCACAAAACCATATTGACTCTTCCTGATTAACTAAGTGCCCTGCTAGAATGCCTTTAATAATAGCTTCTAACATTTTCTCTATGACAGATGTTAAACTAACTGGCGTGTAGTTTCCTACTTTCTGTCACCCTCCCTTTTTGAATAAAGGAGTTACATTCGCTATTTTCCAATCAAATGGAACCTTCCCCGAATCTCGGGAATTTTGGAAAATTAAAACCAACGCATCAGCTATCTCGGTGGCCACTTCTTTTAACCACCTCGGATGAAGTCCATCAGGACCCAGGGACCTGTCAGCCCGCAGCTCCAACAATTTGCTCAGTACCACTTCCCTGGCGATTGTAATTTTCTTGAGTTCTTCCCTTCCTTCCATTTCCTTACTTACAGCTATTTCTGGGATGTTACCTGTATCCTCTGTGGTGAAAACCGACACAAAGTATCTGTTCAATTCATCTGCCATCTCCTTATTTTTCATTAATTCCCCAGACTCACTTTCAAGAGGACCAGCTCTTTTCGCTTAACTCTTTTCTTTTTTAAATATCCAAAGAAACTCTTACTATTTGTTTTATATTTCTACCTAGTTTTCTCTCTAATTTTTCCCTCCTTATGAATCTTTTAGTCATTCTTTGCTGTCTTTTATATTCTGTTCAATCTTCTGATCTGCCGCCCATCTTTGCAAAATTATATGCTTTTTCTTTAAGTTTGATACTATCTTTAACTTTTTTAGTTAACCACGGATGGTGGGCCTTCCCCTTGGAATTTTCCTTTCTCATTGGAATGTATCTATTCCGTGTATCTTGAAATATCCCCTTAAATGTCTGCCACTGCATCTCTATTGACCTATCCCTTAACTTAATTTGCCAGTTCACTTTAGGTAGCTCTGCTTTCATGCCCTCATAATTGCCCTTATTTAAGTTTAAAATGCTAGTCTTAGACCTACTCTTCTCTCCCTCAAACTGATTGTAAAATTCCATCATATTATGACTCTGCTGCCCAGGGGTGCCTTCACTATGAGGTCATTAATTAATCCTATTTCATTGCACAATACCAGGTATTGTATAGACTGCTCTCTAGTTGGCTCCAGAGCGTGCTGTTCTAAGAAACTATCCCAAAAACATTCTACCAACTCCTCATTCAGGCTATCTTTGCCTATCTGATTTTTCCAGTCTAGTTTTCTCGTTCATTAATGGCCACAGTTTCATAGAAACATAGAAAAATAGGAGCAGGAGTAGGCCATTCGGCCCTTTGAGCCTGCACTGCTATTCAATATGATCATGGCTGATCATCCAAATTCAGTACCCTGTTCCCGCTTTCTCCCCGTATCCCTTGTTCCCTATAGAATGCAATGAAATAACAAAATAGCAAAGCAATGGCTATTTCTTTCTTCTTAATTCTGTACCCTATGTTATCAGCTATTTTCTTCCCCAGCTGTGGCACTTTTTTCCACACAGCATTCCCAGACTGAGGGAAAACAGGAATCCTGTTCTAGGGCACCTTGAAATCGAACCATTCTGCAGGAGTGCTGGTGAGCCTACAGATTTAGTTTAGCTTCCTCTGAAGACCAGACTGAGATTGGGAACGTATATGTAGATCCTCCAACTTATTTTTTACACATGGAGTCATAAGGTCATTGTGGCACAGAAGGAGGTTATTCAGCCCATCGGGTCCATGCTGACTCTCTGTGGAGCAATCCAGTCAGTCCCATTCCCCCACTCTATCCCCATAACCCTGCAAATTTATTTCCCTCATGTGCCCATCCAATTTTATTTAGAAATTATTGATTGTCTACACTTCCATCATACTTTGGCACCAGATCACCTTAACAAAGTGGTTACTTCATTATTGAAAAAGTTGTTACACCCTCATTTCTACTTTTCATCGTGTCAAAACTTTCCACCACACAGGTCACCCAATGGCTTGTAACTTCTGGATATTTGCATTTAACTGCACTTATGTATTTGTCTGAAGTTGCTATCTGATTTGCACATAAATAACGGTGAATCACAGAATCACAAAATCACAGAATTGTTACAGCACAGACGGAATCCATTCGGCCCATCATGTCTGCAATGGCTCTCTGAGTGACCAGTTCACTTCATGCCATTCCCCCACCTTCTCGCTATAACCTTGTACATTCTTCCTTTTCAGGTAACTATCTAATTCCCTTTTGAATGCCTCAATAGAATCATAGAATCGTTACAGCACGGAAGAAGGCCATTCGACCCATCATGTCCATGCCGGTCCTCCTAAGGAGTGATTCACATACTGCCACCCTCCCGCCCTCTCCCCATGTCCTTGCACATCTCTCCTCTTTAGATATTTAAAATATATAGAAAATGTAGAAAAATTTACAGCACAGAAGGAGGCCACTCTGCCCATCGAGTCTGTGCACGCCAGAAAAACAAACCCACAATATATATAAGTGATTTGGATATGGGGACCAAATGTAATTTTTCCAAATTTTCTGATGACATGGGCGGCGCAGTGGTTAGCACCGCAGCCTCACAGCTCCAGTGACCCGGGTTCGATTCTGGGTACTGCCTGTGCGGAGTTTGCAAGTTCTCCCTGTGTCTGCGTGGGTTTTCGCCGGGTGCGTCGATTTCCTCCCACATCCAAAGACTTGCAGGTGATAGGTAAATTGGCCGTTGTAAATTGCCCCTAGTGTAGGGAGGTGATAGGGAATATGGGATTACTGTAGGGTTAGTATAAATGGGTGGTTGTTGGTCAGCACAGACTCGGTGGGCCGAAGGGCCTGTTTCTGTGCTGTTTCTCTAAATAAATAAAAAATAAAATAATACTAGGTGGGAATGTGAGTTGTGAGGAGGATGCAAGGAGGTTTCAAGGGGACCTGGACAGGCTAAGTGATTGGGCAAGAACATGGCAGATGGAATATAATGTGAATAAGAATGAGGTGATCTGCTTTGGTAGAAACAGTGGCAGCACAGTGGCGCAGTGGTTAGCACCGCAGCCTCACAGCTCCAGCGACCCGGGTTCAATTCCGGCTACTGCCTGTGTGGAGTTTGCAAGTTCTCCCTGTGTCTGCGTGGGTTTCCTCCGGGTGCTCCGGTTTCCTCCCACATGCCAAAAGACTTGCAGGTTGATAGGTTAATTGGCCATTATAAATTGCCCCTAGTATAGGTAGGTGGTAGGGAAATATAGGGACAGGTGGGGATGTGGTAGGAATATGGGATTAGTGCAGGATTAGTATAAATGGGTGGTTGATGGTCGGCACAGACTCGGTGGGCCGAAGGGCCTGTTTCAGTGCTGTATCTCTAAACTAAACTAAACTAAACCTAGCTTAATCTCGCATTCCAACATTTGGTCCATAGCCCTCCAGGTTATAGCACTTCAGGTGCATATCCAAACACCTTTCAAATGAGTTGAGGGTTACTGCCTCTATCACCTTTCAGGCAATGAGTTCCAGACACCCACCACACTCTGGGTGAAAACATTTTTCCTCGTCTCCCCTCTAATCCTTCTACCAATCACTTTAAATCTATGCCCCCTAGTCACTGACCCCTTTGCTAAGCAAAATAGCTCCTTCCCATCCACTCTATCCAGGCCCCTCACAATCTTGTACACCTCAATCAGATCTCCCCTCAGCCTTCTCTGTTCCATGGAGAATAACCCCAGCCTATCCAATCTTTCCTCATAGCTGCAATTTTCCAGCCCTGGCAACATCCTTTATAAATCTCCTTTGTACCCTATCTACTGCAATTACATCTTTTTTGCAATGAGGTGACCAGAACTGCACACAGTACTCAAGTTTTGGCCTAATTAATAATTAATTAATTATATCACTCCAGCATAACCTCCTAATTCTATGCCTCAGCTAAAAAGGAAAGTATTCCTTAAGCCTTCTTAACCACCTTGTCAACCCGTCCTGGCACTTCCAGGGATCTGTGGACTTACACTCCAACGTCCCTCACTTCCTCCACACCTCTCAGTATCCTTCTATTTATTGTGTATTCATTTGCCTTGTTTGACCTCCCTAAATGCATAACCTCACACCTGTCCAGCCTGAATTACATTTACCACTTTTCTGCCCACCTGCCCAGTCCATTGATATCTTCCTGCAATCTATAGCTTCACTCTTCATTATCAACCACGCAGCCAATTTTTGTGTCGTCTGCAAACTTCTTGATCATATTTACCACCAAAAGCAGGGGACCCAGTACTGAGCCCTGCAGAACCCCACTAGATCAGCCTTCCCGTCGCAAAAACGTCAACCATCACCCTTTGTTTCCTGCAACTGAGTCAACTTTGTATCTAGCTTGCTACATTCCCCTGGATCTCATGGGCTTTTTTTTAACCAGTCTGCCATGCAGGACATTGTCAAAAGCATTGCTAAAATCCATGTAGACCACATCAACTGCACTACCCACATCAATCCTCTGTTCTGTCCTCAAAAAATTCAATCAAGTTGGTCAGTCAAGATCTTCCCTTAACAAATCCATGCTGACTGTCCTTGATTACTCTGTGCCTTCCTAAGTGACAGTTTATCCTGTCTCTCAAAATTGATTTTAATAATGTTCCCACTACTGAGGTTAGACTGACTAGCCTGTAGTTATTCAGTCTGTCCCTCGCTCCCTTTTTAAACAAAGGTACAATGTTAGAAGTTCTCCAATCCTCCGGAACCACACCTGTATCCAGTGAGGACTGGAAAATGATGATCAGAGCATCCGCTATTTCCTCTCTTGCTTCTTTTAACAGCCTGGGGTACATTTCATTTGCTCTGCTGATTTATCCACTTTCAAGGATGCTAATTCCCTTAATACTTCCTCTCTTCCAACATTTATTACATCCAATATTTCACATTCCTCCTCATTAACTACAATGCCTGCATTGTCCCCCTCTTTTGTGAAGACAGACACAGAGTATTCATTAAGAACCATACTCACATTTGCCGCCCCTACACATAGGGTACCTTTTTGGTCTTTTATGTGTCCTACTCTTTCCTTAATTATTCTCAATCTTAATGTATTGATTAAAAATTCTTTGGATTCACCTTCATTTTGTTTGCCAATATTCTTTCATGTCTTCTCTTTGCTTTCCTAATTTCTTTTTTGATTTCACCCTCCACTTTCTATATTCCTCTTGGTTTTCTGTAGTGTTGAGTTCTCGGTGTCTGACATAAGCTTTCCTTTCTGCCTTATCTTACCCTGTAAGCTCCTTAACATTTATGGGGCTCTAGATTTGGCCGCCTCACCCTTTTTCTTTATGGGAACATGTTTACCCTGAGCCCCTTGAATCTCCCCTTTGAATGCCTCCCAATGTTCTGACACTGATTTACCTTCAAGTAGCTCTTTCCAGTCCACTTCGCTAAATCAATCCTCAGTTTAGTAAAACTCAGTTTAGTTCTGAAGAAGGGTCTCTGACCTGAAACGTTAACTCTGCTTCTCTCTGTACAGATGCTGCCAGACCTGAGTATTTCCAGCATTTCTTGTTTTTATCTCAGTTTAGTAAAATTGGCCTCGTCCCAATTGAGAACTCTGACTCCTGTTCTATCTTTATCCTTTTCCATGTTAAAACTGACTGAATTATGATCACTACCACCAAAATGCTCTCCCGCTGCCACTCCTTCTACCTTCCCATCTTCATTTCCTAAAACTAAGTCTAAAACCGTGCCCTCTCTTGTTGGACTTGCTACATGCTGGGCAAAAAGTTTTCCCGAATGCACTTAAAGATTTCTGCTCCCTCAATTCCTTTTACACTAAAACTATCCCAGTTAATATTGGGGTAGTTAGTATCCCCTACTATTACTGCCCTGTTGTTTTTGTACTCCTCAGAGATTTGCCTACATATTTGCTCTTCTATCTCCCTCTGATTGTTTGGGGGTCTATAGTACACTCCCAGTCGTTGTCACAGACCCCTTTTTGTTCCTTAGCTCAATCCGTATGGTCTCATTTGATGATCCTCCTAACATATCATCCCTCCTCAAAGTTGTAATTGATTCTTCAACCAAAATTACCACACGGCCTCCTTTCTCATCACTGTCTCTATCGTGTCAGTAAACCCTGTAACCAGGAACATTGGGCTGCCATTCCCATCCTCTGTGCTTCTTCCCAGTGGTGTTCAACATAGAGGAGTAAGAAATCATCAGCTGAGGGAGGTCTTTTGACGCATTTGCTTCTTCGACCAAATACTTTAAATCTGTGCCCTCTCATTCTCTATCCTTTCACGAATGGGAACAGTTTCTCTCTGTCTGCTGTGTCCAGACCATTCATGATTTTGAATACCTCTATCAAATCTCCTCTTGGCTTACTTTTCAAGGAAAACAATCCCAACTTCTCCAATCTATCTTCATAACTGAAGTTCCTCATCCCTGGAATCATTCTTGTGAATCTTTCCTGCACCCTCTCTAATGCCTTCACATCCTTCCTAAAGTGTGTTCGCCAGAACTGGACAAAATACTCCAGCTGAAGCCAAAATAGTAGCTTATACAAGTTCAACATAACTTCTTTGCTATTGTACTCTATGCCCCTATTAATAAATTTTTTTTTTAAAAAGCTAGTCTGATGATGGCCATGAAACCATTGTCGATTGTTGTAAAACCCATCTGGTTCACTAGTGTCCTTTTAGGGGAGGAAATCTGCTGTCCTTACCTGGTCTGGTCTACATGTGACTCCAGACCCACAGCAATGTGGTTGACTCTTAAATGCCCTCTGAAATGGCCTAGCAAGCCACTCAGTTGCATCTAACCGCTACAAAGTCAATAAAAAGGAACGAAACCGGACGGACCACCCGGCATTGACCAAGGCACCGGAAACGACAACGGCAAACCCAGTCCTGTCGACCCTGCAAGGTCCTCCTTACTAACATCTGGGAGCTTGTGCCAAAGTTGGGAGAGCTGTCCCACAGTCTAGTCAAGCAACAGCCTGACATAATCATACTCACGGAATCATACATGACAGACAATGTCCCAGACACTGCTATCATCATGCCCGGAAATGTACTGTCCCACTGGCAGGGCAGACTTAGCAGAGGTGGCGGCACAGTGGTATACAGTAGGGAGGAAGTTGTTCTGGGAGTCCTCAACATTGACTCTGGACCCTATGAAGTCTCATGGCATCAGATCAAACATGGAAAGGAAACCTCCTGCTGATTACCACCTACCACCCTCCCTCAGCTGATGAGTCAGTACTCCTCCATGTTGAACAGGGCGGCACAGTGGTTAGCACCGCAGCCTCACAGCTCCAGTGACCTGGGTTCAGTTCTGGGTCCTGCTTGTGCGGAGTTTGCAAGTTCTCCCTGTGACCGCATGGGTTTCCACTGGGTGCTCCGGTTTCGTCCCACAGCCAAAGACTTGCAGGTTGATAGGTAAATTTGCCATTATAAATTTCCCCTAGTGTAGGTAGGTGGTAGGAGAATGGTGGAGATGTGGCAGGGAATATGGGATTAATGTAGGATTAGTATAAAGGGGTGGTTGTTGGTCGGCACAGACTCGGTGGGCCGAAGGCCTCTTTCAGTGCTCTGTCTCTAAATAAATAAATAAACAGCACTTGGCGGAAGCACTGAGAGTGGTGAGGGCACAGAATGCACTCTGGGTGGGGGACTTCAATGTCCATCACCAAGGGTGGCTCGGGAGCACCACTACTGACCGAGCTGGCCAAGTCCGAAAGGACATAGCTGCTAGACTGGGCATGCAGCAGGTAGTGAGAGAACCAACAAGAAGGGTAAGCATACTTGACCTCGTACTCACCAATCCGCCTTCCGCAGATGCATCTGTCCAAGACAGCATTGGTAGGAATGACCACTGCACAGTCGTTGTGGAGACAAAGTCCCGCCTTCCCATTGAGGATGCCCTCCATCGTGTTGTGTGGCACTACCACTGTGCTAAATGGGATAGATTTCGAACAGATCCAGCAATGAGGCGCTGTGGGCCATCAGCAGCAGCAGAATTGTACTCAACCACAATCTGTAACCTCATGGCCCGACATATCCCCCACTCTACCATTACCATCAAGCCAGGAGACCAACCCTAGTTCAATGAAGAGTGCAGGAGGGCATGCCAGGATCAGCACCAGGCATATCTCAAAATGAGATGTCAACCTGGTGAAGCTACAACACAGGACTATCTGCGTGCCAAACTGCGTAAGCAGCATGCGATAGACAGAGCTAAGCGATCCCATAAGCAACGGATCAGATCTAAGCTCTGCAGTCCTGCCACATCCAGCTGTGAATGGTGGTGGACAATTAAACAACTAACTAGAGGAGGTGGCTCCACAAATATCCCCATCCTCAATGATGGGGGAGTCCAGCACATCAGTGCGAAAGATAAGGCTGAAACATTTGCAACAACCTTCAGCCAGAAGTGCCTAGTTGATGATCCATCTCGGCCTCAACCTGAAGTCCCCAGCATCACAAATGCCAGACTTCAGCCAATTCAATTCACTCCGCGTGATATCGAGAAACGACTGATGGCACTGGATACTATAAAGGCTATGGGTCCCGACAATATTCCGGCAATAGTACCGAAGACCTGTGCTCCAGAACTTGTGGCCAGCGACGCCCACATCCCATGAATGAATAAAAAATAAAGCCCTGGATGCTGTATGCTTTATTAACTGATCTCTCAACCTGTCCTGCCACCTTCAATATGCACATATACACAGGTCCCTCTGCTCCTGCACCCCCTTTAGAATTGTCCCCTTTATTTTATATTGTCTCTCCATGTTCCTCCTACCAAAATGTATCACTTCACATTTCTCTGTATTGAACTTCATCTGCCACTTGTCTGCCCATTCCACCAACTTGTCTATGTCCTTTTGAAGTTCTGCACTATTCTCCTCACAGTTCACAATGCTTCCAAGTTTTGTATCATCCGCAAACATTGAAATTGTGCCCAGTACACCAAGGTCTAAGTCATTAATATATATCAGGAAAAGCAAGGGTCCCAACAGTGACCCCTGGAGAACTCCAATACAAACCTTCCTCCAGCCAGAAAAGTTCCATTAACCACTACTCTGTTTCCTCTCACTCAGCCAATTTTGTAACCATGTTGCTATCGTCCCTTTTATTCCATGAGCTATAACTTTGGTCACTAGTGTGTTGTGTGGCACTGTATCATATGCCTTCTGGAAGTCCATGCACACCACATCAGCAGCATTGCCCTATTCAATCCTCTCAGTTACCCCTTCAAAAAACTCCAGCAAGTTAGTTAAACATGATTTTTTACTTAACAAATTCATGCTGGCTTTCTTTAACCTGTATTTGTCCATGTGACTATTAATTTTGTCCCGAATTATTGTTTCTGGAAGTTTCCCCACCACCGAAGTTAAACTGACTGGGATGTAGTTGCTGGGCTTACCTTTACATCCTTTTTTGAACAAGGGTGTAAAACTTGCAATTCTCCAGTCCTCTGGCACCAGCCCCAAGTTGAAGGAAGACTGGAAAATAATGGCCAGTGCCTCTGCAATTTCCACCCTCACTTCCCTCAGTATCCTTGGATGCATCTCATCCGGTCCTCGTGCTTTATCAACTTTAAGTATAGACAGCCTATCTACTACCTCCTTAACAATTTTAAATACTTCTAGTGTATTAATTACTCCTCTTTCACCATGGCCTGGGTTGCCTTTTCTTCCTTGGTAAAGTCAGATGCTAAGTATTCATTTAGCTCCTCAGCTATACCCACAGCCTCCAATGCATAAATCCCCCTTTTGGTCCCTAATCGGTTCTTCTCTGCCTTTTACCATTGTCCCCTAAAAAGTTTTTCTAGTGATATTTAATCCACTTGGATTCCCAAGAATCAGGTTCAGCAGTGCCTTCTTTCTCATTGGACTGGAAACGTACTACTGTAGAAAATTTTCTTGAACACTCTTGCCTCTCTCTACTCTTTACACTACTACTATCCCAGTTGATGTTTGGGTAATTAAAGTCCCCCATTATAACTACTCTATAATTCTTGCACCTCTCTGTAATTTCCTTGAAAATCTGTTCCTCTACATCCTTTCCACTAGTGGGTGGCCTACAGACAACACCGAGCATGTAATTGCACTTATTTTGTTCCTTAGCTCTAGCCAAATAGGATGTCCCAGAGGGGTCAAGGATAGAATCTTTCTCTTAAGCACTGTAATGCTCACCTTAATCAACACCGCCTCTCCTCCCCCTCTTTCTTCCTTTCCTATCTTTCCTGAACACCTTGTATCCAGGACTATTTAACACCCAGTCCTGCCTTTCTTTGAGCCAGGTCTCTGTTATAGCCCCAACATTATATTCCCACATGTCAATCTGCACATGTGATTCACCAATTTTATTAACCACATTCCGTGCATTCACATACATGCACATTAACCCTGATTTAGACTTTATTACTTCCTCCCTTACTCTGCCCCCACCTAATAACTTCTCTAGAGCTATCTATCTCTCCAGTATTCTATGCATCTTGTTGAACTGTCTAACACTCTCATCTTATGCACCTTATTCCTCTTTGCTGTTAGCCTCACTTCTATTTTTACAGTAAATTCTGGCCCAACAAGACTTCAAGTTTAGGAAAGTGATCGTATATTTGGTTAATTTTAAACACCCACCAGCTAATTTCTGGAAAGAATATAGTAGTAGCAGAAATTTTCACTGTCTGAATACTGAGAGCCAGTGAGATGTTCATCAATTGACCATTTATCATTTCAGAGAATCATAATTTACTTAAATAAAGGAGATCATGGATTTGACAATGAAGAAATGGACATGAAAATGATTTTCCGAGCTTTTGGCCCAGATTTTAAGAGTGCTTACCTGGCAGAGCCTTTTGACAGTGTTCATATATATCCTTTGATGTGCAAGGTATTAGGAATCAAGTCTGAACCTAACAATGGATCGTTGATATTTACTGATGGGATGTTGGTAGATTCATTCAGTTATACAGGTATTGAGTGAGTTCTTTCTGTATACATCAGTCGGTTTCTTTGACATTTATTTGCAGCCTGTTACATTCAAACGAAGATACATTAGCTACTTTCAATTGCCTGCTGGTTAATACATTTTAAAATGTCAATCATGCTGTTATTTGACAACAGTTATGGAAATTAATAACCTCAACCATGTAACTACTAACAGTGCTATACATTGTAGATTTCCATTCTATATATATATTGCAATTAGATTGATTGTTAAATCCATCCTGTAAAAGATAATTAATTAATCAGTATGCATTTAGGCATTCTGCCGGACAACCATATAAGATATATATTACTTCAGGAATTCCTCAGGGTAGTATCCTAGGCCCAACCATCTTCAGCTGCTTCATCAATGACCTTCTCTTCAACATCAGAAGAGGAGACATTTGCTGATGATTGCAGAGTGCTCAGTACCATTCACAACTCCTCAGATACTGAAGCTGTCATGTCTGCATGCAGCAAGACCTGGACTACATAGGTGGCTAGTAACATTTGCGACACACAAGTGCCAAGTAATGACTGTCTCTTGTTGAAGACAATCAACCCCTTTGACATTCAGCAGTGCTACCATCACTGAATTCCATGCACAGGGGGTTACCATTGACCAGAAACCTGTCCAGTCATATACAACATGCTGAGAGGGGAAGTGAAGAGCAAAATAAGATTGGCAGAGAGAGAATTTGAGAATAGAATAGCAATTAACATAAAAGGGAACCCAAATATATTCTACCAGCATGTAAATAGTAAGCAGGTAGTAGGTTGGAGCCTATTACGGACAAAGAAGGTGATATATGTTTAGAGGCACAGAGCAAGGCTAGAATACTTAATGAGTACTTTGTATCTGTGTTTAGTAAGGAAGAGAATGCTGACAAAATATCAGTAGAAGCAGAGATTATAGAGGTAATAGATGGGGTGAAAACTGATAGGCAGGATGTACTGGAAAGTCTGGTAGACTGGTAAGGGAAGTGGGGGTGGAGATAGTGGAAGGGTTTGCCATAATCTTACAATCTTCCCTTGATATGGGGGAGGTGCCAGAGGCTTGGAAAGTGGCAAATATGAATCCTTATTCAAGAAAGGGTGTAAGCACATAGCTAGTAACGACAGGCCGGTCAGTTTTTAGAAACAATAATCAGGGAACAAATTAACAGGCACTTGGAGAGGTTTGAGTTAATTAAGAAGGGCCAGCATGGATTTGTAAAAAGCAGATCATGTTTTACTAATCTAACTGTACTTTTTGATGAAGTAACAGAGAAGGCTGGTGAAGAGAATGCAATGTGTGTTGTCTATATGTATTTTAAGAAAGCATTTGACAAAGTACCACATAAAAGGCTGGTTTACAGATTGAGGCTCATGGAATAGGAGAGTCAGTGTCAGCTTGGATAAAAAATTGGCTTAAGCACAAAAAAAGCAGAATCGTGATAAATGGTTGTTTTTCAGACGGGAGGTTGCTTTTTTTTGATCTATACATAAATGACTTGTATATTGGACTTCAGAGTAAAATTTCAAAATTTGCCAATGATACCAAACTT